>NC_067400.1:7618686-8248686 GCF_016432865.1 Antechinus flavipes | reverse complement strand
ATCTTTGCCCAGGCTGATCCCCCTCACTTACCATATCCATCTCCTTCCCCTCTGCTTCCTCAAACCCCTCTCTTCCTCTCAAACTCAGCTCAAATGCCCAACCCTACATTAGATCTTTCCTGATGTCCCTGCGTGGTCATTGCCCCACATCCCCGATTACCTTTCATTGACTTTGTATATATTTATGTGTATATATCCAGTCATAGGATCCTAAAGGCAGAGTTTATGGAAAAAGCATAGGTGATTGGGCCCAATTTCTTACATCCAGGAGCTACAGAGAGGAATTATGATGTCCATTATACATAAAGGTTAAGTGATTTCTCTTGGTGAATAGCTAGTAAATGTCAAAGTGGAATCTGAACCCAGGTCTTCTGATTGAGCCCAGAACTTGATAAACTCTGCCATATTGTCCCTGAACTTGTCCAAGGCACCATCGGCCCCACAAAAATGACCACCAGGGCAAGATGTGTGGACAAATTTTCTACCTTGAATGCAAATGAAGCAAATGTGCTGGGTTTGATCAGAACCAATTAAAACTTGGCCTGGGCTCTGAAGGAAGCTTTTATTCCCACTCTTCCTAGTTTCCACGTGCCAGAGATTTCCCAGGCCCCTGGCAGCCCACCTCCCGCACGCTGGACACCGAACAGGATTGGCTGGTATCTCAGAGAGAGGGGCAGGAAGAGGAACCAAATGGCTTGGCTGAGCCCAGAACACATGGCACATCATCCTGTAAACAGGAGGCATAAATGCCAAAAATGTGTTATTGACTGCCTTGGACTATAAATACATTTGCCTTTAGATTTTTAAATCAACATTGGTTGATACACTTTCCTTGTGGCTAGCTTCCTTTCACCCATCCCTCATAGCATCACAATGGGGATGTTCCAAGGGCCATGGGATTCTTCCCAATACACTAGATTAATTCTTCGGTTTGCTGGGGGATCTATGATCCCATGACAGACTTTCCCCTCCATTGGAGAAGAGTGCTGGACCTCCACAACCTCCTGTCCAGTTTCATTTCTGTTCACAATCCCCCATCAATCTCCATTCTGAAGGTCTGACTTCCTCTAGGGCTTTTTACATTTCATGGGTACCAACAACACTTGGGCTGTCCATCTGTTACCCCTTCCTTTCGCAACACGGCCAGCCCACTCCTTTTCCAATCTTACATTTCTTGATTGAAATCTTCTCTTGCTCTCCGAGACTTGGAAGGCAGTGGGGTATAGTGGAAAGACTTAGAGGCAGGAAAATATTAGTTCTCATCTCCCTCACTGGGTGGCCAAAGGCAAGCCGCTCCCTCTGCATCCCAAACAACGGTCTAAGATTTATCTACTAATTTATACATTGCTGAGCTCTGATGGGCAAAAGGAACTCCTTCTTTCCTTGAGACAGTCATAGATCTACTCGTTTTGTAGGCTTCTTCTTGGGCATAGATGACACTGGGAATATTCCAAAATTTACTAACTCCAACCAGGTGACTCCATTGCCTTTTGGGTCACCTAAAGTATTGGTCATGAGTAAGAAGTCTCAGCAGGAGAAAGGAGCACTGGGTGGGGAGACAAAGGCCCTGGGTCCAAATGCCAAATCTGTCACTGATGGCCCATGGGAGTTTGGCAAAGTCTTCTGGATCTCAGGTCCCTAATCTGTAAAATGAGGAACTTGAACCAGATGACCTGAGAGTCTTTTCAGACTTAGATTTATGGTCCCAGGAATAATTATATTATTACACTCTCCACTTCACCCCAAAGCTCCTATTGTCTTACCTTATATATAGTAGTGAATTGTCGTAGGAAGTCTAGACTTTATTACCTGGTGTTCAAGACCCTCCTTATTTTGATAATAGACAAGCTTTGTTTTTTGTTTTCTTTCTCATTTTTTCCTTTTTGAAATGATTTTTTTTGGTGTAACATGAAAATTGCGGAAATACTTATGGAAGACTTGCACATGTTTAACATATGTTGGATTATATGCCGTCTGGGGAGGAGGTGGAGAGAAGCGAGGGAGAAAAAAATGGAACATAATCTTTTGCAAAGGTAAATGTTGAAAACTATCTAAATGTTGAAAATAAAAAAAAACTTTATTAAAAAAGATAATAGATTATCTTTCCAAATTAACATCTGATCTACTGTTCTTCAAAATATGACAGTTATTCTTATTGCCCCCTTTTCATTTCTTTCTCTGACTTACAATATTCTATCTCTACCTTCTATCAGCCAATTTCTAGTTATTCTTCAAGATCCATGATATGCCAGTAAATATTTAACAACCAGATTTCTAAAAAATAAAATGTACCCACACTTTTAAGTTTAATCTTCAGCAGGAACATTTTCTCCATTGCTTTCTTAAGCCTAAAAAAACAACAAAACAATAAAGCAAAGCCCTATTTATGGAGTTTGCCGATTTCTGGGGTGGAAATGCTTGTGCTGAAACTTTATTCATCAGTTCTTGGAGGTGGTTTGAGCTGGCCCCAGCCCAGCCCAGGCTTAGATGCACCTGATCCGTGCATCCGCCAAAAATCCTTTCCAATCCTCATGCAGAAGTCCC
Organism: Antechinus flavipes; assembly: GCF_016432865.1. Taxonomy (NCBI): domain Eukaryota; kingdom Metazoa; phylum Chordata; class Mammalia; order Dasyuromorphia; family Dasyuridae; genus Antechinus; species Antechinus flavipes. Next base: position 8,246,142 of record NC_067400.1, on the reverse strand, counting down.
ATAGACTTGCAGCACCTGCTGGGTGTTAGGACACTCATTTGTCACTTAATCACATTTTGATTGGTGACATCTCTTAACAGGGTTTGAGTTAAAAGGGACCCAAAGGACGATCTAATCCAATGACTTTATTTTGTACATGAAGAATCTAAGATACAAAATGAAGAACTCAGTTGTCCAGGGCATAGAGCTAGCAAGGGATAAAACCAGGACCGGTACCAGGTCTCTTGCTGCCTAAAGCTCTCCATGACACCGATGCTACCTCTTATATATTCTAGTCTTATTCATGAGTTCAGATCTTCAAGTGGAAGTTTGAGGGATACGAATTAGATGACTTGCCACCCTATGCTAGGAGGAAGAGAGGGAGAAAAGGAAGGAAAAAAAGGAAGGAAGGGGAGAGAAGGAAAGAAGAAGGAAGGAAGGAAGAAGGAAGGAAGGAAGGAAGGAAGGAAGGAAGGAAGGAAGGAAGGAAGGAAGGAAGGAAGGAAGGAAGGAAGGAAGGAAGGAAGGAAGGAAGGAAGGAAGGAAGGAAGGAAGGAAGGAAAGGAGGGAGGAAGATTTCTAGTCCATGAGTGAGGCAATGTTCAGCAGAAATATAATTTGAAAATCAGATTAAAGGGCCTGCACATGTTTAATCTTGAGAAGAAGTTCTGCCGGCTGTCAGGGAACAGATCTTCTCTGCTTGGACCCAGAGGAAAGAATAAAGACATTATTAGAAGCATCAAAGAAGTTTAGGTTTGATTCCCCACCAATGCAAGTTTTTTCATAATGGAGCGGGCTGCCTCCAGGTGTAAGTGGGACCCCTCTCACTGGATGTCTTCAAGCAAGGTTAGATGACCCTCATCCTATCTATTATAGAGGGGACAGTTTGGATAAGTGGCCAGAGAGGTCTCTTCTCACACCGAAATACTGTGATTCTAAGCAATCAGCAGATCTTCGATAGAACCTGGTCCAAGAAGCCCAACTTCTTCCATTTGACTCCCAGCTTCACGAAATCTAGATTGATGGCAGAAGAACTGGAGGAAAGAAAAATCTGTCTGTGTAATTTCTTAAGTTTTGAGAGGATGACAGCTGGAACTTCTCTAACAGTTGACCGAACACTGGTCAAGCACTTCTTGGCTACAGAGAACAGTTTTAAGTATCAATGGGCATAAAATTGAATGAGAAACAGTTCCTGCTGCCAAGGGATTTATAATCTAATAAAAGGAGAAAAAAAGAGGAGTAAGAATAACCACAATGAAAATTAGAATGCAGTATTTATACATGGAAGAGATTCAAGATTCAAGTTTCATCAGAGGCAGGAACTAAACCTGGAAGGAGAAGGGAAAGGGAAAGGAAGGAGCACAGACATGGCTTCGGAGAGCTGGAAAGGAAATGACAAATCCAGAGACTAAAGACTTGGTCAGTTTGACAACAGCATGGGCTTGTGCAGTTGGAGAGAAGCATGGAAAGCTGGAAACACGAAAATATAAGCTATTTCGAGCTGGAAGGGACCTTAGCAACTATGTAATTCTGTGAGCTTGAAGTAGACCACAGAGGGAGGAGATCACCCCCAACTTTATCACCTTCACCCCTACATATGTGCTACTGAATGAAAGTGGAGAAAATCTTGCAATTGTCCTGACTGGGTCCATTACACATTCATGTTCCAGACCCTCAATGGGCCCTCACTGCTGTGAGGCAATCCTTTACCCTTCTCTGTTTAGTTCACCAACTTACTCTCCACTGAGTTTCTTCTAACTCTTGCTATCTCTCCTCAAACCTCCTACGGCTCCTCCTCCCCTGACCATCTCAACTGAGAATCTGGCCTCATGTTTTACATAAGAAATTGAAGTCATTTACCATGAACTTCTTCCATTCTCTTCCTCTATCCCTCAGGTACTTCTACCTCTCTCTCCTCCTTCCCATGTTTTTCACTCCTGATCAAAGCTAATCTCTCTCCACTTGTTCAAATGACCTCATTTCATCCCATCTCCTCCCACAGATTGCCCCTTTGTCACCCCCGCTCTGTCACTCATTTTCAGCCTCTCCTTGGATGCTGGTTTATTCCCAATGCCTATAAACATGCCCATATCTCTCCCAACTCAAAAACCCTCCCTTGGTCCCTCTGGTCCTACCATTGTCCTACATCTCTTTGGGGCTAAATTCCTCCAAAAGGCTCTTTTTAACCGATGCCGCCATTTTTTTTCTCCTCTCACTATCTCATTAACACCTTCAAATCTGGCTTCTGACCTTGTCACTTTACTGCAATGGCTCTCTGATCTCTTAGTTGCCTTTTCTCAGTTCTCTTTCTCCTGGACCTCTCTGCTGATCATTCTCCCTTCTCCCTAAGGTTTTAGACACCCCTCTCTTCTGGTTCTCCTATGATCCATCTGGTCTTCCTCAATCGCCTTTGTTGGATCTACCTCCAGGTCACACCCTCCAGCCACAGATGTCTCTCAGGACTCTGTCTGAGACCTTGTCTCTTTTCCCTCTACCCTAGTCCTCTTGGTGATCTCATCCACTCCCATGGATTTAATTGATCCTCTCCATGCCAATGATTCTCAGATCTACCCATTCTGCTCCACTCTCTTTGTCCAACCTCATGTCCCAAACCCATTTTATTATCTGCTCCCCAGCCTCTCCCACACCTGTCTTATTCAACTTTGTCTCCTCAGATGTACCAGCACAGTGCCTTGAATGTGATAGGCGCTCAAGCAGCAATCATGATTAACTGGATGGATGGAAAAATGAAATGAATGAGAGCTAGGATCCTGGATTCTGCACTAATTCAAGTCACCTCAAAGCACGGTCCTCGTTGTGTTGCTGCTTAAGCTTCGGGGGATCCCAGAATTCCAGGGTTGGAAGAGAACTCGATGGCTACTGAGTTTGATCCATCTCTGATTTAGAGAAAGACTCCCTTCTGCAATAACTAATTGGAAGGTTATGATGACCTGGTCAAGACGGTTTAAATGGCTTGATGCTCAAGGCCCATAATGAAGAGGAAGAGAAGAGGAAAAGTGACTTGCCACAGTCCCATAGAGGAAGACACTGAGCCAGGATTTGAATTCAGATCATAGGATCATGGGACCATAGATATAACACTGGAAATCAGAACACATCTCTCTCACTTTCCTTCAGGTGCCAAGTGTGAGAAATAAGACATTTCAGTAGAGCTGATATTTTGAACATGCCGATTGGGCTGGCATGTCAGGTACAAGGTTTGGATGTAGGCAGGTCGCTTTACTTATCTCTGAACCTCCGTTTCTTCATCTGTAAAATGGAGATAATAACACTGCTACTACCTCTCTCATCCACTGCTATGAGTCTCATGTTATAATGAAAGTCATCCCAAAGGGCTAGAAAGAAAATGGGCTCAAAAGTCTAAATTTGGGTTCAGATCCCACACCTGATATTTGCTGCCTGTGTTATCTTAGGCAAGTCCCATACACTCTGTACACACACACGCTACAGAGGTTGGATTAGTTGGTCTCCCACAAAATTCCCTTTGATCAGTTAGGGGACCCCAAAATCGATCCAACTCCTCGCTCCTCCCGCTTTCCCAGGTCCCACAGGTTCCAGGTGTTATCATCTAGGAGAGAAGTGTTACCACCTGCCCCCAGGTTCGTGCCCCACCAGGATGGAGTCACTGGGCCTGCCCACCTGAGCTGCCTTGCCTACCTTGGTGGGCTGCTGTGGGTTTACTTGTCACAATATGGAGGAAAGAGGTTGAATCTGATTACCAAGGGCTGACAGCCATGAGCAGCCAAGCCTGTCACCTGCTCGACAGAGCGTGGCTGGGCATGACGGGTGAGAGCCCCCAGAAAGCTCCTGATTCATTTCAGCCCTCAGCGCCCACCTGGTCAGCCCTGTGCGAGGGGTGCTGGGGCCAAGGGAAAGTGAGTTGTCTGCAGGCCCCTTGCAGCCAGGCAGCTTGGGTGGGCGCAGTAATAGCGAGAAGCCAGCTAAGAAGAGCAGCTGCTTGCACATGTATTTATATAATAACTCTCCCTGTCCGGGATAGGAAGTGAAACCGAGTTTATACTGAGACACTTTCCTTTTCTCCCCTCCCCCACTCCCTGGGCTCTGCTCGAGAGGAGGCGAAAGACATGTTTGAGAAGATGGATTATTTATTAGGATGCTAACCTGACGGATGGGTGGATGGCTGGGTGGGTGGGTGGGTGGGTAGGTGGCTGGATGGGTGGGTGGGTGGGTGGATGGATGGATGGATATGGATCGATGGATGGATGGGTGATGGACTGACTGGATGAATAGATGGATGTGTGGGTGAATGGATGCATGGATGGAGAAGATGCTTTCCCTCTAAAGTCTGAATGGACACAGTGCTACCCCCAGCTTAAGCCTGAGGTACTGTTCTCATTCATTCCTCTAGCGCCATTCCCATCATGGAGTCATGGGATCACAGATGTAGAGCTGGAATGAAGCACCAGAGGTTAGCTAGATCAGCCTCCCTCCCCTCTACTGAATAGAGGAAGATGCTGAGCTATGAAGAGCCAGGATTTTAATCCAGATCATGGGATCAGAAAATTCAATGCCAGAAAGGTTCTCTGAGGCCAGACATGACAACCCTTTGGTTTAACGGATGAGAAAATGGGACCCAAGGAAACCCAATGACTTGCCTGAGATCAAGGTATCTCATAGGTTAATAGGTTTCAAACTAGATGGGACCCTAACCCTAATCCAGCACAACATTCTCCCTACTTAGATATGAGGAAGTTCAGAGGAGGGAAATCTCTGGGCAGAAGCAGCATTTGAACCCAGTTTCTCTCATTCCAGCTTCAGATGGCTTTAAGATGGGGGTGGCCAGCTCTGATGCATCCCACCTCGGTACTGAGAAAGAATGATAGAAGGGCTGATTACGTGCTCACTTAAGTAATCCATGCTCCATTAAGTTCTAGACTCCAAATACAAGAGAGAAAATTTCCAGGCTTCAGGAAGACTGCGTTCTGATAGACAAATCACACTGAGCCAGTGGTTACTGGGGAAGGGAGTAGTGATGGGAGTCAGGAATGGAGAACTCATCCATGGGTAACCAAGAAGCACGCCCTTTCAAGGAACAATGATTTGTTTACTGTATCCAGAACAAGAGGTGGAAAATGCATTGGATGATGGAATAGATGACAATATGTGGAACTGGAAGAGCTAGGAGGCCTGTGTTCGGGTCTGGGATCTAAGGCTGGATAGTGAATAAAGTAAATTTGTGCTCAGTCATATGCCCATCAAGGCACCTTAGTCCCGTGGCCAGAATTCCAAAATTGAATAGAGATCTCTAAAGCCTTACAAGAAGACCTGGAAAATGGGAAAATAGCCTTTTTTTTATGATTTTATTTCTCTGAAACTAGTCTTGAGCCCAGGGCAAAGACACTATACTACAGTGACAGGAGACCCAAACTCTAGACTTGGCTCCTTCACTAACTAGCTTAGTGACTAAACAATTAACTTGATCTCTTTGAATCTCAATTTCCTCTCTATAAAATAGGAGACTGAGTTTAGAACTCAATTTAGAACTGGGATCCATGAATGTGTCTTTGGAAAAATACATCATTTGATCATTGTATTTCAATATAATTGGTTTCTGTTCTAAATCCATGCACTTTGCTTTATGCATTTACAATCATTCTTCTAGGGGAAAAAAAGGATCGGAAGGTTTCTCCGGATGGACATAAAACAAAGGTTAAGAATTCTCAGAGGTGTCCTCCAGCTCCAGCTCCTGCATAATTGTTACATTTAGACTCTAAGAACTTTCTCAAATTGATCAGCTCTCTCTCCTTGCCAGCTTTCCTACCCACTACTATAATAACACTCAGCAGAAACCAACTTCCTTCTTCCTATGTACCAACCACCTTCATCTTTCTGTGGACTCATCTCAGCCTCCAGAGCTGATGTTCCAAATTATGCTTTCAAACTGCAATTGGAATTTTCAGGTTTTGTCTAAAAATATTGAGGCCTTGGAACATCTTTCTGTAGCTAATTAATTTTTAAACATCAATGTTGAATGCATTTCTGTACTATGTTCCATTTTAGGCTTGAGTACTCGCTCCAGAAGATTGCTCCAATTTCCAATGCCATAAAATAAGAAGGGTGAATGTTTTCTACCTTTTTTTTGGGGGGGGGGGGTAAGACGATGGACATCTATGCATCCAAGTGGACTGGTTAAAAGCCTCTCATTTCCTCTTGAACTCTTGGCTAGATTCAGTGAGGTTTCTTTAGAACTAAATCTCACCGCTTCATCTTCTGAGATAAGAGAATGCTCCCCATCATTCCTACCATCGCAGTCTTCTGAATACTTGAACTTGAACAAAGAGATTATAAAAAGTGAAAGGTGCTTCTTGATAGTCCCTCTTTTAGCAGAGTTCTTAAAAATAAGGTCAAACTGGCAAAGAGGAAAAAAAAAACAGGAATAGTCGATGCTAGTGGGCTGTGTGAAAAGGGCACACTGATAGACTGTTTGAGAAGCAATGAGTGATCCAAAGGTTCTACAAAATCACCCAGAATTAGGCTTCAAAAGGGACTAAAATGTGCATCCCCTTTAATGCAGAGATACCACCTCTAGATCTATACTAAGAGGACCAAAAGCGACTGATACTGGATGTCCTCCTTCCTAACCTTCTCCGAGCCTTCGCAGGAGCGGGTTTGGCAAAAAGGGCTGCTGACTATCACTCACCTGCTGCCCCCTGTACATCGTATTTGCATTGTCTTCTGAAACAGAGATCACATAACAACAAAAGACAGTCATAAATGTTAGGAAAACCAGAATGGCCGGAACTGGCTCCTCTGTTTTGTGAGACTTGCAGGATGTTCCGTCTAGAAGGCAGCAAAGGATCATGGTCAGATGGTTATCTTTGTAGGAAATGGGAAACTGAGGCCCAGAGAGATGGTGATGTGGTCAAGCCGCCCTCCCAATTAGGGGCAGAACTAGGAGGAAAGAGCCAAGAGCCAGTTCTCCAAAGGGAAGCCATCCAGACCAATGAGGATAACGTCCCTCTGCTCTCCTCACGGTGCATTACATTATCTCCGCTGGCCGCCCATTATTCTAGGCACCTGAGTCACCCCAGAGGCATCAGGGTGTGGGAGAAAGAAGCCCCACCTGTCCATGTGGCCCCAAGAGGAGCCTGACTCCAGCCTTCCCAGCCTCTGACAAGTGTGTCCCAAGACCCCAGACCCAACAATGAAAGACTAATTTTTTTTTTAACATGGAAACTGTCCTAAACATAAATTGACTGAAGGCTGCTGAGTTTCCTTCCTAGCCTCCTACCTTTGCTTCAAAGGCAAGTCAGTAAGCCTGCTTAGTCATTATGGGGGTTCCCCATGACCCAAAAACATGAAACAGAAGAGGGAAACAAAAAAGCAGGGCTTTTGACAATAATTCCCAAACACAGAACAAAAACATTAACCCTCAAATCACCTCCCCCATTATAAACTGGAAATGATAAGACAAAAAGAAAGGGGCCATGAGGATCATCTCGATCAACAAACACACCAGAAGGTGTTTAGAGACCATTGAGTCCACCCTCCTTCTTGTTCAGATGAGGAAACGGAGGCAATGAGAATTGAATTGATTTGTCCAAGATCACACGTGTGTCTGAGGCAGCACGTGGACCTGTTTTTCCTGACTCTGTGCCCTGTGTTGCCTTATTGCCAGCTTTGTGCTGCCCCTCCACGACCACTTATTAGGTCATGTTGCAGAAGGGACTATTGTTCAGGGTCTAGTTCATCATCTTTATTGTTATAAATGAAGAAACTACATAGAAGAACTATAGAAGCCTATGGTCATTTGGCTGGTTCAAAGTCACCCTAAACAGCCTCTTGGGATCTTTTGGGACTCTGTCAATCAGTCTTTAGTGCAGAGCCCCTCGGACTCTCCTCTCCGCTCCCCCTTATGGAGCACGCCCAGGGTCAGGGAGCAGTAGTCTAGAAAACAAGTCTACGCTGCAAGGCAAGAATTAGGGCAAGAGGACACCATTGGTCCAAAGGGGCTCGACAAAGAACTGTCATCCAGGAGCAATCAGCAGATTCTGCAGAGACGTATTCGGGACTGAGGCACCCAGCCAAGACCGCTGGAGGAACGCGAGGAGGAGAGGGCGGAGTTAGGGGGCAAATGGGTGACTTTGTCATCATGAATGGTCCCGGGCTGGAGGGTGGCGGAGAGTCAGCAGCCCATCAGGAGGGATTCGGGGGAAGCTGCAGGGCTGGCGTCCGTACTTTTTACTCTAGAACTGGACGAGTGTGGAGTCCATGGTAAAGAGAAGGGCCAAGTACAACAATAAGCCAGCGTTGCCGAGGAGTGAATCCACAAGCTTTGGTTAAGTACCGACTATATGCGAGACTCCGTGTGAGGTGCTAGTGAGACAAAGACCACGTAGGAGAACTTGGGCTTCAAAGAGCTTCCATTTCCACTCAGAAGAAAACAAATACATATTTATATATGGCCGAGAAATGCAAAGAAAATAACTATACACAGATGTGGAAGAGTTAAACACAAGGCAGCCTGGTGGGAACACGGACTGTGGAGGACAGAAAAGAGAGCAATAGATCTGTGATGAGGCTGGGAAAAATAAGGGGAGGGGCCCTAGAAGTTATTAAAGAAAACCGGGGATTTGTATTCACACAAGGGACAACAAAGCGCTGCCATGGGTGTTTTTTCAGCTTACTCATGTCTCTTGTTTCTTCCAGTAGAAGGCAATCTCCCTGAGTGCTTTTGTTTTTGTTCTTTTTTGCTTTCGTTTGACACTTTTGTTTTTACTTTTTGCTGCCCGGTACCTAGCCCAGTGCCTGGTATATAGATAGGGATTTCCTCTGGGGTTATAATCATAAGATAGAGTCACTGACCCAGAGGGGAACAAGACTCAGAGACCATCTGGTCTACCTGTCCTTTCCCCTTCATTTGACAAATATGGAGACTCAGAGATAGTGACTTGCCCAGGTTGCACTGCTGGTAAGTGCCTAGTGTGGGGTGTGCACTTTCAGATTCCGAATTCCGAGGCAGCCCTTCTTCTAGCTTTCTAACTTACTAAATGCTTGATTGTAGTTTCCAGCTGAATGCGGTCATAGAGATCATCTGCTTCAACCTCCCTCGTTTTTTTTTTTTTTTTTCAGACGAGGAAATGGAGACCCAGAGGGATGAGGTTGTTTGCCCAAAGTCACATCGGTAGTGAGACAGCTGGGATCCGAACCCTCTGGGACTTGACTTTTCTACTAGGCTACGCTGTTGTTCTGTAAGGGGAACATCCCTCCTCCCCAAGGTCCCAGAGTTCTTTGAGGGAACTCCCTTATCAATGCAAAGACAATGGAAAATGAGAGTCTCCAATTTCCTCAGGCTTTCAAAAGTCCTTTTCACAGAGTTCTACATCAAAGGCTCTTTTGAAAGTAATCATACCACTGTCTCCTTGGGGATGAGGGCCAGAAGCCAAATAGAACCAGAGACATTTCTCTGGCCAGGGAAGAGTTAAAACCCTGGAGATCAGCAGTTGGAAGGAGGATTTTTTGAAATGACCTGGAAGAAAAGGTGCAAAGTGAAGCTTGCAGGTTTGCACCTGATGACTCTTCTCTGTAAGTGAATTGCTGGCTCACACATGATGAATTGGAGGGAGGGAGGCCCAGTGAGTGAGCACACAAGTGATGGGGAAGTTCCAATATGGAGCATTTAAGGCAATGAATTAATATAAAAATAAAAAATAGATTCCAACTAGTGGCTTCAATCTAAAATAAAAGGGATCTCAAACTTATCAGCGACTGTTCCCTAAAGACACAGCTCAATGCATATGAGTTACACCAGCCATGAAGGACAAAGAACATGCTGGTTATGGTCAGGAAGAAGAGACATGGAAAGACACTATTAAATCTAGTAATATATGACCTGACCCCCTCCTCTCAATGACTCTTCATTCTTCAAATAAGCAATTGATCAACTTTATGGTAATTTAATAAGATGGCCAAATAGGTCAAAATTGCCTGAAATACGCCAAGGGTCCCGGATGGAGAATCAGAATACTCATTTCTGTATATCTGAAGAGTCGGTTTCTGTCCCCTTTGCCCAGTGGTCAATCAATCAGCAAGCATTACCCAAGCACCTATTATGTGCTAGACTCCTTGCTACATGCTGGGAGTGGAAAGACTGAAATAAAGGGGTTTGGGCCCTCAGATAACCACTTCAGCAAATTCACTCCTGAACACGATTCCGATGTAACCTAACTGGCCAAGTGGATATTCCACTGTGGTTTAACTATCAGTACTGGAAGCATCCCATTCTTTATTAGACCTTATTGTAAAAAATCCTTCCCTCATGTTGTTCCTAAATCTCTCTTGGATTTGCACCTATTGCTCTGACTTCTTTCTGGGACCAAGTAGAAAAGTTTAATTCCCCTTCCACAAGATAGCGATCATGGATTATCATGTAACTTCCTTTTTTTTTTTTTACTTAAAAAGTTGATTTTTGTACTCCCACATGAAACTAATGAATTTATCTAATTAGAATCAGTCTAAGGTTCTAGCCAGTCACCATCTTTTTTTATCCTAACTCTGCGATCCACTGTTCCCCAGCTTTGAATCATCTACAGATTTGATGAATAGACCATCCATATATTTATCCAAATAATCCAGGTTCAAATCTGAATTCGTGGAACTTGCCACTGGAAACGTCCTGCCTCATGAATCCTGAACCACTGATAATCCCTCCTCTGAGTCTGGCCATCCAGCCAGCTCCGAATCCTTGGAATCATATAATCAGTCAGCTATTTTATATCTATCCCTGTCCTTCACAAGAACTTTTTAAATCAAAAACTTTGCTAAAATCTAAGTAAACAGTTCTCAGGGTATTTTTCTCATTTACTAGTTTGATCATCCTGTCCAAACAGTATGACACAATCAATTTTTGACGAGGCTGCCAAGCTGAGCCTTTGGAGTCACTGCTTTTTTTTCTAGATGAGTTCCAACCAGATCTCTAATGCTATGTTCTAAAATTAAAGCCGAGCTCACTGGTCTGCAGTCTGCAAACTCTTCTCTTCTGCTTTTTGAAAACTGGCACATCTACACTTTTTCACGCTTGTGCTACTTCTTTCTTCTTCCACGATCTTTGAAATATCGAGACAGTGGCTCAAGCCACGGTGTCTCCTGTTTTTTTTTTTTTTCAGTGTCCTGGGATCTCATTCATCTCAGTCCGGTGACTTGAATTCATCAAGCCCTTCTGGATATTCTCTTATGATATCCTCAGTTTTCTTGGGCATCTCCTCTTTATCATTTTCTTCTGTGATTTTTGATTCAAAGGCCATTCTCAGTGGCAGAAGAAAATGGAAACTAAATTAGAATCAGGCAGTCTGACTTCTCTCTTTTGTCAGTTACCATTGTTCCATCTACATCAAGCAAAGGGACGCTGTATTTTCAGATCCTCCTTTTTATCACCATATTGCTAAAATAAATGAAAAAAATAACAACAAAACAACTTTTTGTTGTCTTTCATTTCTCTGTTATCATGAGCCTTGTTAATCCTGACACTTTGACAGCTTCTCTCCTCCCTGCTATCCGGCAACATACATACTATATACTGTGTAGAATTTGAACCCAATACTACAGATATAGCCTGGCTAAATTATGACAAGAAACAGAAACCATGTGTGTATGCATGCACATATATAGATACTTACATATATGTGTGTGTATGTGTGTGTGTTTACCCTGGAAATAGAATATATTTCATTTCCCTTTATTGTGGTTGACTTTTGGATCTTCTTAATCCCCTTTATTCAAAAAACATTGTTTCCTCATTTTTATGTACAAAAAATTGTGCTAAGTCTTGAAGGAAACCCAACAATCAAAAATGTCAAGTTTCTGTCCTTGAGGACATTAGTAAAGAAAATAAGGTGAGTGCCCAAGTATCTACAATATATGTTACTGTGGAATCACAACTACCAAGTAGATTTGGCAAAGCATCTTACATAAATCTTCTCACTTGTGCTAAATGACAGCCTATAATCCAGTTAGCTTTCATTTTTCTGATCAGATAACTGAGGCACCAGGAGGCTAAATGGGGAAACATCAGAGATGGGATTTAAACTTGGCTCTCTCTGGACTTTAAAGTCAACATTCTGTCAATAACACCATGTAGGCTGGCTCTCAGCCTATGGGCTATAGGAGTTCTAACAAGAATGGGGAAGATCAGAAGATCATGGCCTAGAGATGGACCAGTTGGTCCAAGCCCATCACTTTATAAACAAGGGAAAGGAGTGTGAGGCATGGAAAGTGATCTTTCCCGGGTCATATGGGTGATAAAGAACAGAAGTGAGGTTTGAAGATGGGTCCTTGGACCTCAAAGGAAACATATTTAACTCTAAAATTCAGGGAAGTTATTATTTAAGATAAGTCTTAAAATCTAGGTAGGATTTGGACAGGAAAACAAGATGTGGGTAGACAGTCTAGGTTGGAACATTGTTTTCAAATTCAGGATAAACATGTGTCTTGAAGAGGAGCATTGGATATAAGTCTTTGAGATAATTTAGTTCAATGTCCTCATTTTCTGGGTAAGAAACTGAGTCCTCAGGGAAAAAAAAAACTAAAGAAACCAGAATTTGGATCCAGACAACTAACTTCTTCTAACTTCCAATCCAGGGTGAGATCCTATTTGATCAGTCAGCTTGTTCCCAAGTGTGTCTGGCTAAGTTTTCATCTCTCTCTTCATCCTCTAAGTAAATGAGAAGATGTTTCCTACGATGATCTTTGTGTTTCTTTGAAGAGTAAGAGGTGCTTGATGTGTGGAGTAGAGCTGACTCAAGTTAGATCCTGAAGTGACTTTGTCTGTAGCTTTTGAAAAATGATGTTAGACTATGAGTGGTTCTGTAGTAACTCAAAGGATTGAGTGGGCAAAGGCTGGTGAGCTGGCTCCCAGAGGAGGCTGGGTCCTTCCAGCTGTGACCGAGATGACTTGAGATGAACCAAGTAACATGTTTTTATGAAGCCTTTCTGGAAGGAACAAGGACTCTGGGGAAAGCAAAATATAGTCAAAATACAGACTGAATTGTACAATGGTCTTCCTGTTTACTTCCTGACAGAATTCAAATTGCTGATCAGAATCTAACAACCAGTTACATAGGTTGATTCCACTAACGAGAAAAATTTCTTAAGAATTCTAGTTAATAGGAAACCAGTAGAGTCCGAAACTTTCGGGTTTCATTCTTGCCATTGAACTAAAATGCCCATCTCTTTGGCTGACAGAAAGGAAGGGAAGACCTGGCCTCCCCACGGGGAAATCTCTTGATTCCCTGTGTTCACAATCTTCAAGGAGCCCCTATGGGATTAAGTTCACATAGCTCACATTGGCCTAGGGGTTTGAATGTGTTGCTCATTTGCCACACTCACTTTACAAAGGAAGAAATCGGGGAGGGCAGTTATATACCCAAGAGCATTCAGTCAGAAAATTAAGATACAGATTTGAACCCCGATATTCTGATTCTCAGGCTATTGTCCCATTCACTGTCCCTTGTAAAGCTTTCTCAAATCAGTTGGTTTTCTGGTTATCTTAGTAAACAAAGACTTACTGGTAAGTTAGACTCTTTCTGTAGTCACCCGATTTTTGGTAGGATATTGGGCCCACTGTGGGGTAGGGACAGGAATCTTTGCTGGAACTGGGTCTTCGCTCTATAAACCTTCGCAGAGAAATGGCTTCATCAAGTTAAGATTTAATGCTTTAATCCAGTTTTCAGAGGGTTAAAATAAATTGTATCCTTTGAACCTTTCCAGGTCTCTTGCCAAAACAGAGTTGAGGCTTAATGGTGCACCCCTTTATCCAATGCTCCTCTTCTAAGGAGCTGTGGGAGAAGCTCCCTGGAGAATTCTGCAAATGTAGGCAAGCTTGCTGACAAGGGGGATTCTATCCCCCAAAGTGTTTCCCTTTTTGCCTCAGATACCAGGAAACTCAGATCGAAATTCAGTGTGGAAATGTAGAAAACAGCTGGCCCCCAGTGCCTGGCAATATCTATCCTTTCATGAATCTTCCCTTTTGATTATTCTCTGCCTTGTTTCATATGCTTCAGGTTTCATCCCCACTTCAGATTCTTCTGGGAATCAGGCAAAGGAAGCAGCAATAATAACTGGTGTTTAGGAGCTTCTAATGTTTGTGGAACCTTTCCTTTAACAGCTCAGTGAGCATCCCCACAATGCCAAGAAGCAGAGGCTCCTGCTCCCCTGTTGTATAGACGAGAAAAAGAAGGTCGAGAAAGATCAGGTGGCTCCTGGTGACCCGTCCAAAAGTCAGAAGCAAAATCTGAACTTAAGGTCAGAACTCGCACTTGGTGTGCTGGAGTGTTTTGTTTCAAGAAGGAAGGAAGGAAAGAAAGAAGAAAGGAGGGAAGGAAGGAAGGAAGGAAAGGAAGGAGGGAAGGAAAGAAGGAGGGAGGAAAGGAAGGAAGGAAAGAAGGAAAGAGGGAAGGATAAAGAGAGAGAGAGAAGAAGAGAAGGAGGAAAAGTGGAAAGGAGAAAGGAAGGAATGAAAGAAAATAAAGAAAAAGAAAGAGAGAAAGAAAGAGAAGAAAAAACAAAGGAACAAAGAAAAAAGAAAGATACATGTAGCTATTATCAACTCTATCCCCCAAACACAAGATGACAAAGGGTTTGCAAGGGGTGTGTGTGTGTGTGTGTGTGTGTGTGTGTGTGTGTGTGTGTGTGTGTGTGTTAAGCATGGCTGGATTGGGCTCAGGAAGAAAAGCAATTTTGTGAAACGGGGATAGGTGATGGGGAGCAGGAGCTGGACCAGCTTTGCACCCAGCTTGTCCCCACTTGGGAACGGTAGCTCTGTCCTCCCCTTGCTAGTTTCTGCGGCTTCTGGGCTACAGGAGTGGCTGTGGGAACAGCAGTGTCGGAGACAGCCGCGGTAGCAGGGGCTCCCCCATCACCCCCACTCGAGTGTGGGCTCCCTGCAGCTGCCACCTGCACTTGTGGGCTCCAGCCTGCCCAGGGTCACACTCGGTGCCGGAGGCAGGCGTATTCAGATGAGGTCGGGAGCTGCCTCAGCAAACACCAGCAAAAAGTGAAAAGGCTTGGGGTGGTGGGTTATTTTCATTCTTTCAGTTTCTCTCAGCTAAAGGGTTAACAGAAACCCAAGCGAGGGGACTACACTCAAAGCCATGAAGGATGCTTCCTTTTGGGACTCCCTCTGACTGGCCTCAGGATGCGGGGGCTCACATTTCCCCACCGGGGAGAGAGCCCCCCCTCTGTCCTCCCATTCCTGACTCAGGGCTTTTCCCAGATCCGTCTTCCCTATGTCTCATTCCCAGGCCGACCCTGTTACTTTAACCTCGGCAGTGAACACCCTCGCCCTAAGAGCACCATTCTGGGGCATCGGCCATCCATCCATCGGGGGAGCCCAGGCTTGTCCGTCTTGACAAGCACAGGGGCTTCTGGAAGCGTGGGAAAACGAATACAGATATCCATGGAATACACGTAATCAAATGCCCCACGTTCCTCATGCCTATTAAATCAGCCTGGTAAGAAGTTCCCCAAACAGACATCAGATTCTCTCTCATTTTTCTGCCTCAATGCTGGTCTCCTCCATCCTTAAAAAACAACTAAATATAAATACAAAGATATAGGGGGAAAAAAACTTGCTTAAATCTTCCATCTCCTCAAACTCCTATCCCTTTCATAGGCAAAGTCCTCACTCTGGTCCTAAATTCATCTGGACTCTATGTGCCTGGTCTGGAGTAATGTATTCCAAGCTCAGATTGGTCTGATCAGCAAGACCATCCACCCACAGAGCCATCTATACTCATTTTCTCATCCTCCATTCACTTTTTAATTCCTTCTGTTCATTTCACTGAAACTAATTTCTTCAAAATGATCCAGTCTCAGCTAAATCCAATGGATGTTTTCTTCCTAAGTCCAGTCTGATATCGGGGCAGTCATTCGTCCTTTGCTTCTGGTCACTCTCTCCTTGGCTAGATGGGATTTCCTGGTGATCTCTTTCCCGTACTGCCCATTCCTGGTCAGTCTTCTCCACTAGATCCTGCTTCATCTCCCACTTACTAAGCATGAATGGCCACCCAGGCTCTGTCCTGGGCCCCTTCCGCCTCTCTCCCTATGATCGGTCTTGGTGATCTCATAAACTCCTTCCCTGCAAGGAGACTGCACTCCTTTGGGAGGTAACAACTCAAACTTAGATAAACAAATACAAAGTAATTTGAGGTTGCAAAAAACACCAACAATTGAGACAATTTCCTTGGAGAGATGACCTTGAGCTGAGCCTTTTATCCAACTGAGCGGCAAAAAGCAGGGAAATGTACATTACAGGCCAGAACCAAAGTTAAAAGTCCTTCCCTCCAAAAGGTCAGTTTCTTCTCTTTTTTACTTGATCGCTACCAGAAGATCTACTTCAGGGACATCTAAATAAAAAGGTATCCATATAGATTGTGAGCAGGCTTCCCAAATGTGGATTACTGGGTCTCCACTTCCCCCACAAACATTCAGTATACCACAAGAACCCATGATTTTGGAATTACACAAAATACGATCCCCATATCAGAGAAAGTGTATTCTCAGGAATCCTACCTATGCTCAGAAAAAGAAACAAAAAGGCAGAAGATGGTGGTCAGGTCCTCCAAAGTCCAACAATTATCCAGATGAGTGAATACTTCTACTGCTGATATGTAGCACCTTTAATCAATAAATCAATCAGTGAGAATTTAAGCACTTATTCATTACTAGTCACTGTTCTAACCATTGAAGATAAAGAGGGATAAAAAGGAAAACAGAATACCTTCTATGCCAGATTTGTACCATTTTTGTAAAAACTCCTTATGAATTTTATCTCTGTCCAGGGGGCCGCTAAAAGAAGGCAACATGGAGTAGTAAAAAAAAATAATCTGGAATCCCAGGATTTGGATTCAGTGCTGTCTCTGCCTAATGTTTCACTCCTCTGCACCTTCATTTCCTCATCCATAAGATGAATGTGTTGTAGTAGACCACTCTAAATTTATGTTCCTAATATAATTCCACTAAACAATCTTTTCTGTTCTTGCTTCAATTGCTCTCTCTCCAGAAACTCCTCACTGCTATTTCTAAATCATCCCTTTCCCTCCATTACTGAGCAACATCTTTGCCTTTAGGGCATTTCAACTTGAAAGTATTTCTCCTGAAAGCCACCATTTTCTCTATCTAATGAATGTACTCTAGTCAAGAAAAGGTGAAGGAAAGGATTCTTATCTGGAATTTCACCTCATTTTAAGCATCTATTTACCCTGGTTCCAGTTACCTAACATCTTAGAGTCAGCCTCATATCCTGGGAACCAAGCAAAGGGATCCCCCGTGTCCTCTCAACAAGGTTCATATATTTACCTCCATGTGAGTTTTCTCATCAAGTCAATGGTTATCATGTTAATAGATGGATCCCTAAGCAAGGGATTATTTGACTATTCCTCTCTTCTTCCTCTGATTCTTATAGGGTGATCTTTCTTTTGAGAGTTTTTGTGGTTCTATTATATTATTGCTAGGAATAAAAGCATCTCTCTCCTCCTAAGAGCCTCTACCTCCATCTTGTTCAAAAGGAGTCTTAGGGGCCTCAGTGAGGATGACATAGGGCTTTGCAGCTTTTACATTAAACAACCAGTGGAGTTGGAGTATGATATTCCAGAAGGCAAAAGAGCTTGGATTACAACCAAGAATCACATACCCAGCAAAACTGAGTGTGATCCTTTGGGGGAGGGGGAAGGAGAAAGAAAGACTATTTAATGAAATAGAGAACTTTCAAGCCTTCTTAATTAAAACACCAGAGCTGAGTAAAAAAAACATTATTCTTTAAATAAAAGACTCAAGAGATACATAAAAAAGTAGGAAAAAAGAGATAAGGAAGAGAAAATCTAAGAGATTCAATAAGGTTAAATTGTTTATATTCCCATATGGCAAGATGATATTTGAAACTATTAAGAACTTTATCATTATAAGAAAATTAAAGGAGTATATACAAAGAGGATAAAGGTTTGTGATAATTATGACATAACTATATAAAAAACAAAATTAAGAAGTGAAAAAAAATTTAGAGATAGAATGAGACAAATTATCTCACCTAAAAAAGGCATGAAAGATCTGTTGCAATGGAGGAAAAGATGGGGGAGTTGAAGGTTTGAATCTTATTTTCAAATCTCTTACTTGGCTCAAAAGAGGAATAACAGGCATAGTCAATTTGATATGGAAATCTATCTTACCTTATAGAGAAGTAAAAAGAAATGGGGATGGGGGACCGATAAAAAGGAAGCATATTGGAAGAGGCAGTGATCAGAATTAAATACTTGTGAGAAGAGACAACGTTAAAGGTAAGAGAGAGAAGAACAAAGAAGGAAAAACAGAATAGAGGAAAATACACAGTTTTCACAACTGTAAAAGTGAATGGGATGAACTCACCCATAAAATAGAAGCAGATAACAGAACGGATTAAAAACCAGATCCCACAATATGCTGTTGGCAAGAAACACATTTGAAGCACGGAGAGATACTTATATGCAGCAGAATCTGTTATGCTTCAGCCAAAGTTAGAAAAGTCTTAGATCCAGTTTTTGGATCCTTATTTGTACAATTGTCTTTTTTTCCCTGTCTTCTCTAAATAATCTTTCACTTTCTAATCATCCTGATAAAGGATAGCATTCACCTCTGATTCCTCCCATTTTTTTTTTTTTTTTTTTTTTTGCTCTGAAATTTTGCTTTTGTTTCTTTTAGGAACACTTTATTCTTTCCCAAAATCTTGATGTTAGAGAAGCATTCCTTGAGTCTTTTCCCTTTCTTCTGTAGGAAATAAGCTTTTGCTGGAACATTGAATAGTCGGTAATTGCTTAGCTGTGGCAGAAATGTAAACATCATATATGTAATACAAGTCTTTACACAATTTCCCCTATTTTCTATGACGGTTAAGATCTCCCTCTTATTCTTCTTCTGATTCTTCTTGTTCTTCTTCGTGTTGTTATTTTTTCTTTTCTTTTTTTTTTGTTGTTCTTTTTCTTCTTGTTCTTGTTCTTGTTTTTATTCTTGTTCCTGTTCCTGTTCTTGTTCTTGTTCTTGTTCTTTTTCTTGTTCTTGTTCTTGTTTCTCTTATCTGCTTGTTTATTTGTATACTTCAGCCATAAACTTGTGTTTAAAATAAGAACGGTTTAGAATTAGGGAAAACAAAGCAGAATTATACCCAAAGGGCTATAAAACTGTGCAGACCCTTTAACCCAGCAGTACCACTACTAGGTCTATAGACTTAGCAAATATCAAAGAGAAAAAAAATGACATATATACAACAATACTTATAGTAACTCTTTTTAGGGTGGCAAATAACTGGAAATTGAGGGGATGCTCATCAACTGGGGAATGGTTGAACAAGTTGTGGCATGTGATCATGATGGAATACTATTGTGCTAGAAGAAACGACAATGGGTATGATTTTAGAAAAATCTGAGTTGTTGATACAAAGTGAAATGTATATATAAAATGGATGTTGTATTTCCTTCTTTCCCAGTGAGTAAGGGAAGAGTAGAGAAAGGGAGAGAATTTAAAACTGAAATTTTTTAAATATTAAAATTAAAGTTAAAATTTTATTTAAAACCTTGGTGGGGATGGTTAGTGATGGTGTCAAATTTGAGGTCTTCTGCAAAACTACAGAATATAGCTTGAACCAGATTAAAATGTAACTGGGAAATTTTTAACAAAATAATTTTTTAAAATAAAAAAAATTAATAATCAATTATCACTTCTTATTCAATTTAGCAATGCAAATATAAGTACCAACTATACAGTACCTACTATGCATTGTGTTAGGTGCCAGGAGTAAAAGCCATGAAAGAAAATAATCATACTACATTTGCTTTGGTTCACCATCTTGTATGAAGTCCATTGGAAAGAACTAGCTCAGTAATTGTAATTATGCTTGTTGCCACACTTTTCCTGTTGCTTCTCCCACAGGAGAGATCTCTTGGGGACACTCAAGGGTTAAGTGGAACTTTTATGATTCATCAGTTCCTGCCCTAGGATGGTCCCTTCACTTCTATTGACTTCTCCCGTTACCAAATACAGTCCAAATATTGCCTTCCTCTCCTTCCACCTATTCTCTGAGAGTTGCTTCATCATACTATGCTGGAGAAGTCTGATCCATCCATGTTTTAATTCCTCTCAATGCAGGCAGGGAAACTACTTCATCAGTTTGACTATTGAATTTTAAGTGTCTCAAAACACTTTGGGACTGCAGTGCAGACTTCATGATGTCCTAGCACCAAGAAGACAACTGAACTTCTACAAAAGCTTCTTCATTGATTCTCAGAATCAGAGAACCACAAACTCCCAGGGGTAGCCGAGATCTCAGAAACCATCTTTCCCCGGTAATTCTTGAAAAAAGAAACATTTTTTGGCTAATTCACAACAAGTGGTCATCAGAGTCCATCACCTCCTGAGGAAACCCAAGCTACTTTGGACAGCTCTCATTAATAAAATGATTTTTTAGACATCACATTTGTTTTATGTGGCTTCCATTAATTAAGGACCTCTAGTTCTTCTCTCTGTGACCAAACAGATCCTCTCTAACTGCTTCTTCCTCCCTTTACAGGTTTAGCTGTTGTTGTTTAGTCTTTTTCAGTCATATTTTATTCTTTGTGACCCTATTTAGGGTGTTCTTGACAAAGATAAGATCTTTGCCATTTCCTTCTCCAGTTAGATGAGGAAACCGAGGCAAACAGAATTAAGTGATCTCCCCAGCATCACACAGATAGAAGTATCTGAGGCCAGTTTTGAACTTACCAAGCTGAGTCCTCCAGACTCCAACCCTAATACCTCACATGAAGCCCATCAAATCCTAGCTCTTCTGTTTACTACTCTATGGTCTTGGGCTATGGTGACTGAAGCTCGCTGTGCCTCAGTTTCCTCCTGTGTAAAATAAAGAGAAGGTACTAAGTGTGGTCTCTTCCAGCTCTCCTCCCATGATCCTATGACAAATAATTGAAGTTTTCTGTGACATTGCCCTGAAGTCTTTCTTTCTACAGGATAAACATCCCTTACCCAATGTTCATGTGGCATAGATACTGCCCTGGCTGCTCTCTTCTGGATGCTTTTCTGCTTATAAATGTCATTCCTTAATTATAATACCCGGAATTAAGCAGAGTACTCAATAACTTCCGACCGAGGCAGAGGACAGTACCTTAGCCCGGTGTCTGGCATGCAGTAGGTACTCAATAAATGTTCACTGAGCTGAATGGAATGGACAGTCTCCCCCTACATCCTGGAAGCCAATCCTCTCCAAATGAGGTTTTACTGCTTCCACCTGTTCTTACTGGGCTTTCAATAACATGCCCACAGAACCTTCCTCCATGCTAGTCCTCTTCAAATATCTTATAATAGAGTACAGGGGAGTCTGAGGTCTCAGAGACTTAGACCGAGGGCACAAAATCCACCATGCTGCAAAGACATCGTGAACGGGCCTGGTGATGGACAATGGCTCCATTGTAAGAGAATTATGCTACTTGGTACCATACGGGCCATAGAGTGATTAGTTGTATTTTTTTTTTAATCCACAGAGACTCATAGAAACCTATTCTTGCCACCTCAAAGGGTTTCTAGAATAGGCTGGATTCCCTCTTGTAGGGTATATTGTGCTGGGTTTCCTTTAAGGTATGGCTTACACCAGATGGCTCCTGATGTTCCTTCTTCCTCTCGCAATCTGGGAATTCAAAGTTCCATAATATGATGGCATAACATTGCTGATGGAGTTGTGAACAAATCCAGCCATTCTGGAGAGCAATCTGGAACTATGCCCCAAAAGTTATCAAACTGTGCACACCCTTTGATCCAGCAGTGTTACTTCTGGGCTTATATCCCAAAGAGATACTAAAGGAGGGAAAGAGACCTGTAGGTGCCAAAATGTTTGTGGCTGCCCTGTTTGTAGTGGCTAGAAACTGGAAAATGAATGGATGCCCATCAAGTGGAGAATGGCTGGGTAAATTGTGGTATATGAACGTTATGGAATATTATTGTTCTTTAAGGAATGACCAGCAGGATGAATACAGAGAGGATTGGAGAGACTTACATGAACTGATGCTACGTGAAATGAGCAGAACCAGGAGATCATTATACACCTCAACAACGATACTGTTTGAGGATGTATTCTGATGGAAGTGGATCTCTTCGATAAAGAGAACTAATTCAGTTTCAATTGATAAATGATGGACAGAAGCAGCTACACCCAAAGAAAGGACACTGGGAAGTGAATGTGAACTATTCGTATTTTTGTTTTCCTTCCCGAGTTATTTCTACCTTCTGAATCTAATTCTCCTTGTGCAACAAGAGAACTGTTCGGTTCTGCACACATATATTGTATCTAGGATATATTGTGACATATTCAACATGTATAGGACTGCTTGCCATCTGGGGAAGAGGGTGGAGGGAGGGAGGGGAAAAATCAGAAGTGAGTGCAAGGGATAATGTAAAAAAAAATTACCCTGGCATGGGTTCTGTCAATAAAAAGTTATTTAAAAAAATATGATGGCATAAAATGGTAAACTACATCATTGGAAGGAGTCTTGCCACTGAGAAACATAGATGCTTACAGAACTGAACTCCACCCCCCTCTAGTCCACATAGTATACATGACACATAGTAGGAACTTAAATTTTTCTTTGATTGATGGGTAGATAATGTCCCATTCAGCCCATCTACAGATCAATAGAGCCAATCTATCCAACAGAGTAGAGCATTGAAAGCTACCTCGGACTTGGCCTTTACCTGACATCCAGCCTGTGGGCACATCACTTTGTCATTGGACCCACCAAGAACAAAAGTCACAAGTCTCTCAAAAACTAAAGTACACATTCTGGTGGAAACTTGTAGTCTCTGCTGTCAAGAGACCAAGCAGGGTGACATCTACGTAATGGCACAGGATTGCCTGTCTTACAGGGTGACAGGCCTTTATTGCACAGGAAATTATATGGGGCCCCCCTTGGACTCTCTCCAACAGGGGAAATCACAGTGTGTATCCAGCTGGGTCATGCCCCAGTGCTTCTGGGTGAGATGAAGCAGGAAGGGCAGGATGAATACTGGTGGGGAAGGAGGGATGACTGTTTAACTGAAAGTGATGCCAGGAGAATCTGAGGGGGGGTTGTTTCCAACCCAGGAAGCCAGGCTCGAGACACATCCTCCAGCCACCATAGTTGTTGGGGCACTCATGTTAGCCAGCAGAGTCCAGAAAATGGCAGTCCGAATGGGGAAGGACCTTGAATAACTGACTGAGAATGTTTAGCCTGGAAGAGAGAAGTCATTCAATCATTTAATAATCATTTACTAAAAATTTGCTCTGTGCCAGAAACCATGATGAGTTCTAGGTTCGACTCCAGGAGCTGCCTTTCAGCATGTGAAGAGCTGGCTCCTGGAACGTGGATTAAACTCATTCTGCTTATCTCCAGAGGACAGATCTAAGAGCACCAGGAGGAAGCTCCTGAGAGGGAGATTAGGATCATCAGGGAAAAATAAATCCTTAACTGGTAGAGCAAAGAGTGTGCTGCCTCAGGACTGGTGGCACTGGGCATTGTAGGGTACGTTAAAAAAAGGATTCTTGTTCCAGGATGGATCCGATTCGATGTCCCTCTCCATTCTGAAATTTAGTGACTCGGTCATCCCAGAGCTCCAGCTTGTTGGACCCTAGAGCTGCCATCCAGTGATTTAACTGGCCCTCAAAGATTCTTGTTTTCTGCTAATTTATTGAGTACTTTATTCCTTTATTGCAGCATTGAAAAAAACTGTTACAAAGCCCAAGTCCCTTAGGGACACACCGGAGACCATCCTCCAGAGTGACATTGAATAATGGATATGTTTTTGGTCCTATCATTAAGCCAATTTGCCTTTTCGCTAACCTGCTTCTTTCCATTTTGTCCCCAAGAATATCAAGAGAGACTTGACCAGATGCCTTGCTGAGCTGCGTGCCGGCTAGGTCTGTAGCACCGACCTGGTTAATCATTACCCACGCATCTGTGATCTCACTGACATGGCTTCTCTTCTTACTACACTAGGGGGCCATCTGCTTTGATGATGATTTTCTTTGGATAAGTTCCTTTCTGCTGCTTCTCCCAAAAAGTCCTTTAGACGATAGGACCTTGTGGCTTAGCACATGGCTCATCAGAGCCTATTGGATGAGTCACAACTATGAGTCTATGAGATCTTGATCTGAAAACATCACCAGAAGAATATAATTGCTCACCTGGCCACTGTGCTTCAGGTGCCTTCTCCCACCATCTTTTATAGTTCCTCCATGTCAAGAGATGATTAAAGTCCCTACTTCTGAGAAGATGTGGATAAAAATAATTAAATGGACAAGTGTGGATGAGCTGCTCTCTGTCTGTTGGAGGGACTATCCACTTCAGGAAATTCTCAGATCTATCGGAGTACCAGAGAAACTACTTCCTAGGGCCAATCAATGAGATGTGCTCTGGAAATGTCAGCTATGCTATTGTCCCCTCCCACATATAGCAGACTTTGAGGTCCTAATATTTAAAAAGTCCTGGTCATTGCAGGATCTTCTGTGCCATTCTTTCCCTGAACCTTGTTGCTACACTAGGTTCTCTGGCACAGAGGGAGCAGAGACAGATGCTCTGTCACCTACACGTGCTCAGTATTTGTCACAAACTACGCGGCTACTGTCCTGGAGTCTCCTTCAGAGACGGGATCATAGAATGGGAGGGTGTGAGCTCCTGCAGAATGCGCCATGTAAGAGTGTTCAGTATTATTCTGATTTGCACAATCAAGGCCAATTCTTCCTTTAACAGAGGCTCAGAAAACATGGGTGAGATGCCCAAGATCTAGCAACTGGTTCCTCTACATTCTGAAATTTAATGACTTGGTCATCCCAGAGTTCCAGCTTGCTGGATCCTAGAGCTGTCGTCCAATGATTTAACTGTCCCAGCACCAAAATTAGAGTCCAGGGGTCAATTCAGTAATTCAATAGTATTTATCATTCCCTTCCTGGCTGTGCTTCTGACTTTCTGGACTTTATCAACACTGGGCCTCTGCTGGAAGTCTCATCTTGGATCTCTCTTCAGTGTCCATGATCATCTTGCCCTGGAGCATCCAACTAGCTACTCCTGAGACCTTCTCACCCCTGGTGGAATGTCCTCCACCATGCTGACTCATTTCCCTGATGAGTCCCCAAGGCCTCCATTGAGGGAGGCTTCCAAGCCAACCAGCTCCTGATTCTTCTTCTGACTTTCTGGACTCCGTTAATGAGCCAAGAACCCCCCAACTGGCTTTTAAACACTTCTTTGTGTGTCGTCTCCCTTAGAATGGATCCCCCTGAAGGCAAGGACAGTCTTGTTTTGCTGATTTTCCATCTACAGCACTTATCCCAGGTTCCTTCTCATAGTAAGCGCTCGGTAAATGTGTGTTGCCTTCTCTGTTTGTTAAACATTGTTCTGTTAGCCCCATGTTCCGGACTGAAGGATGGAGACTTTTGGAGGCCGTGGATCCCTTCTTACCTTCTAGCTCAGGTTGAAGCTTGACCCTCAGTAAACATGTCTACCCTGACCTTCAGGAGTGTTGGGGTTGCCCCTTTGGAGTCTCGGGCCCCCAGAAAAAAACACAGAATGAGACCCTGCCTCTTTTCCAAGTTCAAGATGGCACAGGATTCTTTTTAACATGTAGCCCACAAAAACCTTGATTCTGCTGACTCCCTGGATCAGGCTCATATGGCTGAAAGAGACATTTGTGTCTTTGGCTCCATCTTTGATTTAATAGAAGCTACTATTCACTTGGTGCCTCAATTTACCCTTCTGTAAAACACTGAGAGATTCAGACTGACTTATCTGTCACTGGTGGGGTCGGGGCATGGGGAGCGATAGAAGGGAAAGGGATCGAGTTGTAATAGTGTCTGCAACTCTTCTTGGAGCTCTTTCTGGAGAAAGACGTGGCAGGAAAGCAAACTCTGATTCCTTCTCCTGACTGCAAACCGAGGCTTTGGAAGGCACTTCTCCTGTTTTCCAAACACTTCCCCTGGAAATCCTGAAAACCTGCTGCCTCCGAGCAGTGCCCAGATCCCAGCTGGAACCGAGATAATCTCTTCTCACCTACCCTGAGTTCCTCCTGCTTGGCCTGCAGATTTCTACCAGGAACATATCCTTCCCACAATGGTGCTCTGCCCCACAAAAGCCATGTTTCTCAGGGATCAAGCTGATTTCTGAACCCCAAATCCAGGTACACCCTTCTGAGACTCTTGTGTCCCCCCAAGTGGTGTAGAAACAGGGCTGGGAACACAATTACTCACTATAATTCAGCAAAAGTAGTAAACTACTCCTAAAAGGTAAAGATTGTGCCATTCATTCATTCATTTGTTTGTTTATTCATGCATAAATTCATTAATTTTTTTTCACTCATCCATTTATTTGCTTGTGCCCTTTTTGCCCTTGTGGACTTACTGTGTCTTGTAGCACATAATAGGTGCTTAATCAATGGCAATGTAATTGATTAAGTTGAACTCCTAGAAAGACTCCCCCCCAAAAAAAAACAAAAACAAAAAAAAACAAGGAGAGAACCAAGGAAGCTTCTGGGATAAGGAAGCAGTGGCTGATGGGAATGGGACTGAGGATAATTGAGTCTTAGACAGGTACACCCGGCCCTAGACTTTGGGTGAAGAAGGTAAGATGGCTACAGGAAAAATGGCAGCTCTGTACTCCTGATGGCTGAGGTCCGTTCTGCAGCCCCTGGGACCTGTTCCTGGCTTTGGCCCTGAGTGCAGGGGAAGCTGGCCAGGTTCAGGAAGTGGTCAGCTCTGCAGTGGGGGGCACAGAACCCCGTGAGGACCAAGCCTATGGGTCAGTGATGGTATGGCCCTGCTCATGTCAGGCAGGGAGGATGGGTGGGACCTCAGCTGTATGGTTCCATGGATGTAAAGTGCTCAGAAGCTAACACAGGTGGCAAATATGAGGAGTGGGAATTAATCTGCAGTCCTCAAACTAGATGGATGCCTTTCCCTTCCTTCTTTCCCCGTATAACTTTTAGGTGCGGTCTGACCATGATGGTACCACCCAGTGAGTGCTCTCTGATTCTGGCCAAACTGCCTTCCTTCAATGTGGGCAAAGAGGGCCCCAACTTTGTGTCTGCCCAAGCCCTTGCAAAGGCTGATGGGATTGTTTAGTAAAATGGTACCCAGCCCTGCCTGAACCTGAACAAAGCTGTTCCCTCATCCCTCTCATATTACATTAAATTCTGTGCTTGGTGGGGTCATTTCGTATTCTGACCCATTCTGCCAGCTGCCAACTGCCATCATGATGGATGGATGGGTGGATACAAGGAAGGAAAGATAGATAGATAGATAGATAGATAGATAGATAGATAGATGAATAGATGGATTAATGGATGGATAGATAAATAGAGAGATCGATGAATAAATGGATGAGTGGATGGATTAATGGATGGATGAATAGATAGATTGATGAATAGATGGATGAATGAATGGATAGATGGATAGATAGAAAGAAAAGTCTTCATTTCTCTATGAAATTATGTTTATAAAGTGCTTAGCACAGTTTCTGACTCTTAGCGAGCACTTAATAACTCCTTGTTTCTTCCTTCCCTTTCATCTAGACCCAACGTTGGTGTGGAGACATCCAGCTGATGGAGAGACTACAAGACTGAGCTTGGCTCTAGGGACTTAACAGCAACATCAAGTGATCATCTGTTTGTCATCAAAACACAATCAAAGAGGGATCTTGTGTCCTGGGCGCTTAGTCCATTGTATGATGACGGTGTTTGGTTTGTTCTCAAGAGTTATCTAGCTTGGTCCTGCTTCTACAACAGGATAGATACATTTAGAAAGTTTCAAAGAAAAAATCTGTCATCCATATCCACATCCAATAAGCTAATTTATAATAATAATAATAACAACATTCTTACAGTGCTTGATGATTTGCAAAACATTTTACATACATCACTGCATGTAAACCTCATAACAACCTTATAAGGTAAGTGTTATTATTCTTCCCGTTTTGCTGATGAGGAAACTGAGGCAGAGAATAATGAGGTTATATGTTCAGTTGGGCTCTGAAGGTCTGAGAAAGGAGCTGAATCCAGGTTTTTCTGACTTTCCAAGTTCCCTGCTCTCCTTAGCGCTACTCCCTCTGTGCTAAGCCCGGGCTCAAAGACAACATTAAAACAGCCCTGCCCTTGAGGAGTTCAGTCTAATGGGGATCTGCACGATCTTACAGAAGCATAAATTAAATGAAATTATTACAAAGGGCACAGTGTCATTTTGGGAAGGGGGCATTTGAAGCTGGGGGATGAGGAACAGCTATATATAGCAGGCGATGCTTGAGTTGAGCCTCAAAGGAAATCAGAGATTCCCAGAGGCAGAGGTGTGGAGGAAAGTTTCAGGGATGGGGGCCAGCTGGAAGCTGAGGCACAGAGATGAGAGAAGGGGTGTTGTGTGTGCCGAACACCAAGTTGGCCAACATGGCTGGATCACAGTGTAAAAAGTGGAGTGAGATGTGAGAAGACCAGAAAGGTAGGAAGGGCCACAGCAGCCTGCTTCTGTTTCGGGCTGCCAAGATCGACACACACGTACACAAATATGGTAACACAAAATAAAGGACGTGTTTCCGCGTCAACGTTGAAAGTAGGTTGGATGGGAGCCGCTGCGGTTGTACACATCATCTTTAACTTTCCTTCTAATTTGATATTGATTTTGCCTTTGATCTTAACCTTCTGATGATCAGACAACACATAGGTAATTTTTAATGGCATTTAATGTTAATTTGGTCCCAGACCCTAAAATGCCAGACCACGTTTCTTTGTCAATAATAATTTCTATGATTCAGACCCCCAACCAAGTTGTCTCCTGAGAATATAAAAAATTGACTCATTTGCCTCCATCCTAGGTTTGAACATCAGAATTTCATTCTGGACTTTCTTATAAAGGTCCTGAAATTCCCCATCAAGCATTCAGGCTGACAAAATATCGACTAAAGGACAGGTTTATTTTAACCTTCCCCCCCAAAAAAAAATTAAAACCACCAAGCAGGCTCCTACCCAAGCCACATTCAGGAAGACTCTCCACCCCTTTCCTGAAGGGCATGAAGCAACCTCTTTGTTCAGTGTGGAAAGAATGTCGGAGGGAGAGCCAGGAAACCTCAGTTTGTAACCTCACTCTTATGCTCACTAGCTATGTGACCATGGGCCATTCATTGAGGCTCTCTGAACCTCAAGCTCCTCATCTAAAGAATAAGGATAATGTTTTCCCATTAAAATACGCAGGGCAGTTCACATGGTTGTTATGGGGACAGTGCTTTGGAAGGCATGAAGTATCAGGCACATAAAAGTAATTGTCTTCTCTGCCATTAACTGGACCTGGTATTTCATCTGCTCTTGAGGAAGGCACTCCTTTTATCAAAGCAGCTCTGCAGAGATTCTATTCTGAGGTCCTGCTGCACTTTGAGGTTCAGTGACCAAATAGGTCTCAGGGATGGTGTAAATCACTGGCAGGATTTGAACCTGATCCTTGTGATCCTGATGTTAGCTCTCCAGTTATTGTGACAGCTCTCTCTCCTATTTAGGATTATTATTCAATTCCATTCAATTCAACAATATTTATTAAAGAACTAGATATAGTGTGCTGAACTTGGGAGTCAGAATTTGAATCCCACCTCTGTCATATTACCTGGGTGACTTTACGCCAGTTACTTAACCTTTCTAAGATTCAGTGAGAGTTGGGCTAAGTCACTTAATTTTTAGCCCTCTTCATCTTTCTTGATCAAGTCATTTAAGCTCTCTAAACCTTTTTTTTTTCTTTAATTAAAATGAGGGAACTGGAGTAGATAGCATCTAGGTGCTCTTGAAGCTTTAATTTCTGATCTTTCACTATATCTGAACTCTAATAACTGCTCAAATGAAACTTGCCCCATTTGCCCATCTCACTTTCTCTATACTAGAACAAAAGGCCATCAACGGTGGTAAAGAAAACCAGTTATATGCTCAAAAAGCATTGGATTAAGCCACCAAATATATTAAATTCAGGAGGAGGAAAAGAGAGAAGTAGAGATGTTAGTGCTAGAATTCAGTGAAATTGTAATTTGCATTTCTCTCAAGTTTTCAGCAGCCCTTCCAAATAATTTGAAGTCAGATTAAATAGCCTTACAAACCAGGCATCTGTGATCCAAAAAAGAAAATTATAGACTTCTTATCTGAACTGCAAAATGATTCCATCCACCTAAGAAAACAATTGGACATTTTTCTTATTGTTTGAAAAGTAAATTGGTGATTGTAATTTCATAACTTTATAAGTGGAAAAGAAGAATTAATGTGCTCTCTTATTTTTGCAGCAGAGAAATATGATTTGTCCAAGGTCACTGAGATTACAAATATTCTTCCAATCTTCGTTTAAAAATATCCAATGAAAGGTAACTCAGTACTTCCAAGGTCGCCCATGATAGCTGCAAGTTTTAGGAAATTTGCCTGTATCAGACTGATTCCCATCAGTTCTGTTCTCTAAGCATGAACAGAATAAATACAATTCCTCTTTCAAGTGGCAGTCCTTTGAATATACAAAGTGAATTATCATATATTTCCTAAAATTCTCTTCTCAAACTAGGCATCCTCCATGATTTCAACTAATCCCCATATTAAATGACCTTAAGGCTTAACATTTTGAGTCCCTTTTTCTATCTGTGCCTTATATCCATGCTAATTAGTGAAATTAGAGAAGGTCCTGACACATTTAATGAATCAATCAATCAAGAGTAGAAACTAAATGTAAATAAGTCGTTACTCAATTTGAAAGCATTACTTTGTTTGGATCATTGAATGAAGGCACAGAAAGTTGAATAGAAAAGATCTTGAGATTGACTGAAAGAATCTAACATGCATCTGGACCTATGTATGAAAAGAAAACTCAAATAGTAGACCTGACGACTAGCTGTTGGAAGAATTCCACCTCAAGAGTTGGAGCCAAGTTCCTAAGAGGAAAAAAATCTGGGCAACAGAGGTGAGAAGGAAGAGATGTTGGAGGAAGGGGAAAAGTTATTTTCTTTCTTTCTTTCTTTCTTTCTTTCTTTCTTTCTTTCTTTCTTTCTTTCTTTCTTTCTTTCTTTCTTTCTTTCTTTCTTTCTTTTTTTCCTTCCTTCCTTCCTTCCTTCCTTCCTTTCTCTCTTTTTTTCTCTCTTTCTTTCTTCTGTCCCTTCCTTTCTTCCTTTCCTTTTCTCCTTCCCTCTCTTCCCCTTTCCCCTTTCCTCCCCCCAGGATGGGCACAAATATAACAAATAAGGAGTGGGAGGAACAATAATGATATTTGATGTCCCTTCTTATTTTAATTCCCTCTAAGAATCTCTATGAATGGTCAAAAGCATGGGGATCAGAAAATAAAGGATGGATGTATTCAGAGGCCAGAGAACAGTCTAGTTTGGCCACATACAGTGTACCTGGAGGAAATAGTTGAGAGAATTCTGGGGAAATGAGGGAGGGAATAAAGATTGGAGGCAGAGTTGCAAACTGGCATGGAGACTGATTTTTACCCTGTAGGCAATAGATAGCCCCTGAAAGGTTTTGAATGGAGGTAAGAAGCAGAGAAAAGCCTAGAAAAATAATTGTTTTGTTTTTTCTCCCTCAATAGTCTGGGGTAGTTCCTACTAATTATTAATGAAAAATGAGGTATACATTTTGGGGCATGGCCAATTTGCTTTGTTTGAGGATTTGGGCTTTTTGTTTTTCAGTTAGGAAGTAAGGGTGGTAGGGGAAGAAAATAAATCTTTGTTCAATGAAAAAGTTCAACTTTCAATATGGTTCAGGTGGGTGGATATACAAGTTTGAACTGGATTGGTCAAAGTAGGAAAAGAGAGAAGGAATGAGGTTTGAGAGATTTGGATGTAGGGCTGGCAATTCTTGTGACTGACTGGCTATGAAAATTTAGGGAGAAGTAAGAAGAATCCAAGATAACCAGCCAATAAATAAGTCTTGATTATATTCCTATAGCTATGTGGTAGTTGATAGAGAGTTGAAGTCAGGAATATCTGAATTTAAAGAGAGTTGAAGTCAAGAATATCTGAGTTTAAAGAGAGTTGAAGTCAAGAATATCTGAGTTTAAATCTGGCCTTGCATACTTACTAGCTGGGTAAATCTAGGTCACTTAACCTCCATCTGCTGTGTCCTCATATGTAAAATGGAGATTAATAATAGCACCCACCTCCCCAGGTTGTTGTGAGAATAGAGCAAGGTTGTATTTATAAAGTGCTTAGCAATACTTAAACCACTTAATAAATGCTAGAAAGGAGGAGGAGAATGGCGAACTTGAAGATGAGGATGTGTAAGATAGTGTGATCTGGATTCATGACCCAAAGACAAAAATGCAATATTCTCTGCCCTCCACAAGCTTACATTCTATCAAGAAAGAATATGGAAACATAAATAAGCACGTTTTGTATAAAAAAGACAAGATTATTTGAAAGAAAGAGTAAAAAAAAAAAACAAAACAAAACTAACAATCCCAAGGGAAAAGATAGTCCCAAAGCTATAAGCATGGGTAGCCAAGTAACTAGTGATACTAGAGACAGAAATAATGAATAAAAACAGAAGAAGTAAGATTAGAGGGAAAGACATATTGACCTCAGCCTGGAACATGCTCAGTAGTTGCCATTGGTGTTTTGTGAAATCTACTCTCATCTACACTAATTCCAAAACCACTTCTATGGGATTGAGAAAGCTTTGGAAAAATGAAATACTCAAAGGCAGTTAATTTGAGGAGTCA
This sequence comes from Antechinus flavipes, assembly GCF_016432865.1. NCBI lineage: Eukaryota > Metazoa > Chordata > Mammalia > Dasyuromorphia > Dasyuridae > Antechinus > Antechinus flavipes. Next base: position 8,213,438 of record NC_067400.1, on the reverse strand, counting down.
AAAACTTTTAGGAGCTTTACTTTTGTCATGGCAATAGTGGAATTCATTTCATCAGACTTATTAGCTTTTTTCTCACTGGGCTCCACTAAGCTGATTATCTCTGGGAGCTTCAGATATCACTGACTGATAAATGTCTAGAAATCTACTCCTCTCCTCCTGTTCTTTCCCCTTCTGATTGATTGGGTTATACTGACTTATGACACAGATTCATTTCTCTCTGACTCCATCTATAATGATTCTCCATGATTCATGACTGAAAAATCCTCTGATTTACCCAGTGGTATATTTCCCTTTGGGATGTGGAAAAGGGAAAGGGAGAGATGAGATAGTTACCAAAATCTCTTATGCCAAGGATGATAAATCTTTGTTTTGGTTTCCTTTTTCTCTTAACGAGTCTAGTGTGGACAAGGGAAAAGAAAGGGGGACTTAAAATAGAGCATGATTAGTCTTTGGAAAAACTTCTTGAAGGGACTTCTTAGAACCATTTTGGAACTGTAAGAGCTTTCAGAGATTGAGTCATCCTCCCCAAGAATCCCCCATTGGAGATAATTTTATTAAGAATAAGGTGATGGTGGTTGCCAGCTTTTATGGTGTACCAAAAGATTTGCCAAAGACTTTACCACTCTTAGCTCTGATAACCTTGAACTTTTTTTCTGTTCGTGCAGTTGACTCTCTAGGTCAGATGTTATCACCTCTCACCTGGACTACTACTACTTTTTTAATTGGATTCCAAGCTCAAGGCTCTTCCTACTCATCCTACTCACTCATCTTCCACACAGCTGCCAAAATGATTTTTCTAAAGCCAGGGTCTGACCACAGTGTTCTCTAGCTTAACTCCAGTGGCTCCTAGTGCCTCTAGGATCAAATGCATTGACAATACTTCATAATCTAACTATGACTAACATTTCCAGGTTTATTACACTCAAGTCCCCTTCCTGTATTCTTACTTTCCTTCTCTCTCTGACAAATGACATCCCTCCTCCCACATCCATGCTTTTGTACAGGATGTCCATCATGCCTGAAAACATTACTTCTCACCTCCACCTTTTAGAATCTCCAGTTTTCTTCAAAATCCAAACAAAAACCTCCTACATGACAAATTTCCTGATTTCTCCAGCTACTAGTCTTCCTCCCCCCAATGACCCGGTATTGATTTTGAGAGGATTCTACAGATATCTGTATGTGGTATTTCTCCCAATAAAATGTGAGCTCTTTGAGAGCAAAGGTTGTTTTATGACTGAATTTGTATCTGCAGAGCCCAGAACTGTGTTGATTCAATAATAAGCACCTTAAAAAATAGTTGTTGGTTTATTATGATAAGCTCTAAATATTCAAGTTTGGTTACAGCTCTTGACTCGCCTCTCTATATTCAGATAAAGCACTCCCTTGGGAAACATATATGCCTGGGGGGCAGAGACAAGAGCTTGTCCTATGTTCCATCCTACTTTGAATACAAGATGTCATCTTGTGTTGTATCTGAGCCATAAACCTATCTCTAGGAGCACAGTGGTCCTTTTGTGAACATGAGCTAATCCAAAATCTACAACACTTGAGTCCTGGCCTTTTGTATATTTAAATGTAATTTGTGTAGATACAAGTGCATGTTGTTTTCCTTGATAAAATTTAAGTTCCTGGAGGGCAGGAATTTTGTCTTTGTATTCCCAGTAGCAAGCACAGTATATGCTTGCTAAGTAGTAAATGTAATACTTAGTAGATCTAGTAGATGTTTATTAAATGGTTGTTGATTGAGGGACTGGGGTAATAAGTCAGGCAGGAACCGGTGCCATGGCCAGAGGCCAGTCAGTGCCTGCTTGGCCAATGCCAATCTAAATCATCAGGGGTCATTATTATTGGCTGTATCTTTGTTCCAAGGAGGCTACCCCCACCAAGGAAGCCCTCTAGAGCTTGTGAAATCTGAGTCATTAACTAGTTCCACGCCTGGGGGGCAGAGATAAGAGCTTGTCCTACTGTTCCATCCTACTTTGAAAATCCAAGCTCCCCAAATACAAAACTAGGATTTTATTCCCTAGTGAGTCAGTGAGTTTGTGCCCTCTTTCACTTTTGCCCATACTAAAGCTAACTCTGCTTGCAACCTTCTCCGACATCTCCAAGATGCTGACAGCGCCCGTCCTGTTGGGCAATGGCCGACCTTATGCAAGCGTTCTCTTCCCTACCTTTCGAGATTACTCTGCAACTCTGCACAACAGCAACTCAACTGTGCATTTGGATTTCAAGTGAAAAGTTTCTGAGGGGAACTCTATTTCTCCCCCACCCCCATCTGCCCTTGAGGAACTTCAGGGAGATTTCAGTCTGGCAGGTCGTTTTTTGAAGCTCTATACACCCCTCCACAGGTGCTACGGTCTCTTGGCAGGGCATCAAAGGGTTGAATCTCACCCCTGCTGGTATCAAACTTCTCTGCAAGCTGGGATCATCAAGCACCAAAGTCCCCTCAGCTCCCATTTCCTTTTCAATTCAAGAAACATTTGTTAAATATCTACTATCTACCAATCATGATGCTAGATACTTTGGAGGCAAAGACAAAACCAACACTCTATTAAATTCTACTCTTATCCATCTCTTCCTTCCATTCCTGTCATCCCACTCTTGTCTGAACTCCAAGAGCCTCTTTTTATCCAGATTGCGTCACTACCTTCTGTTTCTCCCCATCCAACATCATGCCGCCATCTTTTTTTTCTCAATATTTTATTTTATTTTCCCCAATACACGTAAAGATAGCTTTTAACATTCTTTTGTTGTTAAGATTTTGTGTTCAAATTTTTGCTCTCTCTGCCTTATCTTCCCCCTCCCCAAGCTAGCAATCTGATATAGATTATAAAGATTATATATTTTAAAACATATATTTTTGAATCCTTTTAAAACATATTTCCATATTTGTTATGTGCAAGAGAAACCAGGCTGAAAGGGGAAAAAAAACCCACAAGAAAAGAAAAGCAAACAAACGAATAAAGGTGAAAATACTGTGCTTCTATATACATTCACTCTTTGTAGTTCTCTCTCTGGATATGGAGGGCATTTTCCCAATCAAGTGGGAAATTTTCTTGGATCACTATATTGCTGAGAAGAGCTAAGTCTGTATACTTGTTCATCCCATAATTTTGCTCTTATTGTGTGTAATGTGCTTTTGGTTCTGCTCACCTCATTCATCATCAGTTCATGTAAGTCTTTCCAAGATTTTCTGAAGTCAGCCTGCTCATCATTTCTTAGAGAACAATAATATTCATTGCATTCATATACCACATGCTTCATCTTTAAGCACAACTTAAGTCACATGGCATGCCTCTTCTCAAAACCCTTTAATAGCAAAAGCCTACAGGATCAGGGCCAGATACTCTTGCTGGAGCCAGGCCCTGATGAAGAAATCAGAGAAATGGGTCCAAATTCTGCCATACTCACTCACTGCCAGTGTGATATTGAGCAAGTCACTGGGGCTCAATATCCTCATCTTAAAACAAGAGTGGGTGACTCTTCCACTTTTGGAGCCATGACATGAGAAGCCCTTGGTTTTTCCAGACCCAGCCTTAGACTTCGAGCTAAACTTTCCATCCTGCCAAACTTGTCTACTCAGTTCTTTCCTGAACAGACCTCTATCTCTAGGCCTTTGTTCTCTTACCCCATCCCTTCTCTCCCTCTTGACCTTCTATCTCCACTGCCCATCAGCAGTCTATCTTGACTCTAAGACCTCCTCCATGCGTTTTCCCAGACTGCTCCAGCCCCAAGGCATAGCTCTCTCCTCTGAGCCTGGGACATTCACGGGACACATCATTTCACAACCTGGGTTAGCATTACCCTGTATTTTACCTCCTGTGCCTGTATTTTATCTCCCCAAATAGGAGATAAGTTCCCTATGGGTACAGATCAGCCTGATAAGCCTTGGGATCCCCCACATTGCTCTGAATTAACACTTTGATTAGATGATATTTACTGATTGCTTTTATTACCATCAATGAAACTTCCAGGTCTTTGGAACATAGAACAGGAATCAGGAGGGGGTTGGTTTCCCTCCCTGATCCCTGATTCAGAATATCTCTTTTCTCCCCAAACACTGAAGCCCCATCCCCCTATTAGAGAGCTTAGGAGGTTCAAATACCTCCTTCCTACCCTTTCTGCTCCCTTAATAAAATAATCGCAGATCACAAGTTCATAAATTTGAGATTATCTTCTCCTAATCCTTCATTTTATGATGAGAAACCAAAGACCATAAAAGTGAAATAATTAAATGCCTCGGCTGGGCTCCAAAGCCCAGTTCTCCCAACTGAGGACTCCTCGTGCCAAGAAGGGGTCTATGATGGACTTATCATTAAGCATGGATGAATGGTTCGAGGGGATCTAAAGAAAGGTGTTAATCTTCTTCAGTTTTTGAATTAGCTTAGCAAGACTTTTCATCTAGTCACCTCTGAAGGGTGTGAGTATGTATGTGTCCATAGCTTCTCACTATGCACTCAAAAGAAAGTGAATTGAGTCTTGGAAGGTGGCAGGAGAGGAGATGGGAAGAGAGTTTCTTTCTCATAGTCAGGCTGCCCCAAACTTCACCCTGAAAATACTGGCTTCCCACTCTCACTTGAATCTTGAAGGGAAGCCACGTTTTAAAGCTTGACTCTCTTTTCTTGACCCTGTATGTCCACGGTCCCCCGTGAGATCGCTGTCCTAGAGGAAGGTCTGCTTTTGAAGGCAAAGATCACATGTTTCTGAGCAGTCTTCCACCTCAAGGCAGCCTTCACAAATTTACACACACACCGCTGGTTGCCAGGGAGAAAGGCTTAGCTCAGCCAGTCTCCTATTTCTGAGCCCCTTAGTTCTCCCCATCCTCCCCCCACCCACCCCCTTCCTCCAGAGGAGACAAGATATTTTAAAGCCCTTGTTTTGATCTTCTTTGCATATCAGTTACGCTATTTCTGAACTCGTTTATTTTTCTTTTTTTCCGGTGGTGAGCTCTCAACTCGCTCATTTCCACTTCCTCTCACTTTCCTTCTCTGACTGTGTCTTGAGCTGATAGGTCTGTTCACCTTTGATGGAGAAGCAGCCTCCCTCTCCCTCCTCCCACCTCCTCAATGCTCTATAAGAAGAGGCTTGGGGTGAACTGTAATTAGCAGGTGAGAAAAAGCATCTCTTGACTTTGCTGTGCAAGTAGATTATGGACCCGGCTGTGGAGAACTGGAGGGAGGGAAGGAGGGGACCAAAACACAAGAAAGGAGACTATGAATCACAAAATCATGGAACTTAAGAGCTGGAAGGGACTTCGGTAGCCATCTAGGCCAACCCATACAGGAAAGGAATTCCCACTGTATGTAACACAATGAGCTTTATTTTCCACAGTGCCCTGCATATTTAATAAGTATTTGCTGACTTACAATTGAGTTGACCTAAATTGCTGAATTCATGTGAAAAAGCATCACATCTTCTGGGAGAGGGCATGTGTGAGTTCTATGAATAGGCTGAGCCAGTCCAGGATCCTAGATATTTTACTGAGACAAAATGAATCCAGGCCTGGGGATGACGGGGCATCTTTTCCTAACTCTGTAATAGTTTTGCCCCTCAAGTTCATCGAGCTATAATAGAGTGAATGATTTTTTTTTCATTCTGTGAGAAAGTGCTTCGCAAAACTGAAAGTTTTGGGTGAGATTTCCTTCCCTGGAGGGTTTGGGAAGGTGGCAGGATTCAAATGTCACAGAATCTCAGAACTAGTACTAATAATCCCAACAAAATGTCATCCAGACTCTTCTTGAAGATCTCTAGTGATGATGAACTTTCTATTATCATTAGAGTCCATTCCCTTCTAGGATAGTAGATCACTGTTTGAAAGTTTCTATTTGAGTTTCTACTAAATCAGCCTAGCATTCAGAAAATCCCAGACTACCCATCTGGGGCAGGGGGCTTTGAAAGCAGGACCTCTTGTCTTTGCAAATACAGATTTGAGCTTACAAAAAGTTACGTAGATGGTCAGTGATGGACTCTAGATTTGATCTTACTATGCTGATTGTGGTCCCAATGTTCTTTCCAGTTTGCTATAATTCCTGCCACCACCTTCCATTATTCTGAAATCTACCCTTTGGTGCCAAGAAGAAAAAATCTGATCCTTGTTCCACTTAGGAACGAATCCTTAATTACTTGAAAACAGGGTCCATCTCTCACCCCAAGTCTTCCTATTACCAGCCTAAATATTTCTAGTTCTTCTTCAGTTCTAATTCTGGTCTTCAGTTTATCGCAAGAATTAGTCAACACCATCTAAGTATAGGATATGATAATAGTCACAAGAGATACAGAGACAGAACCCAAAGATTTAAGAATCTGAGAGCTGAAGGGAGCTTGGACATCAATTCATTCCTCAACCCAAAGAAATCCCTACTCTAGAGAGCCAAGAAGTGATCACCCAGCCTGTGTCAACAACCTGCAGGGAGCAGGAATCCAGCAGCATCTCTCAGGAAGCTACTTTGGAACAAAGATTTGTTGCTAGAAGGCTGTAAATTACCCCAAGCCTAGACTGTCTCTTTTCATCCTCTACCCATTGTTTCTAGTTTGTCCTCAATGGCCAAACAGAATGAGTCTGACTTCTCCTCCAAGTGACAATCCTTCAAAGTGGCTGAAGATGCTGCTATGGTCCCTGACCCTTCTCCTTTCCAGTATCACCTGCCCACTTCCCTCCACCAAGGCTCACGTGGCATGAACTCAAAACCCTTCCCATTTTAGTTGTCTTCCTATGGAAACTCTTCAGTCCTTGATTTACCAAGGTCCATGAAATTGAAAACAATAATGCAGATGAAGTCTGACGAAGGCAGAATATCCTCCCTGCTCCTGAAGACTCTGTGCCTTATAATGCAACCCCAAATCTCATTAGCAGTCTTGACCGCCACACCCCACTGCTGACTCGTATTGAGTTTGCCTTCCATTAAAACCTTCAGATTTGTTCCAAAGTGGTATCTAGCCAAGTCATCCGATACATCTATGAAGTGGACGTTGAGATGTTCTGTCTGTCTTCAACACAAAGCCTTTCCTGATCCTTTAGCTGTTCTGTCTTCTGGTCCAAAACCACCTTGTGATTGTTTTGCACAAATTCACCTATGTCTTTATGTGTATGTGCTGTGTGCACCAGGTGGACTATAAGCTTCTAGAGAAAAGATGCTATTTTTGACTTGTATCACAGCACCTCATACACAGTAGGTACTTGATAAATGCTTTTTGATTGGGAGATTTTAATATTATCTTGCTAGAGTTTAGCTACAAGTGTAAGACCTCTATGGTCCTGTCATTCACTGTGCTACCTTCCTTTTAGCTTTGTGTAATCTAAATTTTTGATAGCATGTAACCAAAGCCACTTGTAGCTTTATCTAGATTATTGATAAAAATGTTGACTATCTGAGGGCATATCTCTGGTGTCCTTGACTGAAGGCCTGAGGTCATCATTGAACCATTAACAACCAGTTTTAAAGCCATTGAACTGTAGCATCACCCGGTCCACATTTCTCTATCATCATCATCTTCTTCTTTCAGCTAGCATTTATCTGGTACTTTAAGGTCAGCAAAATGCTCCCCATGTGTTGTCTCATTTGATCCTCAAAACACCCCTGTGATGTAGGTGTGATTTTCTACAGATTTTCTACAGATGAAGAAACACACAGCTAGGAAGTGTGTGAAGCAGGATGTGAATTTAGGTCTTCCTCTAGGTCCGGTGCTCTATCTCCTGGGCCATCAAGCTGTCTATAATATTTTACCAAAAGCTTTGCTAAAGGCTGGGTAGTTCCTGTCCATGGAACCATTGTACCATTAGCTCCGGAGATTCAGCCTATAATTTAAAATTTAAAGTGATTTAAAGCCATATGGAATCATTCAAAATCATCTTATGACATCCATGAAACAAAGCGGGGAAAACGAGGGCCAGCACACTAGTGATGTGGAGATAACTGTTAGCAGTTACCCAAAGGAAGCTGCATTTTAGATGAGCCTTGAAGGAAGGTAAAATCCTGAGAGATGGAAATGAACTTGTAGGGGGAGCCACGTATGGAAGAGATGAGAATGCACGGAGGCAAGAAGTGGAATCTCGTGTTAGGGCACAGAATTTTGGCTGGAATTTGGAGACCATAAAAGGGAAGAATGAGAGGTAGCACTGGAGCAGTAGAACGGAGTCCATCTGGTTGCCTTGGAGAGGAGGTAGGGACCAAGTGATGGTGACATGGTCAGAATTAAGGAGCCTGTATTGACAGCAGACAAAGGAAGCCAGTAGCCAAGCGGAAGATTAACGTAGTCCGACCTGTGCTTTAAAATTGTGTTTCCAGCTGTTTGCAGGATGGATTAGAAACTGGAGAAAATACAGCAAGAGGGAATGATTGGGAGATTTTCACAATAGTACAGGCAAGAAGTGCACATGAGGGGAGGAAGGGGGGTAGATGAGTAAACTGCCATGGAAGTGGAAGTCAGAGGCCTTAGCAGTTGTGTAGAGGGAGGAAGAGAGGAAAGCATCAAAGATGACCTCACTATTCCAAAGTTGGGAGAAGCACTTGGGCTTCTCCACTGGGAAGAAGAGGTGGCCGTGGGAGGGAGGGGGCTGAGATGACAGCCGTGGCTTTGAGACCCCTCATTGCTGCATTGCACTAGCTCCAGTTGGTCCCGGGCAGTGCCCAGGACTGAACACAGCCTGGGATGTGTCATCAAAGGAAGGCTCGGCTCCCAGGGATATACCTTCCCTTTTCTGGCTCCTCTGATTGCAAAGATGCCACCTAAAATCACATTCACTTTTTTTTCATTGCCACATCACACAGGTGGGTTATGACTCAACCCATCTAAGTTTTCAGTCTATTAAAACCTCCAGGTCTTTTTCCCATGAACTCTTCTCTACCAATGCTTGTCTCGACCTGCACTTGCACACTCATTTTTTTTAAAACTCAAATGTAAGACTTACTCTTATTTAGTTTCATCTTCTTAGATTCAGCCCAATCCTCTGATCTGTCATGAACCTTTTCAATTCTGACTTTGTCATCCGGCACTCTGATCATTCCCACCACCTTTTTGTCGTTTGTAAATTTACAATGGGAGCCACCACCATCTTCATTCAAGTCTTCGATAACAATGGCGATCAGAAGTGAGCTAAGGGGCCAGTATTTATAGCTAGACAAAGTAAGCCAGGATCCAAGTAGAAGATTAACATAGAAACATTAAAATTATGTTTCCAGCTACATACAGGATGGATTAGAAAGTACAGCAAGAAGAAATAATTAGAAGCCATGTGAAGGCTCTTCCATTCCTGAGCTGGAGCTGCCTTCCTTTGGTGATCTATTAATGCTACTCCTTGGCTCAGGTTTTTCAACACACAATAAATCCATTTAATAAGAATGTGATCTATCCCACAGCTTTCTATCTTTCCTGTAAGGAAGACACGAGATAGTCTGTCAAACACTTTGTCACATCCTCATATACCATTTAGTGACGTTGGCAAAAAATGGAAATGGCTATTTGTTCTTGAAGAGTTCACATTGATTCATAGTGTTCACTGCTGCCCTTTCTAAATAGTCACAAGTCATCCTTTTAATATCATGTTCTTAAATTTTCTCCTGCCATATTAAGCTGAATGAACCAGAGACATCTGCTCTTTGAAAGCTTGTTTTGAATAGTTCGTACACGGTCCTATCTAAAATTAAGGGCATGAGGGAAATAATATTTCAAACACCTCATTTACCTGTGATTCTCACTTCAGCCTTGGAAGACACTGGCACGGTATAACATCCTGAGATTTAAGTGCCAAAAGAACCATCCAAGAGATTTACATGGAGGTCAAAGTATGGGACCCGACATATTTGTCCTAATTTAGGGTTCTAATTAATTAATAATGGATGCATCATCCTCATAATAAACGGTCTTTAACATTTTGAAGCAGTCTCACCCCTATTATCTCTTAGTACTCACAATCACTCTAAGCACAGCTATTATTAATGTCATTTTACAGGTGAAGAAACTGAGACCCAGAGAGAGTGAGTGTCTTAGCCAAGATCCCACTCTAGATCTCCTAGAGAGATCTCTAGGGACACTTAACCTTGTTCTTTATAGCACTAAGCTCAGTCTTTCCATAAGTGCCATACAAAGGGATAATGACAGGTGCTGGCAGGTATTTTAAAGATTCCAAGTAGTAAGATATGGACACATGGTGATTTTGTCATTCATTAAGCATTTGTTTTGTGCCAAATATTACTCTGAGCCACAAAAGCAAAAATTAAACAGCCTTTGACATTAAGGGACACACAGGGAAATGAGATCTGGGTAGATATATATGGAAGGGGATGGTTCAGAAAAGCCTCCTATATGGGGTGTTCCAAAAGTCTTTGTGAGATTTAAATTAGAATAGCTGCAGGCTTCTGTCATACTTTTGGACCAAGCTGTAAGCATGGGAGCTGCATTTGGAAGCGACGTGGGGATTCTTTGAGATAGGGGTGAAGAGGAAGGGCATTCCAGGTATAGGGGATGGCCTGTGCAAAAGTGTGGAGATGGGAAATGAAATGTCATGACATACTAACAATAAATGCTGAACCAGCCTGGAAAGAGTGGTCAGAGGCTGGAAGTAATAGTGAGCCACGGGAGCTCTTTGAGATGCAGAGCGACACGGTGTCAGAAACGTAAAGGAGAAAGCTAGGTGGAAGAACCTCAAGTCTCAGAGACAAAATAAGAAACCATTGCAATAATCCAGGCAAGAGGTAACAGGGGCCAGAATCAAGATGGTGGCCAGGGAAGGAGAGAATAGGCAATGGACAAGAGAGCAATTCTGAGGTAGCTTGTATGTGATTTGGAGTCAGAGGGCCCAAATTTGTTGGGAAAATCACCACCAGATTTCTTCATTTGAACCATGATCCTATGGACTTCTGGCAAAACTTGGCAATTGATATTTGGAGGAGAATTGGGTTGCATTGAAAATATTAGTTACTGAAGAGGTACTGGTGACCTCAATGGAAAGAGATACATTAGGAGGATGGGACGGTTTGGAGGGGAAAATTGCCATCTAAATTCAGAGATACCCTACAGGATCAGTTAGCTTCTTGAGAGCAATTATTCCAGGGGTTCAATTGAGATTTGTATTTGGGAAGTGTACAGAGTCCTCTTCTTTCTCTTCCTAAAGAAGGAAATGCTGCCGAGGGAGGGCTAGCAAAGCAGGGGCTGGGGGAGTTTGGGATTCCTAAAAGGGGGAGTGGGAAGGAACTTTATTTAATTAATTTAATTTATTTAATTAAGTGTCCTCATGTTACATACAAGACACCTGAGTGAGAGATAATAAGACTTACTCAGAATGATGGGAGCAGAAAATCTAGGGCTCTTGGGACCTCTTGGGGCTGAGAGGTGGAGAGACCCCTGAGGGCTTGCAGGCCCCTCTGAAGCAGCTCCCCTGGGCCATTTCTGGCTGGAGAGAGATGCTTTGGTTTGCAAGAAGGAAAGGGCTGGAGTTTCTGCCGTGTGGAGGTAGCCCCAAGGCCCCTCACTTTTCAGCTGCCTGATTAATGTTTGTCAAACGCCTGCGTGAAGGCCAGGAGATAGCCATGGAGACCGGCCAGGGACTCAGGCTGGGACCAAGGTGTAAATCCGGGGGCAGGAGAAATCCCTTGGGGGAAGGATTTTCTCCCCTGGATTTCTCTACGAGGGGGCTCCCAAGCTCCTTTGCTTAAAACTGGAACTGATGAAATGTTCAAAAGGAAAAGAGGAGGAATTTCAAAACCGAGGAAACGCAAGAAACTTTTAGTTTCTTTTATGCAACATCTCATAACCTGCAGAGCTCATGAGCAACACAGTGCACCGAGTTTCACAGCAAAAAGGGTTAGACACTGACTCACTGTGTAATCTTAGGCCAGGGGCAGCTCCTTTGGAGCTCAGTCTCCTAATCTGCAAAATGGAATAATTGTACCCACCTCCTACTCAACTCACAGAGACATCTTGAAGAGTAATTAGATTTAAAAAAAAAATGAAAAGTGCTTTGAGATCCTTTAAGGGAGGGGGAAAGCAGCCTGTGTAAATAAAAGGTGTCACTTATTAACTGTGAAGCAATATCTGCAGCCCTGTGGTATTGCAGTGGCGCGCCAGTGTGAGGTGGACGCTGGGCTATTTTTAAAACCCCATCTCTGGTAGCATATGGCCTCGGCGGCTGCCAGAAAGAGGAAACCGGACTGTTTGAGGGTTTTTGTTTGTTTGTTTTCATGTTTCATTTTGTTGGACTGTGATTGGCTCAAGCCTGCCCTCCAACTCAGGTAAGGATGATCCCTTGGTGGAACGGGACCAGACTCGGCGCATGCAGCTCTCAATGTGTATATTCTGTTTATAGCCAGGGCCACCTGGAGACTGTCATGGCAATGGGGTTTGTTTAGGTGACAGTAATGGAAGGTTACTGTGGAACGGTGTATTTACGGCCACAGACAAATCTCCTGGAACTTCCCTGGAGTGACTGACGTACTGCAGGGCAGAACTCGGTTGGCTGCTTCGTATATTTTTTATTCTTGGATGCAGTGACCCCTTCGCTCCACTGGCCATCTGCCATCGGGCAGATTCAATAGCTATACAACAAAAAATTGGGGGCAGCTCTCTGGGGTAGAGAAGGCATGAAAATGCAGCGATGGCCCCTCGATTGCCGAATGGCTAAGAAATCTAAGGGAGATGGAGGCAATTGAGCGTTATCATGCCACAGACTGGCCCAGGAAAAGGAGAAATTCAGAGAACCATGAAAAAGATAGAGCAACAGAGGCAGAGGGAAATAAGTGTCGGTCGGATGATGTCACTCTCAGACTCAATAAACTCTAGTTACTTCCAATCCAATGTAAAATGCTCTTCACCCCTTAGTCCTGACCCTCTATGCCTTTTGCTGGTTTTGGATCATATGCTTCTTTGGGAATCAAGTGAATCCTATGGACCACTTCTAAAAAGAATGCTTTTAAATGCAGAAAACGAAATAAATAGAATTATATTGAAATAGAGACTCAAATTCACAAACCCTGAATTCAAGGGATCCCAGGATAAGAATATCTCATCATCATCGTCGTCATCATCATCATCATCATCAGATATTCAAGCCAAAGAACCCAGTCCAAGTGTTTGAGTTATTCCAAAATGACCCTTCCCTCTTCAGTCTGGCTGTGTCATATTAAGAAGGGGTCCCATCCAAATTAAGAGATATGGTGAGCGTTTCTCTGGAAGTCTAAGTTGCATAGCAGCCCCTGCCTGGGCAACCTGGGCAACCCTGAAGGAGGGCAGCTTGTTCCTTACAAAGGCCCCGGCATCTTTCCCTTCCTCAGCTACCAAACTCACTCAATCAAATCATCCGGCCCCCACCCCTCTCAAAAAAAAAGTTTCTGGAAAGACTTTCTGGTTTCTCTTGAATTATTTCTGAATTTTCTAGTACAAACGTCTGCCAGCCTCCTTCAGCCAAGTTCCCTTTTCTTTCTGTTTTTCCCCTTTTCTCTCTTCTTTGACAATGCTCGTGAGTGCCTTTGGCTCCAGCCCTCAGATGTGGCAGGTGCTTCTGTGATAAATGTTTGTTACATAAGTTCATTCACACTCGCACGGCAGCTGGTGTGTGTGTGTGTGTGTGTGTGTGTGTGTGTGTGTGTGTGTGTGTACATGCACACGTGCACACATCCAGTAGCTTCACTCTTTCACTCCACTGTATAACTGTCCTTGAGAGCCAGAAGGCAGCGGTCTCCAAGAAGGAGGGCTCCCTTCCCCTCATCCCTGCTTTTTCTTCTCTTCTTGATCACTCCTAATGTTTCTTCCTCCTTGGATGGATTTGGGTCATGCTTGAATACTCCTTCCTGTGTAAACAGGGAGGGGATGGAGTAAGGGGTCTATTGTGTGTATGTATGTGTGTGAGTGTGAGTGAGTGTGTGTGAGTGTGAGTGTGTGTGTGTGGTGTGTGAGTGTGTGTGTGTGTGAGAATATGTGTGTGAGTGTGAGAATGTATGTGAGTGTGTGTGTGAGTGAGTGTGTGTGGTGTGTGAGTGTGAGTGTGAGTGTGTGTGTGAGAGTATATGTGTGTGTTTGTGTGTGAGTGTGAGAATGTATGTGAGTGTATGTGTATGTGTGAGTGTGTGTAGTGTGAGTGTGAGAGTGTGTGTTTGTATGTGAGTATGAGAATATGTGTGAGTGTGTGTGTATGTGTGAGTCTGTGTGTGTGTGAGTGTGAGAGGGTGTGTTTGTATGTGAGTATGAGAATATGTGTGAGTGTGTGTGAGTGTGAGTGTGAGTGTGGAAAAATGGCCAGGGACAGAGGAAAGGGGTGATTGCAGAAGATCCCTTGTGAAAGAGACTGAAATCCTCGTGACTTCAGCTTAGTCACCCACAGCATTTCAGAGACTGCATTTTATCCAACTGGAGAAAAAGATCCTCAAGGGATTAACACTGAGCGCTGGGAGCCTACCTGAGAAACACCCCATCTGGTAACAAGTGGTGACTTCCATGGGAGGACTGACTCATTTGGAAAGGGGAACAAAACGACGGGACCCCACAGCGCAATAAGATACTGGCCCTTAAGGAAATGCTCCTTTCTTCTTTGATTAATGTGCCAGAGCATGAAGAGTTCTTAGAAGCCGTCCAGCCCAGCACCTTAATGCGACAGAAGGGCCAGCGGAGGCCCAGAGAGGTGGCCGTTGCCCAGGGTGACCTAGAGAGGGAGCGCCTGCCAGGGTCCCCACTGGCCCCACTCCCCGGACGGATGTTCAGGAGGCTGGGAGAAAGGCTGCTTACAGAGGAGGGTGACTCATTTTTGTGCCTTCCTTTGCTAATCATTCATTTAACAAACATTTATTACACGCCTCCTGTGTGGTAGGGACTGTGCTAAGCATCGATGATCCAGAAAGAAGCATCGAGTTCCCAGTCTGATGGGGAGAAAAACTGTAAACAGAGACAAAATGAGCTCTCTACAGGAGAAGCCCCAAATGTCCAAGCGAGGGAAGCTATGGGAGTTAAGAACTGATGGGGAAATGGATTTTAGGGGGGCTTGAAGGAGCCCTTAGGAAAGACAAGCAGCTAACAAAAGTCTGTGGAGAAAGGGCAGCAAACAATGAAGATGGACTTTAGAAGAGACAGTGGACTTTGTTCTTTTCCCTTGAGCAGCCAGGGCCCGGGGGTGGGAGTGATCCCTTAGTTAGCCAGCCCTTGTCCCTGAGGGGCCTCCTCCTGGGCTGTGCTCCCAGGGAGCACACACACATGCTCATCAGGTTCTCCAGCAGAACCTAACTCCAGGACAATCCAAACTGGCCCATCTTCTTCCATTTTGAAAGAGATTGATAAATGGGGGAGGGAAACCAAAGGGCTTTGGGATCGCATCCTATGAGGATCCTTGGAAGGAACTGGGAATGATTAGGCAAGAAAAGACTTAGAGGAATGATTGAAAAGCCATCATGCGGAAGATGGAGATCCCCAGTATGGCGAGTCACTCAATGCCTTCGTGCCTTAGTTTCCTTGGTCACAAAGGGGCTAACCATAGCACCTCTCTCCCAGGGTTGTTAGGAAGATCAATGAGACCATATCTGGAAAGCACTTAAATTGCTGAGTGTGAATCATCATCATCATCATTATCATTAAATCACCGTAAGGTTGATTTAAGAGTGATGTTAATAATTAAAGTTGTCCAAGAGCACGGAGCACTTCGGGAGGTTCTCTGTCACTGGCGGTGCTCCTTTGGTAAGTTGCAATGTTAGTTGGACAAAATGAGTCGGACCGGTTTGGATTGGACTAGCCCGAATTGGTTTGGGCAGGGTTCGATTGAATGAGGTGATTGCTCCCCAGAAACTTTATCAAAGGGATTTCTGTTGAGGTACAGGTTGGACTCGGCGTTCTCTTATCCCCTTGAGCTCTGATATTCTGCATTCATTAGAAAAACACAGATGGAAAGGGTCTCTCAGTTAAGGTCATGGCTTGAATTGAGAGGCAAAATCCCTGCCAACGAGGTTCAAAACAGCTGCTGAGGAGACCGGGATCATGGTCCATAGACTTAGCTGCCAAGAGCTTTCTCTAAAGACACATCATATTAAAATTCTACATGTTTGAAGGCTTAATGCTGGGGGATGTTGGGCCAGATCTCGAAAAAACCCCGGAATTATTGGCTCTTTCTGTTTAATGTTGGCATATTATAGCATCCTGGCTAATTGCTTTAATGAGCCTTTTTCTGTGGTGGGCTGTAACAAATCATAGGTGATTGAGGCAGAATCTGAGATAGAGCGGGGAGAGGTAGAACTTTCAGGAAGGTCCTATTTGGCGATCCAGGAGGATCCACTTAAATCATCTTCCAAAATCAAAAACATTATTGGATTGACAAAAGGCCTGTTCGTTACCTTATTTGAGAATTTTGTATAGACTTAAGTAGTCATAGCTCCAGAGGTGGAAGAGACCTCAGAGAATGAGTCTAACCTTTGTGTCTTACAGAGGAGGAAACTGAGGGTCAGAGAGAGTGACGGACGACGGGATCACACAGTCGCAGAGTTACGGTTGGAGCCCAGAACTTTGGACTCCGGACATAGAGCCAGGTCCTTGGTACGGGCTCTTTATCCAACATGGGTCTCCTTGTCCTCCCCAAGGACAGGTATTGCTTTATTTTGGTCATTTAGGAGATGACCCGGGTCCTGGGAGTCCTGAGCCAGCGGCGGGCTCACTAATCTTTGAGGGTGACAGAGCTGGGTATGGTCTGTGCGTTGAAGGGAAGCCTCAGGGGGCTTTTTCAGGCTCCCTGAGATGCTGATGCCAGAACCCAAGAGAAGACAAATGTGAACTAGTCTGGTTTCCTCAGCCTGCCCCGACAGACATGGGGCTGCCTCTTAATAGGAGATATGGGTTCAAGGAATCACTGAAAGGGGTCTGCGAATCTCTCTGAGAATCAGGAATCTTTCACAGATTAACTAAGTGAGATGTCCCCTCCCTGTACAGGATATTCTGATTCAATACAATTCCACCAGCAAGTAGGCAATGTGCCCTCATTGCTCTTTTTTCCCAATAAAAAACACTAATAGTACCATTATTACCAAATGGGAAGCCTGTGAAATCCATTGATATTGAAAAGGACTTTGGGACTTTGGGGAAGGGATGCAGAGCCAAGCGAGCAGATACAGAACAAGCTGATGTGGACCAAGAACATTCTTCAGGATTAGAATCGATGCAATGGCCGACTGGCTTCCGAGGACAGTTCACAGAAAGATGGCGGAGCCCGAGAGCTGAATGGGGCAGACAAGGCAAGATGGGGCCAATCTGTCCATTCATTTTGCTTCGATCATTCTGTTACAAAATTCGGTGACTGGGGAGAAAAGAAAGACAGGAACTAGGAACAATTTTTTAAAAAGAAACCGATTGTTTTGGGGAGATGGAGTAAAAGGATCCTATAGGCAAAAAGAGTTGGAAAATCTGGCCTTGACGGGAGACCAAGATGGCCCTCAGTTAAGCCAGAGAAAGTCACGTTGAAGGGCGGGAGCTGGTCCTTCTGAAGAGCCAGGCGTATCTGGGACATGTGTCTGGCTCGGGGCGGAGGTGCTTGTCTGACTGTAGTTTAGACTTGCTTTGGAGAACATGAAGCTCTGAACCCATAGCTTCAGGTCAGAGAGGAAGGCTAGGAGGCAGGACGCGTGGATGGGGAAGAATGGAGAACATTAATCACTAAACAGCGAGGCAGAATCAGACAACCCTGGTTCAAATCCTCGCTCTGGGCAAGTCTCTTAAATCTTCGGAACCTCAGTCTCCCCATCTGCAACATGAAGAGATTGGCTTAGATTAGTTCTAGGGTCTCTTCCAGTGCTTCACTGCAATCCCATAATCCTTAGAAGGGCTGTTGAGTCAAAAAGCATTTCACAACGCCATGCATGCAGACGCATCCAGCCCGACAGAGTCATCCCAAAGAAATTAGTTTGGAAACTCTGTTCAAAGAATCAATTAGTCTGAAAATCTGATCCCCCCAGGGGAGCTAAAAATGAACGTGTTTCCTGTAATCCATCAATCCTACAGACTCCTGGAAAACTCCAGTTGGAAAATTTTCAAAGGGCCAGGGAATTTAGATTATTCTCAAAGATTTTCTTAAACTCTTCTTTCTTTACTCCCAGAAATATGTCCAGACATGAAAGAGAGGCAGAGGGAGCAAAGGAAGCGACAGCATCTTTCAGATGTAAGAAGGCAACAAGCAGACATTAGCCAGGCCTTCATGGGAGGAAAGACTATAAATGGAGAGTAGAGGGCAGGAGCTGTCCTCCATGTAGTCCAGGTAGTTATCCCAGGTGGCTTGTAGTAAATCGGAGTCCCGATGATGGAGTGGGAAGAGCATTATCTCTGGAGTCTGGAGAGCCGGCCTCTAGCCCCTCCTCTCAGGCTTTCTCCTTGTGTAGCGTTGGGCAAGTTGCTCAGAGCCACCCTCGTCTCAGTTCTTCAGAGAACTTGTGGCTCACACCAACCCCTTAAGGTCCCCACCAAGCCTAGAGCTAGGAGCTGATGATCAAATTGGAATTGAAACTCATTTCAGTCCTGGACTACTTGATTTTTGCCTTTGGATCTCCAGTCCCAGCAGTTTCTTGCCCCTTAATAGAAATTCAATAAATACTGGATTCTATTGGATGAGCTCTGGTTTCAGAGGAGATGGTAAGAGGAAAGGAGAAAGATGGAGGAAACAGGGAATTTCTGACTTCCCAGTCTGAGAGGAAGCTTTTCAGAAAACACGAGAGAGCTCCGTCATCAGGGAGAGACAAGGCAAGGTTAGAATGGTGTGCTCACTGAATTCTCCACTAGCTGATAGTAGACCAAGAAAATGAGACTAGCATCCATCTTTCATGACCTGAATCAGGGAAAGGGTCTGGCAGAATGACCCCCTAGGAACATCTGGGTGGCGAAGCAGAGACAGTGCTAGACTTGGAGGCCAAAGTCCCAAAATCAAATCCAACCTCGGATGCTTGCTGAGGGACCCGCCATTGCTGTTTGCCTCAGTTTCCTCATCCTCCCTCCTAGGGTTGTTGGGAGGATCAGATGGGGTGTATTTGTAAAGGGTTTTGCAAACTTTATAATAGAAATGTTGGCTATTATTTTATATAATATAATATATTATAATAATTTATATATTGGAATTATATATAATTGTTATATATAATATATTGTAATAATATAATTATATTATAGTCTTGAGACTGCAGGGAAAATCTGCCCCTTTCCTATTCCTTGCAATGGAGACCATGACTCCATGAGAATATCCTCAGCAGCCTCCAAATCCATCCCCTTCCCTGCTCCTGTGGGGCCGGAGCAGGCAGCTGGAGACAGAGGAGGTTCCGGCCCAAAGCCACCCCTATGCCCTTCCGTAGGGCAAAATCCTTGGGCGCACGGACTATGGCACTGGCTCTGTTTCTAGAGCCCCTGGCACTGAAAACATGTGGATTCAGGTGCTTGATAATCACCCTTTGAAGTTGAGGAAAGAATTTGCCTACGGACACGCGGTGAGTCACCTGGAACCGAAGGCTGACCTTCCCCCGAGCCCCTGCTCCGGCTGGAGGGGCACATTGGCCGGAGGATCTCCCGAAGCCCACCCTGCCCACAGTGAAGGGCACGTCGGGCCTCTTCTCGGCAGACAGCCCCCAACACAAAGCTCTCCCCGGCCCCTTTGCCCTTGCAGCTCGACACACCTAATTGGCCCCAGGTCTAACTTTCCGCTACTCTGCTTGGTTTCCTAGGGACTGGGGATATATTCAGCTTCCCCTTTGGAGAACAGGTAACGTCTGGGGCTCTTGGGAGAAGAGCGGAGGGACGTGTGAGAGGCAAACAGAAATAGCCCTGCCTGATTCCAGCTGAGGTTCCCCCTTCTGAGTGTGTTACTGGGCTGTGCGCTTCCTGTCGGCGGTCCCATGGGTGGCCGGGATGCGGAGAGATAAACAAACACTGTTCTTCACTTGGCCCTCTCTCTCCTGGGGCAGAGAGGACTTGAGGTTGGGGTTTTTCCCTCCTGGGTCCTGATGAGGTCCATTTTTCCTTCATCCCTCCCTGTGAGAGAGGCTCCAAGGTGAGTCTGGGGGCCAGGAGAGCATCCTTTCCCATCATCCTTCCCTAGCAACTCACAGCTGAGAGTATAAAGCTCAGCATCTCCCCCCGAGTCAGTCAATCCACAAGCATCCATCAAGCTCTTCTTGGGGGCGGGCCTGAACTGGGGGCAAAAACGGGGAAAGAAAAAAAAACAGACTGGACTCTGGAGGTCTGTCCATTCCGAGGAGACGGCCGGCGCACAGATTCAGGAAATCGTTATCAATTAAATATAAGATGATTTGGTGAGGGAAGAGTAGGACTTGGGGCCAGAGGATGGGTTCATGTAAAAGGCAGCTTCAGAGCTTGTAGGAAAGCAGGGTTTGGGGAGGAAGACGTAAGGGGGGGACACATTCTAGGCACAGGGGTGGGAAGGGTAGCAAAAGTAAAGAGGCAGGAAGCAGAAAGCTGGAGCGTTCTCTGTGAAGACCGGGAAGAAAACCAGGGTGACTGGGCCACAGTGTGAGTGAAGGGGAAAATTCCAGGCTACTACTGATCAACAGGGCTTGGACCACCGCAGAACTGTGTGACTAGGGGGCTGTTCGGGGCTTGGTCCCAGGGCATCAAATTTGGATGGTTCTCATGGCAAACCTTCAGCATCGCAGGAAATCAAGACTTAGCAGTCATTAGCAAGAATAATTATTTAGACCTAGGAGGCCCCGTGATGCGCTTCCCCCAACCTTATCTCCCCTTCTCCACCTTTCACCTGAGGGCGAGCTCTGTTCTGGGCACGGAACACACTCGAGATGTGTGCGAAAATGTGATAGCCATCTCTGGACACAAATACTGGTAAAAACAATGGCTCCCTTCTGCCAAAGGTGGTCAGGTTAACAGCCCCCAAAGGGTATCCAGCAGGAAGGGCTGGGGAGCGCGGGACTTGGCACCCAAGGCCTTCCTACACCATCACTGAAAAAGGGGGGCACTGGCTGGGTTCGTTGCCATTTGATGCCTCTCAATCTCCAGGGAACAGCAATCCCTTCCACAGGGTTCTCGGGCTCTGGGATCCAGAACTGGAAAGAAACCTTGAGAGTTTTCTAAAGCAACTTCCTCATTACACAGAGGGGAAACTGAGTCCTAGAAAGGTCACTGGATCTAGAGCCTGAAGATGGGGGTTCTTTCCCCGTAAGAGCTTGGAGAGCTTAGGCAGCTTTTTAATTCCTGGCCGTGTCCTAATGATTCCGTGGCTGATGCTCAAGAACTTTCCCCTTACCTAGTTCTCCAAGTGCTTTCCAGGTAGGGCTCCATGACACTCCAAGAGACACCACAGCGCAGTCTAGAACACCTGACTTCAGATCAGTCTGTGGGACTCGGCTCAAGCCACTGAACTTCTCCTTGACTCAGTTTCCTCAGCTGTAAAGTTCAAGGTCAGGAAGAGGGTAAGAAGGGAGCAGAGAAAGGGACTGATTCAGGAGAGAGGCTAGGGCTGTCGATGACCCCAAGTTTGGGTTAATTAAACCCATGTTAGCATCCTTCTGACTCTGAGAGGAGCCTTGCCAGTCCAAGAGCTGAGTCTCCAGCATGGCAAGAGCTGGACCGCTGCTCCTGCAGATGCTCCCCACACATCTGGATCCGAGCAGCAGGAGGCTTTATCCTTCCTGTCGCACAGTCCATGCTCACAGTACTGAGGACACATTTCCCAGCTCTGCAGGCAAGGGATTCAGAGCCACCTCCGCTACTACCTGACCATCACTTAACCTCCTGTGACCTCAGTTTCCTCATCTGTAAAAGGAAGGGAATGAACCTTCCCTTCCCGCTCTGGATCTGGGGCCCTGTAGGAGACCCCCGCCTTCCTGCAGCCTCCTCCTAGTGGGAAGCTTCAGGGGCTGAGCGGCGGCAAAGGAAACCCACGGATTCTGTGGCCAGAGATCATTGAATCAAACAATCAGCTGTTTATTGTCTCAGTCGTGTCCAACTCTTTGTGACTCGTGTGGATTCTAGCAAAGATACTGGAGTCGTTGGCCAGTCCTTCTCCAACTCATTTTACAGATGAGGAAACTGAGGCAAACAGGATTAAATGGCTGCCCAGACTCACACGGCTGGTAAGGAGGAAGGGTCTGAGGCCAGTTTGAGCTCAGGAAGGTGAGTTTTGCCGACTCCAGGCCCAATGCTCACTATGGGGTCTCTGGCTGCCCCAGTCAAGCAGTTAACCCGAATTTATTAAGCACATTTTCTGCCTTAAGTACTAGAGTCACGTGGACAATAATTGAGTCTCTGTCCTCGAGGAGCTTGTTCCACTGAGGGAGGCAACGTGTACGTATATAAATATGTGTAAGATGAGTAGCAAGTAATTCAGGGCCAAGGGAGGGTCGGGAAAGGCTTCACGGAGGCAGCGGCTCCCAGCTGAGCTTTGGAGAAGGCGGCCATTCTGAGAGCGGGGACCCGGAGCCGGCGCCCCGTCTGTCCAGAAACTGCATCCGGGAAGGGGGCTCCCAGAAACCCGCATCCTCTCCCAGTCAGAGCAATCTCTTTTCTGCAGGTGGAACCTTCAAACACTGAGAGGTTCGGGGGCTTGTCCAGATCCCACAGCCAGGACGTGGCGAAAACCTGCCTCCGGCCCGAGTCTTCTGCCCTCCAAGGAGAGTTCTCCACCCTCGCTTACTACACACTCGGGCTCGCACGTACACATACACATGTGTGAATATATATCTGTACACATGTCTTCTTGTACATTATGATATAGATATATAGTGTGTACATGTGTGTGTCCATCTATTCATATATTATCTGATTTCTGTTGTGCAAAATCCAGGATGGCTTCGGGAAGCAGACATTGCTAGAAATGTAAAAATCAAGATACATCCTTTTATTGTTATCTATGGGCCTGAAGTCAATGGACCCAATGGGCGGAAACTCAAGAAGAACAAGATGACATAAGATCTCAGTTTCCCTTTCTCTAAAGCTGGGGGAGGAGGGTATTGTGAGGGTATTTTAAACTGAGCCAGATCAGGCCCTGTGACCTACAGCCCTGCCAAGGTATATTTCTCACCCTCCCTGTTCCTTTGTGTAGAGAAACATGTAATTACACTCACTAAGGGGTTTTCTGCTGATGTTTGGTTTTGTTGCAAAGAGGAACAAAGCTTTGGGCTCACAAATGCAAAGTTGGGTCTGCGATCGGTGATGGGGTGAGGTGGATCTCCCAGCCCAAACCGCTCTCCCCAAAGACACTTGGAGAAGGCCGGCCCTGGTGGACTAGTCTGTCCCATACCTGTCCCTTCTGTGGGCCAAGCGGGCCCACTGAGTACGTCCACGTGCCGTGGTTCTATGGCTTCCTCAGGAGGAACCTGGTCCCACCGATGCGTCGCTTAGGACATGTGATAACAGCAGCAGTAAATAACAAGAATACTTGTCTGGCAGGAAGCAGGCGGCCGCAGGGGCTTCCATTGACCCAACCAGAATGGTGAGAGTCGCTTCCTTAGTCTTGAATCTGGCCGTCAGCGATGGCCCCAGCCTGATAGAGGGTGCAGCGAACGCCAGGGAAAGTGGTCCAAACCTCGGGGAGCCTCACAGTTCATAGGTCCTGTATCTAAGCATCCATCCCAAAAGGCAGCGGGAGAACAAGGAGAATTCAAGCCACGGCCACCATCTTGTCAGCGTGGACTAGCTCCCTTTTTTGAGGGCCCGACCTGACGTCAGTGATTTCCCTCTTCTCCAAGAAAAGAACCCATTTCTGAAACCCAAACACAATTTAAATTGTGGTCTGCTTTGCGTCTGGTTTCTAGAATCCTGTCCCTCAGCATCTTTGGGCACATTATGTATTTCTGCAAGTTAATCAGATTTCGGTTTGGGGTCAATACAGTTGGAAACTGGAGTTGAGTAGAGTGGAATAAATATGACATAAGCTCTTCCCTGAAGTCTTATTAAAGCAGCGAATGACACACTAGTGGGGGATGGAGGCCCCGCGCCGTAGGTTTTGCAGGTGATTCACCTATCAGGAATGGAAGCATCGACTTGGGGAAATGAGAAGTCTAACCTGGAGTCAAGAGACACCTGGCTCTGAATCCCACCTTGGACCGTAAGTCCTTGCTCTGGGACCATGGGAAAACCCCTCAGCTTCTCTGAGGTTTAGGCTCCTTATCTATAAAATGAAGATATTTACCCTACTTCCTGGAAGGGGCTATTGTCAGGCTCAAATAAGAGACTGAAAAGTGCTTTGAAAACTTCACAGTGCCATAGGAATATCCATCATCTTCATCATCCTCATCATCAACATTGAACTCTACCTCGAGAACCCAAAGACCTCAAGAGACCACGTGGGCTCAGAACCCCGTGAGCAATAGCCCTTCACCCACAATGCACCGTCTTACCCTTTCCACTCGTGGAAAATGGCACCGGACTCACTCGTAACTAAGTTTTGGGAGGCAGAGGGGAGCAGAGGAAAAAGGGCGGCCGTTCGGACCATGTGCCAACGGGGAATGAGTTAGAAGCCGATTAATTTTGTTAAAAACCCACTTGGATCCAGTATGGGATGGAGCAGGCCGCCGAGATCTCCACATTCATCCTAGCAGCTTGATTTGGGACAAGCAGAGATCCCCTGGCCCTCATTCAGTCCCCTAATGGAGAAGAGGCCAGAGACAAAGCATTCCTGGTCTCCTTCCAATTCTAGAATCATCTGATTAGAATTACAGGAAATGCCCAGCTCAGTTTTCGGTGTCCTTACGTGACCCCGGGACCCAAGTGCTCTGGGCAGAGGATCCGACAGGACCTGAGCTCTGGAATTCTACTGGGTCATCAACTAGGGACACTCTCTAAGGGTGAATTGGAAAGAAGGAAAGCAACCGGCCCGGCTTGCTCCGACTGGGGGTCTCCACATTGCTCCAAGGGCCCACCCAGTCGTCTGTCTACAAAAATGGAAAGAGATTGTTGTCATCTTTTGTCGTGGAAATGATTATTGTTGGAAATGACAGAGAAACACAACTCCAATCCAATCCAAAATTTTTAAAGGGGAAGATTAGAGAAATCTGCAAACTGAGAGCTGGAAAAGGCCTGAGAGGTCATTTAAGCCAAGCTCTTGTTTTGCATACGGGTCAACTGAGGCCCAGAGCAGGAAAGGAAAGTGTAAAGAAGGAGGAAGAGTGCTCAAGGGGAGTAGAATCACAATTTGAACCCAAGGCTTGTGACTTCAAATCCAGAATTCTTCCTACTGTATTATGCTACCTCCATACTTGGAGGAGCATCAATACTGTCCATTAGTCAGTTAGTCATCAAGTATTTAGTAAGTACCTACTAAGTGCCAGGCTCTCGGAAAAGTGCTTCAGCCTCTTTGGGCTTGCCCCTGGCTTCTGATCCCCAAAACCATGATCCTTCCACTCAAGGGAGGTTGCTTTGGTCTTGCAGCCAAAACAGGCTTTCATCCCGTGTCCCCCTGCAGACTTCTGGGAGTTGCATTGTGCGCTGGGAATATTCCCACAATTTGATCAACAGTTTGTTCTTGCTCTGGCCACCCCCAGCTGTTGTTTTGTTTTGTGCTGTTCCCCACCCCCCTCACACACACCCCGACTTAACTGCCAGATTGTCAAGCATTACTGCTCCAAACAGAGAGGGGGAAGTCAGGACTGTGCTTTGAAGCCCACCCAGTCAGAAGTGCTGTTGTGGGAAAAACTGCTCCAATGGACCATAAAATAATCCTCAAAGGGGCCGAAGAATGATGAAAGGAGGAAATGCAGACAAAGAATAAGTTACCCAGCCAGGACTATGGGCACTGTGGGCTAGAAAGAAATGTTACTGAGCTTGTCATCTTATAAAGATCATGGGGGCTAGTCAGTGATGATGGAGGAGAAAGAAATAAAAAGAGGGAAAGAAGAAGAAGGGGGAGGAAGAAAATGGAGGGCGAGAAGGAGGAGGAGAAAAAAAAAGGAGGAGAAAAAAAGAGGAGGAGAAAGAGAAGAAGAAGAAGAAGAAGAAGAAGAAGAAGAAGAAGAAGAAGAAGAAGAAGAAGAAGAAGAAGAAGAGAAGAAGAAGAAGAAGAAGAAGAAGAAGAAGAGAAGAAGAAGAAGAAGAAGAAGAAGAAGAAGAAGAAGAAGAAGAAGAAGAAGAAGAAGAAGAAGAAGAAGAAGAAGAAGAAGAAGAAGAAGAAGAAGAAGAAGAAGAAGAAGAAGAAGAAGAAGAAGAAGAAGAAGAAGAAGAAGAAGAAGAAGAAGAAGAAGGGAAGGAAGGAAGGAAGGAGGGAAGGAAGGAAGGAAGGAAGGAAGAAAAAGAAAGAAAGAAAGAAAAAAGGAAGAAGAGGAGGAAGAGAAGGAGAAGAAAGAAGAAGGAAAAGAAGCAGAAAGAGGAAGAAGAGAGGTGGGGGGCTATTAATGGAAGGAGTTGGAGAGCAGGCAGGAAGGCTTCAATTGTGCTGGTTCCAACATGCCATGTCAGGCGAGACCTTGGGCCCCAGGGTCTCAGTTTCCACATATGGAAGACGGTCAGGTTGCCCTGGCCAACCTCGGACTGGCTGCCTCTTAGATCCCTCCCGACTCTCAGTCTGTCTTGATTCTCCGGTTTCTACGCAGAGATTATTAGAAGAGACATCGGGGCCCCCTTGTCCATCTCTCTCATTTTAGAGACGAGGCGTTTCCACGAGATGGAAGAGGACGTGCCCACGGTGACCGAGACATGGGCGGAACCCCGGGGACCAGAGCCTTTGTCTCCCTCCTCGGGGGCCTGAGCTGGTCCCCCGCACCTTGCTGGTGCTCCATCAGGATTGCCCCTTTGCAGACCGCTAGGCTGAAAAGAGAAGGCCTAATTACAGCCAGCTCTCTCTCATCCTTTCTGTTATCCTGAAACTTTGCCGTGTGGCCTCATTCACCAAACCAAAATGACCCACCCTGGCTAGGAAACCTTTGAAGCTGGGGGCTTCCCTCAAGCTCACTGCTGCGCCAGCTGCCGCCAGGGGCTCCTTCTCCTGCCAAGGCCAGACTTGGGCATTTTGGTCCCCGAGTTTTGCTCCTGCTCGGTCAAGAAGAGACTCGGAATTCTTATTTCAGTCGCCATTTGGCCAAGCCAATGGTGGACGTTTGGAAAGAGCAGAAAGAAGAGACTGACCAAGCTTTTAAAAAAGCACTTTGACATCCGTATACGTACCATACATGTTAGACACATGTGACGTATACGCCACGGAACCGATACAGGTACAGGCAGATGATTTTGGTTTTGTTGGGGAACCTGATGGGTAGGTTGGGGGCAACGGGGAAGGAGAAGGGAAGGTCCGACTGCCTATTGTTCTGCCTGAGCCAACGTGCCCATCTCTGTTCCCAATATTTTCTGCCCAGGCCATCCATCCATCATCTTTCCCTTGCCCTCCACTGCTTGAACACTGCACTGCATGCATTATAAATAAAATTTAATTTGGCATCGGCTCAAAAACACTCTGCGGTTCCCAAATGGAAAATCTTCAATTTTGACCGGAGCTGACCATCGTCCGTGGAATGCCGGGCCGAGGGGGCTGGGAAATAAAGCTGTTTGTGGGGCCGGGTGAGGCAGCCTGTGCTCGGGGCATCTGCGAGGAGAGACTTGCCAGGGAGAGGGCCAGGTCAGACGGGGCTCAGAGATCACGCGCCGGGCAATCGGACCGTTGGCCTGGGTCAGTCCGGGATTGTTACGGGGACCCGAGTCACCCTCACACGTGAAGCTAGAGCAGCTAACTTCATTTCATGGAAAATTTTCACTCCGGCTGCAGGTCTCCAGGAACCTCAGACTTGTGCAAGGCTCAGCTCGAGCATCGCCTCCCGCCTGAGACGTGCCCCCATGGTCCGGATTGTCAGCCACCCCAACTTCTCTAGAGCTCAGGGTCTCCGACTTCTCCTTCAACAGCAACAATGACAGTTATTGTTGTTATAGCACATTGCCACTTTGAGGTTTGGGAAGCCCTTGGTAATCATTCACTCCTTTCCCTATCACCGTATCCCCGTAGCACAGAAAATTCTCTTCTCAGTGAGGGGGATTCTTCAAGACGTGTTAGCAGCTCTTGGGACTCGGCCCCGAGGGCCGGAGGAGCATCGAGGAGGAGTCAGCGGAGGAGGAAGAGGGGAGCAGAGACAGGCGTCTCCCCTCCAAGGGGGCCTCAGGCTCAGTGACTTGGGTGTGGAGGGGAGACGTGGGGAGAAGGGCCGGGAGCAGGGAGTGACAAGGAAAGCCTGGTGATAAAGGAGTTGGGCTAAGAGTTCAAGTTTCTGTCTTTTTCTCTCTGTCTCTGTCTTGCTCTATCTCTGTCTCTGTCTCTGTGTCTCTGTGTCTCTGTCTCTTTCTCTCTGTCTGTCTCTGTCTCTGTCTCTGTCTCTGTCTCTGTTTTTCTCTTGCTTTGTGTGTGTGTCTGTCTCTGTCTCTCCCTTGTCTCTGTCTGTCTCCATGTATGTCTCTATCTCTGTCTCTGTGTGTCTGTCTCTTTCTCTCTGTCTGTCTCTGTCTTGCTCTATCTCTGTCTCTGTCTCTCTGTCTCTGTCTCTGTCTCTGTGTCTCTGTCTCTTTCTCTGTGTCTCTGTCTGTATCTCTGTCTCTCTATCTCTGTATGTGTCTATGTCTCTTTCTCTGTTTTTCTCTTGTTTTGTGTGTGTGTGTCTCTCTCTGTCTCTGTCTCTCTGTCTCCATGTATGTCTCTATCTATGTCTCTGTGTGTCTGTCTCTTTATCTCTGTCTGTCTCTGTCTTGCTCTATCTCTGTCTCTGTGTCTCTGTCTGTCTCTCTGTCTCTGTGTCTCTGTATGTGTCTATGTCTCTGTCTCTGTTTTTCTCTTGCTTTGTGTGTGTGTCTGTCTCTCTGTCTCTGTCTCTGTCTCTCTGTCTGTCTCTGTCTTGCTCTCTCTCTTGCCAGCCTGGGAGTCCGCCCGCCACTTTTCCAGGTTTACCCTTTGAAACTTGTTTCTCGGTCTACTTTCACCCTTAGGTTTCCCTCCCACACCCACCCCTCAATTTCACACGGCAAAATAATGGCAAAAGCCAAGCCTTTTCTCCTTAGAGTCCCAGTGGAGACCCTTGTGTGTGTGTGGGGGGGGGGGGCTGCTGCACGTGGCTCCCTGGTGAAGACCAGGGTTAAATTGGGAAGGACCAGGCGGGGGTGGGGTGGGGGGAGAGGTCCGAGGGGCGGCTCCCGGCCAACCCGGTCTCTTTTCCCTGCTCTTGCCTCTCAGCCCCTGGGAGTCCGTGAGACACATCTGCAGCTTTCTGAATGGGAAAGGGCCCCTATGGCAGCCTCTTTACTTGGCGACGGAGACACCCCCTCTGCACAGATCAGTGTAATCAGTCCCAACTGCAGGCTGACTCCCAGCGTCTTCCAGCTCCCCAACATATCCCCGAGACCTGCCGGGCTGTCAGCGGCCCCCCTGCTCTCGCGGCTGTTCCCCTGGAAGGGGCTTCCTGACGAGCTTGGCCCTCTCCCCGTGGCCCGAGCCTCGGTGACCAGAGGTCCATGTCTGGGAGCGGCTTCAGCGGGGGAGACGTCGGGCCCAAGGCCTTGGAAGGGATTAAAGCAGCAGATGCAGCTGGAGCTCAAACCCAGAGCAGGTCTGCCTTGCAGCTGAAAGCCCCACGCCGGCCACCTGGAGACACTCCCAGCCTCCCTTCCTTACACGGAGCCATGTGCACACACACACAGACACACAGACACACACATACTCTCACACACACAGACACACACACACACAGACATACACACACTCACTCACTCTCACACTCACACACTCACTCTCACACACTCACACACACACATACACATACACTCACACTCACACACTCACAGATACTGACACACTCCCTCACACTAACCAGCCCAATGCTCCACTTGCAGCCAAGTTTGGAATCCATAACCCTGGCTCTCCTCCCCACTCCCCCCTTCATGCCCCAGAACGGCGAGTGGCCACCCGGGCCCCCAGTCTGAGGGTCCGGTCTGTTGGCCTGAGCTCCAGTCCCGACTCCGTTGGCCCTCAGCCCTTGGCAGGGTCCCCCCCGGTTCTGCACACGGCCCACTTGGCCACGTGCGCTCGAGTGGTCCGTGGGAACGAATCCCTGCCCAATCCCGATCCCCCAATGCCCTTCTTTCCAGTTAGGGAAGCCATGAATCTGGGCCTCGTGTGGCACCGGCTGAGGCAGAGTCTCCTTGAGGATGTTTCCCAATCCCATCCCCAATTTAAGTTCAATCAGCAAACCCGGATTGAGCCCACTTCTCCTTCTGGGGAGCTTATCTCTGCTGCCCAGCCTCTGGCCTTCTCCTGCCGGACCCTTATCTGGGGCAGCCACAGCGAGGCCTCCGGTCGGTTTTGTTCTCCTGGAGAACGGCTCTGTTCAGCCTCTTGCTTACTCAGGCTCAAGAACAGCTGATTGTCCGGGGGAACTTTCCTTTCTCCAAGTGCCCCCGCAAAGGAGGCGAGCCTCCCCTGGGCATCCCTGTCCGTGCCGCTGGGGCAGGAGGAGCAGGCTCTCTGTGTGAGTGTGGGACAGTGAATATAAGCTTCCCAGCCGTATCGGGAACGAGCTCTTGATTTTCTCGTTCTCTCCCTATTTCCCTGGGAAGTACAGCGGTCTCCGGCCTCCTGGGGATGCTGCCTCCTTTGGGGGCAGTGTCCAAGCTCTCCATTTTCTGGGCTTTCTTCCTCTCCTTAGAGTCTGAGTCTCAGCTTGGAAGGGCCTCTGTGGTGCTGTCAGGGCAGTTAAAAGCCTCAGCTGCAGCAGGTTCTAGACAACAACAACAACAGCATCAAAAATAATTAGAATAGGATTTTCAGAAGCTCACAGGAGACCCAAGCAGATGGCCCTGGTCCTTTAGACAAGAGAAGTTTTGTCCTGACCTGGAAAGGGGCGGGCGCGATTTTCATGGCACCCAAGAAAGAAGAGACAGGAAACAGGAAAAAGGGGGGGAGGGAAACACGGCAGAGAATTCTCTCCACTTGCCCATCTGAGTTGTGACATCCCTTTACAAATGCTCATCCACTCGATTTCTCAAGTGTTATTTATTTGCAAAGTTTTCTCATTTTATTTCTTCTGTGACCATCCCATGGGAGGTTCTCCAGAAAGGATTAAAAGTTTCCTTGTTAGATAGTATCATCCTAGGCCAGTGGCTTGTTTTGGTGAGTCACAGTGTTGTCTTCTGGCTCTGCTTTCAGGGGCAGGTTGGGTGAGAAATTCCTAGAGAAGACTTGAACTCCTTGATTACTGATCTCTCCCCACTTGCCTACGTGGTCTTTTCTTAATCCTCATTATCCTTGACTTCTCTAAAGGTTTTCCTTTTGTCCATCACCTTCTCCTAGACACTATCTCCTCTCTCTTTGTCTCTGTGTCTCTGTCTTTTTCTGTCTCTCTATATGTCTCTCATCTCTCTCTGTCTCTGTCTCTGTCTCTTTCCTCCCACTCTCTCTTTCTCATTTTCTCTCTCTGTAGGTCTCTCTTTATCTCTATGTGTCTCTCATCTCTGTCTTTCTCTGTCTCTGTTTCTCTCTGAGGGTCTCTCTTTATCTCCTTCTGTATGTTTCTCATAAATCTTCCTTCTCTCTCTCCTCTCTCTCTCTCTCTCCTCTCTCTCTCTCCTCTCTCTATCTCTGTCTCTGTCTCTCTCTGTCTCTCTCTGTCTCTGTCTCTCTCTGTCTCTCCTCTCTCTCTCTCTCTGTCTCTGTCTCTGTCTCTCTCTCCTCTCTCTGTCTCTGTCTCTCTCTCTCTCTGTCTCTCTCTCTGTCTCTGTCTCTCTGTCTCTCTCTCTCTCTGTCTCTCTCTCTCCTCTCTCTCTCTCTCTCTCTCTCTCTCTCTTTCTCTCTCTCTCTCTCTCTCTCTCTGTCTCTCTCTCTCTCTGTCTCTCTCTCTCTCTCTCTCCTTCCTCTCTCTCTCTCTCTCTCTCTCTCTCTCTCTCTCTCTCTCTCTCTCTGTGTCTCTGCCTCTGTTTCTATGGCCCTCTCATCATAGCACTGCTCTCTCCTACCTGCCCAATTACTCGTTAGTTTTCTTTGTTAGACTTCATCCAGGCTGTGGTTGTCATTCAAGCTCTATCCCGAGCCCTCTATTCTTTTCCCTCTGCATATTATAGCTCGATGATCTCACAGCCCCTGTGGGTTTGATGATCATGTCCACGGAGATGATTCTCAGAGCTCTACATCCAGCCCAGATCTTCCTTTGAGCTTCAGTCCGACACCCTTCTGGTGTGTCTCCAAGTGGATGTCCTAGAAGTATTTCACATTAACTATGATGAAACACGTTATCTTCCTAAACAGTATTCCCTCCTCCCAGATTTCCTCTCATTGTCAAGGGCAAGGCCGAATTTCCAGTCAGCCAGACTCACCAGCAGTGCAGACTCACCTCCCTAGCCAGCATCCAGTTTGCTTTGAGTTTTGTTTCTGCATTTGCTTTCTATTCCTTCTATGACTTCCTCACTTGACTCCTTCCTGGGTTTCCAGTCTCTCCTCCATATTGTCTATGGTTCGGTGACCACGGCCCTCTTGTTTCCCAGATAAGACGCTCCCTTCCCTCCCTCCCCTCCCTCCCCGCCGCCGCACTCTGGATTTTCACTGGCTCTCCGACATATTTGGAAATTCCTCTCTCCTCAGCTTCATCTCCCAGAATCTCCGGCTTCCTTCAAGTCCAAGGTCAAATTCCACTTTCTGGGAGAAGCGTTTCTCAAACCTCCTCAACGCCAGTGCCTTCCCTGTCTTATTATCGCCAATCTGTACTGTAAATATCTGGGTTTTAAGTAGCATTTTGCACATGGTTTTCCCCATTAGATTGCAATCTTCCAAAAACAAACAAACAAAACAAAACACCGGGGAGTCTTTTTCCTTTATATGTATCCCCAGCACTTCACATGGTATCTGGAACTTTAATTAAATGCTTACCAAGTGTTAACTGACAAAAACACTAACCTAGACAACATTATGAGGATGTGCACATGAGCTTGAGCAATCACGTATGTGGGTACATGTACATGCGTGTGCATGTGAATGATGGAGAGAAGGGTCCCCTTTGTACGATGGGTCAGGCAGTTGACCCGATAGGAGGCAAAAATGTTCTGGAGCTCCCTCGAATACCTCTTAGTATTTAAGATTTACAAAGAACTTTTCTCATGAGAACCCCGGAAAAGAAAGAGCACAAATGCTATTATTTTTGCTTTACAGAGAAGGAGACTGAGATCCTCAGATCAGAGAGGCTATCTTATTTTTCAGTTCATAGAGCAAATAAGTAAGTGTCAAGGGTTGGATTAACTTCCTTCTTCCTGATTCTTGGTCCACTCTCTCCTAGGCCAAACTGCTTCCAGTAGGTCAGCCTAGCAATTGATCAATCAATCAGCTTGAACCTATTAAAAGTTTTCTATATACCAAGCCCTGGGCTGGGTGCTGAGGATAGGAAGAAAAAACAGAAATACTTTCTACGCTATTCTTTCATTCTCCTTGGGAGAGAGAGGGAGGGAGAGAATAAAACTTATATAAATGTGTATCCGTGGGAGAGAAGGAGGGAGAGAATAAAACTTAAAAGTAAATGTGTATACATGAGAGAGAGGGAGGAGAGAATAAAATATATATAAATGTGTACACACGGGAGGGAGGGAGGAGAGAATAAAACTTATATAAATGTGTATACACGGGAGAGAGGGAGAAGAGAATAAAACTTATATAAATGTGTATACACAGGAGAGAGGGAGGAGAGAATAAAACTTATATAAATGTGTATACATGAGAGAGAGGGAGGAGAGAATAAAATATATATAAATGTGTATACATGAGAGAGAGGGAGAGAGAGAATAAACATATAAATGTATATACATGAGAGAGAGGAGGAGAGAATAAAATATATATAAATGTGTATACATGAGAGAGAGGGAGGGAGAGAGAATAAACATATAAATGTGTATACATGGGAGAGAGGGAGGGAGAGAATAAAATATATATAAATGTGTATACATGGGAGAGAGGGAGGAGAGAATAAAATATATATAAATGTGTATACATGAGAGAGAGGGAGGGAGAGAGAATAAACATATAAATGTATATACATGGGAGAGAGGGAGGGAGAGAATAAAATATATATAAATGTGTATACATGGGAGAGAGGGAGGGAGAGAATAAAACTTATATAAATGTGTATCCGTGGGAGAGAAGGAGGGAGAGAATAAAACTTAAAAGTAAATGTGTATACACGGGAGAGAGGGAGGAGAGAATAAAACTTATATAAATGTGTACACACAGGAGGGAGGGAGGAGAGAATAAAACTTATATAAATGTGTATACACGGGAGAGAGGGAGAAGAGAATAAAACTTATATAAATGTGTATACATGAGAGAAAGGGAGGAGAGAATAAAATATATATAAATGTGTATACATGGGAGAGAGGGAGGGAGAGAATAAAACTTATATAAATGTGTATCCGTGGGAGAGAAGGAGGGAGAGAATAAAACTTAAAAGTAAATGTGTATACACGGGAGAGAGGGAGGAGAGAATAAAACTTATATAAATGTGTACACACAGGAGGGAGGGAGGAGAGAATAAAACTTATATAAATGTGTATACACGGGAGAGAGGGAGGGAGAGAGAGAATAAAACTTATATAAATGTGTATACATGAGAGAGAGGGAGGAAAGAATAAAATATATATAAATGTGTATACATGAGAGAGAGGGAGGGAGAGAGAATAAACATATAAATGTATATACATGGGAGAGAGGGAAGAGAGAATAAAACTTATATAAATGTGTATACATGGGAGAGAGGGAGGGAGAGAATAAAATATATATAAACGTGGGAGAGAGGGAGGAGAGAATAAACTTATATAAATATGTATACATGGGAGAGAGGGAGGGAGAGAATAGAACCTATGTATAAATATATACATGAATGCATAAAAACTTACACACAAAAATAGCTACAAGATCATGTTGACATGAAAGACACTTTTCATGTCAGATGAAAAAGCCATCTGAGAGGACCCGGACGCTTCTCGCAGAAAGGGCCGGCCCTTAACAGTTGTATCTCTTCAGCCATCAAGCATCATCCAGAGATCTCAAAGCACATAATAAAAATAAGTAGCAAAACGAGGGCCATAATGGAGCCTGGAATGAGAGGTAGATCTCTATTTTATACATAAGTAAGCTGAGGCAGCCCAGGGGTGATTTGTGTATGGGGGGGAGAGTAGAACCGAAGCCGAGAACACGAGTCCTTCAGCATCTAGGAAAAGTTTTCGACGATACTTTGTCATTCCTAACAGACCAAGGCGCCACGTGTGCACTTATTAATCACCGAGTACCCCGGCTGCCCCAGGGCACCAGCCTCTCCTGGGCCCGGGCTCTCCTGGCCCCCACCTCGGAACTCTTGGCCGTGTCCTCCTGCCAGCTGATCCCAAGGGGCCCAGTGGGAGCCCTGGAGCGGCCCCGGATCCACCACCTACTTTATATCAGAGCAACAACTCGCCCCCAAAGCGCCGACGCCTGCTTCTCTGTGCAGACTGGCCCCCGTTGGGCGCTCTTCCGTCTAGACTGAGCTCGGCTTCCCGGCTCCTTTAAGAACTGTGGTTGCGCAGGGAAGTCCTAATTGGAGAAAAGCAATGTAGGCCACTGTGCTTTTAATTCTCTTATCTGAGCCCCGATCTCATTACACAGCAGCAGCAGCAGCGACAAATGTCACAGGCCGGAAGCACACCCCACGAACCCCTAACCACAACTTTTCTAACAAAACATACACAGACCCACATGGCGGGCGCATGGGGGCAGGGAAAAGGGCAAACGTGGCCCGGCTCCCCAGCCTGGGAGCCCCCCCTTCTACCAGCAAAGCCTTGCCCAGGCCCCGAAAGGGGAAAGGGAGCTATGGCACAGCTCTCACCTGAAGGCTGGCTGTCTGGGGATCTCGGAGCCCCGGGGCAGATGAGGCTGTCTACTCAGAACAGGACAGACCATGAACTCGGTCTCAACAGCTCCAAGAGACTCTCCAGGACAGGCTGCTCAGCAAACTTTCTCACAGTGAGCAACACTGCTGATGCAGGACATTGGGGAAGCGTGAATGATGTGGGAGGAAGACGACGCTCGTTCTGCTTCTAAATATGATTAGTTTTTCATTTTTAATCCTTCTTTTTTAAATTATAGATTTTTATTTTCAAAATACATACATGTATTTTGATCATTTTACATGGATAATTTTCAACACTCACCCCTACAAACCCTGTGTTCTAATTTTTCCTCCCTCCCCCCCTCCCCTTGTTGGCAAGTGATCCCATATATGTTAATCATTCAATTCCTCTATAATATTTCTAATTATTAAAAATTATTAAATTTAATATTTAAATTATTAAAAATTATTTTAAAAAATAACAGCTCTCATTGGCAGAGGGCTTTCAAGGTTGCATAATGATTCCCATACATTGTCTTTTCCCCTGTGTAGAAAACACCACACATGTGAACCCCCCACTTTCACACATGAAGAGTGTGGGGCTAACAATGAGTAAATGACGGACTTCCGTTCAAACTGCTAGCAGGAGCAGGATTGGAAGTCAGGGCTCCTGGATCCCAAGGCCAGCATCCAATCCACCACAACATCCTTCCAAACTCACAAGCTCGACTCTTTCACACTTGATTTAATTTCTTTAGGGCCTTGAAGATCTATTTGGAGTTCTCATGCCTCACGTTGATCCAACTTTGAGATTTACCTAATGTTTCCCTGACAACAGTCTTTGGAGATAGATACTGTATTATGATTCCATTTTAGAGAGAAGAAAACCGAGTCCCTGATAAAGGAAATGCCTTGCTCTGAACTGCATAGCTAGTAGGTGTCACAGACCAACTCTCTCTTAATGGTGAATTCAGTGACCTTCCCACTATCTTGTCCTAGAAGCAGGGAATAGACCCATTTTATAGATGGGTGGTCTGAATTACAGAAGGTAAAGCTAGAAAACTTCCTCTACTCAGAGATGTAGGGTTGAAGGACAATGGGTCCAATTCTCATAAATATATAAAAAAAATAACTGAGGCAGAAAGTGATTGAGTGGCTTGCCCAGGGGCACACAGGCATTAAATGCAAGAATATCACCTCAGATCATGTGACTCCCAACCCAGTCTTCTTCCCAGTCTGCCTGTGGAGACTTTGCTTTATGGTCAGAATTGACAAAGAACAATTTAATCGCAGAATCTCCAAGTTGGGAGGAACCTAAGGGACCATCACGCCGTCTCCAGTTGTCCAGATCTCTGTCTGGTCACGGACCCAGATGGCTCCGGAGGGGAAAGCGAGGCAGGTGACCTTGCCCAGCCCTCCCTCACCTCAATCCAATTCATCTGCATGTCACAGCCTCCCCTTCCTGATGCCATCTCTTCAAGAACAGAGAACAAACGACCTACTTGAAGAGGAACACTCTCCCACACCACCAAAAAGCCTCCTTCATCCCTGGGCTGGACAGCTCCCTCTCTGACATAAAGGCCGATTCCGCTGTTGATCAGCTGGCTTATTAGAAATTATTCCTTACACATGGATCACATGTGCCTTTCTGTGTCTTCTGCCCACTCCTCCTGCTCCTGCCTCTGGAGCCCGAGCCAGCAAGCGTGCATTCCGTGTATCCTGTGCTATCAGAGGCGGGAGAGCCCAGAGCAGGGAAGACCGTCTGAATCCCATCTCTGACACTTGGTGCCAGAAGGAGTCTAGCTCTGGTTCTTCCATCCCATTTCTGCCCCCATTATAACGGCTTCAGAATTCATAGAAGGTGCTCAGTGAGCACGACCCCCTCCTCTCACAGTCACGCCAATAAGTCTTTATGAAGTGCCTCCCGTGGCCCTGGCACTGGGTAAGGGGCCACAGTCAAGTCCAACCAACCTTTTTCTTCTCTTCGTGTGACAGGCTCACAGAATCTCAGACCTGCAAGAGACCACAGCAGTCAGCTAACCTTCCTGTCACTGTACATCTGATCATTAAAAAGGAAACAGCCTCTAGCACCTTCAAGACCTTCAATTCTCCAACGTCAAAAACCAATGTCAGAAAATCCTAGTCCTTCTCTTTCCTGCAAAGGACTCTTCGGGCGCTCGGTCGGTCAGTCAGTTGGCAAACATTTATTTGTCTTTATGGGTCAAGCACTGCACTGAGCACAGAGTGTACAAAGACAGAGCAGACTTTTCAAGAGCGAATTCATAGAGGCTCTAATTACAAACTCGCCACATTGCCCATCATCTCCTTCTTTCCCTGAATGAAATTCAGCCTTCTTTTGCTTAGCCCCCGAAGGGAGAACCGGGGGCAGTGGGGATCATTTGCTAAGAGGTGAATTTTGGCTTTATGTGAGGAACTCCAGATGATCACAGCTGAGCAAAGTAAAATTAGGTAACTCGGGAGGTGGTGAGGCTCCTGGCACAGGGGAAGGCTTTAACTCTGGTAGGTACTTGAGGATTCTTTTCTCAAGGATGACTTGTATGGCTATGGAAGTCAATGCTGAGATCCTGGGAGTTGGGAAAAAGAAACCTGTTGTCTGCTCTAAGAAGGTGTAGATTTAGCCAAGATTCATGGGAGAAGACAAGCACTCAGTGCTTCCTCTTCACCTCTGGACTTGCCCAGCTTCAGCCAGAGGAGACACTAGTACAGAGGAGGACGCCAGAGCCCCAGAAGGCTGATATTCCTTTGCCAGTTCACTTGGGACCAGCCTTGTGGACAGTTTTTAAAAACAAGACCCAAGCCACAAATCACTTCCTGCTGCAGTCACACTTGCATGCTCAAGCTGTAAGCCAGCTAGAGAAAACCTTTGTTTCTCTGCCATAATAGCCCAGTGGAGAAGGTGGAGCTTAGAGAATGTGGGGTTGGCTTATTACTTATATAAGCCTCCATAACTAGTTATTCATCCAAAACTTGAACCCTTCTCCTCATCGCCAATGTAGATTTCTTTCCTCTATGTCTTTCTTGTTGCCTCCATTAGATATGGACTGAGATAGACTACTTTCCACTTTAACCTAAAATAATCCCAGGGTTTTCTGAATTTCTTTTGGAACACTTCCCTGCCTCTAGCTGAGCTGTCCTGGTTGGTGAATGAGGAAAGGCAAGTTTACGCAATCCACTGGACTTACTTGGTCCCATCCCATGCTTCTAGCCAACTCCTCCCCAGGATTCTTGGGATTATTAGTGCTGGGGATATTAGCTTAACCTGCCCCCCTCCTTTCTTTCCCCTACTACACATCTTTCCTTACTTCTAGCTCCAGGAACTATAATCTAATCAATTCTAAATTTCTAAATCAGCAATCATCAGTTAAAAATAGAAAAAACAAACAAACAAACAATGAAACAGGCTAGAGAAGAAAGGATAAGAAACAATAAAATTCAATAACCAAAGTTTGCTAAACTCCCAAACATAAGTTGCTTAGACAAGAATTCTTTTTTTATTAAGAACTGCTGGGAAATTTGGAAAGGCAGAAATTAACCTTAGACTAATATCTGATACCACCACACTGCACAACAAACTCAAAAGAGATATATGATCTGGATTTTAAAGTTTTGCCATTAAAAAATAGAAAAAAAACGAGTATGGTAATGCCACGGGTAAAAGATACATTCGGAAACAACTTAGGAATACAGGCAATTACAAAAGAGAAAATAATCATTTTGCTTACATGCAAATGAAAAAGGATTTGCAGAAACAAAATTAACATATAAAGAATAAGAAGAGAAGCTGTCGCCTGGGAGGAAAATGTTTATATCAAATATCAGCCAATAAAGTTTTGATCCAAGATATGTAGCTAACAGAAATGTACAAAGCCAAAATTCCCAATAGAGAAATGATCAAAAAGACATGAATAAATGGTTCTCAAAAGAATTACAAAATATTAATAATGCGATGAAAGACTGCTGGTCACTAGTAATAAGAGAACAGCAAGTCAAAATCAGTCTGACGTTGTGTCTCATACCCAGCCTATTGGCAAGGAATGGAAACAGTCAACGTGAATGTTGTGGGAAGATAATTGGTGAAAACGTGATTTGGAGCAAAAATTCTGGGAAGCAATTGGGAAGGATGGAAATAAAACAGTAAAGATGTCCATACACTGTGACCCCAAGGTTCCACTATTAGGTGTTAAAGGGATGACTGTCAGGGGATTAAAAAAAAAAGGCTCCGTATATAACAATATCCATAGCAGCAATTTTTGTAGTTGCAAAAATCTGGGAGAAAAATAGATGTTCGTGGATTAACGATTTGCTAAATAAATTGTGGTACATAAAGTAACCCAATATGATTCCATTATAAGAAATATGAAATGTGATCCATCAATACATAAGTGGAGGTATCCTGGTGGCTTAAGTGGACCTAAAATCAGCAAGAATCAAGCCTCTTACTAGCTCCATTCCGGGGGTGGAGGATGGCCAATATGAAGACATGGAGATGGGAGATGAAGAACCAGGACTAAAGAGAGACCAGTCTGACAAAATCGCAGAGCATGAGAGGAAGAGGAATGGCCAGTGAGACAGAAAGAAGGCAGCACCAGATTGCATAAGCTTTATTTGATCCTTAAGGCAATAAAAAGCCATTGGAGTTGATTGAATAGAAAAATAATGTGGGCAGATCTCTGTTTTAAGACAATTACTTTGGTAGCAGTATTTATACTTGACTGGAATCAGCAGTTTTTGAGGCAGGGAGACAAATTAAAAACCTTGCAATAATCCAAGGGAAAGGTGAAGAGGGCAAGTTGAGGCAATTGTGAGGTGCTACCTTATTCCTATTAGATTGGCTCATGAGACAAAAGGAGAGGATGAAAATATTGGAGGGAATATGGAAAAAAAACTGAGACACTGATGTGTTGTTAGTGGCAATGTGAATTTATTCGGCCATTTTGTATGGGAGTTTGGAATTACACACAAAGGGCTATAAAATGTGCATGCCCTTTGATCTAGCCATACTACTGCTAGGTCTGTATCCTAAAAGTGATCCAAAAAGAGGGGGAGGAAGGATCTATGTTTACAAAAATATTTATAGTAGCTCTTTTTTCAGGGCAAAGAGTAAAACATTTTTGCATTCATGATAATAATGAATGTTGGAGGGGATGTGGGAAAAGTGGGACACTGATACATTATTGGTGAAGTTGCAAACTGATTCAATCATTTTGGAGAGCAATTTGGAACTGTGTCCAAAGGATCAAACTGTGCATACCCTTTGATCCAGCAGTATCTCTATAAGGCCTGTTTCTCAAAGAGATCTTAAAGGAGAGAAAAGGACCCACATGTGCAAAAATGTTTGGGGCAGCTCTGTTTGTAATGTCAAGAAACTGGAAACTGAATGGATGCCCATCAATTGGAGAATGGCTGGATAAATTATGGTATATGAATGTGATGGAATATTATTGTTCTGTAAGAAATGATCAGCAGGATGATTTCAGAAAGGCCTGGAGAGATTTCCGTGAACCGATGCTGAGTGAAATGAGCAGAACCAGGAGATCATTGTACATGGAAATAGCAAGATTAAACGATGGTCGATTCTGATAGACATTGGCTCTCATCAACAATGAGGTGATTTAGACCAGTTCCAATGACCTTGTGATGAAGAAAGCCATCTACACCCAGAGAGAGTACTGTGGGAACTGAATGTGGATCACAACATAGCATTTTCACCCTTTTTGTTGTCATTTGCTTGCATTTTGTTTTCTTTCTCATTTTTTTTCCTTTTTGAGCTG
This sequence comes from Antechinus flavipes, assembly GCF_016432865.1. Taxonomy (NCBI): domain Eukaryota; kingdom Metazoa; phylum Chordata; class Mammalia; order Dasyuromorphia; family Dasyuridae; genus Antechinus; species Antechinus flavipes. Next base: position 8,171,884 of record NC_067400.1, on the reverse strand, counting down.
ATTTTTTGTTTTTTTTGTGCAGCATGATATTTGTAGAAATATGTATAGAGGAATTGCACATGTTTAACATATATTGGATCACTTACCGACTGGGGAAGAGAGCGGGAGGAAGGAGGGAAAATTTGTAGAGGTTAATGTCAAAAATTATTCACACATTTATTTTGAAAACAAAAAGCTGTAATTAAAAAATTGTCTTACATGTAACTGGGAAAGTGAAACTTTAAAAAGTGAATGTGGTGAAATATAATGACCAAGTTTGACCCCAAAGAGGGAATAGGAAAACATAGTTTTCCCTCCTCTTTTTCAGAGGTGAAGGTACACAGATATGAGTATTCCTTATAAAGTCAGATTATGTTTTTGATGTTTTGATTATTTTTGCTTATTTTTCCTTCTTTTCCTTTTTAAAGATCTTTTTTATTAAGGACATATCTCTGGGAGGGGAAAAGATGAAAGACAATTAAAAATGTAGACAATATAAAAACAAAAGTCACCAATAAAATCTGTTTTTAAAATTAATTCTATAATTTCTTCCAGATAAGGCATAACAATCAATTGCCTTCTAGCTTCACTCAGTCTCTAGAACTCAACAAACAAAACTCCCTTCACAGCCATCACCCCCATCTATCTATCTATAAAAAATTTCAAATTTTCATTCCAACAAAAATTCTCTCAATGAATTTGAGGAGTCCAGAGAAACACAATCGATAGTCAATAAATGTTCATTATATACCAATTGTGTGCCACACACTGTGTTAAATTAGGGATACAATAAAAATAAAGATAGTCCATGCCTTTAAGGAACTTATAGTCTAATAGGGAAAGCCAATAAACAAAGGAAGTTAAAAATCAGGGAACTGGGGAGAAAGTCCATGGCTCAAGTACATGAAGAAAGAATCTGAAGCTCAAAGAAGTCTATAAGCAATTCTTATACCTGGTAGGAAAAGAAGAAGAAGAAGAAAAAATATATATGAATTGATGTGGAGTAAAGTAAATCGAAACAGTAAATGACTAAATTAATGTAAATTGTGGGGAGAATAAAATGAAACTGCAGACTGCCTAATTATAATGACCAAGATATTCCCCAGAGAAAAGATAAGAAACACATCCTCCTCTCTTCATTGCCTGTGAGTGTGGAATGTTACCTGTGCTGGTTGCTTAGTTTCACTGAATTGTTTTGTTTTTTGTTTTGTTTTTCTTTAGTACAGGAAAAGCTTACCTGGTAGGGGGAGGGGCTTGAAAATGAAACCTGTCCCAATATCAAAAGCATCAACCACATTTTAAAACAAAACAAAACTGCTCTTTCTGGGGCTCCTAACCTTTTTTTCATTGTTTCCCTTAAGCACCTTTTCTCATTTTCCAACCTTCCCGATATTTGTAGATTTTTTTTTTTATTACTGTTGAGCACTCCTCATCTTTGGTGGTCTGGCCACCACATTATAAGAGAATCCCCAAGAGTTTAGCCTGCCTCCTTGGATTTCCATGTGTGGCTCGCTTCCCATGTTCCACATCATCAGACCATTCCATTTCAGCGTCCTTTGCCGGCTCACTCATTTTCTGTCTCAATTTCGTGCAGCTCAGAGACATTTATTAAGTTTCTACTAGACACAAAGGGCTGGGTTAGGCTATGGGGATGTTATCGTACCTCAGTGAGTCTGTGACCTCCTCCACGTTGCTATCCTTCTAACCGTACAGAGTCCAATCCATCCACTCCTGCTTAGCTTGTGTGAACCAGTCTGGTTCCTTTATGTGGTATCTTCCTTTAGACCACTGTCTATTTACCAATGAAATGAACAGCTTGTCCATTGGTTATTCCCTACTCTCACCATATGGCTAATCAACAATTACGATTCCCAGCCCTCTGAGAACCTCTCCTGCCCTCTATCCATTGGTGACTCCCAAGGCTCTAGCCTTCTTTCTCTTCTCTTTCCTCTCCACCTGTTTTAGCAGGTCCCAAGAGCCTAGTTATTATTTCTGTATTGACAGCTTCCAAATCGATTTATCTAGCCCTATTCTTTCTTCTGAACTCCCAGCTGACATTTCAAACTACCCATCTCTACTTGTCTGCCTCATAAGCATCTCTAGCTCAACGTACCTCATTGAAATTCATTATCATATATCTCAAACCTGTCTTTCCTCCACATTTTCTAATTTCTGTTGAGGACATTGCCATTCTCTCAGGTCCTCAGATTTTCTTTCAAATCCAATTTCTCCCTCTCCTTCATCCATATATATGCAGTTGTTGCAGTCTCTGACTCATCCACCTTTTTCTTTCTTGTCTCATGGTCATCTCCATTCCCCAGACAAAAGTTCTTTGGGAAAAGGACCTGGATCCATGTTTCATTCTGGTGTTTATAACTTATCCTAAAGATTTAATTCAACAATTATTAAATGCCTGGTATATACAAGCCACAGGTTTGTGAATACAAAGTTTAAAAAAATTCTCTATCCTCGACAAGCTTAGCATAGCCTAAAGTTTCCTCACTGGGAATTCCCTATATTAATGATATCACTGGAGTGGACAAATTTACCTATCTATCTACCTACCCATTTATCTCTCTATCATCTATTTATCTATCTGATAAAATCTGATAGGTGGTAGCTTTTTATTGCTAAGGGATAGCAATATAGGTAGAGAGAGAGAAGATATTGACACAGATAGATATAGATATTGATAGCTAAAGGTATAGAGAGCGATGTAGGCAGAGAGATAATACTCCACTGTGCAAAGACTACTAAGATACTTAGGGATTCAGGCCTCTGCATCGTTTCCATCTTGCCAGGGGCTTTGAAATCCAGCTAGGGTACCTCAGGCTGCTGCTAAATGCTGTCTGGTCCCCCTGCCTGGCAGGTAAGAGCAAGTGAGGGGCCATGTGTACCAAGAAAGGCAGAGCTTCTGGCCAGCTTGCTGGTTTCTGAGAATTACCAAGAATTTTGCATGACTTTACCTGAGAGAGGAAGGAAGGAAGTGACTTGGGCCAGCCCTGGGGTTAGCAGCAGAAACCATCAGCAGCCCCTCTGGAGGTATCTGGGACGTTGTCAGTCAGGTAAACATTGAAAAATGTATCTGATCAACAAGCTGATGGCTCTCAGATTATGGCTGGTGATTTTTAGAGGGAAGCAAAGAGAGGATGAGCAATCCATGGGATCCCAAAGAGTAGGCTCAGTTAGAAATGGAAGAAAAGGCAAGTGGCAGGTGGCAGCTGAAGAATTACGGGAAACAAGAAAAGAACCAGGGAGGTCAAGTGGTTGGAAGGGGGAAGGAAAAGGGAGTCAAAAAGGATAGCTTCCATTTGTCTCTTCCATAAATTGGTCCTGCCCTATTATAAAAGTTCCAGGCCAGCACCAGAGCTGCTGCCTCCAGATAAATGAGAGTTTTATGCCACAGGACTCTGGAAGGGCACTGTCTCTGGAGGCACTGTGCACCTGCCTGGTACCTGTCATATTCCACTTTGTAAGCTGGAGTTCAAACTGTGAAAGGGGAGGTGAGAGCAAGTGTGGTGGCCTGTCCGGACAGATGGGAACCACAGCTGGTTTAACTGGTCATCCTCCAAATGATGGTGACCCAAGATCCATAACCATCCAGAAATGGTGCCATTTGTGGATGAGTCTGGTCAGGATTGGGAAACATGACCTGGAACCCCTCCCCTAATTTGAGAGAACCTCCCACAATGCAGTCCTGGTCCCCATCTCCTTTTCTGGATGATTTAATTTTGATTTCTCATGACAGATAATAAAACTTCAATTTGGCCAGTGTCGGACCTATAGTCAGAAGTCCTGGGTTTGAATTCTGTTGGGAACATTGATTGTCTGAGGGATTCTGGAAAATCACTTAAAGCATTCGATCCACAAACTCTTCATCTATAAGATAAAAAGAATAATATACCATCCTCCCAGGACTGTTGAGAGGATTAAAGGAGATAGTATGTGTAACATGCTCCTCAAATCCCCAAATGCCATAGAAATGTGAGTTACACTTTATTTTTTCTTTCTAAGCTCCCTAATGTGTCAGACTCACTACAACTATGAAAATCCTCCCAAGTTTCCGTTGAGGAAAATGGTGGGTGTTGTTCACCATCTGGGACAGAGGCACTGGGTGGGAAAAAAAAAACAATTCACTGGAAGTTCCATTTTTGAGCCATTGGAGACGTTATTTAGACAAACTCTCCCTCCACCCCACCCCATCCTGCTAATAGAGGGGCACTGCCATTCCCTGCCTGGGCAAAGTGGCCAGTGAGCCATTGAGGAGCTTAGAATTGTCCCTGGAAGCCAGGAGGGAGGTGCCCCTCAGGGACTTTGAGGCACTTGGCATTTATCATCTTGTCTGTGGAATGCCTAGTGAGACATTTTAACATTAGCGCATTTTTACACCATGTCGTAGGCACTACTGTTACTCCCATTGTATAGATGAAAAAATTGAGGTTCAAAGAGGGCTTACCCACAGTCACATAGACAGTAAGGCAGGATTTGAATTTGAGTCAAGCTGCCTCTGAGTCCAGCTCTCTATCCCACTCTATCTCCCCTCAAAGATTTAACCCCTGTGGGAAATTGGACAAAGTCTCCCTGAACCTCAATTTCTCATCTGTAAGAAGAGAACATCAGACTAGATGCTCTTTAAAGTTGTTTTCATCATTAGAACTAAATTTCAGACCCTCTCTCTTAGTTAGACCTTCTCTTCTTGTTTATTTTGAAGGCTTTTGGCTACTTTGGTTTATATCTTTCCAAGATTGTGCTATTATTGTTCTTTATTCAACAGGTCCCTGATCACACCAATGGATCCTTGGCAATTTTTGACAGCCCCGTCCCAGCCCTATTCACACCTAGCCTAGGTGTATTCCAGGCATCACCTTCCTTGCCATAGAAGGCACATATCCTGTGTTTTAAACTATCTCACAGGGTCTCCTAGCTGTAAGGGACACCAGAGACCATCTAAGCCAAATAAGACCAGAAGGATGCTCCAGCCCCCCAAAACATCCCCAAGAAGAGGCCATCTAGCCTTAGCTTGAAAACTCCAGATTGGCAAATGTCTGCCATTAAGAAAAAGCTCATTTCTCTTTGGGACAGTTCTGACTTTTAATAAATAAATCTTTCCTTAAAATAAGACAAACCTTGTCTCTCTCCAAGAAACCTTTCTCCTTTCTATTTTGCGTTTTGGTCCCAAGTAGAATTAAATCTATTTTCTCTTCAACAAAACAGTCATTCCATTGCTTGATCATTATTATGAGGCCCTCTTTGAATCTTCCCATCTCCTTCAAATCATCCTCTTATGGCAGGGTCTCCCTTCCCCTCAGCATCCTGGTTGGTACTGTCCACATCCAATTCAATTATTCCTTTCTCAAGAAAATTCCAAAAAGCAACATCCAGTTAGGTCAGAAATCTTTCAAATCTGAATCAAAAGCAAGCGAGTGCTAGGGTTCAGACATTATCTCAAATCTCCCTCAGAGAGACCCGTCTACACTTATATCTTCTAAAAATACTTACCATATCTTCAAACTGTCCCCTTAAAATGCTTATGAACCCACCTTTAGATCTCAACAAAAACAACATTAGTCCTCTGAACCTCCATGTGCCTCATGGTATATCTTGGTAAAACAGAGGCGAAATCCCTAAGAGGTCAAAGGCAGGTTTCAGAGGAAAACACCCAAGCTATCAGCAGCTGTATAAAAAAAAAATAATTCATTGAATAATGACTAATAACTAGAACAATACAAATGAAAACAATCCTTAGGAAACTCCTCACACTCACCAGATTGGGCTGTGGGAAAAAAGGCTGTTCATAGTGCATTGGGATAGCCATTCTGGAAAACAGTTTGGATCCCTGCCCCAAAAGATATGAAACTGTACAATCCCATTAACCCAGCAATACCAGTGTTTTCAAATAATATCTTATTTTTCCTCAGTTGCATGTAAAGGTAATTTTTACATTTTTTTAGAATTTCAAATTCCAAATTTTCTTTTTTCCTTTCTCATCTCTCTCTTTCCAGAGACAATAAGCAATTTTATATAACTTATACATGTTCAATCACACAAAACATATTACTGTATTCGTCATGTTAATAACAACATTAAGTTTATATTTCTAAGCCATCAAAGAAAAAAGAAAAGGACCTGTGTGTAAATACATATATTTATGTCAACTCTTTCTGTGATAACAAGAATTGAAAATGGAAGGAAGGCCCATGAAAATTGAGAAATGCTTGAATTAATTGTGGTTTACAGATGTGATGAAAAACTATTGGGCTAAAAGAAATGGCAAGGTGGGGAATAGTTTCAGAAAAACCTAAGAAGATTTGTATGAACTGACACAGAGTGAAAGGAACAGAGAAGAAGAGCAATTGATGTAATAACATTGTAAAGACAAACAATTTTGAAGGAGTTAAGGACCTTGATCAGCTTAATATTGGACCATGTACATTTGCAGAGTGCTCCTGATCAAACATGCTGCCCTCCACATGGAGAGCTGATGGACTCAGAAACAGATCGAAGTATATATATTTTTTGGACATGGGTAATGTGGGAATTTGTTTTGCTGGCCTATACATGTTTGTAGCAAGGATTTCATTTTTTTTTCTTTCTTATAGAGGGGAAGGGTATAAGGGGAAAAAAAAGAAAATTTCCATATATAGAGAGAGAGAAAAAAGAAAAGAAATAAAAGAGTCAACAGAGACCCCTCTACTACAGTAAGGGTTCACTATTTGATACAAATTACTAAGAAAACTGAATAACAGTGTGGCAGAAATTGAGTTCAAAGCAACATCTGAAAGTCGTACATTAAAACAAACTCCAAAGGGATACTTAGCTAGATTTTTTTAAAAGTTACATCACAGAGAAATTAGAGGAGCAAGGAAAGAAGTACATTTTGCAACTAGCGGTATTGGAAAAATTCATGACTGAATAGTTGATAGGTTGAAGCAGACAACAAGGGTCTTTTAATGATATAAAATTAAGAAATTTTTAAACAAAAAAAACTAACATAGAAAACATTAGAAGGAAAATGATTGAGTAGGAAAAATAATGTAACAAGTTTTACTGATAAAGTTCTGACCCAGTGTATTACTACAACTAGATCAAATAAACCAAAGAAGCATAAAAGTGATGAATTTTTACCAGGATATAGTGATAGCAGCTCTTTCTGTTATACCAAAGAACTGGCTATCAGTTGGTAAATGGCTGAGGAACTTGCGACATATAAATGTGATAGAATATTACTGTGCCATAAGAAGTGACAAAAAAGGTCATTTCAGAGAAATCCGGCAAGACTCAGATAAGGGTTTGGCTGGCTGACAAGGCCTGAGGGAATGGCAGCCAGTGCTGCGGCTCTGGGTCTCAGCAATCCCAGCAAGCCCTCTTCGACCCCTCAGGCAGCACCATCCATCCATGGACAGCGTCCTCAACTGCTTCAGGTTGAGAAGAGGCCCTGAATCCTCAGGCCTCGAGGGCAGCATAAAGCTTCACAGGCATTGTGGCCCCCTCACAACAGCCAGCGAAGGCCAGTGGACCGGACATTGTCATCATTCCCAACTCACGAATGAGGATGCAGGCTAATCTAGTGACTCTTCCTTAGAGCCAGCAATCAGAGGTGTATTTGTGGAGAAAGAGAGGAGCTCACTTTGTCTTACTGATAAAACAATAACGACAAAAATAAATCACAATGATGATGACTAGCAATTATAGAGAACTTTTAACATTTTCCAGATACTTCATTCACTTGATCTTTAACTAACTTTTCAGGATTCCATTTGGGTTTTTTTGTTTTTTTGGCAGAGTGACTGGCCACTTCCTTCTCCAGTTCTTTTTAAATGAGGAAATTAAGGCAAACAGGAAGAAGTGACTTGTCCAGAGTCACCCACCCAGTAAGTGACTGAGGCCAGATTTGAACTCAGATTAATCTTCCCAGCACCCCAGTCTCAGTGCTCTACGTATTATGGTACCCAATAGCCACCCAGCCCTGGGAGTTAGGTACTATCACAGGTAACTGAGTCACAGCAAGATTAATGACCTGCCCAGGATCACACAGCTGGAAGCGCTACCTCCTTCTCTTCTGCACTGTTGTATGCAGGCCACCCCCAGCTCCCTGTCCATTCTCCCTCTTCACTGGTAATAGATGGCACTTTTTGGCTGCCTTTCTAGTTCTTCCCACTTTGGAAATCAAAACCAGATTACCTCAATCTGTTCCTCTAGACGCCCTCTTGTTTTAAGTGCAGACTTTGGGCTGAGTCTGGCACAGGACAATCTTTTGACATTTTTCCAGAATGAGCTCTGACTCCACAATTTATCCATTCACACTTCTTACACATTCCTTCCTCCCAACATTCCAATCATAGAATTGCTTTAAATCCTGCCCTTCTTCCTCTCTCTTTCCCTCCCTCCTTCTCTCCCTCCCTCCTTGCCTTTTTCTTTCTTTCTTTCTTTCTTTCTTTCTTTCTTTCTTTCTTTCTTTCTTTCTTTCTTTCTTTCTTTTCTTTCTTTCTCTTTCTTTCTTCCTTTCTTTCTTTCTTCCTTTCTTTCTCTCCTTCTTTCCTTTCTTTCTTCTTTCTTCTTTCTTTCTCTTCCTTCTTTTCTTTCTTTCTTTCTTCCTTTCTTTCTCTTCTTCTTTCCTTTCTTTCTTTCTTCCTTTCTTTCTCTTCCTTCTTTTCTTTCTTTTCTTTCTTCCTTTCTTTCTCTTCCTTCTTTCCTCTTCCTTCCTCCCACTCCCTCTCCTTCTTTCCCTCCCCTCTCTTTTTCTTTCTTTTTTCCTTCCTTCCCTTTTTTTTTTCTCTTTTTACTCTCAGCACCTAGTGCAGTATCTGGAACTTAGTAGATACTAAAAAAAAGTACTAATTGATTATTAATTTTCTTAGCCACATGACAGATTTCTATGGAGAAATGTATGGTTATGGATAGAGGGCTGATCTTGGAGTCAGAAAGTCCTGGGTTCAAGCCCAGCCTCTGACACATATTTACAGTGATGGTGGCCAAGTCACTTCATGTGTGAATGGCTGAAACTATTCTCTAGGACTTTCATTAATAAATTTTTTATATGTGCCTTTCGAGGGAGTCTGCATATTTTGGAGTTCCCACACGGGACAATCACAGGTCTGAACAAAAACAAAAATTTCATCTTCAGGAAAAAAATGAACTCACAAAAATCCTCTTCTGGTTTTTTATTAGATTACAGAGGAAACTACTGAGTTCTCAAGTACTAGTCAACAGAATTCAAAGAGTGACAGGTCCCATTAATTAATCAGTTGATTAATCCATGAAAGCCAGAAAGTCTGTAAGTAAGATTGCTTGGAGAATTGATATCATACGACCAATCTAATTAAATTCCAAATGGGAGACTCATAGGTTGACTGCAGGTGATGAACTTATCAACCTCAACAAGTCAATAAGAATATCCACTGAGTCACCCGAGGAGCTGCAATCAGCATAGACAGATGGAAGAAGTACACATATTTAAGAAATCAGTATTAATCATTTCCCAGAGTTTGTGGTAATTGTGCAGGTGGAAGAGGGTTGTTTTCACTGTATTCCAACAGTTGTACAAATGGACTTTATTTTTAAATTGACGACAGGGACTATTTCCTAACCAATGGCTTCCTAATTTTATTAGTTTTATGTCTTATTCTCTTGAATATTTTTCTTCTCTTGATTTCTGAGACACTGCTCTCTCCTATCTATCTGACGACTCCTCGGTCTTCTTTGCTAGATCTTCATTTGGGTCAGACCTAAAAGGGGCCTTTAAGATTCAGTCCTATGCTCTTTTTTCTTCTTCCTCTATTCTATCTCATTTGATCATTTCTTCAACTCTCATGAATTCAATAGTCAACTCCAATAAATGATTCCCAGATTTGTGTATCCACAACTCATGGTCTTTTCCCCAAGCACTCTCTTCTCCATGAGTTCTGGTTTAGCCATATTGAGTTAAAGATGTCCGTGAGATATGCAGCTTGAAAAGTCTAAAAGGCAACTGGAAATTCAAGACTAGAATTTGAAAAAGACCTTAGGGCTCCTTCCCTCTCTCTATTCTTCTCCCCTCCCTTCCTCTTTCCCTCCTTTTTTCCTTCCCTTCTCCTCTTTCCCTCCTCTCTCTCTCTCTCTCTCTCTCTCTCTCTCTCTCTCTCTCTCTCCTCTACTCTCTTCTCCTTTGTTTTATATGACTATACATATTTATAATGGGTTCACAATGGAGTGGGGGAGAAGGAAAGCGAAGGGAGAGAATTTGGAAATAAAATCAAAATGATTTTGAATTTTCAAAATCAAAAAAGGGACTCACATTAAAAATCCTACTTTCCACAGGAAACCCTTTCTTGGTTCTCCCGAGTGCTGGCAGTCCCTCCCCACTCAGATTAACTTCCATCTACTCTGGATCTATCTTGTATTGACTGTTATGGATTATCTCACCCACCAGAATGTGAATTCCTGGTCTGGCTTGGCTTGACTTTACTTCTTTAGTATTTAGCACAGTGCCTGGCGCACACACACACACACACACACACACACACACACACACACACTTAGCTGCTTGTTAACTGACTGACTTTGAATGTCCGGCACTTAGCACAGTGCCTGGCACATGACCGGTAGGCACTTAAGCAGTGTTGCTTACTTGCTTGAATATTAATAAATAAAATGTCTAATTTCAACTTCTCACTAACTCATATTGGTTCTTCACGGCTGTATGGTTTGTCTTTATTTATAATTTATCTTCTAATTCTTTTTTCATCTTGACCTCCTAGAAATAAAGAAACTTATTTTCAAAATCAGCTCAGAAGAATTGTGTAGCTCGGTCTCAGAGGACAGAACCAGGGGCCATGGGTGGAACTGAAAAAACTAAAATGCAAATTCAGGCTTGCTGTCAGGTCAAACTTTCTACGGTTTCAAGCTGCCTAAAAATGGAACAGGCTATTCCAAGAGGTGCTGTATTCCTCTGCTCCGGAACAATAATGTTGCATACACGGGTGATGGGTAACTAGCAAGATCTAATTGAAGCCAAGGCAACTGCTCCCCGTGGGACCAGAACTGAGGATCTGAACTTCATTAGCATCCTCCCCTAGACAACTGAGCCACTTGGAAACATACGTGAGCTCTGAGCAAAGCTGCCAATAGATTGTAAGGTCCTTGAAAGCAAGGGGGGGGGCTGTTATGTTGTGATCTTGGGATGTCCCACAACAAATTATGCACTTAATGTATGCTTGTTGAGTTGATTAAGACTGAAGGATCTGAAGAGTTAGACCCACCAGAGTTTCAAGTTCAGAGAAAGACATCAAGAGCCTGCTCAAATGTCATCATCCCTCACAGTGATAGAATCCTATAAAGGTTACCGAGTACTGGCTTCCTCTCCAGCGACACTGTGTGTGAAGCAGGTAGGGTACAAATGAGTTCCACTTTACAGATGAGAAAAAGTGAGACTCACAAGTGATTTACCAGGTATCACACATCTGCCAAATTAGGGTTCAAACAGAGGCCTTGTGCTCCAAGCCCACCCCCTTCCTTGTCTTTTCTTCTTTCTCACCAGACTCATCCCACAACACAGATTCTGAGCCAGAGGAGATAGCAGAAGCTAGCGGGGAGGAAGTCATCAATGTCTTGGGTTTGTTTCTTCTCTGTCAAAAAAAAAAAAAGTTTCCTCTAGCCCAGACCCATGAATCAGCGTTTCCTCTGTCAAGAAAACATAGCAAATGGAACTGCCTGGTCTGACAGAATGGAAGGAGGAACCTTCCATGACATGGCAGGACCAGCAGCCCCAGCAGGCTGCTCCTCCTCCAGAGAAGCTCTGGATCTGCCGCTCCCCCTCTCCCTGAAAGAAAAATAAATAACAGTTCTCAATTACATCCAATATTTTTCTCACAGAATTCCAAAGCAGCCCGAGGATTCCATTCTCTCGACAATATTCCCTCCTTGGATGGAGAAGAGACACCCTGGCAGGGGCCTGGGCCCAGTCAGCTCCACAGCATTTGGCCCACAGTTAGCATTTTTATCAGGGACTTTGATAAAGACACAGATGGTAGCCTTCTAAAACTGGCCCGTGCTGCTCCACAATGAAGGCTTGGTAAATACGTGGGAGGGCAGAATCGGGAAGCAAAGATAAACCTGGATGTGGCAGAATGTTGGGCTGAACAATTTCAAATCTTAGAGAATTGCCTGAAGAGTGAGAGCCCGTCCAAGTGACCAGAGAGCCGGGACATGTGAGAAGCAAACTTGAACCCGTTGTCCTGGCTCTCTATTCTCAGTTCTCCTGACAAAGGAAAAGCCTTATAATTGGGTTCAAAATGTCAATTCCACAAGAAAATAGATAGGGACGGCATGCCTGGTCCATGACTCATCTGAATAAAAATCTGTGGGTTTTAGTAGACCACAAGCTCGGTATGTCTTTATGGCATGAAATGGCCAAGGACAACAGTAATGCAATCTTGGGGTACGTTAAAAATCAAACACTGGTGATAGTCCCTGGTAAGAATATTTCTGATTCGTCTTTATAGAATAATTTAAGGATTTAAAAGTGCTTAACAAATATGGTCTCATTTGGTCTTTTTCATAACCTTGGAAGGTAGGTGCTATTATTATTCCCATTTCACAGATGAGAAAAGTGAGGAAGACAGAATAACCTTGCTACACAGCTAATAGTCATTTGAAGGAATGATTTGAATTTGATTATTGACTCCATGTCCAGTGTTCTAGCCACTGTGATATCTTGCTGTCTCTGGTTAATTGAATCAACAAGTCAGGGCCTTTGTAATTATTGAGATGGGGAAGAGGAAAATTTTTCATACTTAGCAAAGATCTCATTAGTTATCTTCTAGCCCAAAGCACACTAGAACACACAATTTTGTGTTCAATTCTGGAAGAGGAAAATTTTTAATATTTAGAAAAGATCTCATTAGTTATCTTTTAGCCCAAAGCACACCAGAATACAAAATTCTGTATTCAATTCTGGACTCTGCCTTTTAGGAAGGACATTTAATATGCTCAGATCAAATGACATGTCCTGAATGAAGCATTTCTTTGTCACTCATGTTAATAGCATCCTTTCCTTCATTAAATTATATCATGTTTACTTATTTGCAAAGATGTTTTATTTTCTGAGACCTATCACCCCATGCCCTAATAGAATGTAAGCTCCTTGAAAGTAGAGAGTACTTTGTGCCCACTGCCTATCACAGGGCTTTACACATAGTAGGTGTGTGATAAATAATTGTTGGGTTGAATTGCACTAGAATAATAATAATAATAAGGCAACTGAGTGGTGAAGTGGATAGAGTCCTGGAGTTACAGGACTGATTCCAACAAGAATCAGACACTTACAAGTGTGTGACCCTGAACAAGTCACTTAACCTTGTTATCTCAGTTTCTTCATCTGTAAAATATACTGGAGGAAAAAAAATGGCAAACTTCTCTACTATCCTTGTCCAAAAAACCTCCAAAAAGGTCACAAGGATCTTAACACAACTGAAAAATAGCTAAACAACACTAGCAACAATAGCAATAATGATGATCAATTAACATTTATATGGAAGTTAATTTGTGCCAGCTGCTATACTCCATGCTTCACAATTATTATCTCATTTGGTTCTTACAACAACTCTAGGAGATAGAGGCTATTATCTCCATTTTACAGTTGAGGAAATGGAGGCAGACAGAGATTAAGTGACTTACCAAGATCCCATAGCTAATAAGAACCTGAAACCAGGTTTGAAGTTCAAACTCCCTGACTCTGGGCCAGGCTCTCTCTCCACTTGAACCCTTAGCTGCCCTGTATAATAATTCTTTCATTACCCAAAGGAGGACATGGAGGATGGTAAAGAGCCTTGGATCCATTGGGATGTGTAGAAGGAATTAGCAATGTTTATCATGTAGATGAAAAAAGACTTGATTGGGGGAAGAGTCTTAAAAACTGTCTACACTATCTTCAGATATTTAAAGGACTGTCACTTGGAAGAGAGAACAGAATTTTTCCATTTAGGTCCAGAGAACAGGACCATGAAAAATGGGTGGAGGCTACAGAGGTCCATTTATCCTGTGTAGGGAAAAGCTTTATGACTTTTAAAGATCTTCTCATTGGTTCTCCTTCCATTGAGGCCTTCCAGCTAAGACTGAGTAACCATTCCCTGAGTTTGTGGGCCTTTAAATAAAGAAACTTTATAGCCCTGGGAGAGGGGGACAAACATCCTCAGCTGCCGCATCTGGCCCACGGGCCGGAGTTTGAGGACCCCGATGTAGGCAAACCATGGTTAATGGCAGTATCTGTATAGAGGGCTAAGAAACACCTTCATTACCCTACAAAGAAAGCTTTCTACAGAATAAAGCTGTATCATGTCATAGGAACTTCCTAAGAGGCTTGTGAAAGGGAGAGAAAGACTCAGTCAAAGGACCCCCAGGAACTATGAATTATTGCTTCTCTCCAGATACTCTGTGTTCTCAAGGGAAAATATGACTTAGTGTATCAAGTGTTGTTACACCTTGATAAACAGCCATTTCTAAAAGCTGTCTGTCTAGCTAATTGAAGCTCACTGGTAGGGGTTTTTCAACTATAATACTAGAATCCACCACCATCCCTACCCCTCAGATCTTCCCCTAGTGACTGAAGGGAAGTGTTACAACCCCTCTGAAGATTTGACTTTGCCAGTAGTTTATGTGATTTGGGGGAATACTCCTTAAGCAGGTGCCCAGCTCAGATAGACTCTGGGAAAGCCAGTGAGAACATCTTCATCACAGCAAATCAGCAACTGAAGCCCCTGGTCCTGGCTTAGTAGAGAAGCAGATCAATGGAGCAGCCTCCAGTTCCAGAAGGCAAACTCTGGGAAACCAAAATGTTTCCTGAAAAGAGCAGATAAAGGTACTCCCTGCAAACCCAAGGGATCCTTGTGATCAAAGCCAAAGGTCAGAGCAGCATAGGAAGTTTGGGACAGCATCCCCTTTACCTCAGGAGCAGAGCTCCACCATAAAAGTAAAAATGAGGAAATATCAAAAGAAAAGAAAAGAAAATGAGCAAAAAACAGAATCTACTATAGTGATAGGAAAGACCAAAACATCAAATCAGACAAGGATAAATTGTCCACAAAGGAAATCTCAAAGAGTGATGTTAATTGGTCTCAAGCCCAAAGAGGCTTCCTGGAAATGCTCATAAAAGGGTTTAATAGACAAATAAGAGAGACAGAAGAAAAATGAGAAAATAAATGAGAGGTATGCAAGACAGAATCAATAGCTTGGAAAAGGAAGGCAATTACTTAAAAAAATACATTTGGACAATGAAAAAAAATCCACTAAGAAAATACTACCTTTAAAAGTAGAATTAACCAAATGGAAAAAGAGATACAAAAGCTACAGCCAAACTGGAAAATAGATCCAGAAGAGACAATTTAGAAATTATTGTCCACGATGAAAAAAAAAAGTCTGGATTGCATTCTTCAAGAGATCAGCAAGGAAAACTGACCTTATATTCTAGAAATAGAGGTGTGAATACTCATTGAAAGACTCCACTGATCACCTTTGGAAAGAGATCCCATAAGAAAAAACCCAAGGAACACTGTTGCAAAACTTCTAAACTACTATCTCAAGAAAAGAATACAGCAAGCTTTCAGACAAGACCAATTCAACTATTAAGGAGAAATATTCAGAATTACCCAGGATCTGGTAGCTCTAAACAAAGATCAAAGGGCTTGCAATACCATATTCAAGAAAGCAAAGACCAGGATTACAATCAAGAATTAACTACCCAGGGAGACTGAGCATCATCTTTCAGGAGAGGCAATGGATCTTCAATGCACTAAGAGACTGTCAATCATTTCTATTGAAAAAAAAAAAAACAGAACTAAACAGAAAAATCAACTTACAAACACAGGACTTAAGAGCAGTATAGAAAGGTAAACAGGGGAAATGTATATATTATTTAAAAGTTAAACTGTTTACATCCCTAGATGGGAAAATGATATCTGTAACTCCTGAAAACTGTATCTGTTACTGGGTTAGATGGTGGGGGAGAGGGGGAAGGAGGGAGGGAAACATCACATGGAAAGAAAGTGTGGTCATAAATGGACTCTGACATGATGTTATTAAAGAAAAATAAGTTAAGAGGTGAAAAAGGTCTGTACTGAAAGAAGAGGAAAGGGGAGGTATAATAAGACAAATTAGATCACGTAAAAAGGCACAAAGATTTATTACAATTGAGGGAAAGAAGAGAGAAGTATGAGCATTATCTGAAGCTTGATATCATCAGTTTTGGCTCTAAGAGGGAATAACAATCATTCAGTTGGGGTGATATAGGATAAGGTAGTGGGTGGACTGGGTTAAAAAACACTACTAAGAGAAGGGGGAAGGGTGATAGGAGATAAAGTAATGGGTGGAGTGGGTAAAAAAATACACTACTAAGGACAGGGTGGAAAGAGAGAACAAAAGTATACACAAGGGAGAAAACAGGATGGAGGGAAATACAGAGCTGGTGATCATAAAGGTGAATGGGATGAACTCTCCCATAAAACAGAACTAAATAGCAGAAGGGGTTAAAAAGCAGATTTCTACAATATATTGTTTACAAGAAACACATTTGGCACAGATAGACACAGAAAGAATAAAGGTAAAAGGCTTAAACAGAATTTATTATGCCTCAGCTGAAGTTAAAAAAAAAAAAAAGCTGGGGTAACAATTTTGATCTCAGATAAAGCAAAAGTAAAACAGATTTAATTAAAAGAGATAAGGAAGGAAAGTACATCTTGATAAAGGGCACTGTAAACAATGATGTAATAATAATACTAAATGTGTATGGACCAAGAGATGAAGCATACCAATTCCTAGAGAATATATTAAGCCAGTTACAAAAAGAAATAGACATCAAAACTGTATTAATGAGGAACTTCAGCCTTTCCCTCTTAGAATCAGACAAATCTAACCACAATAAATAAGAAAGAAATTGGGGAGGTTAACAGGGATCCTAGAAAACCTAGATATGATAGACCTCTGGAGAAAACTAAATGGAGACATAAAGGAAAACACCTTATTCTTGGCAGTACATGGCATTTATCTCAAACTGACCATATATTAGGGCATTAAAAACCTCACAATCAAATGCAGAAAGGTATAAATAGTAAATGCCTTTTTTTAGACCACAATGCAATAAAAATTATATTCAATAAAGGCCAGGGAAAGGTAGACTAAAAACCAATTGGAAATTAGATAATCTAATCCTAAAGAGCAAGTGCGTCAAACAACAAATCACAGAAATAATCCAAAATTTCATCAAAAAGAATTACAATAATGATACAATATACCAAAACCAATGAGAGACAGTCAAAACAGTTCTTAGAGAAAATTTTATATCTCTACATAGCTACATGAACAAAATAGAAAAAGAGGAGATAAATGAACTGGGCATACAACTAAAAAAGCTAGAAAAAGAACAAATTTTTTTAAAAATTAAATACCAATTAGAAATTCTGAAACTCAAAGAAGAGATTTAAAAAATTGAAACTAAGAAAACTACTGAAAAAATTAATAAAACTAAGAGTTGGTTTTATGAAAAAAATCAGCAAAATAGATAAACCTTTGGTTAATCAGATTAGAAAAAGGAAAGGAAAAAAATGAAATCACCAGCGTCAAAAATGAAAAGGATAACTTACCACCAATAAAAAAGAAATTAAAGCAATAATAAGGAGCTATTTTGCCCAACTGTATGGCAGCAAATCTGACAACATAACTGAAATAGATGAATATTTTCAAAAATATAAATTGCCCAGATTAACAGAAGAGAAAATTAATTACTTAAATAGTACCATTTTAGAAAAAGAAATTGAACAAGTCATTAATGAACTTCCTAAGAAAAACTCTCCAGGGTCAAATGGATTCACAGGTGAATTCTACCAAACATTTAAAGAGCAAATAATTCCAATACTATGTAAACTATTTGGAAAAATAGGTAAAGAAGGAGTTCTGATAAATTCCTTCTATCATATAAATACAGTACCAATATCTAAACCAGGAAGAGCCAAAACAGAGAAAGAAAATTGCAGACCAATCTCCCTAATGAATATTGATATAAAAATTTTAAATAAAACATTAGAGAAGAGATTACGGCAATTTATCAGCAGGATAAATCACTCTGATCAAATGGGATTTATACCAAGAATGCAGGACTGATGCAACATCAGGAAAACTATTACCATAATCGACCATATCACTAACAAAACAATTATCACATGATAATTTCAATAAATACAGAAAAAGCTTTTGACAAAATACAGTACTTATTCCTATTAAAAACACTAGAAAGCATAGGGCAGTTTCCTTAAAATAATAAGCAGTATCTATCTAAAATCAACAGCAAGCATTATTTATAATTGAGAGAAGCTGGACACATTCCCAGTAAGATTGGGGTGAGATAAGGACGCCCATTATCACCACTATTATTCAACATTGTAATAGAAATGTTGGCTTTAGTAATAAGAAAAGATAAATTAAAGGAATAAGAATTTTCCTAAGAAAATGAAACTATTACTCTTTGTAGATATGATGATATACATAGAAAATCATCCAAAAACCTACTGAAAACAACAGATTCAGCAAATTTTCAAGATATGAAATAAGCCCACACAAATCATCAGCATTTCTATACATTACTGACAAAGCCCATCAGCAAGAGATAGAAAAAGACATTTTTGTGATAACAAGGAATTGAAAAACGAATAGGTGCCCATCAATTGGGGAATGGCTGTGGTATATGAAAATAATGGAATGTTATTGTTCTATGAAATCTGATGAACAAGCTCATTTTAGAAAGACCTGGAAAGATTTACATGAACTGATGCTGAGAGAAACAAGCAGAACCAGGAATACATTGTCCATAATAACAGCAAGACTGCGCCATGATCAACTATGAAAGGCTTGATTCTTTTCAGTGGCTCAGTGATCCAAGGCAATCCCAATAGACTTTGGACTGAAAATGCCATCTGCATCCAGAAAAAGAACTATGGAGGTTGAATGCAAATCAACACATGCTATGTTCACTTCTTTTTTCTGTTTTTTTTTTTCTTCTCCCATGGTTTTTCCCTTTTGTTCTGATTTTCCTCTCTCAATATGATTCATAAAGCAATGTATATTAAAAATAAATTAATTAATTTTTTAAAATCCTTCATTGCCAAGGGAGGCACTTGAGCTCTGGGGAAGGTTGGATCCTTTGGACTAAGAGAAGGGAAGAGAAGATCTCTTAGTACCAATTCAATTTATTAGGGAAAACTATTTTGTGGCTTTAAATGTGCCACACAGTCAGTATCATTTAACCATAAGTTCATTATGAAGAACTTGAATATAGCTATGAGACCTAGAAAGGAAATGATTGATAGAGAAGGCTCCTTTTCCTTCCATCTTGATGATGAAATTCTACCTTCAATCTTCCTTTGCCACTCCAGTATGACCTGGCATGTATTAAGAAGGAATAATGGCAGATGAAGAAGGAGCCATCACAGAGATCCAGCTTTAGTCAGTAAGTCAACAAACATTTATTAAGCATTTACTATGTGCCAGGAACTTTACTAAGTAATGAAGACACAAAGAAAGGATAACACAAGATCTCTGTCTTCAAAGGGCTCAATATACAAATAACAACACAATACAACAATGACAATACAAAACAAGGGGACAACATATAAATAACTAAGCACATCCAAGATACATACAGGTCACTGAGCACTTATCTCAGAAAGAAGGCATGAACATGGAGGTAGACTAGGAAAAATCTCTTGAAGATGATGGGATCTGGGTTGAGACCTGAAGAAATCCAAAGAAGGTAGGAGGTAGAGGAGAGGAGAAGAAACATTTCATGCACGTGAGACAGCTGGTAAAAAAAGAAAAGGACAGGAGCTGAGGTTTTGTGTGAGATGAGGAATAAGAAGACTAATATTGTTGGCTCAAGTCCTGCCTATGAAATCTATCATCACCCCCGATAATTAATGTTGACTTTCAATTTCATAGGCAAGTCTCTGAGATGATCAAATGGCAAAGAAGGAGCCAATCTACATTTTTTTTGAGGAAGTTCCCAATGTGAATGAAGTAGTAGATGTGGTCAAAAGAAAGAATGAGCTCAGTCTAGTTCCAACTTAGTTGTCATCGTCACCCAACAATACTCCCCAGACTGTGAACAACCCTTGGCTCTATCACAGATGGCCATGGAGATCCCTGTCAATTCTGGGATTCTGTGGATATATAAAGTGTTTTGCAAACCTTAAGAGCTGTTGGCTCTAAATATAAAAGCATTGGTTTTTGGAAGGTTCATGATAATAATAACTTGTGTTTGTGTGTTGTTTTTAGGTTTCCAAAGTGCTTTACACATCATTACATTTGATCCTCACGCTAAGCCTAGAAGTTAGATATTATTATTTTCAATTTAAAGATCAGGAAAGTGGGCCTCAGAGAAGCTAATTAATTTCCCCAAGGCCATGCAACTAGTAAGTAATTGAGGTAGGATTTCAACCCAGGTTTTCCAGACTTCCCATCCAACATTCTTTTCACTTTACCATGTTTCTAGTGTCAAGGGACAGGCTGAGGCTGAGAGAAGTGTGAGTACATTATTTTAATAATATAGTTGAAATATAATTAGGAATCATGATAGATTGTTGGCAATGGGAGTGGAAAGAAGGAAGCCTCTGAAAAAGACATTGAAGAAGGAGCAGATTGAATGTGCAGTGAGGGAGAAGGAAAACAGAAGGAATCAGAGATGTCTGAGTGATTGTAAATATGTGTGTGTGTTTTCTTGAACAGAAATAGGATTTTTAGGAAGAAGAAAAAGTTTGGAGGAAAGGATTTTTTATTGTTTGAAATATATAGGAAAAGAGTGGAAATGGCAGCCCAGATCTTAAAGAGAGAGAGATGAGAGCTCCCAAATATCCATTTGGGAGTCATCTGCAGAGATAAAAGCTGAAATTAAAAAAAAATTCAGATCAATCAACATTTTTAATTACTGTGTGACAAGCAGTATATTGAGCACTAGAGATAAAAAGAAAAAGAGAAGACCATTCTGTAAGCTTGAAGACTTTACATAGTGAACAAAGAAGGGAGAGTTGGAAGAGACCTTACAGGTCACCTAGTTTAACCCATAGGTGACAGAGAGTGCTCTTTATGGCATCTACAACAAGAAGCCATCATCCACCTCCATAGAGGATCTCCAGCAATGGGGTACCAATTTCTTCCAATCTAACATCCTAACAGCTCTTGCTTGGAAAAAATGTTTCCAAATAACAAACCCAAATCTGATATTTTCAATCTGATGTTTTATATACTGCTCTTACTACCCTCCTTTTGGATCCAGTAGGACAAGATTAATCCTTGTTCCATATGATAAGCTTGCAAATATTTGAAGACACGTATCTATCATATATGAAATAAAATATCCCCAATTCCTCAACTGAACCATGATGAAATGTTCTATAGTCCTTTTATCCCCACAATTACCCTGTTACAGAATACTCTTCAACTTGTCAATGGCCTTCCTAAAATTCATTTACATAGCATTGAACAAAATACTTGTGTATTGATTATATTAGATGATATTGGAATAAGGGACAGAGAGGATAGATTGCTGGTCGTGGGCATGGAGTGGGAGGGGTCAAGAAATCTCAGAAGTGATCAGTTTAAAATCCCTTTTCTGATACTTACTAAATGTATAACTAGGTATGTCTCATATTTTCTCTAATCTTCAATTTTCTAGCTGCTGGATAACATCTAAGTTCTCTTCCATCTCTAAATCTGTGACCTTCCTTCTGGATTCTTTCTCTAAATCAAAGTTAAAATAACATGAGCTTTTTGGTTTCCATATACTTCATACTTTTGTTACTTGTTAAACTCGGTCCATAAAAACTGTCAGCTCTTTTACAGAATAGCTATTATCTTCCCAGACTTCTTTCCATATTGTACATATAAAGTTGATTTTTTGAGCTCAAGCATAAGAAGTTTACATTTATCCACATTTGATTTTTATCTTATTACATTTAGCCCATTATCTTAGCTATTTATAGGAAAGAATAAATTCATTGAATCACAGAATTTTAGAGTTGGAAGAGATACCAGGAATCATAAAGTCAATGAGTCCCTCTCTACAGCCTTTGCTGAAAGACTTCCTTTGGGGAAGAAACCATCAATGATGGTTCAGTTAATAAGAATTTAGTAAGCGCTTAAGTTAACATTAAGTTAAACCTTGGGGATGCAAAAAATGGCCAAAAAAATGAGCACTGCCCTCAAGGAGCTCACAATCTAATAAGGGAGAAAAATAGGAATCTACCTATGTATAACATGTATACAATATAAATGAGAGGCAATTTCAGAGAGAAAATGCTAACATTAAGAGAGAATAGGAAAGACCTTCTCTGGAAGATAGGATATAAACTGAATCTTGAAGCAAGGTAAAAAAAAAAGTCAGAAAGCAGAAGTGAAGAGGTAGAGAGATGAGCAAGGAAGTGGAAAGAAAAAAGAAGCAAGGAGTAGACAACAGGAATTTCTAGAGGTTACAGAGATTTCGAAGAATTTAGAGATTAATTTTATAAAGAACTTTTCAGGTTTTGCAAGAGTAAATGTTTAAAACTAGCTATGTATATGTTTTGAAAAGAAAAAAGCAGTATTAAAAAAAAGAAAATAAAGAGAAATGCCTAAAAAAATCTTTTCAATTTGAGAACTGGATTCTCTGAAGAGAGAAGTTTTAGGAGAGTTAGGAAGAAAAGCTGATGATGAAGTATTGAATAATGAATAGACAAGGAAAACATGGCAACAGGCAGTGTAGATTACTTTTGAGAAGTTTGCCAATAAAAGAAAAGAGAGCACAGTAAGTTAAAACAATAATAGGACCAAAAGGAGGAGATTTTTTGGGATATAGATGATGCAATATCATACTTATGATATACTACTCAAGATATAACATGAAAGCAGTTGTTTAAGAGAATATATCAGGAGCAATAGGAGGCCTACAGAGCAAAACAGATGAATTGATGTTCCTGGAAATCAGGAACTCGTCAGTATCTTCTTTTCTCATCTTTCCTTACCAGACTAGCCCTTCATTTTTTAATTAACTTTTATGCTTCAGTGTATAGCCATGTGCTCATGTTTTAGGTTTCATAGATTTGATTTAAACTTTTGGCTCATTATGTTCCTTCCTAGATTCCCCATTGGGAAATCTCAGAATATAATTTTATTATTGTTCCTCTCTAGGTTTTCATCAAATTTTGGCGAGATCTTGTGTAAATATTCAAAACAATAATGAATATGTAAACAGAATCGCCTTTTGTATACTTCACTAAAAAAGCAAAACCACACATAAATATATTTTAAAAATACAAATGATACATCAACCAGTTAGAATAGCCCATAACAATTGATAGAATGTTTTCCTTTTTTACCTCTCACCTTTCTCTGAGTACTGAAGTTCTTCATACTCTTGCCTGTGATTTAGCATCCCTCAAAAGGGAAGAGTTTGCTGCTACTGTTCAGCACATTTCAGTGAGTCCCAATTCCTCCCAAAGACCTGCACAAGCATCCAACTTTATATTATACCTTCTCTTATAGTTGCCACCTTAATCCAGAACCTTACTGCATCTCATCTAAAATATCAAAAACAATTCCCTAATTTGTCTCCTTGCCTCCCTGTTTAGCCAATCATCTACCAGCTGTCAAAGTGCACATCCCTCTTGTTTTCAACCCCAGAATCCTTCTTTTCCTTCAAGACACACCTGAAGCATCAACTTTATGAAAAGTCTTTCTTGTTATGTCTAACGCTAAGACCCCACTCTAACTGCCTTGTATTTAAATACTTTCTATCCATTCTCTTTATATTTATTCTGAGTAGACTTTATACATCCTGGGGTAATCCTTATTACAACATAAGCTAAGTGTTTCATTCTTTGTATTTGTGCTGCCAGTATTTAGTACCGATCCTGGCACATGGTAGATTAAATCAATTAATATTGACTGAATATTGAAACTACCTTAAAACCCTAAGGAAAAAAAAAAAAACTTCACCTAGAAGCTCAAGACCTTGAATATTATTAATCAAGCAACCCCTTTCCCATCTGACTGGTCATTTTGAATATTTATGGTATCAATAGAGGGTGGAGTCCAGGAAGCTAGCTTCCTTAGTTTATGACTTCAGTCCCTTTCTAAATTCCTCCAGTTTCAGTGAGTCATATGTAAAAGCCTCTTTTCTCTTTAAGAGGCTAGATCTACCCAGAAAACGCCCCCTTCTTTATAGAAGGAAGGATATTGTAGGCCTCCAACTTTTCCAGGCAGCTGCGATCCAGAAATCTAAACTACTTGGACAATGTAGACCTTTTTACCGGGCTCTCATGTTTTTGAAAGGCTATACCGCTAACTTTCCAAGGCTGAGCCCAAGAATCCTCCTCTTAGACCAACTCAGAATGAGATGTATACACACACACACACACACACACACACACACACACACACACACCCCTCAATCTCTTCCTCAAGACTGCCAAAGTTACTTTTAGGGAAGAATAACCCATTCGTGGACCTCTCTGCATCCCTCTTAATAGCTTTTAAGGAAAGTGCTGAGTTGAACAAGTCTCTAATATCCCTTTTATTTTATGATTAGGGGGAGGGATAAAGTGCTGAAATCAGGAAAACCTGAGTTCAAATCCAGCTTCGGATACGAGCTGTGTGATCCTTAAGCAAATCACTTAAAACTGTTTACCTCAGTTTCCCATCTATAAAGTGGGAATAATAATAGCATTTATTTCCCATAATTGTTATGAGACTCAAATGAGTTAATATGTATAAAGTGATTGGAACATAGTAGGCACTCAAAAAACATTAGCTATTATTATTGTCAGCTTAAATATATGGTTTTTCCCATTGGAGGAGTATAAATGAACTAACTCAGTCTCAATTATTAATTATTAAGGCTTAATTGGGGGATGTCCTTAGTCTCCTCAACAAGTTGCTAATGTTGGAACAGATGAACATTTTGCATTAGGGAAATGCCTCAATTTAAAAAAATAAAAGTTCACCATCCCCTACATACCAACTTGATTGGGAAACTCCCATTCAAAACTCTCTTATTTCCTTAAAGAAAAAAAAAATCACGACATCATCTCTGCTATGCAATCGAAGTCCACTTTTTTCCTACATAAATTTTCCCTAAAAAAGAATCTCTCCACTCCTGGAAAACTTCCGTTCATTTTCTCGAAACCTCAAAAATGTCTGTGTAGCACTCTGGCTGTTGTCTCATTGTCCCTCTGCCTGTTGGGGCCCAGTCCCTCTTCCCATCATGCCTCTCAATAATGTCATATACCATTTTTCCCAAGTACATCTTCTTGGGCAGCATGTGTGGCTTCTGGCATTCATCATATTCTTTGTATCATCTGTACTTTTGATTCTTTCAAGCTGGTAATATTCCCTCCGCCACAGACAAAGACCATCGCCCGGAACATATTAGTGTTAAAGAAATGGGCTTTTGAAATAATGAGAAGCTTGAGATCATTAAAAAAAAAAATAGATACAATCTACTAAAGATAATAGCGCTTTCCCTTCTAATCATATCAGCTCAAGAGGAGAAAGAAAAGTGTAGAGAGTAAAATCTTAGCTTAATATGAATTTATAAGAATGAGAATACTTCAAGCTACCTCAGTTGTCTGCCTTAAAAGGCACTGTGGTTCCCCCCCGACCCAGTCCTGTGGGAAGTCTACAAGTGACAGTTGTATAACTCCTTGTTGAGCAAATCATCAGGGATTTCTCATTCAAGCAATCAACTATTTGGGCTTTGAAATCTCTTCTAGATCTAATATGCTCTATTCTCTAATCATCCTATTTCTCATTCTGTATCTATAGCACTTGTACAAAGACTTGATGGGTTCACAATCTAGCGGCACAACAAATAGCCTGTTTTTCATCCACTTTGTGTATCCATCATGGATGGTTAGACCCACTATGCTAATTGTATCGCTTTCCTTTCTGCAGCCCCTGAAAATGCTACTTTTAATCCCCACCAGCATTCCCTTGCCATTCTGGATGGGGTTTTCCCTTTCTTCCTCAATAATTCACATTTCTCTGAAAAACTGGATCTTTTCAGTGACATGTTTCATAGGGGGAGAGAGAGAAAGAAAGAGGGAGTGTTGTATGAAGTTGTCGTACTCTCTCAGTTCAGAATGTGACTTGGATTTTTCAGCCTGCAGCAAGCACCGTGGTCATGGCTTGTGCTTGCTGTTGTACCATATTATATACACTTGTTATTGCAACGGGCTCAAAGAAATGGTGTCAAGAGACACACTTCATAAGTACAGTTATTATTATCTCCGATGTTCAAGCTGCACCAAATAAATGTCTGGCATTTCCAGAAATTGCTATCGATTGAGTAGCAGAGTTTACAAGGCCAATCAATAACAGTTTCCCCCCTGCTATATATTTATTTGTGATCAAGCTCTGCTCCCTGTTCCTTCAATGCTTTCTAGTGCCTGTAATTGGTCCAGGATAAATGGATGATTTCATTCTTTTCCTGGAAAAAGAAGAAAAAAAATACCTGTCATTAAAAATATCTCTATCCCTCATCTGGAAAAAAAACAAAAGAAAACACAAATCAGTGTCAGTACATGAATGTGTTCATATGCTCAGGGACACGGGACCTTCCTTGGGAATGTGAGCGTCCTCCGGTGAGCAAACCTTTGTGTGGGTCTAGCTTCCCCTTGTACTCAAATCACTGACTCTGTTGCTTGATGGGGGACTTGCATTTCAGAGCCCCCTCTTCCTCATCTGATCTCTAAGATCCCATTCAGTTCTGCTTGGACCAAGGGTTCCGGCCTCATTCCTCGATAGGACCTTTAGGGCTTCAGGGAGGAACACTCACTCTCTGTGACATTTAATTCTGCATTAAAGAACAATACGTGTCTTTCATGAAGATGGGGAAAAGGGATGGATCAATAATGTCATTGGCAGAGAGAGCTCCTGCTAAGGAACTTCTCTGACCAAGCTGCACTTGGCACAGTGTCTGGCACATAGTAGGCATTTCACAAGTGTTGACTGTCTAAATAATATAGATTAGGTAAATTAGATAGATAGATAGATAGATAGATAGATAGATAGATAGATGGATAGATAGGTAGAAAAATAGGTAAGTAGGTAAGTAGGTAGGTAGATGGGTAGATAGGTAGATAGATTAGATGGATGGATGGATTTAATATAAATTAGATAAAGTCTAAAGTCAGATTCTCTGCAACTTAAAGAGTTTAGCAGTTAAGGAACTAGCACAAACTCACAGTCAGGATACTTCAGAGACTGGATTTGAAGTCAGGCTTCCAAGGCCAGTGATCTCTTCACTGAGCTATCTGCCTCTCCATAAATAGAAATCGTGAAACATTAGACCTGGAAGTGACCTTCGAGATCCCAAGCTTGAGTTTGCATTTTCATATAAGGAAATTGAGACCTAGACCCAGACATTAGATAATTCTAATGTCTCTTCCAATTCTAGTCAGTCAGTTTATTAAGTACTCACTGTGTGCCAGGCACACAAAAAGTGCACAAAACAGTCCCTGCTTTCAGGAAGTTCAGGTTCTAAGTTGCCAAGCCCTCAAGGTGGGCACTCACTTAAAAACAGCCTCCTGCCCAGCAGGGTTGTGTTGCAAAAACTCTGAATATTCCTGTTGAGAGAAATACAGTTTTGCTCCTTTGAGAAGTCTATTGAAGATATGATGTTTGTGGGGTGATTCTTATGAGTTCCAGCCAACCTAAGAGGGAGTTGTTTTGGAAAATCTGGATAAAAAGGGAAAATGTTAGATTGGGGGTGAAGGAATGGAATCTCCTTCCAAAGCTAGGAGATTCATCTATTCAGAATTATGTCCCTTCTGCAGTCCCATTTTGTGTATTGTCTTATCAGAATATAATCATTTTGGGGGAAAGAGGTTGAATGACCAGCCTTCACACAATTCCAGTTATAAAGTGGGCAATTAATAAATACACATTTCCTTCTTTCTGTATTATACACTTAATAAGTCCCTAATATGACTTAAACACTACAGCGTCATAATGAGGGAGTAGACCTGCATTGGGGTGACTTGGATCCCATTTGTGCCTCTAACAGACAGGGACTGGGTGAGCTAGAGTTAATTTAACCTCTTAGTATCCCTGAGGTTTCTGTGAAGGGTGCTTCCTTACTGAGAGATCCCATGCAAATTAAATTGCAAATTCAGGCCAAAAAAAATAAAATGTTTAGACCCTAAAGATCAAAAGATGGAAACAAAACCAGTCCTGTGCTAGGACTCCCATTGGTTTGGAAAGCTGCAATACATCCAGAGAAGAGCAAGGATGGTATAAACCCCGACCCGTGAGGGGCAGAGGGCACAGCCCAGGAGAACGGTTCTCTCTCTTGATAAAGGGAGTTCATTTCTATTCTTAGCTAGTTGGGTCATTTCCAGGGAGATATGATGCAAATAGAGGAGGGCTGTATTCCCTGCTTTCTATCTGCAGAATGGGGCCCACCTTGAATCTCTATTCTGGTGTTTCTCAACACCTACAAGGTCATGGGTTGGGTTGGAATCTCCTATAAAGCAAGAGTCCCGGCAAGGCAGGTCTGACCTGGCTCCTTTCCATAAGACGTTTGGTTCTTCAAGTGGTCTCCTCACCTCTGCCCCCCAGCTTCCTTTAAGTTCCAGCTAAACCCCACCCTTACCAAAAGTCTTAGTGCCCCTTGGTGCTCGTGTCTTCTTCGGTTGATTATCTCCAATTTATTTTTCATGAGGCTTGTTTTTTTCTAGTTGCTTTTCCACCACCTCCAAAGCCCAGGACCTCTGTGACAGAAGGGACTGGTTTATTGTTTCTTTGTTTTGGTTTGTTTGGGGTATTTTTGTGTTTCTAGGCCTTAGCACAGTATCTGGCACCTAGAAAGTTATACTCGTTGATTGACTAACTGACCCAAACAGAAATCAAAACATGAATCAACGCGCCTTTCATGAGCCATGTACCGTGTCCCAGACCAGGTTCTGGGTACACTAGGTATCTTCCAATCTCCCTCCTCTGCTGGTTGGAGTAGTGAGGGGAGGACTTTATCTCAGAGAAGGGAAGAGGGAAGAGAGAAGGAGAACTAATTTTTTTAAGCCAACTCATCCTCCACAGAGATTCTACAAGGGCATCTGAAACGTTAGATCCGCCCAGGTTACTCCCCAACTCAAGAATGATCCATCGCTCCCTCTCCCTTCTCACTCTTGGTTTCTCTATTGGACCGTCATGCACTACTTGGAATCCATGATTGTTCATAACCTGTTTGTAGGGTTACAGTTGAAAGGTCTCTCAGCGGCTTTGGAATCCTGTACTCTTATTTTAAAGATAGGGAGACTGAGGACCCTGGGGGTGACTTGCCTGAGATCACACAGGCAGTAAATACAAGAGGCAATATTTGAAATGTGGTCCTCCTTCTGGCTCCAGAGCTCTTTCCTATACACGCTCCCTCAGTGACGGTGATGGAGACATGATAAACATCAAATAAATGTTTTGTTGAGGAGGAGGAAGGAGATGAAAAGGGGATTAAGGAAGTAGAGATGGAGGAGGAGGTGGATGAAGATGAAGAGGAAAAGGAGGAGAATAAAGAATAGGAAGAGGTGAATGGTGACGATATGGCCCAGTTATATCGGGCCAGGAGGTTCCCCAACATCGGAGTGGAAAACCACTTTAGGGACCTTTGGATGGGCAAGGACCCAGGCACAGTAGTTAATTGTGTAACGCTCCTGTAAGAAAAGGCCAGAGGCTCTGGGCTCCAAGGCAGGTGGCTGCTCTGACAGGCTTTTCCGCCTCTGGTCCAGACCCACTCTGTCCCTCCAGATGGCCGGGCCACGCTCATGTCCCCGAGAGCATCAGAGGGCTGCCTTCGTCATCACAGGCACTGCCCAAATGGAAAAATACCCAGGCTGACCTTCCTCGGGCCTTCGGGGGAGGGAGAGGGTCCGCAAATACAGATTGTTCATAAACCAGGAGGTTTCCTTGTGTTCAGTGATTTCCCAGGTATTCTCCAGGCTCTAAACCACGCCTGGTTAATCGTTGGCTAGAAATCAATCCCCAGAGAGATGGTTCTTGATAAAGGTCAGAACGAGCACATTCAAGTTGAAAGGGCAGGTCGTTTTCTCTGCAGTTGGAGCTCACTGGTGGGGTCTACCGCCCCATTTTCCTGAGGCCTGGGGCAGCCTCCAGCCAATGAGCTCCAGGCAGAGAGCTTGCTGAGCAAACTGCACTGGGAGCCTTATCAGGCTTGGGAGGGGAACATCTAGCCAGGCAGACCCACTGGGCAGCTTTCCGGCCTTGCCCTCTACCCTAGTTTCTGGAACCGGCACGTTTCCTTTGAGGCTGCCGGAGGTCCCAGGTGAGCAGCTCCTGGGGAGGTTCCAGTGCCCGGGGATCCTGGCTGTGATGTCCTCATGAGTTTCCCAGAAGGCTTTTTGCCAAAGCTGGTCATTACTGCTGGGCACCCACCCGTGTCCCTGTCTGTGCGTGCATGTGTGAATGAATGAGTGGGGAGGGAGGGGCCGCGGGCTGGAGTAGGGAAGGAACAAGAAGGTGTCTCCTGGGGGCCCAGCACCTGGGGCCAGCCGGAGGCTCTGGGATGACCAATAGGACTCATGGGTGTATCGGAGCACCCATCACCCTCCTTGGAAATGCCTCCTCGACTCACCAAGGAGCTCCAGCTCATTGCCATCTGTTCCACATGATGGGGAAAGCCAGTCTATCCATCCAGATGGCTCGGTTCCAGCCCCAGAAGCATTTCAAAAAGGTTGGGATAGTAAGGAAGGACTTGCCTGAGAGAAGGTAACAGGGATGAGAGAAGGCAAACTCTTTTTTTTAAGCCAACTCATCCTCCACAGAGATTCTATAAGGAAATCTGAAAAGTTAGATCTGCCCAGGTTACTCCCCATCTCAAGAATGATCCATAACTCCCTATTATCTAGGATAAAATACAAATGGATAAGCTTGTTTTCTAAAGTCCTCCAAAAATCTCTCTCTGAATGAAATTTCCAGATTTCTCACATATCGCTCCTCATCATCTATGTCTTACCCAAAATAACCCACTGATATTATTTTCCAAATTCAACTCTCAATCCCCCAGGTGCCACATACTTGATTCATTTCTTCCCTGCCCTCCCTTCTAATCAATCAATGAATTTTTTCAAATTTGCTTTTGTGCCTCCCTGCCCCACATAGTTTTACAAATAGTAAACACTCCATAAATGCTCATTAAATTGTAGTGATTTAATTTTTCCCTTTAGCCTCCCTTTTCTCCCAAGGATATGGGGCTGCATGTTCCAGTTTGCTGGAGTGGGGAAGTAGGGCTGGGCAGCCTGGATGTAAATCAATGGCACTTTGTACCTCAGTTCTCACTTAGAAAAATAAGTCCTACATCCCAGGAGGACCAGCTGGGGAACTCTCGAAGATCCTTCCAAGCTAATGTTCCTAAGAGCCGTCATGTTGTCTTCAAAAAATACAAGTGGAAGATTACTTTGCTGTCTAAGGGAGATGGGAGAGTGAAGGGAGGGAGAAAAATTTGAAACACAAGGTTTTGCAAGGGTGAATATTGAAAACTATCTTTTCATGTATTTTAAAAAATAAAAAGCTATTATTAAAAAAGAGAAAAAATACAAGTGGATATAATGTAGTAACTTTAGTGTTCACTAATGTGAACAGTTCCTCCTAAGGGGGTGCAAATTGTGACCCACCATATCATAAGCCCTCCAGAGGAAAAATTCCCAGTATGATGGATGTCATATTCTGGGTCTTTTGATACTCCAGAGGTGTTCCTTTTGGCCATCTATTGTCCTTTATTTGCCATTTCGATCAAGTATTCTGGGACCCTTCTCAAATTCTGCAACAGTAAAGGAGCAGATTATAAAGTAGGACCCTGACCAAGTAGCTCTCTATTGCCTGTGGGTGTCCCACAAATCCTTTATACTAAAACTCTTAATGCCCATAGAAGCCCATGCCCTCTAGTAAAAGAGTGCCCAATGAATACATGGAACCTGTCAATGGCCAAAGCTTCACTTAGATTGTTGTGGGCTATATCCGTGATCCTGATCATATGGCTAGAAATCTAGAGCAATCAGTTGATTTTGCTGCTTTCTTTCTTTCTCTTTATTTTCCCTCTTTTTCTCTGTCTTTTTTCCTGTCTTCCTGTTTCTGTATCTCCTTTCTTGTTTTCTCTATATCTCTCTGTCTCCTATTTTTCTCTCTATCCTCTTTTTTCTGTTTGTTTTTTCCCTCTCATTCTCTGTCTCTCTCTTGCTCTCACTCTGTCTGTCTGTTTCTCTCTGTGTGTCTCTGTCTATCTCTCTGGCTCTGGTTCTCTGTGTCTGTCTCTGTCTCTCTTCTTTTACTCCCTAATGGGGAAAGAGGGAAGAAAAATACGTGGAAATTGTGAAGACCGAGTTAGCGCCCTGGATACCTTAGAATCAGCTGGAGTCAGGATAAGCAAAAGTCCTTGGTCTTTATTCTTGGTCTTTAGGATAGAAGTGAAGGGAATGGACACTTCTTTTTCTACCTCCACCGGCCAAGGGACTCTAGCTTGTCTTACTCCACCCCCTAATCCTTCCCACAATTCTCTGTATACACCAAAAGATCGAACCAGCACAGAATAGTGGGAAGGGCCATTTTCCAAGCAAATGCTAATAGAGTATTGTCCAATCGGTAGTTAGCCTTAAGTGCTCTGTTGTCCGACCTCAGTGCATCAACTCAAGAGTTTCACCCCTTTACAGGAAACGAAGATTTAAAAATATATTGATAAATTTTGTTTTCACAAGAAAAAATGATTATTCAGCAATTGGGTCTTGATATGCTTACAAATGCTGACAAATAAGAGGAAATATAGGAAATAATCACTCAAAATAAAATCTTAATAAACCAACTTATTGACCAACTGGATGGTTGCTTTGTTATTTGCTAAGACTAAGAAAAAAAGAATGAAGTCCCTTGATAAAAACATGGGGATTTTTTGCTTGTTGTTTTGGAGCTGTGATTTCATTCACTCCTAGTGAGGGAGTTCTGAGTGTAGACTGGTTACACTTCCCTGCAATATGGAATCTTCTATCTGGGGATGCTGGGCCCTTTGCTTATGTTCACAGAGCTGCTATCTGTCAGAGAAAGGATTGAAGCCATGTGAGCCCGAATCAGAGGCCAGTTTTCTATCCATCATGCTAGAAGACAGAAGATCATGGTCTTCGGGGTTATGAGATTCAATCCCCTCTTCCTCTCCTTGAAGAAACAGAGCCAGGAGAAGAGCTGGTCCCCAGTAGAATCTCCTGCAAAGCTTCATGGTAGCCCAGAGGCGATTGAGCCCAGGATGAAGACTTTTCTAGGCACAATGTCACTCAAAGGCTTTCTTTGAGGTTATTGGAGGTTGGGATCTCCATCAGCAGACACGGCATCCACATGGATGATTCCAGGTCTACGTCAACGCTCTGAGCATTTCGTCAAGGAGGCGCCCGAGCAGATCAGAGCCCAATTATCGCTCAATATGTCTTAAAGAGTTGCCTGAAGCTCAGAGAGGTGAAGCCACTTAGTCAAAGCAGCCAGACTGTGTCAGAGGAAGGACTTGAAAAGACATTTCCCTGTCTATAAAGCTGGGCCCCCGGCACTGCCTGAATGCACGCAGGTGCCCAGAAACTTGTTTCTATCCAATGAGCTGAAGAAAATGGAGAATCAGGGATCAAAGGAAGCCCGCTATCTCCTCAGTGCACTGAGTGTGCATGCGTGCCTCCAGAAGATCTGGGGGAGCTGCCTCTGGCACTAGTCCAGACTCGGGGTTGGCAATGCCATCGGGAGATTTCTATTGCTGTGTTTGATCACTGCACGGGGTGGGTCGATGGAACCCACGGCACCATGACCAATTTGTGTGCGATTCATTTGCGCTACAACTCATGGCCGATGCCCGCTCCTATTTCTAAAGCACCTCACGGTTTGCACATTTTCCCTCATCACCACCAGGGGTGAATGGCACAGATTCCCTCCCCTACCACACACTTCCTAGAGGAGGAAACAAAGTTTTAGGAAGGTCGAGTGGCTGACTCATCCAAGTGTTCACTGAGAGCAAGCTTTGCCTACTCCATGTCCTGTACATCATGCCCCGGGCCGCTGCCTGCCGGAGGAGATGTGCCCACGGCCCAAGGTGGGCATGAGCCGGACAAACAGAAGGAATCTTCAGAGGCAGCGGACCTGAACTGCAACTCCTGTGAGCTAGGGAAAGGGTGAGAGAAATGCAGGGAAAGACTAAGAGGTAAGGAAGAAATGCTTGAAAGAAGCTCCTAAAAGAAAGGACTCATTGATTCAAAACCACCAAATAAGAGTTACTACATGCTGGTGACAGGCAGAGTGGTATAATACGTTGGGAGCTAGTCTTGTAGACAGGAAGACAAGGGTCCGCGTCACGCCTCTAACATGGAATGTTTACCCAAAGTGGACAAGGCACAAAGTCTCAGAGCGCACCCAGAAAACTCACTAAAACTAGAGGTTGCACAATAGGGGCTGACCTGCAGGTAGAGGAAGTTCACTGGGAATTCCCTGCACAAATGAAGGCTAAAAGCATAGATCTAGACCCTCCTACACTTTTCTATCTCTGTATCACATCTATCTCTCTATCTGTCCAATCTGTCCATCCATTCATCCATCCATCTAGCTATCCAACCCATCTCTCTATCTATCCAATCCATCTATTTATCCGTGTATCTATCCAATTCATCTATCTATCCATCTATCTTTCTTTCTATCCATCTATCTACCCAATCCATCCATCAACCTATCCATTCCATCTATTTATCTAGATAGATAAATCCATATATATATAACACATAAAGGTCTATATGTCATAATGGTTAAAAGTTTTAATACATAAGAAGATCTAGTGGAAAGAAGAATCAGGAAATCTAGCTCCCTTTAATACGTGTTGGTCATATGACCATGAGGAAGCCATTTGGATTTTCAGTGCCCCAAGGAACTTTTTAAGACTTTAGATTGCAAAGCAGGTGCCAACCTATATTATAGAATGGGTTTCTTCATCTAGGAGTTCCCTATAACAACAAAATCTCAGATCCAGTCCATCCAGGCCAAATATACTTAAATTAACACACACACACACACACACACACACACACACACACACACACACACACATACACAATACTAGAGTAATGGTATTAACCTCTTCCAACCTAAAATTTAATATTACTGAGCCTGGGTACACAAATTTTATCTAAGGATTGAATACTTCTTTTTTAAATCAAGAAATACATATTAAGCACCAGCTGAGTTATTCATATAAAGATGAATGTTCTTTGGGGAACTTCCATTCTACTGGGAAAGCTCTGACATGTGCCCTTAAAAAACTAGGTTAGTTCATCTGACCCAAGGCACACATAGCTTCGCCCCTAGATGGGTTTGGATGCCATATGTGGCCCCGTGCCCACCTAGTTTCTCAAGCACACAGCTGGATTCTGGGTTCAGCTTATGGATTTAAGTATATACTTAACTGGAATTGGGACAAACCAGATGGTCAAGGGACAAGGTAGTCTTTGCCAGATCTTTTCAATCCTATTGGGGGAATGATATGTATTTTCCTCTCCCTTTCAGTCTTGCACAGGGACAGTTGTGGAGAGAAACACAAGGCAAAGCTAATGAAAATTTGTCAACAAGAGACATTTTAAAACACAATCTTGGGCCTCCACATTCAGTTGATTTCCTCATCACTGACTAATGTATGTGGTCCCATACTATAAATATTTGCGAAAATGGGAATGAGTCCTCTCTTCCATTGAAAATATTGTTCCAAAAAATTCACCTGGGACTGAGACAATGGAAGTTAGGAATTCTTTTTTTTTTTTTTTTTTTTTTTTATTATTTAAGTTTTTTTATTTAATAATTACATTATATTGACACTCATTTCTGTTCCGATTTTTTTCCCCTCCCTCCCTCCACCCCCTCCCCTAGATGGCAAGCAGTCCTTTATATGTTGGATATGTTGCAGTATATCCTAAATACAATATATGTTTGCAGAACCGAACAGTTCTCTTGTTGCGTAGGGAGAATTGGATTCAGAAGGTATAAATAATCCGGGAAGAAAAACAAAAATGCAGATAGTTCACATTCGTTTCCCAGTGTTCTTTCTTTGGGTGTAGCTGCTTTTGTCCGTCATTTATCAATTGAAACTCAGGTCTCTTTGTCAAAGAAATCCACTTCCATCAAAATATGTCCTCATACAATATCGTTGTCGAAGTGTATAATGATCTCCTGGTTCTGCTCATTTCACTTAGCATCAGTTCATGAAGGTCTCTCCAAGCCTCTCTGTATTCATCCTGCTGGTCATTTCTTACAGAACAATAATATTCCATAACATTCATATACCACAATTTACCCAGCCATTCTCCAATTGATGGGCATCCATTCATTTTCCAGTTTCTAGCCACTACAAACAGGGCTGCTACAAACATTTTGGCACATACCGGTCCCTTTCCCTTCTTTAGTATTTCTTTGGGATATAAGCCCAATAGAAACACTGCTGGATCAAAGGATATGCACATTTTGATAATTTTTTGGGCATAATTCCAGATTGCTCTCCAGAATGGTTGGATTCGTTCACAACTCCACCAACAATGCATTAGTGTCCCAGTTTTCCCGCATCCCCTCCAACATTCATCATTATTTTTTCCTGTCATCTTAGCCAATCTGACAGGTGTGTAGTGGTATCTCAGAGTTGTCTTAATTTGCATTTCTCTGATCAATAATGATTTGGAACACTCTTTCATATGAGTGGTAATAGTTTCAATCTCATCCTCTGAAAATTGTCTGTTCATATCCTTTGACCATTTATCAATTGGAGAATGGCTTGATTTCTTATAAATTTGAGTCAGTTCTCTATATATTTTGGAAATGAGGCCTTTATCAGAACCTTTAACTGTGAAAATGTTTTCCCAGTTTGTTGCTTCCCTTCTAATCTTGTTTGCATTAGTTTTATTTGTACAAAGGCTTTTTAATTTGATGTAATCGAAATTTTCTATTCTGTGATCAGTAATGGTCTCTAGTTCATCTTTGGTCACAAATTTCTTTCTCCTCCACAAGTCTGAGAGATAAACTATTCTATGTTCCTCTAATTTATTTATAGTCTCGTTCTTTATGCCTAGGTCATAGATCCATTTTGATCTTATCTTGGTATATGGTGTTAAGTGTGGGTCCATGCCTAATTTCTGCCATACTAATTTCCAATTATCCCAGCAGTTTTTATCAAATATTGAATTCTTTTCCCAGAAGTTAGGGGCTTTGGGTTTGTCAAACACTAGATTGCTATAATTGACTATTCTGTCTTGTGAGCCTAGCCTTTTCCACTGATCCACTAATCTATTTCTTAGCCAATACCAAATGGTTTTGGTGACTGCTGCTTTATAATATAATTTTAGATCAGGTACAGCTAGGCCACCTTCATTGGATTTTTTTTTCATTAGTTCCCTTGAGATTCTCGACTTTTTATTGTTCCATATGAATTTTGTTGTTATTTTTTCTAGATCAATAAAATATTTTCTTGGAAGTCTGATTGGTATAGCACTAAATAAATAGATTAGTTTAGGGAGTATTGTCATCTTTATTATGTTCGCTCGGCCAATCCAAGAGCACTTAATATTTTTCCAATTATTTAAGTCTGACTTTATTTGTGTGGAGACTTTTTTTATAATTTTGCTCATATAATTCCTGACTTTCCTTTGGTAGATAGATTCCCAAATATTTTATGGTATCAACAGTTATTCTGAATGGAATTTCTCTTTGTATCTCTTGCTGTTGGGTTTTGTTGGTGATGTATAAAAATGCTGAGGATTTATGGGGATTTATTTTGTAGCCAGCTACTTTGCTAAAATTATGAATTATTTCCAATAGCTTTTTGGTAGAATCTCTGGGGTTCTCAAGGTATACCATCATATCATCTGCAAAGAGTGATAGTTTGGTTTCCTCATTGCCTACTCTAATTCCTTTTATATCTTTCTCGACTCTTATTGCCGAGGCTAGTGTTTCTAATACGATATTAAATAATAATGGTGATAGTGGGCAACCTTGCTTCACTCCAGATCTTACTGGGAAAGGTTCCAGTTTTTCCCCATTGCATATGATGCTTACTGATGGTTTTAAATATATGCTCCTGACTATTTTAAGGAAAAGTCCATTTATTCCTATGCTCTCAAGTGTTTTTATTAGGAATGGATGTTGGATTTTATCAAATGCTTTTTCTGCATCTATTGAGATGATCATGTGGTTTTTGTTTGTTTGGTTATTGATATAGTCAATTATGCTAATAGTTTTCCTAATATTGAACCAGCCCTGCATTCCTGGTATAAATCCTACTTGGTCATAGTGTATTATCCTGGTGACAATTTTCTGTAATCTTTTTGCTAATATTTTATTTAAGATTTTAGCATCAATATTCATTAGGGAGATTGGTCTATAATTTTCTTTCTCTGTTTTCAGCCTACCTGGTTTAGGTATCAGTACCATATCTGTGTCATAAAAGGAGTTTGGTAGGACTCCTTCAATCCCTATTTTTTCAAATAGTTTATATAACATTGGAGTTAATTGTTCTTTAAATGTTTGGTAGAATTCACATGTAAATCCATCTGGTCCTGGGGATTTTTTCTTAGGGAGTTGATTGATAGTTTGTTCTATTTCTTTTTCTGAGATGGGACTGTTTAGGATATTTACTTCTTCCTCTGTTAGTTTGGGCAAGCTGTATTTTTGGAGGTATTTTTCTATTTCATTTAAGTTGTCGAATTTATTGGCATAAAGTTGGGCAAAGTAACTCCTAATTATTGCTCTAATTTCCTCTTCGTTAGTGCTGAGTTCTCCCTTTTCATTTTTAAGACTAACAATTTGATTTTCCTCTTTCCTTTTTTTAATCAGATTTACTAAGGGTTTGTCTATTTTGTTGGTTTTTTCATAGAACCAACTCTTAGTTTTATTAATCAATTCAATAGTTTTTTTACTTTCAATTTTATTGATCTCACCTTTTACTTTTAGAATTTCAAGTTTAGTGTTTGACTGGGGGTTTTTAATTTGTTCCTTTTCTAGCATTTTTAATTGCAAACCCAATTCATTGACCTTCTCTTTCTCTATTTTATACAAATAGGCCTCTAGAGATATGAAATTTCCCCTTATTACCGCTTTGGCTGCATCCCATACATTTTGGTATGATGTCTCATTATTATCGTTTTCTTGGGTGAAGTTATTAATTATGTCTATGATTTGCTGTTTTACCCAATCATTCTTTAGTATGAGATTATTTAGTTTCCAATTATTTTTTGGTCTACTTCCCCCTGCTTTTTTGTTGAATGTAATTTTCATTGCATCGTGGTCTGAAAAGGATGCATTTACTATTTCTGCCTTACTACATTTGAGTTTGAGGTTTTTATGTCCTAATATATGGTCAATTTTTGTATAGGTTCCATGAACTGCTGAAAAGAAAGTGTATTCCTTTCTGTCTCCATTACATTTTCTCCAGAGATCTATCATATCTAGCTTTTCTAGTATTCTGTTTACCTCTTTAACTTCTTTCTTATTTATTTTCTGGTTTGATTTATCTAATTCTGAGAGTGCAAGGTTAAGATCTCCCACTATTATAGTTTTACTGTCTATTTCTTCTTGCAGCTCTCTTAGTTTCTCTTTTAAGAATTTAGATGCTACCCCACTTGGTGCATATATGTTTAATATAGATAGTGCTTCATTATCCATGCTACCCTTTAGCAAGATATAGTATCCTTCCTTATCTCTTTTAATTAGGTCAATTTTTGCTTTAGCTTGGTCTGAGATCAGGATGGCTACCCCTGCTTTTTTGACTTCACCTGAAGCATAGTAGATTTTGCTCCAACCTTTTACCTTTAACCTGCATGTATCTCCCCGCTTCAGGTGTGTTTCCTGTAAACAACATATTGTAGGATTCTGGCTTTTAATCCATTCTGCTAACCGCTTCCTCTTTATGGGGGAGTTTACCCCGTTCACATTTATGGTTAGAATGACCAATTCTGTATTACTTGCCATCTTGTTAACCCCGGTTTATGCTTTCCTCCCTTCTTTCCCCTTTCCCCCTCTTCCAAGTATTAAGCTTGTGAGCACCCCTTGTTTCTCACAGCCCTCCCTTTTTAGTGTCCCTCCCCCCGCCTTAGAGTTCCTCCCCCTATCTTACCCCTTTCCCTCCCAGTTCCCGTATTCCCTTCCGCTTAGCTTATTCCTTCCCTTTCCACTTTTCCCTTCTCACTTTTCAATGAGATGGGAGAAGTTTCACCATAGATTGAATATGTCTTAAGATTTTTCACTTAAAGCCAATTCTGAAGGCAGTAAGATACCCACTATATTCATCCCCCTCCATTCTTTCTCTCAGATATAATAGGTTTCCTATGCCTCTTCATGAGATGTACTACCCCCACTTTACCCTTTTTCTGGTACAATGTCCTTTCCACATCAATTTCTAGAACAAGGTATACATGTATTCTTTATGCATCTATATAGTCAAAATATAGTTCCCAAGATTAATCTTTACCTTTTTAGATTTCTCTTGAGTTCTATATTTGTAGATCAAACTTTTTGTTAAGTTCTGGTTTTTTCATCAGAAATAGATGAAATTCGCTTACTTCGTTGAATGTCCATCTTCTTCCCTGGAAAAAGATGCTCATTCTCGCTGGGTAAGTTATTTTTGGTTGCATACCAAGTTCCTTAGCCTTTCGGAATATCATATTCCAGGCCCTTCGATCTTTTAATGTGGATGCTGCCAGATCCTGGGTGATCCTTATTGTGGCTCCTTGATACTTGAATTGGGTTTTTCTAGCCGCTTGCAATATTTTTTCTTTCATCTGAGGGTTCTGGCATTTGGCCACTATATTCCTTGGTGTTTTGATTTTAGGATCCCTTTCAGTGGGTGATCGATGAATCCTTTCAATGTTTATTTTTTCCTCTGTTCCTATGACTTCTGGGCAGTTCTCTTTGATAATTTCCTGGAAGACAGTGTCCAGGCTCTTTTTTTCATCATGTTTTTCTGGGAGTCCAATGATTCTCAGATTGTCTCTCCTGGATCTGTTTTCCAGGTCTGTTGTCTTCCCCAGAAGGTATTTCACATTTTTCTCCATTGTTTGATTTTTTTGGATTTGCTTGACTGATTCTTCTTGTCTCCTCGAGTCATTCAATTCCACTTGTTCAATTCTGATTTTCAGTGAAGTATTCTCTTCACTCACTTTTTTAAAATCTTTCTCTAATTGTCCAATTGAGTTCTTTTGTTCTGTGGAATTTTTTTCCATTTCGCCAATTTTGTTTTCCAGTTCACTAATCCTATTTTTCAAGGATTTTACTTCTTTATCCACTCTCTCTTTAACTGACTTCTCCAGGCTCTTTTGCCAAGCCTCCCTCTCCTTTTCCCAAGCTTCCTTCTCCTTTTGCCAAGCCTCACTCTGCTTTCCCCATTTTTCTTCTAGCTCCCTTGTGAGAGCCTTTTTAATCACTTCTATGAGGTTCATCTGTGCTGAGGAACAGACGATCTCCTCCTTTGGGGAATCACCTGGGGACTGCCTGTTTTTAGTCTCCTCAGGATTTAGAGTCTGCTCTCTATCTGTGTAGAAGCTGTCTAGGGTTAAAGTCCTCTTCAGCTTCTTGCTCATTCTGTCTATTAATCAGAGACAAACTACCAAAGAAAAACAGAAAAAACTGGAGTCTTTCTTTGGGGGGGGGCTAGGTGTGTTATCGAGCTTCCTCTACAGACTGCAGGTGGTAGCAGTGAGGCACTAGCAGGACTGTGCTGCGCCTGCGCTCTGAGATCCCAAAGCGTGCTGAGTCACTGAGGGGGGGGAAGGGGGGGGCGGCCAGGTCCTGAGAGACTCCAGCTGTTTGCGGTTGTGTTCTTCAGCCCCGGTGTTTTTAGCTTCTCTGCTGGGCTGTTGACTTGCTGCAGGTTCCAAACCTGTAGCGAAGCTCTCCCCGCAGAGACAGCTGCGATCACTCCCCACCCCCTCTCCAGTCTGCTCCCGTGCTCTCACTGCCGCTGCCCGCCGCCTGCGCCCGATCTAAAACCGCCCCAGCCCTCCAGTAAAGACAGACCTTTCTTGGCGGATCTCAAGGATGGCTTCTCTTGGTAACTATTTGTGGGTTTTTTTCAGTCAGGCATTGATTCAGAGGCTTGTAATGAAGTGGATAGTGAGAGAAAGCGCGGAGCTTATGCAACTGTGAGCCTCCTCTCCGCCATCTTAACCGGAAGTCCGAAGTTAGGAATTCAACTCTAGCCAATCCCAATTGTGGGGAGTCTGGGGATGGATTTTATACACAC
Organism: Antechinus flavipes; assembly: GCF_016432865.1. Classification (NCBI taxonomy): domain Eukaryota; kingdom Metazoa; phylum Chordata; class Mammalia; order Dasyuromorphia; family Dasyuridae; genus Antechinus; species Antechinus flavipes. The sequence continues at coordinate 8,129,628 of NC_067400.1, read as the reverse complement.
ATCACAGGATCATGGATTAGGAAGTGGAAATTACTCAGAGGTCACCTAGTCTGACTCATTTTTATAAATCAAAAACTGAGTCCCAGAGTAACAACCCTTTCAAGGTCTTACAGATAATAAAGGTCAAAAATTGGATTTTAATACCAATGTTCTTTCTACCCTACCTCACTTACACTCTTTTTTGTCTTCCTGGGTGAGTAAAACAGCATCTGGTTTCTTGTTGCTGCTGAGGTCTGGACCACTTCTCCCTGACTGATAAAAGGAGCTCTTATAATGAAGAGGGAATACTCCAAGCAATCCTTTCTGATGCTTAAAAGTATAAACAAAGTACTGACAGAAAAAGGAGATCCTATGTAAAAGAACATGCAAACAAATTCAGAAGCAAGCAATATGGCCTTTCCTCCCCAGCTCCTGGCGAGTGGAAGCAAGTCACAGCATCTCAGAGTCCCCAGGATAAGGAGAGACATCCCTACTATGGGTCAGCACAAAAGCCCTTTGTAAATCTCCAAGAGGTCCTCCAGTGTCTTCCTAAAGGTTTCCAGGAACCCCGGACTTAAGAAGCATCTTATTCTACTTTGGGACAATTCTCATTCTTGGAAAGCATTTTCTGACATCCAGCCCACAATGCTTTGCATTACTCCAAGTGGACTAAGTCTAACCCTCTGGTAAAAGACACATCTCACAATCACATCTTTCCCAAATCTTCTCTTCTTTCCAAGCTCTGGGGCTCGTAGGGCCATAACTGAGAGGCCTTTGAACGTTCTCCTTTCCCCCATCTCTGGACATTCTTCAGCATACCATATTCCTAAAGCACCTTGAAATAGTTCTTGTAAAATATTTTTATGTACATTATGCACATTTTTGCCTTTGATTCTTATGCAACTATAAGAAGGAGGCTCTATTGTTATCTCCGTCTTACAGTTGAGGAAATAAAAATTCAAAAAGTGTAAGTGGCTTGCCCAGGGTCCCCCAGCAGAATTCATACTAAATCTGTTCCTACCGTGGGACTTCTCCAAGCCCGGCAGTCAGAACTCAATAACATGCTCCAGCTTTGTGCTCACCAGAACAGGAATTCTTCAGGAGGAGGAAACACAGGGTTGGTTGTCTTTGACCTTGCAGGTGAAATTGGGAGGGACTGTCGAGATGAGGACAGAAAGACATCATGGTCAAGGGGAGGAGTTCCATAATGTTTTGCTTGGTTCTCGGTGGGTAGCTGTGTTCAAATGCTAGTATTGTTATATTCTGGGGTGTTCACTCTTGTGGTTTTGGGTAAGGTGAAGGAGAGAGACCCATCCTGGACACTGCTCCAAGTGGAAACCACCTAAGGGGGAGTTGGTTAAAGTTTATCTCAGTTCAGATGAGGTGACCACAATCAGTGGAACAAAAGAGAGACCCTTGGTTTCCGAGGAGAGATGAGCTCTATACATACCCAGGGGATACAAAGCATAGAGTGCTAGGTTCAAGTTCAGATCCTGACACAGATATTTACTTGCCAGCTATGGTACCCTAAGCAAATATCTGCTTCCCTTAGTTTCACTTTCCTCATCTATGAAAAGGGAGTAATAATAGCACCTATTGCACATTTGATTTGAGAGGATCAAATAAGTTAACATATAGAAAGCATTTTGGACAACTTTAAAGTATTATATAAATATGGTTATTATTATTATTATCATTTTTACCACTACCACCAATACTGTCATCATCATCATCATCATCACCACCACCATCATCATCATCACTCTCTTCCACTAGCCAGACCCTGCCTGGGGGTGAGAGGTTGGCATAGATATTTATTCCTGATCTCATATTCCCAGTATGAAAAGCTCTTTAAGTCAGAATGGATTTCAGAGGCCATCTTCAGCCCACTGCTTGGCTGGACAAAGATTCCTCCCGTAGTGTTCCCAACAAGTGGCCACCTGGCCCTTGATGGACGCCGTCCTTTCCTCTATCAGATCGCGTTCATGGTTGGCGAGTTTTCCTTTACATCTTGAGAACTTCTCACTATTGCTCTCTGGGAACAAACAGAACGAATACAACTCCTCTCTAAGGTCAAAGATGTTAAATACCTGAAGAAAATTGTCATGTTCAACCCTGTCTTCTCATATTCCATCTTATTTTCTTCAGATTAAACATCTGTAGTTACTTCATCTGACCTTCATGTGACATAATATTAAGCCTCTACACCAACCTAATGGCCCTTCTCTGGATCATCTTCAACTTAGTAATGTATTTGCTAAAATATACCATGCCCTGAGAGGTATACTGGTAAATGTTTAACAACCAGCTCACCAGAAAACATATATGCATAACAGACTATTAATTCTAATCTGTATTATGAGCATTTGCTCCATCACTTTCATAAGTATAGATAATAAAACAAAACAAAAAATCAGGCCTTCATCTGTAATCCTTGACAATTTCTGAGGTGTAAATAAACACAGTGAAAATTGAACAATCAGTTTTTGTCTGACTTCAGAACAAGCCCTCATGTTTCTTTTCCAATAATCCATATCCACATGGTCTAAAGAAGAGAGAAGAGTTTGCCTAGCAATGGTTGCTTTCTTGTCCTAAACATCATTAGTCCGTTTAATTGTGATATCCCATTATTGGCTCCTGTTTGCCTTAAAATGAGAGCTATCAGATTGTTATTCAGACAAACTCCTCTCTAGCCAAACTCCTCCACATTATGCTTGTGAAGTTGATTTTGGGGACAGAAGAGACTGTACATTTTTCTCTATTAAATTTGATTTTATTCCATTTGGACAGTGTTTTGAATCCATTAAACCCATTTCCTTTAACCATCCCTCATGTGACATAGATTGAAGACCCTATAGACTTCTGGTTGCCTCCTCTGGACTGTCTCTGTCTTTCTGTCTCTGTCTCTGTCTGTATGTCTGTCTGTCTGTCTGTCTCTCTCTAGCTCTCTTTCTCTCTCTGTCACACACACACACACACACACACACACACACACACACCACTCTCTCTTTCTCTGTCTTTTCCCCTCTCTTTTTAATCAACATCCTTTTTAACAACAGCAATATTAATAACAAGAGCTTGCATTTATAAAATGTCTTACAATTTGAAAACACTTTACATATGTTCTATGTATGTTTAATCCTTATAAAGTAAACGCCATAATTACCCCTGTTTTATAGAAGAGGAAATTAAGACTGAGGGAGCCAGTTTATTTTGGCTCCAATTCTAGCACTCAATCCACCATTCTCCCTGAGAAGACAAATTGAAGTTATTACCATGAGGCTATAACACAACAGGACCATCACCTTCCTCTTTCTCCAGGCACTCCCATTTTAATGCAGCTGAGTGTTTATTTGCATGCCAGGCTGTCATGTTAAATTGTTGATTCACATTGACCCCGTGGGGCACTAAAACACTCAGATCCCGACTTACACTTAGGAAGATGATACTTTTTTGGACCCAAATGCAAGACTTTTATCACATTTATCACTATTGAATGGGATCTTATTCAACTAATCCCCTTATTCTAGGATGTTATCAACCATTCACTATTTTGGGATAACCTTCTCCATTTTTGTGTCATCTCCAAAACTGAGATACGTCATCTATGGCTTCATCTAAGTTATTAATAAAAAATGTTCAATAACGAAGGACCAAATTGTCTCAAAGGAGATATCTGTAATGTGCTCAGCACGGTGCCGGGCACGTAGTTGGCATTTGAGCAATACCCGTTCCCTTCCCTTCTCCTTTGTCCAAACACAAATTTTCCAGGTTATTCAAGTGGAGATGGTGATTACATTGACATCACACTACAAACAACCATGATGACCACATTTAGCACCCAGAGTATTTTAAAATCAGCCAGAGTCAGGATAAGGGAAAATCCTTGATCTTTATTCTTTGTGGAGGTGAAGAGGAATAGCAACACGAAGTGAGAGCAATCACAACACGAATCCGGCCAGGAGTGCCTCTGCTCTCACACTCCACCTCTACACAGTCTCCTATACAACACATCAAACTTGCACAGAGAGTGGGTGGGGCCATTCTTTCTCCAAGCATATATTTACAGAGTATTGTCCAATTGCTAATTAGCCTTAAGTGCTCGAACTCAGTGCATCTGCTCAGCTTCAGCCCATTACAACAACTACTCTTCAAATCCAACAAACCATCCAACTAAAATTAATCCATCTGAGTGTATTTACCCACATCTCTCCATCTTCTTACAAGAATTACATCAGATACCTTATCAATAACTTCACTAAAATAAGCATTCCCTTCTACTAATTTAATAATCTAGCTAATTAAACATAATATTAAATAATAATACTGTGGTCATAAAAGGGAACATGATTAGCGTGACATTACCTATTTTTGATAAAGCCTTGTCATCTCCTATTTCCTACCTCCTTCTCCAGATTGTATACTCTCTCTAAAATGATCCAGTCATGAATTTTCACAGGAATCCAAACCAAGCTCTCCAGCCTTCAGCCTCCAATAATGAACTCTTTTCACTGAAATAAGATGCTTTTTATTTCTCAGAAATTCTCTGTCCTTTATAGGAATCATGGAGAGATCAATACTGAGGAGATCATCCAATTATTTAAAAAGAAACGAGATAGTAGAGGGCACATCTATTGAGTGTCTCAAAAGGAACATTCATATACCATCCAACCTAGAAGTAGAGATGTCTCTTAGGCACATTAGACAGTACATTTCATTTGAACCTCATTTAAAAAAAAAAAAAACAAACCTCTAGTTATCATCATTCCCATTCTATAAATGAGAAAACTGAGACTCAGCTAATTCAAATAACTTGCCTGGGCTTCCACATCTAAGTGTCAGAGAGAAGATTTGAATCCAGATCTCTAGTGCCTCTATTCATTTCTCTATCCACACAAGCAAAACAACCAGCATTCTGGAAAATGGCTATTTCTAGGGCTTCTCTGAACAATTAAACAGAAGATTCAATATTTAAACAAGAAACAGTAGGGGAGGTTGTTGGGGGTTGGAGCAGTGAAGAACCTGACTTGGAACTCTGACTTGGGCAGGTTTAGGATACAGGACAGGATGTACCGCTCAGTAACAATCCAATTAAAAAGACAATTTATGTTTACCATTTCCCTTCAGGTAGTAATCTGCTGACAGGATACTCTCTTCTCCTGGGTAAATAGGGGGAGAGCATTTAGATGGGATGGAGCTGACTCACCAGCCTTGCTGCGCGGCTTAACAGCATCGCACCCGGGCTTACAAGACTCCAAAGAACATAGGAGGAGGTCCCACATTGCCAGCCAGGTCAGGAGTTGAAGCTGTTATTGGTGTGACTTTTTCCAGGATGCCTGGGGACAGAGGAAATTAAAAGTTGCTAAAGCCCAGACTGCTGCACGGGGAGTAAAATACAAGAGGAAGACATGCTCCCCCTTCTCCTGGCCAGTGGAGAGTTGAATGAATTAATTCCAAAACCAGAGCTCTTCCCAGGATTCCATTCTTCATCTATAATGTGCTATGTGATTCCACAAGTCTGGAGAATCAGTAGGCAAGCTGTGTTGATTCTCTAGGTCCCTATCACCCCACTCACCCACCTCTACCTCCCTCTCACTTAGATGATAAAAGTATGGTAGAAGTAGAATTTGGGGAGGGGAGTTTTTATTTTATATTAACTATTTCTCAGTTACAAGGAAAAAAATAACTGATTTTAAAATGTAAAAAGTATTTTATTTTTCAATTACATGGAAAGATCATCTTCAACATTCATTTTGATAAGATTTCAAGTTCCAAATTTTTCTCTCTCCCCCTCTTCCTTCTCTCCCCCTCCATGAATTGATAGGCAAGCTGATGTAGATTATACATCTGCATTCCTGTTAAACACGCATCCACATTAGTCACGTTGTGAAATAAGAACCAGAATAAAAGGAGAAAACCACAGGAAAGAAAAAAAACAAAACAAAAAAGTGAAAATAGGCTATACTATGATCTACCTTCAGACTCCATAGTTCTTTCTCTAGATGTGTCCTGCATTTTTCATCATGAGTTTTTGGGAATTGTCTTGTGCTGCTAAAATGACCTAAGTCTATCATCATTTTTTGGCTCATGTAAATATTTCCAAGTTTTCATCATAAGTTTTTTGGAATCGTCTTGGGTCACTGTGCTGCTAAAATGACCTAAGTCTATCATCATTTATCATAACACAATGTTACTGTATATTGTATAAACTGAATACAATGTGTTGTAATGCAATATATATTGTATACAATTGTGTATTGTGTTGTATACAAATCTCCGGTTTTGCTCACTTCACTCAGCATCGGTTCGTGTAAATCTTTCCAGGTTTTCCTGAAATCCATCTGCTCATCGTTTTTAATAGCACAATAATATTCCATCACTTTCATATACCACAACTCATTTAGCCATTCCCCAATGGAAGGGCATCCTCTCAATGTTCAATTACTTTGCCACCACAAAAAGAGCTGCTATAAATATTTTTTTGTCCACATGGGTCCTTTCCCCTTTTTTATGATGTATAGACCTAGTAGTGGTATTGCTGAATCAAAGAGTGCGTACAGTTTCATAGCTTTTTAGACATAGTTCCCCATTCTCAGGAGCATTCTAGTAAATACGATTCATGTTCTTTGCAGGGGCATTCTGGTCATGTTTAACAACCAGCTCTCTGAAAGGAAAAAAAAAGTACTTATTACATACTTCTAAGTTTAATTGGCTTCATTAACATTTCCCTCACTTTCTTAAGTCTAAAAAAAAAAAAAGAAACCAATAAGCTAAGTTCTGATTTATAACATTTGCCAATTTCCAAAGTATAAACTCTCACAATAAACATTTAACAATCAACCTTCCTAAGTCACCTGAGCTGATTCCAGCAAAGTCTAGCATACACTCCTAAGTGTTTACTTTGTGAATGTTTCTTCCTGTCCTTATCTATATATTTGTTGATTCCTACTTATTCCAGCTCCCTGCGCCCCACAAATTCCAGCTCCTTCAGGTCTTGAGTTTGGTTTTATTGGCTTGTTGGTGTCATATTCTCTGGCTCCTAGTATAGCAATAGGGCAAGTAGATGTTCAATCAATCCAAGTCGATAATGCCTCTAATGACACTAATCAGATTGGACCCAAGGGTACATGCCTTTTCATGGTGCAGTATTTGTGTACATCTTCCATGAAGTGCTTCCAAGAGAGTACAACCAGAATAGGGAAAGGGGGGGAGAAGGGAAAGGTTTTCCCTAGACTTCTCTATATGGTATCTGGCTCCTAAGAACACAAATAGGCTTTCCATCAGTTATCACTTATTGTCCCTCCATCACCAGACTACTTTCTCTTCTAGACATCTTCAGAGTGGCAATGTCATCTCCATTACTATTCTCAGCTATTTCATTTCTCCTGTGTATGGGGAATGGGAACAGGGTAAGCACTCACATTATGCCTTCCACATTCTAGGCACCGGACGAAGCATTTTACAACATTACTTTATTTGATCCTCCCAACAACCCTAAATGGTAGGTGCTATTATTATTCTCATTTTCCAGTAGAGGAAACTGGACCAAAGAAAGGGTTTTTAAAAATCTAATAATATTTCATTTCCCCCCAGTTACATATAAAGACAACGTTCAACATTCAGTTTTGAAAGATTTTGAGTTCCAATTTTTCTCCTTCCTTCCTCTCCCCTCTTCCCAAGACAGCAAGCAATCTGATGATAGAAGTTATACAGTGCATATTTCCACATAAGCTACACTGTAAAAGAAGAAACAGAACAAAAGGGAAACACCACCAAAAAGCACACAAAAACAAAAACTGCATTCAGCTCCATCGCTTCTTTCTCTGGATATGAACAGCATTTTCCCACGTGAGTCTTTTGGAATTGTCTTGATCACTGTATTCCTCAAAAGAACTAAATTAATCATAGTTGATCGTCAGAGAAGTGAAGTGACTTAACCGGAATTAAGTAGCTAGTAAGAGTCTGAGGCTAGAGTTATATTCCTTCATGGGTGTTAGGACTCAGCTTACTCACACCCACTGGGCATCTCTCCATTGCCCTTTGAATGACCTGAGACTCTTATTCTTCCAGGATTTGGTAATCCATGACTCACAGCTATACAGTATTACTAAAGATACTGGTGTTAAAAGATGGACTTTTTTCTAAAGAAAAAGCTTGGAATTATTAAAACAACTTCACACTTTCCCAAATATGACCCATCCCCCCTTCTCTTCCTTAAAGTCATTTCATCATCTGTTCATAGGCTTGTCTAAGATACGTGTATTGATGTTCATCCAATTGAGTATCATAATATGGATAAACTGTTTTGGGTGAATATGGATCTTATTTAAGATCCACCATGTCTATAGATTGTGACAATTAGCAAAACGTCATCACAGAAAAGCCCCATCACCCAGAAGTGGTGCTTCCATATGGATGTTATATTGAGGTCATTCATGACAAAGAAACAACAGAGCCCTCCCCAAGCCATATTCAGTGGTTATATTTCAACCCATTTAAAATGGTCAGAAAAGACATCATGAAAAAAAAAAAAACTATCTCAAGAATAGAAAACAGACTGGAACATGAGAGGGAATATGGCTTAATAAAGAGTGCTAGACCTAGAGTCAGGAAGATCTTGTCATCCCCTTTCTCCATAAATTCTAATGACTCCTCATTTCCTCAAAGATCAAAAGTACAACCTACTGTTTGACCTTTCCTGCCCTAGATACATCACTCCAGGAAAATCCCTCAACTTTCCTAAACCTCAGGAATTCAAGGACTCATCCACTTAGTAATAGTGAGATTGGGAACCACCAGAGGGCTGAGAATCGGGGTTCCAAAGTCCCAGATCGTTGCTCTATTTCCAATAATCTGGCCAGGAAAGTTAGGACAGGAAAGAGAATGATTGTAAGTAGAAAAACAAATGCCTCTACCTTGAGTCTAAATGCAGAATTAATTGTCTGGTCAAATCAGCTACTCCCAGACAGCTTTTATTCATTTCCAAGTCTCTTCTGGTTTATAAGCCTGAGCTTCATCCCACCCTTTGCAAATATCTGCTTTCCCCACCCAAGTGATCCTGCCTAGACATTATTGCTTCCTGCTTAGTCTGCTTCCAGGTATTAATGGGTCTATTACTGTCTTTTTTTCAATGTCTGCTTTCCTATATAGATCATCACATGTGTAATGAATGTCCTTCATAATATTTCTTGGAGGAGATACTTGAGAAAGTATTGAAAAGGGATTAAGCTAATGAAATGCTCTTGCAATTGAACATCAGGAGCCAAATCCTGATGAACTACTTAGATACCACCTCCAATAGCAGATCTTCCCTGATGATTCCATTATTTAGATTCTTCCTCTCTTGAAATTCTTTGCTATTTCATGCCATCTTTCTCCCCACTCAGTTTCCCAGTTAAGTTAAGGCAACTTAACCTTTTCAGCTCTAGAACTCCCAAATGAGGTGTAGGATGTCCAGATTGAGGGGTGGGAGGATGACATGGTCCATCTCAGCTTCTTGGCTCCAACTAACTTCATTGTATCTTCCCTGCTGTCACACATATGGTGTGACCCACTGAACTATCTCTCTGATTTTTCAGCCTAAAGGATTATTGACCCAATCACACCACGTCAATCCCATTACTGATCCTTTATATTTCATATTCCGTGGACTCTTACCCAAGTGGATCAAATGACACATCTCGGTAATTGGGTTATAAATTTGTTTTATGTTGCTCACTGAACGAATCCTCAGAACACCTCCAGGACATCTTTAGCAGGACAGTGAGAGTGCCATATATCTTAAATTACAGCATTAGTTTATTTTGGAAGCTTCTCAATCCATGTCGTTTGAAGATTGCATGTTCTGTACAGTGTGAGATGTTAAAACTATTATTAAATTATAGACATACTAATATTTTATCGGTGGAACCATGATTTTGTCTGTCTATTCTAAAAACAATTTGGATCTATGCAAACTGAAAAAGTGATTAAAATCTGCAGACCTTTTGATCCAGAGATTCAACTGGAATGACCTAGAAGGTTAATGATAACAAGAGAGAGCTCATATATTCAAAATATCTGTAGTGCATTTACTTTTTGTAATAAAACAAAAACCCTCACTGTAGATAGTCATTCATTGTAGAGAGCCATAAATAAATTAGGATATATAAATTTACTTGAATAGTACATTGTGAATTATAAATTATAACTATGAATGGTGAAGACAGAGAATTCTTGGAAGAATTATGTGAGCCAACGGAAAGAAAAGTAAGCAAAAAAAAGAGAACAATATTCACAATGACTATAACATATAAGCAGGAGGAATAGCAGCAGAAAAGAGTTAAAATTGAATATTGCAAAATCCAAAGAAGAGATATGAGAAGGATTCTTTACTTTTTTCTGCAGAAGCAGAGGAGAGGGGATTATGGGATGGGATGTCACATAGAATGGACCTTTTCAATATCTTGTTTTCCCACTCCTCTTTAATTCTTTGTTATGAAATGTTAGGGATATATAGGTGATATGAAAACAAAAATAAAAAATCATTTAAAATAGGAGTGAACATTATATTTAAGAAGTTATGAATAGTGTGCTGTTCTGTCTTAAATGATGCAATTTATTTTATTGAATTATCATCATTATTATTGTTAGTTATCAATGATAACAGCATCAAAAATACTGCTTTTTTTAGCATTAGATTTGTGTTTTGTGCTGTAGTCACAGAGCCTAGCCTTCCTTGGGTTCTATCACCCTTGAAGAATGGCTTTCCTATGAAGACTTGGAGCACAACTTGACAATTTTGCTGTGTCCCAGTATGACAATGTAGAGGGAGAACTGGCTTTGGAGATGAAGAAATTGGGTTCCCAAAACCCACCTCTGCTCTGTACCTTGTTTTATTTTTTTTTCCATTTTTAATATATGAAATAAAACAAGCATTTCCATAATATAGTACAATAAAAAGATGATTGCATTTGGAACTGTAAATTTACTATGTATGACTTGCTGTTCCTTTCAAATAGACAACAAAATTATTCTATCTGTAACGAGTTACTTTATTTTCTTGGCCTGTTTTCTCATCTGTAAAATGAGGAGCTTGGACTTCTGGCCCTGTTGTAAGACTGTCACCTCCATAATTAGAGACAGACCTTGTTTGTCAATGAAATCAAACACTCAGAGGTGGGAATAAAACCCAAACATCTTTTAATCAGTAAGTCAATCGAAGACTTTTGATTACATGTAAAAATCCAATCTTTTCAGATGCCTTTGAACTGAATTGAAATAAGGAGATGAATCTAACTTGATTGAGGAAATTTATTCAAGCCTGTGGCTCATCTAGAAAATGGCAGCTAGTTGGGAACCTAGAAATTTGAGCATCTGCTAGAAGCCAGAAGAGAGAGCCCGGGTGTCTGAGAAGACATTGCTTGGGAGAGGGAAGGGGAAGCATCTCAAGCTGATGCTCATCTTCGGTCTCAGACTCTGGATCCTTCCTGACTTGGGCAAGAGACATAGTGATGACCTGGGAAGGGTCCAAAGGATTGGGGTTTTCTCATTGCTTCTTGGGACACAGCATCCCCAAATGACAATGTCTTCATGGGTAGCTCAGAAAAGATAGGAGTCTGTAAGGAAAAGCAGGTGCAAAGCCCTAGCAAGGGTCCAGGAAAAAACCATAAGATGCTGAAGGGGAATTTTTCAAGTATCCCATAGACAAGAGGCAAAAACCTGGAACAGCTGAGAGCTGGAAATGACTCTGGCCACACATGCTCTCTCCATTGGAGCTTCCTTTTGCTGGATTCTGTACCTATGAGGGAGAGAGTGTACCACAGACTTGGGGGATTGGTTTGCACTCACTACACCATCTTAGTAAGTACTCTTTTCTAAAAGATTCCCCCGAAGACTTTTTAATGGTTAACTTAGTGGGAAGCAAGCCACTGAACAGATAAGAACTTTGGTCCTGCTTGCTCCTGCCCAGGTCAGTCTACGCCTGGAGTACAACACCCAGCTGTGGGTCAGGCATTTCAGGAAGGACATTCACAAGCTGGAGATTACACAGGGGAGGGTGACATGATGATGGCACTGGAAGCCCAGCAAACTGAAGAACCACTAAATTACCCCTATGCCCTGGAGAAAAGCAGAGTTAGGGATACCGTCTTTAAGTATTGGAAAGGGTGTCCCATGGGAAATGGAAACGACTTGTACTTTTCCCACCAGAGAGAAGAACTAGAGACAATATTTTAAATATTTCTTGAAAGCTGGGACCCTTGGGAGGCTCTGAAATATTCTCCCCGCTTCTGGCTCAGCTGCTTTCTATCCAATCCAATCAGTATTTAGACTGTAAGCTCCTTGCACAGAGAGGCTGTCTTCTATCTGTCTTTTGCCTCTCTTTTGTATCGCCAATGTTTAGCATGATCCCTGGCACATAGTTGGCACTTAATTAATGTTTATGCACTTATTATGCTGGGGCAACTAGATGGCACAGTGGATAGAGCACTGGTCCTGAAAGCAGGAGGACCTGAGTTCAAAAATCTTAACTAATGACCCTTGGCAAGTCATTTACATCCCAAATGCCTCCCACAAACAAAAAAGAGGGGGAGCACTGTGTGCGAGCCACTGTGGTCTGCCCTGAGAATACAAGAACAAAGCTGCCCTCAAGGACATTACTTCTACTTGTCTACCATTTCCCAGTGAGTCCAGAGCTATTCAGCATCGCATAGGAGAGGAGGTAGGAGAAGGATGCCCAAGTTAACATGAGCTTCTGTACCCAAAGGTGACTCCTTGGTCTCTAGAAAGCTTGCCCCAAGGAGCAAACCCATCCTAAATTTGGCTGCCTCTTATGGATCGGGCTGGGGTCTGAGATGGGGTCCAGGCTGGCGTGGTGTGCCACTGTATCACAAGCTACTCCTCAAGGGGCAAACACAAACTCAGTCATTCCTCTCTGGTTCCAACCAAATGTGAGAAGAGTTGAATGTGACCTTCTGGAGCTACCTGGTATTGACCTGCCTCTACCCTCATGTAAATGGGAGAAGATGGAGGATCCACCTCTGCCTCCAGCTGAGCAAGAGACCTTTGGCCCAGCGGCTTTTCCAATTCCTGGAACCCTGGGCTGTACTGCCAGTCTACCTGGAAACAATGGAGCAAAGGAGGTCCAGGTGCTTCTGGATCATTTTTCATCTTCATAGTCAAACTTTGCTCTCAAAAGAACCCAAGTAAGAGCAATGCTAACAGCTCACTGTCCACACCACAACAGAGATCACTTCCAATATCCCCACTGCATACACACAGCCCACATCCCGCCTCTTTGCCTTTGCTGTCTCTCACCTGTCCCTCTTGCAGCCCCTTTAAAGCTCAGTTCAATGAGCACCTTTTGCAAGAGGCCTTTCCAGCCACCTCAAAGCAATTTTATTTGTTAGCATTTACTTCTTTTCAAGCATTTCCCTCCCATATAACGTAAGCAAGAGTTGTTGTTTTTGCAGCCTTAGCTCCTAGTGGGTGTCTGAATTCAAGTTTGTTTATTAGATCCCCTTTTGTGGATGGGAAAACTGAGGGCCTGAGAGAGGGAAGACTCTGGGGCCGGATTCTCCTGGCCCCAAGTCCTTGACTGCAGCAGCCATTTAGAGCCGAGATAGCAGGGGAGCAGCAGCAGCAACAGCCCATGCAATTGGGAAGGCTACAGATGGGAGAACCCTCAAGCTGGGAGGGAAAAAGGGAAGGAGGAGGCTAACCCAGATCTGTTCATCAGCCCCCTGGAGATAAGTGCAGGTGTTGGATGTTGGCCTGTGGACAAAGGGCAAACTGGCTCACATGAGATCCCATCTCCACCGAGGGCACTCTGACAACTTCCAGCCAAGGGAAATTGCTGTCAGGTTTCTGAACAGCCCCTGACATGGGGATTAAAGGGAGGAGGGAAGAAAAGAAGCCCCTCAGCCTTCCTCTTCCTCTCCTGCTGAAGCACTGTGGGGCACCTGGGGCTTCCAAGCCTCTCGGACCAAGGGCCATCTTTGGCCGGCCACCTGGATAGGTCATCAGCAGTGCTCCCCCAACCTATGATCACCTGACTCCCCAACCTATGGTCACCTGACTGGGCCATCAGCAGTGGCCCCCCAACTTGTGGCCTAGCCGGGCCATCAGCAGTGCTCCCTGACCTGTGGTCACCTGGCCAGACCATTAGCAGTCTCTACCTCCCCCGCTAGTCAGCTTGAATCCAGGTCTCAGGGAGAGGAAGCCCTCTCAGGCCAGGGAAGCTAATTCTCTTCTCTTTGTTTCATTTGGGATTGTGATGAAAGCTTGACAGCCATAAAGCCCATCATTTGCATGACCTTATTTGACCTTCCCAGCCTCCCCATGAGGTCAGTAAGGCAGGGATAATTTCTCATTTGTATAGAGGAGGTGCCATGAGGTCCAAGGACCAGAGCTGGAAGGGAGCTCATCCCATCACTTTACAGGGGAGGAAACTGAGGCGCACAGAAATGTGGCGACTTTTCTGCAGGGCCCACGCTGAATCCTGGGGCTACAGCTGGCAAAGACTTCAGGGCCAGTCTGGGGCCCAGAGAACTTGTAATTTGTCAGTGAGGGAAGAGGAGGTGGGGTAAGGAGAGGAGAGGGGAAGGGAGCAAGCATTTATTAAGTGCCTACTGTGTACCAGTCTTTGTGCTAAGTACTTTACAAACAGTCTCCCATTTGGAGAGGTGCTGCCAGGACATTAACCTGGATCAGAAGATGTGGGATTATGGAATTCTTGATTGAGAGTTTCTAATGGAGAAACTGAGTCCCAGGACAGCAGCTCCAGGTCTCACAAGTACTAAGTGGCAGCCGGGTCTGTCAGTCCGAGGCCCTTTCCACCAGACCATGATGCCCTTCTCTCTGAGCACCCCCAAGCAGGCGGGCGTGGGAAGGAACTTGCAGGACGGGGCCCCTCGGCCAGCTTGCCCAGCCAGATTTTGAAGGTTCTCCCGAGGAGCCACTACAGACTGGCCCATCCCAAGCCAGAAATCCCAAAAGCTTTCCTCTGGCCACCAGGGAAAAGAAAGGCAGCCGGACCTGCTCATCTCCCACAAGGCCCTGGCTTCTCTGCTTCTGGCCAGAGGGCTGCAGGAGGCCCGAGAAGATGGGGTCCGGCCAGGGAGAGAGGCCCCCACTTCTTTCCCACTTCTGCCCATCCTGAAAAGGGCTCCAGGGAAGCCCAGGGAAACGCTCCCTACATTTCCAGGACGGCGATCTGGGATCTCGGGAAGCTGGAGGCCGAACGCGGGCCCTGCCAAGTTTGCTGCCCCACCCCGAAACATTCAGGGGTGTTGGGGAGTGGGAGGGCGCCTCTAAGCCAGGTGGGCCTCTCTGTGGCTTCCAGCCCGTGGCCACACTGTAGGAAAGTCCCGCTCGTTCAGTCCCTTGATAGCAGCTGGGGGGAGATCTGATCAGACCCATCACAAGGGCTGCTGTGTCCTGGAAGGCGCAGAACCTCCGAGCTCTCAGCCTTATAAGGAGCGAGAGACACGTCCCGGCCAAGTCTGGACTGGACAGCACGAACATACTGTAGCTTTCCACTCGGATGAGGGAGGCTGCCCTGAATGTCCTCCTTGTTTGAGAGCCTTTGCCGGCTGCCCCTCCCCTCCATCCCCACCCCTCTGCTGCCAGCCAAGTCCCGGGCCCTCTGTGAGCAGCCTCGGCCGCCAGCCAGCTAGCCGGGAGCTCCCGTCCCCCGAGACCCACCGCTCAAGTGCTGGCTGTGGTGGATGGTGGCTGACTACTGCCGGGGCTGCCCACTGCCTCCCCACCCCTTTCCGGAGCGGGCCGGCTCTGAGCCTGCTTTGTGCAGACCTCCACCCCGGGCCCACCTCGGGCACCCCAGATTGGAAGAGGCTGGGGGTGGGTAGTGAAGGAGATCAGGTCACCAGAGGGACCAATGTACTGCAGAAATGGGCCATCTCCTCCCTTCCCAGGGCCTCCAGGTGGGACGAGGGGCAAACCTGTGCCTCCTCAGCTAATCTCAAAGTCATGGCTTTGGAAGCGGAGGGATCCAGGAAAGGAGCACAGGGCAGCCATAGCCTTCTAGCTGAAGGAAAAGACAGTCTTTAAGGTAAAGAGATGTTGCATATTTCCACTGTAATTTGGAGCTCTAGACTTAGAGCCACAGATTGTCAGAGCTGGACCTTAGAGGTCTCATTTGACAGGCAGATAAACTGAGGCTCAGAGAAAGGAGATGGTTTGCCCTTAAGTGGCAAAGCCAGGGCTAGAGCTCCTCGCACCCTACTGCAATCGTGGACAGAGCCCGAGAGCTTGGCAAAGCCAAAATTCTTGGGGTTGATGGCCCGCAGGGTTGATGACGCGGGATTTCTCTAACCACTGCAAAGGGAAGCCGGCCGATGTGCGTGTGGCAATGTTTTTCAAGCGCAGAAGAGGCTCCGGTGAGGTGTTTGGGTGACTCAGTGACTGGGCACCGGGTCAACATTCAGCCAGATGATCTCCTGTGATATGTCTTCCAGAGTCCTTGGTCACCGGTGGCCACTGATCTTCCGCCACAGGCAGGAGTCCTGGGGTCACCAAGAAATCTAGCTGTCACCCCAAGGAGCGTGGAGCTGAAGCCGGGCAATGTCACGGCAGAAGAGCAAGAGAGGGAATTTTTATAGCTGGCCATCAAGCCATCATTTACACGCCTCCTGGGGCTATTGGGCAGGCTCTGGGCATACAGACACCAAGAATGAGAGTCCCTGTCCCCCAAGAAATTGGATTCTATTATGAAAAACAGCACAAATATATTATTGCATAATATATTTTACAAATATTATATTTAATATATTAACAAATATATATTTGTTATATAAATTATGTATATTTATATTATATGTTAATTATATAAATTATATATATATAAATATAATATATTTAACAAATATATATTAATAGAGCCTGCATTTAATCAGGTACATGCAAAATAGATGATGAGGGAGGGAACCTAGAAATTGAGAGGGATAAGGAAAGACTTTAAATAGAAGGTGGAGCTAGAGCTGCATATTGACAGAAAAGATAGATTCTGTAAGGGAAGGATGAGGCAGGGGACCTTCTAGGGATGGGGAGTGACTGGTACAGAGACCCAGAGTGCCCAATGGGGGGCTTTGTATGCAGATGGGGGAGATCACTTTATAATACTTTAAGATTTATAAGATTGAAAGCTTCCTATGCAATGTGAGAAGGCAATGTGAAAGCATAATATGTAGAAGGCCAGCGTCAGAAATGGGAAGTACTGGATTCAAGTTCTGCCAAGGACACACATCTACCATGACCTCCCCCAGGCTCGTCTTGAGGGATATAAGTCACAGCTGGCTTATAAATCTACAAAAGCAAAGGGACGGCTGGTGAGACCATAGATCTCCTAGATTCATGGCCTGGTTGAGGGTGGGGAGAAATTGTCTCTTTCCCCCCAGAAATTCCCTTCCGGGTGCTAAGCTAGAGCTCCTCTACCACCATACTAGCCCTTTGCTCAAATACATAATATCATATTGGTTTGCCAATCCCTATATTGGCCCAGAGGTGTGTCTGATTCTTTCAGCCAATCACAAGACATTTGGGGGTATCATCCTCTGTCTTTATCCAATGATCAAAGCATGTCAGCCTTAAATAGATGTAAACTATTTAAAATTTACCCCAAACTCAGAACATAGAGTCCATTATCCTTGTGGAAGAGCTATCCAGTTGTACAAATAGAGGAATTCAGAAATGACTTATGATATTTAGCAGTTAGATAGAACTTTAAGGAGTTTTCTCACAACAATCCTATGAGGAAGATGCTACAATAATTCTACTTATTTTTGAGATGAGGAAACTGAGCCAAAGGATTTCAGTGACTTTCCCAAGTTCACGTAACTAGTTGGTGTTTGAAGCAGGACTCAAACTTGGATGTATTCATTATTGAGAGATCTCTGTTGAAATTTCCCATGAATCTGTCCATTTAACCTTTTCATTGATAACTTGTCTGAAAGCATAGGAGGCATGTTTATGAAATCTGCGGATGACCAATCCACTGAATCGTTGTTAATTTTCCTGAAGGCTTAGAAAACAAATTTATGAAATCTGCAGATGACCGATCGACTGAATCATTGATAATTTTCCTGAAGGCTTAGAAGACAAATTTATGAAATCTGCAGATGACCGATCGACTGAATCATTGATAATTTTCCTGAAGGCTTAGAAGACAAATTTATGAAATCTGCAGATGACTGATCCATTGGATGAATGAAAGTCAGTAAAAGAGCTCCACGGACTAGAATCACCGGTGGGATCAACAATTGGATTGAATGGAAGTAAATATGAATTCCTATCCCTAAATCTTCCCCTCAAAACAAACAAAAACATGTATAAATAAGATTGAGGAAGTATGGGGAAATTATCCTGCGTAAGAAAAAACAATTCCTGTGGTTTAAGTGCATTCTGAGGTTAATATGAGTCAATAGTACGAAACAGCGAGTGAGCTCGTGCCATCCAAGACATTATGAGAACTGCAGAGCTCAGAAGAAGAAAGGAGGAGATAGTCTTTCGAGGTGCTAGACACTCAGAGGAAGTGAGTCACATTCTAGCTTGTCGGTATCCCTGTTCTTGACAAGCTACAAGTGGAAAATTGTGGTCGGCTATGGATGTCACATTTTAGGGAAGAATCGATAAGCTGGAAAGTCCTAGAGGCAAGAAGCCGCTGGGATAGTGAGAAGCCTTGAAATCACATCACCTCGTCATGGTTGGAAGGATTTAGGGGTGTTTGTTTTGGAGAAGAGAATGGTAGAACACTGGAGAGATGTCTCTGAATATTGGAGGGCTGTCCGTGGGGAAGAAGGAGGAGATTTGGTCTGTTTAAGCTCAGTGAAGAAAATCAGGAGCAAACAAGGAATTGGGAAGCTACAATTTAGATTTGATGTTGGGAAGAATTGGGAGTGATTGAGTTCCCTTTCACTTGGATATAATGACTTCTCCTTAATGTTACAGAGGGTGTCCTGCTAAGTGGTTAGAGGGCTGCACCGGGAGCCAGGAAAATCAGAGTGCAAATCCCAACTGATGGACAAACCGCCTGTATTCTCTCAGCCTCAGTTTCCTCATCTGTAAAACACACATACTGTATCACTGACCTCATGTGTACCAACTGGGATAATATGGAAAGGGCTTTGCTAACTTTAACGTGCTTTATTAATATTAGCTAATCGCCCTATTGTGGTCCCAGAGGCTCTGATTCAGGTGTTTTGTGATTTGTGTGACTGGTTTATGTGTTCTGATTGGAGGTGCCTCCCCAAGCCCAGAGGAAAACTGGAGACCGAGTCCTGGACAGATGCAAATGAAAAGCTTCTTTCTTCTCCCTCAGCAGCCACTGGGTGTGATGTCATAAGTTTCCACGTTGACCTCGTTGAGAGAGCTACAGAGTGGGCCTGTGCCAAACCACTTCCCTAAACCCACGAGCCTTTGCCCGGTGTTGGGTGGATCGGTCGTTCGCCACAGCGGCGGGAAGAGAAAAGAAAGCCCCCCATTCTCTCCAGCCCCAGCAGAGCTGCAGAGATAAAGGGGAAGAATTAATAAGGCTCCTAATTGAGGCTGCCCTCGTAAATTAAGATGACTCTGGCAAACTTGCAGAAAGCCAGATTGTCTATTTTCCAGTTTATTACCTGTGTTTAGATCACCGGCTTATAAATCTCTCTCAGGAATTCTGACTAGGCAGTGAAATAACAGCAGGATGACACAGGCTGATGTCACCGGAGAAGCTCAGAATGTCCCTGGTGTCTACAGACAACTTTCCCAAGAACTCAGGTGAGTTCATCATACTTCCTAGTCCTAGCTCCACAGCCCAATAATTCACTGTGAGCCGGTCACCAAGCCACTCAATTCCTAATCCATGAGCCACTGCTCCCAATGGGAAAAGTGGTCAATTTTTACCTGTGGACTGTTTAAAGTCCTCTGTATAACTGCAGTAGCTAGAACACAGTAGGTGCTTAATAAATGCTTATTGATTTTCCATATTCTTCTGAATCTAAGTGGAGGACATGAACTTGGAGTCATTTCTCCAGTGGAGCCTCATTTTGATGTGATACTTGCTAGCTGTGACTGTCATTGGATAGCTGTCTGCCTCGGTTTTCTCATTTATAAAATAATGATAATAATAGCACCTACCTGCCAAGGCTGTAATGAGAACATACATAATATGTAATACATGTGTGCATGTATATGTATGTATATGTACTTATATACACATGTATATGCTGTTATAGTATAATACACATGTCTACATATATGAAGCTCTTTGAAAACCTTAAAGTGATAAATATTGGCTACTTTACATATATGCACACATATTGATGAAGATAAATGATATAGAAATACAGAGACAGGAGAGAGAGAGAGAGACAGAGAGAAAGAAGAACAAGAACAAGAACAAGAAGAAGAGGAGGAGGAGAAATAGAAGAGGAGGAGAAATAGAAGAGAAAGAGGAAGAGGAGGAGGAGGAGAAGGAGGAGGAGGAGGAGGAGAGGAGACAGAGAGAGACAAGGAGAAAAGGAGAGGACAGAGACAGAGAGACAGAGACAGAGAGAGACAGAGAGAGAATTGAATTACCCAAACAAAAGACTAACACAGTGATCATGAAGCACAGTGTAGCTACCTGGCCCACCAAGGGTCACTTCATATCATATCCTTAATACAGTCTCTAACCAATTAAGCCAGGACAATCTCTAGAAAGAAAGATGCTGTCTTTGTGCCATCATGATGATTGAAAGTGATAAACTATTGTTCATCCTCCAGGGAAATCGTTACAATGATTTGATGCTGGTCAGTGACCAGCAGTGATTCTTTGAGTTATTTCTCCAGCAAAAGGATGGACTTGTCCTGTCTTGCCCTGTTTCCCATGGTAACCAGGTACACCCACTGTGAGAAGGTCTTAGGGGGTCTAATTTGGGGTCATAGACCAGGGTAATTTTCTGCACAAATCAACTGGCTGATAATTTGAATCTGTAATCTTGGTCTCATTAGTACCAAATTCTAACCAATGAGTATTGAGAATCCAGAGACTCAGAAAGGTTATATAATGAGCACAGACTTCTATAGCTCAAGAGACAGAGGGAAGAAATAATGATCCAAATTTTGAATCACATTCATCAGAGTTTATAAGTACCATGCCATCAGCCCTCAAAACAATATTATTAAAACACATTTGGATGGTGTTTAACATTTATTCCCCAAGCATTGTCTCATCTAAGATAGGAGCCTTTCAAAATGGGTAAAATAGCTTCTCCACCTAAAGGCCCATCCTGGGACCCTCCAGAGAGCTAGCCTGGACATTACAATTCACTAGACCTAGAATATCAGGATTTGGATTCAAAGCTGGCCTCCATTACTTAGCATCTGTGTGACTTTAATCCAAGTGTTTTACCTCCCTGAGCTTCAGCTATTTTACATTTGAGGAAATTGAGTCCCAGGGAAAATGGCCAAAAGCTGAAAGCGCTATCTGACCTCATGGATAACTATCAAGTTTTCAAAAGATCTTGACAGGTGAGAATATTAGACTGACTCTAATAGGATCATTAGAGATTTATGTAAAGTATTACACTTGGGCCCAAAAAATCAATTTCATGTGTAGAAGGTGGAGGTGATTTGGTTAGAGAGAACTTCATATGAAAAATGTTTGGGAGTTAGTCATAATGGAATAAATTCATTGGAATGGGATGGCCAAAAAAGCTGAGGAGACCTTGGACTGGGATAAGATAGGAAGGTTTCCAAGATAAAGGAGGAGTTTGGTCCTCTGCACCCTATCTTGATCCAAGCACAATTGAAGTATTGTGTTCAGTTTTGAATAATTTAGGAAAGATATTAATAATTTATAGAACACTCCCCCCAAGCTGGACAACTGGGTATATGAAGTGCATTGATTCGAGATCTTACAAGTACTATTTGAAAGAATTGGGCAGGTTTAGACTAGAGAAGAGAAGGCTCAGAGGACACAGAACAGCTTTGAGCACCGTTCTGAGGCAGAGGAATTAATACTTATTCTTTGGATCCTAAAAGGCAAAAGTGGGAACAAGTCACAAAGAAGCCAAGGTAGGCTTCCTGACACTTCCAGCTATTCCATAGTGCCATGGGCCACTTCAAGCAATCATGACATCATCCAGCTGTGATCACACTGGGTTAAGAGTTCACACAGGTAGAAATGGGTATAGCCAGTATTCAAACTGAAAATCAGTGACAAATAAATGAGACGTGAAAATTTGAAGTTATTGTTCTTGAGCGCAAACCCACAAATCTGAATTAGGTCATTTGATAGAGAGGAAGCTGGAGGTGTGGCTCCCTCTCTCCAGATGCTGGAAGATTTACATTACAAAGGATTTTCACAAAGGTTTCCTACACAAGAACCCCACGTGCCCTACATACACAGTTAAACAATTCTGCCAAGAGGGCAGTCTGAAAGCAAGGGGGAATCGGAAATGCCTCCTAACCTTCTCCGGCATTCCTAGAGAATTACAGGAGTGAAGCGACATTCTCAATATGGACAATCTTTAATCACGTAAAGTTGGATTGAAACAGTATGATAATTCCCCTGCAAATAGTATCATAAATCATTTTTCCTACAATATCTAAAATTTCCAAAGTCAGTTGGGGGCACTCCCATAGTTTCCAGTTTTTTGCCACAAGCACCAACAGAATTGCTATAAATATTTTTGTACATATGGGATCTATTAATTTTCTTTGAAATCTTTGGGATTTAGGTCTGGTATCACTGAATGAGATGCACACTTTGGGACATGACAAAGGTAGGAATTTGTTCTGGTTATCTAAGCACATTCATTGCAATGGTTTTATTTTTCTTCTCCTTATTTTCAACATTGAGAGAAGTAGAAGGGAGAGAAGATAAATGGCTGTTAATTGGAGAAAATTAATAAAATACAATCAACTTCCAGTCCTTAGTACACATATGGTCAAAGGGTGTAAATAGTAGATTTCAAAAAATGTAGCAAGAAATTTTTAATAATTGGTTAGGCAGAGGGATCAACTTCCCAAACAATCAAAGCAGGTTTGAGGTGACAGTTCAAAGCAGTCAAGGGGCAAAAATAATTAATAGCCAATTAAAGGATCTTGGAGCACCGGGCAAACTCATCTATTATTGGCGGTGTGGCCGACTGGTAAACATGACCCAAAGCGGGCAATGGAAAAGGACCAGAGAAATGGGCAAAGAACAAGAGAGACCAAGGAAGCTGAGGGAGGAGGGATTATCTCAAAGGAGGGAGCTGACAGTGCCAAAAGATGCAGAGAGAAAGAAGGATGATGACTGAGAAAAGGCATTTTAGCAGTTGAGATCATTGGTATCCTTGGAGAGCGAAGTTTCAGTTAAAAGTCGGGGAGGGGTGGATGGGGAAGCCAGATTGTGAGGGATTGAGAAGTGTGTGGGAGGTGAGGCAATGGAAGCCCAGTGCAGATGGCTTTTTTCTAGGAGTTTGGCTGTGAAAGGGAGGAGAGCTATGTGTTGATAGATAGCTTGAAGGGATGTCTGGGTCAAGTGAAAGTTTTATTTTATTTTTTTTTTTTAAGAGAATGGGTAGGGCTCGTGTTTATGGGTATCAAGGAATGAACTGCAGATAAGGGGAGATTAAAGAGGTGAGAAAGGGTCAGAGCAAAGGGGAGGGAGACAAGTTCCTAGGATAGATAGGCAGTGATGGGATCAAAGGGCAAGCAGAGTAGCTGGTTTAAGGGAAGACAAGAGCCAGGTCTTGTGCAGAGACCATAGTACAGGAGGAGGAGAGCTTGGGGAAACTGTGAAGAAGAATGGAGGAAAGAAACAGGAACTTGGCTTAGTCATGGAGGAGACTTGGAAGGGCAGATACAGGAAGTAAGATGGAAAGCAAATTAAGAATGAATAAAAGGACTATAATTAGGAGAAATAAAAAATGAAAGTCCTACAGAATAAATCATTTAAATGGGTTCCTTTAATGGCTTTAAATAGAGGCTGTTTTCAAGGTAGTTGTTAAGCATTACTCATCTGGAGGGGGAAATCATAAAAATAATGCATTTAACACGGCATCAATTCTGAAGGCTTGCTTCTTTAATGTTTGGCAGACTGCTTATACCTATTTTGCTCCTACCTCTCCATTGTCCTTTGGATACTTCAGAGTTCTGGGTCTTGTGGCCATATATGTCATGGCAAAGATATAGTGATTTAAAAAACTGGTCCCTCCCCTCTCATTTATAAAAGTGAGACATGATGAGAATATAATCTTACAGAAAATGCCCAACTTTCAATGTGTTAGTTGGATTTGCTCAACTTAGTTCTCTGATAAAGGGTTGGGGAAGGGACCTATTAGGATGTATAAGGGATACAAAAACAAAAAAAAATCAACACAAATTTCTATTTTAAATAATCAGTCTTTTATGCATGGGGGATTTGGAGGTCACTAAAAATAATAAAGTTTTCCAAGATCAAAAGTGTGCTCGCCCCTTCCTAAAAAATTATAGGATCAAACCACCACCCATTTGCTATCCCAACATACTTATGACAATGGATGAGTTACCTAGGTCATTTTTTTTCCAATTGCAAATCAGACTGGGCAACAGACATTATTGATTTTATCTGTGTGGATGGATGGTTAGGCTGAGCTCTTGAGAGATTATGAAACATTTTTAGGAGTCTCTGGAGTCTTTTGGTGTTTGATTCAGTCAACACAAGATCATCTGCAAATGGGAGCATTGGAAGACCTCACTTTGCAAAGGGAATCCTTCTTCCTCTTGGGATTCTTCATACACTCTCTTCCATGACAGAAGTGAATCCATGTGGCAGACATATTTCTTGTTTCATGCCACCCTTTTGTAATGTGGACATATTCATGGAAGACGTTGCTGAAGGAGAGCCATCCCGGCACCACATCAGATGCCTGCTCTGTTTGTGATGTCAAAGAACAGGAAAATAAGGAGTCGCTTATCTTTAGGGAATGTCCGAACAACTCATGGTATATAAATGTGAGATGATAGCATCAGTCTATGAAAAGTGATAAAAGCAGTGACTTGAGAAAAACCTGGGAAGGCTCGTAGGAAGTGATGCAGAGTGAAGTGAGCAGAACGAGGGAACAAGTAATGAAAACGATTGTAAAGACAATTTTGAAAGATTTGAGAATCTCAATCAGTGTGATGACCTACCATGATTCCAAAGGGAAGGTGATGAAATCTACCCCCTCTCTCTGACAGAGAGGTGATGGAAACAATATAACGCAACAAAATATTATGACCAATTTTTTTTGGACATTGTCTAGTTCAGAGCTTGATTTTTTTTGACTATGTGTATTTGTTACAAGGGTTTTATTTTGTTTTGTTTGCATGACGATGGGGGAGAAAACAGATTTCTGTCAAATGAAAAAAAAAATCAACAAACCAAAACAAATGTTTGTTTGTTTTTTATTATAGTCAACAAATAATAAGCCCAATGGGATCTTATATCGTCTACATCTTTCATGTTAGGGGGGAAAGATACAATCAGCTGTGGAGTATTACTTGCCAACACCTGTTCCCTTCAAAGATACGCATCAAGGATCCCCTTGATTCCAGCACAGATTATTCTCATTAAATGTTTATACGGATAGGAAGTAGGCAAAAACATCATGTTCTCTTGGGCAGCTTCAAGGACAGTCATAACTGATATTATGCCATTGACAAAGTGGGGAAGACAGGCTTGGGTCTTGTGGAAGTGAGGGTGACTGATGGGCAGCCTCTGGGTTCCATTGGTCCCTTCTGGGTTTAAAGGAAACAGAAAGAAGCCTCCAGTACAGTGGGTGGCTCCCCTGTGGCAAACTAGCTGGAACACTTGGACAGTAGTCAAATAGGAAGTACAGGAATGGATGGGAAGTAATCTGCATGGTTGGGGGGAATATTCACAGATCCTTTGGGATGGGTGAATTTTGGTTCCTTAAAAAATAATCTCCATAGCATAACTGTGATGTCAGCACAAGGGAAAACAAAGGGGAAATAGAAAGAAAAGCTGGCTATTGGCTAGAGAAGGGGTTCTTTATAAGTATCATCTAATAATGTGGATGCCAGGAGTGAGACAGGCCCAGTGTGGTAAAGAGCATTCTCTCCTGTCCCCTTACTCATCCCTTGCTCTTTAACATGATGATCTGCTTCAAGGCTCTGGAGTTCCATTCATGGACCATAGATCTAGAGATCAAGGAACCTTTGGGCTCTTTGAGTCCAACACCTTCATTTTACAAATGAGGAAACTGAGCCAGAGTTCTAACTTGCCCAGGGATGCATGACTAGTAGGTAACTGAAGTGATATTTGAACCCAGGTTTCATCCCTCCCTCCACCCCAACTCCAAGTTTGGGCAAGAGTGGAAAGGGTAAATATTGTGTCATGAATTCTACTCTTGGGAATCTTCACTAGAATCTGCCCCCCACCCGAGTCAAACCCTCATCACCTCACCCCTGGGCTGTTGCAATAGCTGCTGGGGACAGAGATCTGCCTGCCTCAGTTTCTCCTTTTTCCCTTCCATCCTCCTTTAGTTGTCAAACTGATCTTCCTAAAGTTCAGGTTGGTCGTGTGCTCTTATGCCCTCAGTACCCTCAGCCGGCTCCCTTGGATTCAAGTAGAAAAGTCTTCTGTTTGTTCCAAGTCCCTTCGTACCCCGGCCCTTCCGCCCTTCCTGCTTCCACATTCTCTTCACTTCAAGTGACAATGGCTTTGCATCCTGGCACATAACAGCCCATCCTATACTCTAGGCATTTTCACCTGCCCTTCCCCATGTCCGGTATCTGCTTCTCGGGCTTCCGTGGTGTCCCAGTGAAAGTGTTTCCTCCTGCAAAAAGCCTTTCCCAATCCCCCTCCTGCTAGTACCTTCCTCGAGCTGATTACCTCTCCTTTATCCTCTCTAGAACTTGTACAGACTCATGTTTGCATGCTGCCTCTTTCCTACCCTCCTCCCACATCCCTCTTCTCCATCTAGATGGCCTAAGGGTTAGAGAACCGCATCTGGAGTCAGGGGGCCATTTACCAGCCCTGTGACTGGACAAGGCAGTCCCCCTCTGAATGCTCCTTTACAAAACTGGATCCTAACACCATCCACCTCCCAGAATGTAAAGACCCAATGAGATGCTATTTGTAAAGTGCTTAGCACAGTGCCTGGCACGCAGTAGGCACTTAATGTTGCTCTCCTTCCTTCTTGCCATTAGCATGTGAACTCCTTAAAGGCAGGGACTGTTTTTGCCTTTCTTTGCACCCCTACTTCTAGGTACGGTGACTGCCACCCTCTCTTCCTCTTTCCCCAGGATGACCCATGGCCTGAATCATCCCCAACAATGACTGAACTTCTTTTATGACTGTTCTTTGGACCTCTAATGTTAACGATGGGAACAACAGAGCAGAGTTAATAGTAGTGACAGTCAGTGACTAACAAGTAGGTCAAGGCTGACTGCCTGAGCCTTCCAAGAAATCGGGCTCTGTGGGTGGCTGGCTGAGGCTGAAAGGAAATAGTTATAGGGAGCTGGAACCCAAGACGGAGAAGGAGAGAGCTTGGGCTTGCCTCACCAGGCTTAAGGAGATCAAGTCACCAGGTCCAGGTGAATTACATCCTCGGATCCTGAAAGAAGTAGCAGGCGGGATTGCTGAGTTAGTCACTGCCAGTCATCATGGGAAAATCAGGGAAAATGGGCAAGGACTTGCTGGACTTGAGATGGGCACGTGTCCTGACTTTCAAAACAGGGGAAGATGGAATCTTAAAACTGCGGCCCAGTACTGGGCAAAATTCTAGAACATGCACGAAAGGGCTGGCTAGTGAACAGCAGGAAAATGGAGGGACCGAGATAATGGAGAACCAGCATGGCTTCCCGAAAGTCACGTCATCACCAATTAACCTCGTTGCCTCTTTTTTGAGTGGCTGACATCACCCACATCCTCATACGCACTTTCCCATTTCAATAAACTCTTTATGAGAAGAACATCCAAGTGCGTTGAGGGCGTTCTCAAAGAAGCATGGGATAGGGCTGGCTTCTCCAAAGTCCATTCTAAGCAGCCTCTGCTTTCAGGGTTATACAGTCGACTAAAGATTCTATTTATGAAGTGCCTTGCAAATCTTTAAAAGATACACGATTTATGTATAATTAGCACTATTACTAAAATGTCAATCTTGTTTAAGGATATCGTATGGCTGTAAAGCTTGAAATATCTCTGAACAATCAAAGTTGTAGGTCATTAAAAGGCAATAGAGAGATTATTGATGGTGACTTATGGACTATAGGATATCACCAACGTAGATTGGCCTAGGTGGTACAAAGGATGCGATCAATGAAATCGATGATATGAAAAGAAAATGAGTTAGTTAAATAGCAAGAGTGAGATAACTACTAGCCAGCCTGAGTGACCCATGGGTCCAACCCACTGTCGAGAGATCCATGGCTCTTTGAGCAGACCTTCTGGAAGCTCTGTGAGCGGCAACATTAGTTTTGGTTGAGTTTGATCTCCTTTCCTAGAATGACATATAATAAGTACTTAATAAAAGTAGGGCAGATTAGATGGAATGGAATTGAAAATTTATGAGTGGTCATGGACAGGAGTTGCAGAGATTGAGGAGGAAAAGATAAGCTATCTGCATTATTACGAGGAATGGCCATATCCAAGAACTGGAGCAAAAGACCAGGAGATTCCAGAAATATACTTTATTTAGTTTAGAGCAAAGCATTAGATGAACTATACTCCCCTTCTTTCCCATTATGATTTTCTTTAAATATGGTGGAATTATGGGGGGATGATGACATGGAGTCTAAATTGGCTGAATGTCTAGAATCCATTCTAGATTAGCATGGAAATTGAATTCTAGAAAAAGGTCTCTGGACTTTCTGGACTTCAAACCAATGACTCAGATAGCAACCTCTGTGGCACAGTATGCTTATCAAAGATAGTTAGGAAGGTAAGTCAACATTTTAATTAGTAGAATAAAAGTCTATCAAGGTCTCGGTAAGCAAGCATGTTGAGCCAAATCAAAGACGATGAAATGTAATAGTAATGAATGTCAAGTTTTGCACTTGAATTTGAAAATTCAATTTCTCCAAGACAAGATGGAGGAAGCATCATCTGAAAGTGAATATTGGAGGGGTCCAACTTGGAAAAAAGAAAAAAAAATGGAGCACATGATGATTGTCTTCAAGTATTTGAAGTTCACCGTATGAAACAGGAATTGGGCTAGCTTTGCTTGGTCCTGGTGTGCAGATTTAGGAAGATGCAGAAAAAGCAAATTTAAGGGCAAAGTCAAGAACAGCTTCTTTGTGAATCATAAAATGAGGTAGCCTCAGGAGGTAATGAGTCTTCCTCTTAGAGGAGCCTCTTCAACCAGAGGCTGAAAGGCTACTTGCCAGAGACATAGAGAAGGGCTCCTATCCTACTCATATCCTCAGGCTTTAGCATACCTCAGAGATCCCTCTGGATTCCCCAAGAGATGCGGCTACTGGTTAGCCCTGAGCTGCCTCAAAGATATAAAGAGCTTTGACAAAAAGGGATGGTCACCTGGAGCTACCCTTGTTGCCCTGCCTGATTCTTTAATATTCCCCATTTGGGAAACTGGCAAAATTGTACTCTGACTCAACCTGCTTGTTCTCTTCTGCTCCTTGAGGCAATAACTCCTAGTGTCGATTCTGGGAAATGGGGTCAGGAGGCTTGGCTCCTCCATTTTGGGTGGGAAAGTCCCCTAGAACCTGTCCTGGTACAAAATCCCTCACCTTGATCACTCCTGGGACTCTGCATTCTCCCCAAGCCAATCTTTCTACCTTCTCCCATTTCCTACAAAATCCATGAAGAATAGAAATTAGGAATATGAATCCCAGACCTAGAGTTGGGAGAGGACATTGAGTCCAGACCTTTCATTTTACATATGAGAAAACCGAAGTCCTGAGAAGCAACATAACTTTTTACGTAGGTCATAAGTGTTAGGGTCAGGACTTGAGCCCTTGTGATCCACCTGCATAATGATCACTCCAGGAGCTTTGCAATATTTCCCAATTTTCTGTCAGCCAGCCATTTAATGAGCATTTGCTAAGCACTTACTACTTGCTAAGCACCAGGGATCCAAGTGCAAAGACATGATCTCTGTCCTCTAGAAGCTTGCATTCTGATGGGGGAGAAAATATTTGAACCCTCCAAAGGAATCTCAGAGGGAAATCCCCAGCCAGGGGAGGACTTGCAAAGATGTCAGGAGCAAGGGAGACTTGATGAAAGCCCAGGGGAGAAGGGTAGGACAATGGGCATTGCTTACAGAGGGATTTACTACCAGGGAGAGCACAGGCTGAAAGAGCCTGAAGATCATGGTCCTATGATGTCCTACCAACAGGCTCCCTTCTCCAACCAAGCAAGACAGGGGTTAGGCAGAATCCCTGCAAAGCTTCTCTGGCCCGCTCACCTCAAAGGGCCCTCTTGAGTGGTGGAGAACAATTTGGCCAAAAAATTGGTTGTGGCAGCCTTTTTTGTAGTGGCCAGAAACTGGAAACTGAGTGGATGCCCATCAGTTGGGGAATAGCTGAATAAGTGATGGTATAGGAAGGTTATGGAATATTATTGTTCTGTAAGAAATGACCAGCAGGATGGTTTTAGAGAGGCCTGGAGAGACTTACAGGAATTAATGCTAAATAAAGTGAGTAGAAATAAAATATTTTTGTACAAGGCAACAGCAAGATTACACGATAATCAATTCTGATGGACGTGACTCTCGTCAACGATGAGATGATTCAGGTCAGTTCCAGTG
Organism: Antechinus flavipes; assembly: GCF_016432865.1. Lineage (NCBI taxonomy): Eukaryota > Metazoa > Chordata > Mammalia > Dasyuromorphia > Dasyuridae > Antechinus > Antechinus flavipes. The sequence goes on along the minus strand of NC_067400.1, from coordinate 8,098,951 downwards.
GTCTTGTAATGGAGAGAACCATCCTAACCCCGAGAGAGGACTGTGGGAACTGAGTGTGGATCACAACTATCTTTTTTCACTCTTTTGTTGTCATTTACTTGCATTCTGTTCTCTCTCTCATTTTTTTTTTCCTTTTTGAGCTGATTTTTCTTGTGCAGCAAGATAATTGTGGAAATATGTATAGAAGAATTGCACATGTTTACCATTTATTGGATTACTGTCTAGGGGAGGAGATGGGGGAAGGAAGAGAAAAAATTGGAACCACTGTCTCACTCAGGTCCTGGTTATTATCAGATTGCTTTTTCCCAAGAAGGCAGTGTGACACATGGCAAGAACCCTGCCTTTAGAAACAGAAAACCTCAGTGTGAATCATGCTTTTACTACTTCCCACCTCTTTGAATAAGTCACTTACCCTGCAAGAGCTTTAAGTTCCTCACCTGCAAAAGGAGGCTGGACTCAATGGTGTCTAAGGGCCTCCAGTTCTCAGTCTATGATCTTTGCATAAAGATGCTTTTTGGAAAAGGAGTGCTTTTACCCTTATTTTGCCAGCCTAGTTCCATCTCCAAGGAGAGTACCATCCTGTACTCTCCTGGGTGAGGAGCACCAGCACATTGCCTTTATCTTCCCCTTTCCAGCTGATTTCATCTCCCTGTCTTTTGCCTAGAGGGAGAGTGAACCTTGGTGCTTGGAATCAGGAAAACTGGAATTTGAAACTCTGCCCTCCCCACATCTAGCTGGGTGGCCTGGGCGAGTCATGTGGCCTGTTGGTTCCCTCATCTGGAAAATGGGCCTAATAACACTTACTTCAAAGAGGTGTTGTAATAGTTAATGAATGTTTGCAAAGCGTTCTGAGATGTGTAGATGAAAGTCCCCAGAGAAGTGCCCAGCATTATTATTAGAGAGAAATTAATCCCTCCATCACATTCTGGGAGTCCCCTGCTCAGTTATTCAGCCTATGCCCTCTTTGGGGGGTGACTGGCCCACATTTGCAGCTGTGGAGGATTCTGGGTTTCCTAGCAACTGGACAGGGCTTTCTCAGCACCTCCCGGTTCAGCATCCCTAAGAATGCTTTCTTTCTCCTTTGATCCCAAGCCACTGGGGCAAGAGCTACGCTTTCACCAGCATTGGACCATGTCCAGCACTGTGTCGGCATGGAACCTACCACGAATTAGAAGAGGCTGTCTTGGGGGTTGTCTCGGCTTCTACTCCAGAGATCAGGATGTTTCCAGATGTCCACGCTGTTGCGGAACCCTCATGCTTCCTGTCAATCATCATTCCCTGGGTCCACAAAAATATTTCTCCCTGACATGGATGATTTAACTCTCCATTTTTCAAACTGGAAATACATAGGATACGGTAGATATTAGAACCTCATCTTCCAGTCTCAAGCAGTGGGATTACTGGGCAATCTGCTGGAAGATGGTGTAGTTGATTTGGATATATCCTTAGTCAATACGGTTCCAGGAGCATAAAGCAGCTCCCAGGCCAGCTGAAGATACTGTGCAGGGACCAGCTGGGTGACTCTGGATGGACAGGCCCAGAGCTCTGGCTAAATGAGGGTATTTTGCTCCCATTTGTAAATTTCAAGCTTTATATTTTAATAGAAAAGGTTAGCGTGGCACAATGCTTAGAAAGCTGGTTTCAGGCTCAGAAAAAACTGGATTCAAATCCTCCCTCTGACCCACACTGCCTGTGGGATCCTGGAGAGGTCCCCTAACTTCTCAATACCTCATGCTGCTCTCTAAGGTGATAAACTGCAGAGCATGCAGAGATCTGCATCGAGGAAGTTCCTCCCCGAGAACTTCCTGTACTGATGAAATCACAGATCTGATCCCAACAAAACAAAACAGAATTTTGATGGATTTGATTATTGTGGGCCTTCTCTTTACCAGGACAGATCGCAACCAAAAATACTACTGCTCTTAATAGCTAGCTTTAAGATTCGTGAAATACTTTACAAATATTCATTCATTTTCTCCCCCAAACAAGGAAGGAGGTATTATCATTGTTATCCCAATTTTGAAGACGAGAAAATGGAGACACAGAAAGTTAATTTGCTAGAATCACATAGGCAGTATTTAAGTGATGCATTAGAATTCAGGGCCCACTGGCTTCAGGGCTAGCACTCCATCCACCATACCAAATTGCATCTTAGAAACCTTCTACACCTTCTTGTCTTATATGATTATAATCCATGTCTTTCCTCACAGACTCCAGTTAGTGGAATCAAGGCTGCCATTATTGCCAATATACTGTAGCCTAGTTATGCTCGTCATGTTTGAGTTCCTTATCACTTTCAAACTTCATGACCACCACATCCCATAATTCATAGCTATATATCATTACTGGGAGAATATTGATGTTAATGAGATAGGCTTTGGGATTCAGTCCTCTCTAGTCCATTATGCACATAGCTATCAATCTGAAAAATCGAAAACACAGTTCTATTACTTCCATATTTAAAAATATTCAATAGTTCCCCTTTCCAACAAATCTAAAGGGCAAAATCATCCGGCTGGCATTTAATTCTCTTTACAATATAACTCTGAAATAGCTTTCCGCTCTTATTTCTCATAATTCTCCTTCACATACTATCCATCACAACCAATCTAACCTATTAGATATTGCTCAAACATGATAATCTACCTCCTGCACCCAAGTCTTTGCATGGGACGTGCTACTTCCTATATCAGGACTTTCCCTCTTCGTTGTTATTCTCCCCAGTAGAAGGTATGCTTCTTAAAAACAGAAGACATGGGGCTAAGAGATACATTTGCTTTTCTTCTTTCTGTTTCTATCTATCTATTCTGTTTCTATCTACACTACCCATGGCCTATTACTATCTGAAACATAGTACATTTCTTAGTGCTATTAATTTGCTTTTCATAACTGTTGCAGCAAGATTCTTAAAGTTCTGATACATGATGGCAATGTTATCACTAACTTTTAAATATTCTTTTTATTATTCCAGAATGTAATTATTATTTAAGGGATTGTTTTAGTTTTTAGGTATGTTTGAGTCTTTTATTAGTTATGATTGTTTATTTCTCATTTTCTTGTGCTATTTTCTGAAAATACACCATGTTTCTGTCTTTTTAAATTTACTGTGGCCTTTTCAATGCTCAAGTAAGCAGTTTCTGTGTTTTACATATTTTAAAAAAAAAAGCTTGAGTATCCCAGGTTTCCTTATTTAATATTCTATGTCACATTTAGATTATTTCACAAATAGTTCATATCTGCAATGAATTTATTAATATTTTCCTAGATTTATCATATTCTGATATGAAAATGCTAAATTTCTCTATTATTATTATGTATTTACCCATCTTAATTTTGCTATAAATTTTTGAAAAAAATTAACTGTAATATTTTTTAAACCAGAAAAATAGGGAAAATTTATTGCATATTGTTTCCTTCACCTTTTCAGATTCCATGGGATCCACCTATTTTTAAATTTGAGACTTAAATTTTATTTGATAGTTTTACTGTTATTCCTTTGTTTTTGAAACTTATGGTGTGTGTGTGTGTGTGTGTGTGTGTGAGAGAGAGAGAGAGAGAGAGAGAGAGAGAGAGAGAGAGAGAGCGCGCATACACTATGTTTTCTTGTATTAGATGAATTTTCTTTAAGCAGCATATTTTTTGAATTTTTAAATTTTTTACTCTTTTTATCCAAGTAGGAGAATGTAAGAATGCAGGCCATTAACACTTTTTGGCATATGGTTTCATTTCAAATTATTTTTTTTTCTTCTACTATACTACAAATCACCCTTTTGGTTTTGGATTCTCTGTCTCACTTGTTTTACCTCTTTCAGGGTCAATAGAGATCAGAGAAACAGTCTTGGTGAGATGTCCTAGACAGCTATTGTAGTTGTAGAAACTTTGAAACTAGGATCGAGGGTGATAGGTGACAGCTACAGCCTCTGAAAGAGTGTAGAACTTAGGATGTGAGTGAAAGTGAGAACAATGTCTCCTCACCCCCAGTTGGAGGAAGAATCGGTTGTGAGAGTTGTGGACATCAGGTCTGTGGTACTGAGGACAAAGTGTGTGACTGGGTCGGGAATGGGCTGCCTTGGTTTGAAAGGGAGAATCTTCATAGACCAAATGCTATTCATTTCAGACCAGAAATACTCTGAGTGGGGGAAAGTGGTCCTTGCTATTTTAGATGGTGGAACTATTGAGAAGGGAAAATGAGTGGATCTCTATTGTCCTTCTGGGCTGGGACTGGGGACTATCGAGACCCTCCATGCTAGGCTAATGGGGATCAATAATGTGATTGATCATGATGGGAACAACTGTGAATTTTCTGTGTTTGTATTCAATGGCGATCTTGGGGTTTAGAAAGGATTGGTTGATGTATTCATTTATCATCCCATCATTGCACAGACATTGATGGAGGGCCTTTTGTACTCTGGGGATGATGCCATTTTCAGCTTGGGGAAGCACAGATAATCCACAGAATTATAACATTTCAGATTTGGAAGGGATTTCATGGAGTCTCTAGTCCCACCTATATCAGAATAGTAATCACTTCTGTAACTCAAGAGTCTGCCAGAAAGGTAGAACCCACTCCTTCCTAAGGAGAGCGATTCTATTTTGGAATAGGCTCAATGGTGAGGAAACTTTTCCTTCCACCTTGTTAAATCATCCTCTTTCTGCTTTCACCCTTCCCTCCAGGTTTTGCCCTCTGGGGCCAAGGAGACTGAGGCTAGTCCTCCCAGGTAAATCCTAGAAGACAGGTATCTCATCTTGTCTGAGTCTTCCCTTCTTCAGGCTAAGCCCCCTAGGTCATTGGATCATTAACAGCTCACGTGATCCTTGGAGGCAATTTAGCCCAGCTCCTTCATTACACAGGTAGCATTTGTCAGAGCCGTGTCTGAAACTCAGGCTCTCTGATCACAAATCCCTTTCTCTTCCCACTGTGTCATAATTTGTCTCTAATTCTTTCCATTGATTTTTAAATGACATGAATGAGTCACTTTACTATTTTTGCAGCTTGTGTTGTAAGTGGAATCAGCAGAAGAATAATAGCTAGCATTTATAATGGCTCTTTAATTATCCCCACAGCAACCCTGGAAGGTAAGTGCTATTGTCTGTCACCTCCTTTTATAGATAAGGAAACTGAGTCAAGCAGAAGTTAAGTGATTTGCTGAGAACTGGTAAGATTCTGAGACAAGATTTGAGTTCAGGTGTCCCTGACAGCAGATCACTCAGTGCTCTAACCTTTGAGCTCCCTAACTGTCTCATGCAGTTGACACTCAGGCATTTCCTTAGGGATCTATGGAATAACCTAAACATAATTAAACTCATCCTTTTCCTGGGTCAGGAAGAGAAGCAGTCCAACTCTAAGTCTGGCATCTCACACCATTAATTAATCAATTTACTTATTCATTCATTCTTTTATGTATTAATTTATTCATGTTGTTCATTCACTCAGCTATTTACTTTATTCATTCATTTGTTTCCTTGTTTATCTATTTGTATATTTGCTTATTTATTTTTAAGCTCAATACTATAATCTCCTTAGTGTATGGAACTCCCAATATGCAAAGTACCTGCTACCTGAGCAACTCAGTCACTATCTGCACTCTGGAGGATAGATCGCTGCTGAGGGGCACTGAGAGGGGGCTTGCTCAGAATCATGTAGCTAGCATGCGTCAAAGAACGGACTTGTACCCACATTTTGCTGGACTGGCCCCCAATCTGCAAGGCAGAGCTGCTTCCGTCTTGCTCTTGTGATATTGTAGTGTAGGCTTGCAATCCTGTCTTGATGTATTGAAGTAGAAAGCACCAAGGGCTGTTAACCAGGGTCCTACCAAATTTGAAGAGAGGGCTCCTTTGGGTTTTCTTCATTTGAAAACCTTATTTTGAGATGGGATCAATGGCTCCACCACATTGGCTGCCAAATCCATGATCCCCCAAAAGTTAAGAGCTCCGGCTGAATCCAACCACCTCATGTACTAACGAAAACTCGAGCTCCCAAGGAGTGCAATACCTTGCCCAGGTGGTCCCACCCGTTAAGAAGTAGAACAGGGATCTGAACCCATTCTGGGTCCCTTTGCTCTAAGTTCTGTGGACTTTCCATCCCTTCCACTAGACTCTCTTCCCTGGGTGATTTGAGAAGTGGAAATTTTCCCAGGCTGTGCAGTGAGGATCACCGAGCCATAGCCCAGTCTGGGTGAACCTGTTGAGTTGGCAGTTTTCCTTTGACATCCCAGATTCATGCCTGTACCCTTTCCCCCCTTACTAAGGCCCCTCCCCCTCGGCACCAGTGCCCTTTGCTCCTGTCTCACTAACACCTTTCCCCACCTGTTCCCAGGAAAATCTTGGTCTGAGTCATTTCTACTTTAGGGTGAACTGAAGCCCATAAATTCTTTTGCTGGGAGGGTTTCCTTTGTGAAGCTTATCTCTCATCTCACAGGCCTTTATCATGCTGGGGGGGCTTTAGTCAGCAGTCGGTAATTGAGAGAAGGTACTAAAAAGGGCACAGAGAAGCCTCTGTGCCCTTAAAATCATAGGAAGGCAGGTAACTACCCACCTGCAGACATCCTGGTTTCTACCTTGGAGGGATCGTTAGAGCAAGGGTATCAAACTCAAATAGATCAAGCTAAATCATACATAAGGATCTCTGTGGCACGTCATGGTAACCTTGAAAACCACATATTTACAGTATCTGTGTTTTACTGTGTTATTTGTTTTGTTAAAGATTTCACAATTACCAAGAATTGGTATCTGTGTGTAAAGAATTCACAAAATTAAATTATGTTAATCTGGTTCGGACACACTCAGGAGTGTTGAACAAGTCCTGGGGAAGGTGTGTAGAACCACAGGTCTATGCCTGATGTCAAAATAAAGACCCTTTTGCCTTTTTGCAGCACTGTATGACATAAGTCCCTCAGAAAGGTGAGATTTTAGTTCCATCTGACTCCCTCCTCCTATACCTCAGACATTGCTTTGCTTTTTTAGGTACCTTTCCTCTTGGTGAAAGGTTCTGCCTTCTGCCAGGTAATGAAAGATGAGCCCCAAAGACTAAAAAATATCAAAATATTGCAGATGGGAGCCATTCAGGCCCTCAATGGTGATGTAACCGAGAGACCCTCAATATCTGGAATGGTGAGGATCAATTGCTGAGAATTAGCAGAAGGGCAAGATGTGCTCTCTTAGAAGATGGGGCACAAAATTATTCCTAACAATCCAGTGCAGTCCAGTAAGATTTTATTCATCAGAAACTGTTAAGTTTTGGGAAAGGTTATGGATCCCTTCAATCCATAACCAATGGATCTTCTCAAAATGTTCTAAATTCATAAAATGAAATGGTTGGGATTAAAAAGGGAACCAATTATATTCAAAAAGTTATTTTTTAAACCCATAAATCCCAGGTTGAGGGCACTTTTAAAGTGATAATTATGGGCCAGACATTGGGCTAGGAGCTAAAGATACAAAGATTAGGGGAAAAACAAGGAGTTTACATTCTCCCATTTGGGGAAATATATTGAAGGAAAGGGACGATTCAAGATACCAGCAGCTAGGGGATTTAAGAACATGTGCATTGTAGAGGTGGGGGGGCTATATTTGTGCCTCCAGGGCCCTGGTAAGGGTGAGGAGGTTGGGCTAAGGATTGTAAGACCTTACCTGACTGCTTTCCAGGGAAGCCTCAGCTAAGGAAGCTCAGACCTGGCTGTGATGGGTGATTCAGGAGCCCAGAGGCCCCTGGGCTCCTGGGGCCCAGAAATCTCAAATGATGAAAAGAAAATTCTCCTCACTCTCCAGGAGTGGGGAGGCACAGTACACTCTGTGCCCAGAGCAGACCATGTGACCCTGACTCTTTCTTGGATGTACCGACTGGCAAGCCCTGAATAGCATCAAATGGGCAGGAGAGAGAGAGAGATGGAGGTGGGGAGGAGGGAGCAGAGACATTTTCCCATGGAAAATGAGAAGGCAGCACTGCACTTTTGCAAAGCCCAACTCTTCCCACAACTAGATGCTTTGTGGGGGGTACAGAGAACCTATTTGTTTCATCCTCTTTAAGTTTCATCCTTGGTGGTCCCTTAAATGCTCTTTGGTCCACAGAACTAAGCTACTGGAAGGGTCAGATGCCGGCAGTTTCAGATTCCGGTGTTCCAAAGGGTGCTGGGCAAAGAGACACTTCTAATTCCTAAACGGCTGTCCCCTAGCAACTGATTTCTCAGGTCCTTCCCCCCATCTCCTCACTGAGTAAGTGAATCCGGTCATCTCCTCTTATTTTGCATACCCTCTTCCCAAATTATTAGGATTCATTCTTCTTGTGTTTTTCAAGAGTTCAGAGGGAAATGGCTGTGGAATAAGCCACAATTCTGATATTTATTCTCTCCTATTTAATGTTCAGCAGGGTAACGTACAGGTGGATATAAACCTTGCTTATGAGTGAAAAAAAAATTGGCATGTAAGATCAACTTCTATAGGCTCTCTGATAGTTTGATACAGCTCAGCAACTAAGACCACAGGGATTATGTGCCCCTCACCCTTTTCTCTGGTTATATTTCTTCTGATAGTTTATATTTAAAAATAAAACAAAACAAAAACACTTCTCAGTCCGTGTACCTTGAAGATGATGAGTAATTGGTATGTCTATTACAAATGAAAGTGGTAAACATTGTGATGACCTGCCTTGGTTGATTAAGCTTCCTCCACTGGGAATTCCTTTCACTAATGGAATCCCAGGTCAAAGCACTATCCCTATCTTCGATTTTTATAGGTCAATGCTTTGTAATTGTGGACACTAGTCTTGTCGGAGATAGTGGGACACGCAGTACTTGCTTGATTGCTGAGTTATTCAGGATATTGGGAGGTGCTGGGTTATATTTCTACAATGGGGTCTTATTTTGGAGGAGTAGAGAATTCTGGCTGCTTGTTCATGTTTCTAGGTATCTGGTAGGTGTTAAATTTATGCAACCTATGTTGTATAATTTCTATCATTTCCTTGTAAAAGTTGCATTGATCAATAAGATCGGACTCCTTAAAGATAAGCTTTCTCAATTTGGAACTTTGCCCAGAAAGTCAATAAACCGTGTACACCCTTTGACCTGATAAGACTGCTACCAACCTTCCACTCCAAAGAGATCAAAGAAAGAAGAAAAAGACTCATCTGAACCAAGATATTTATAGCAGCTCTCTTTGTGGAGGCAAAGAACTGACTAAGGAGATTGCCATCAATTGGAAAATGGCTGAACAGATTGTGGTGTGGGAATAGAATGGAATATTACTGGGATATAAGGAAGAATGAGAAAGATGCTTTCGTAGTGACTTGGAAATAATTACATGAATTACTATAGCGTGAACTGGGAAAAAAAAAAGCAAAAACAATTTAGACAATAATAACAACAAGAAGAACTAAAGATAAATGACTTTAAAAGACTTAAGAAATCTGATCAATGTAGTGTGGCAATCAGCCATGATCCCTAATGAAGCATATTACCTACCTGCTAAAAAAAAAAAAAAAAAAAAAAAGTGATGGATTCAAAATGAATAATGAGAATACATTTTTGGATATGGATAATTTGAAATTGATTTTGCTTCATAATACATATGTTACAAGTTTTTATTTTCAGATTTTGGCGAACAGGTGGGAAAGAGAGACAATAATTGCCCATTCTTTTAAAAAAAATAAAAGTTAAAGAAAATATAAAAAATAATATGTAATTTCTGCTGGCAAAGGTCTGATTTATATATTGTTATCATAAATCTATCCATTTTCATAAATATTTCTGCATGGCTCACCTATTAATTCAATGCTACTTTATCAATATAGTGTTGGTTGGGTTCTTGGCAATGTTTCCAATGGAATCTTTTCATTTCACTCTTCAATCTTGGTCATTTCATGCCTCCACCAGAAGGTAAACCACTTCTGGCTATATTTGGAAAGTCCAGCAGTGCAAACCTATTGCCTGTCTTTACTATTTCTCTACAAAGTGATATCTGTTTGATCCAAATGTATTTTTATCAGCTTTTAACCTATTTTATGTGCTCTGAGAATGTTGGTCAATTCTATTTCTCTTCCTTTTTTCCATAAATGCTTTGAATCAATGAGTGCTCTATTTTTGTTATATAGCTCATCCTGTTTCCACATGGTCCTGTGTTTGTTAATATTTTAGACATTCTTGTTAAATGTTTTCTAAATTGTTTTCCATTTTATTGTTCCAAATGTGCACTGCTGTAATGATATCATCTTCTTCCTTTCCTACTGCTAGTGCTCCTACTCTTCCTCCTCCTCTTCTCCTTCACTCCCTCCTCCTTCCTCTCTTCATCTTCATCTTGTGTCTTCCTCTTCCTCTTCTTATGTGAAGCAAAAGAGAAAGTTTCTCGATGAGCTTGATGATCATCCTAACCATAACATCGATAAGCTCTCAATTGTCCAGAAGCTTTCTTTTGAGTCTGGTGAGGAACAGTTCTTGTCCCCATCCTTGGGCTCAGGGGCCTAAAAGGCCTCCTGCTTTCCAGGGCAAGCTTCTATCCACACACCGCTCCTTAATTTGTACAATCACCGGCCTCCTGCTGCATCATGCAGCTTTTGGGATGGATTACTTGCTCTCTATCTTGGAGAGGAGAATTACTGGCAGCATGGAAAAAAAAAAGGCATGGAGATACATTTGCATGAGAGATTCTAGGGAAAATTTTTCTCTATCCTGTCTCCTCTAGTTGATGAGGCATGAAATGTGGCAGTGGGGGCCAAAAAAAGAAATAAGGTTGAATGACTCACCAGCTAATGAGATCTGGGATGGTGTTAGGGAGTTAGATGCTGGACTTTTGGGGACACTGGAAGTGTGCCCTGAAGAGACCCCGACCTTATGATGTAGGCACTTTACATATGTTGTGTGACTTTGGACAACAGGTGTCCTCTCACTGCCCCCAACCCTCACATATCCTCCTGATGTGGGCAGACATTTCACCAAGATCTCCCCTGCCACAAGACCAAAGGCTGGGACTAGACTGTGAAATAATGAATGAGATGTCCCTTTAAAGTCAATTCCCATCTCTCCTACCTTTCTGGGAGCCTTGTTTATAATTTGCTTTCCTTCTGAAGTCTTAACTTTTAAAGCTTTATACAATTTGACCACAACCAATCTTTCCAATGTGAACCTTCTTGAACCCAGTCAAACTGGTCTTGTCTCCCGCCTCCCAGATTTCGTATTATCTCTGATGCGATCTGTCCCTCTCCTCAGCTTTGTATGTATTCTGTACTTATTTAGCCACATTCATGATGGATTCCCTTCCCGACCCCATCTCCGTGAGGGGATTCTTTCATTTTTACCTTGGAATAGTGTCTGTTACACAGTAGGTGCTTAATATATTTATGTAATTGAATTGAACTGATCCCACTGAATAGATATTTATTTAATCCCTTCTTTGTCCAGGGAACTGAATATGGGGATAGGGGAGTATAATGTTTATAGAATCAGCATTTTAGCATTGAAATGGGCACGAGAGACCATTTAAAACACTGCCTTTGATTTTACAGATGAGGACACCCTGACCCCGACGTGTTAAATGAGGTCATTAAAAATAATAGATACCACACAATTACATAAGGCTTTAAGGATTACAAAAGTGCTTTCCTCAGAATAACCTGTGGAATAGCAGTCAATCAATCATAGAAACATATGTCTTGCTGTGTGCCGGGCATTCTTTTAAGCCCTGGAGTATAGAGAAAACTATTTTAGCCCCATTTTCCAGATGAGTAAAGAGATTCTGATTTGCCCATGGCCACCCACAGATCAGAGTCTGAGTCAGGACTGATGCCCGGAGGTCTCCTGACTCCCAGCCCAAAGTTCTTTGAACTAACTAAGCTGCCTCCTTACTCAGAATACAGAGGGCCTTGCCTTCAGAAAGGCTGCTTTTAGTTCACTCTCACTTTTTTTTTTTTGCTGCATCTTTGTGATTCAGGACCATTAACAGAGGGAAACTCCCCAGGCAAGTAAGTAATAGAGACCTGCCAGTTCTCATGGCTGTGGAGCTGATTGTCCCCCTGCATCAGGCCCTGATCAGGCCATTTCTGTATTTTATAAGGGAGACACCACATTTTAGCAAGAGAGCATCCAAAGACCGTGAATGTGATTGATGCTGAAAGACCCAAAAGTCAAGGTCATATCATGTGAGAACCAGTAGGAACTGTGGGAGGTGGGGAAGAATTTTACTTGAAGAAGATGAAACTTGGAGAGGATTTATTTTTTAAGATAAGAAAAATAAGAAAAAAAATCAGCATAATTGAATGATACATTGAAAAAAATCTGATGTTATATGCACTGACCCCTACATCTCTAAAAGGGCAAGTGTGACATTTTCACAGTTCTTCATTGGGTCTCAAAATTCACTTTTGACTCTATAGATGTCTTTTTCATTTCTATTATTGGAATCACTGAGTAGAGCATTAGCTTCTCTCTTTTCCCGCTTCTCTAAAATCCTTCATTTTCTAATAGCACAACAATCTTCCATAACATTTATGAATCACAATTTGATCAGTCCATTTGCAATTTGTGGGCATCGATTTTGTTTCTAATTCTTTGTCATTACAAAAATAAAAAAAAAAGATTCAGTATCTATTTTGGTATATCTGAAGATTGCTTCTTATCAATTACTCCTTTAAGGGATAAGCCTAACAGCAGAATCTCTGGATCAAAGAATATGAGCAGTTTAAATCACTTTATTTGAATAATTCCAATTTGCTTTCCAAAATGGTTTTACCAGTTCACAACTTCACCAAAAATGTACTAGTGTGCCAATCTTACCACAAATCCCTCTGACACTGATTATTCCCATCTTTTGTATTATATTGCCTATTTGCAGGGTGCTGGTTGAATCCTCACTGTTGTTTTGATTTGTATTAATATTTTCTATTAATTATTTAAACTATTCTTTTGGGGTTTTAATAGTTTACAATTCTTCTTTTGAGAACTATTTATTAATATTAAAAGAATTTTTTCAATAATTTTGTATTTGTTATTTCAATAATTAGTATAAGGGGGATATGGATGAGGGGGTGGTAAGCTCCCTCTCACTGCAAGAGACCTGCAAGCAAAAACCAGGTCACAACCTATCATATTTACTCTGATATGAGCAGGTATCAGCTAGAAGGCCTTGGATGCCTTCAAAGTCAGATTTTGATTTTGAGATTCCAAATTCCTGTATCTGAAGTTGGAATGAGAGTTCAAATTCTCACTCTGCCCTTTGCCATATAGATGATCTTAGAAAACTCATTTTTTCCCTTTATATCTAAGTTTCTGCTGCTAAGTAATAATGAGATGATTGTTGAATCTCGTATATGACATGAGATGGTCATATCTTGCCCTTACAATTCAAAACACTCAGAACTAGGAGATTCAGAGTGGGGGATATTAACAGAGATTTAGACAAAGGGCACTTTGGCTACGAGAAATATGGATACATATGAGAAATTGGTGTTCTTGATAAATTCTCTTTAGCAAGACCACATACAGGATCTTCTATCTTTTCCTTTATTTTCTATGAGTATGGAAATAATTCTGGAATGTATTCCAAAAAATTAGCAGGTCCAAGTTAATTGAAATATATACACATACACTTATGTTTCTAAATTATGACTCAAGAAATTTTTTTTCATTCTACAATAGCAGTGAAGGCAAACCCAAGAACTCTATGAACACAATTACAAAATACTTCTCACACAAATAAAGTCAGCTCTAAACAATTGGAAAAGTATCATTTGCTCATGGGTGGGTCACAAATATAATAAAAATTACAATTCTGCCTAAATTGGTTTAATTGTTAAGAGTCGTACCAATCAAACTGCCAAAAACTATTTTATAGAACTATAAAAATAACAAAATTCATCTGGAAGAACAGAAGGTCAAGAATAGCAAGGGAATTAATGGGAAAAAAAATATACAAAGGATGACGGCTTAACAGCATCAAACCCTAAACTATATTATAAAGCAGCAGACATAAAAACCATTTGGTACTAAGAAATGGAGTGTTGGATCAGTGGAATAGATTAGGTACACATGACACAATAATCAAGGCCTATAGCAATCTAATATTTGATAACCTCCCAAAATTCAGCTTCTGGAATAAGAACTCACTATTTAACAAAACTGGAAAATAATATGTCAGAAACTCAGCATAGACCTACATTTCCTATCCCATACTAATGTAAAATCAAAATGGGTACATGATTGGGCATAAAGTATGATACCATAAACAAATTTAGAGAGTTAGGGATAATTTACCTATCAGATATTTGGAGAAGAGAGAAATTTATGACCAAAGAAGAACTAGAGAACAATATGAAAGGCAAAATGGACAACTTTGATTACATTAAATTAAAAAGGGTTTGCACAAGGAAAACCAACAGAAGCAAGAATAAAAGGGAAAATGTACAAAGTTGGGGAAAAAATCTTTACAGCTAGTGTTTCTGATAAAAGTCTCAGTTCTAAAATATATAAAGAACTGTGTCAAATTTATAAGAATACAAGTCATTCCCCAATTAATAAATGCTCAAAGATATAAACAGCAATTTTCAGATGATAAAATTAAAGCCATTTATAGTTAATGTGAAAAAAATACTCTAAATCATTATTGATTAGAGAAATGCAAATAAAAACAACTCTGAAGTACCACTTCACACCTCTCAGACTGACTAAGATGACAGAAAAAGACAATGATAAACACTGGAGAAGATATAGGAAAATGGAACATTAATGCATTATTGGTGGAGTTGTGAAACGATCCAGCCATTCTGGAAAACAATTTGGAACTGCCTTCAAAGGGCTATCAAACTATGCATACTCTTTTACCCAGAAGTGCTACTACTGTATCCCAAGGAAATTATAAAAAAGGGAAAAGAACCCACATGTGCAAAAAAATTTTGTGGCAGCTCTTTTTGTGGTGGCAAAGAACTGGAAAATGAGCAGATGCCCATCATTGGGGATTGGCTGAAAAAAATTTGTGGTATATGAAGATAATGGAAGATTATTATTCTATAAAAAATGATGAACAAGCTGATTTTTAAAAAGGCCTAGAACGATTTGCATGAACTGATGCTAAGCAAAACAAGCAGAACCAAGAGTATATCGCATGCCGGAATAACAAGATAGTAGGAAAGATTTGGTCCCAATAGACTTTGGGTAGAAAATGCCATCTGTATCTAGAAAAAGAACTATGGAGATTAAATGTAAATCAACACATGCTATGTTCACTTTTTTTTTTAATCTCCAATGGTTTTTCACTTTTGCTCTTATTTTCCTCTCCCAACATGATTCATATAGCAATGTGCATTAAAAAAATTAAAATTATTTTTAATTTTAAAAAAATTTTACAGTGGCAGTGGTTCTCAAAACTTGTTCTACTTCCACTGTAAATGATTGGGACCCTCGCTCCCCAGAATCAACCTCTCTTTCTGAAAGGAAGAGATAGAGTTGCATATTTCATAGCTATTGAGGGAAAAGACCTTAAACATAGAGAAAGAAAAAAAAAGTTGTATTACTAAGAGAAGGGGTAAGCCAGATCATTAGATTATAAGCTCCTTTAGGAGAGAGATTGTTTTTTGTCTCTTTATATCCTTACTGCTTAGTGCAGTGCCCGGTACATAGGTGATTAATAAGTATTTTTGACTAATTGACTCATTGGGTGCTTAATGTGTCAATAGGCATTGAGCAGATTTGTGACCAATTGAACAGAACTTGAATTATTTCCCTCCCCAGAAAACTCATCCCTCCACTATCTTTGAACTTTTCTGAGTCCCTGAAACTATGTTCTTGGAAGAACCTTGCTATGAAGGGAAGAGTGAGGAGGAAAAAGAAGTTCATTAGATCACAGAAACTCAGAGATCATATAGTTCAATACATCCATTTTGCAGGGGAAGAAATGGCAGCCCAAAGACAATTTTTCTAAGGGCAAACAAGGAGTAAATGGCAGAGCTGGAATTCAAATGCAATCTTAAGCCATCTTTGTGCAGTGGGGATGAAAAGGGATTGAAGGAAGTTTGCTGAAAGATCCTTGAGTCTATTAGAAAAAAGGAGTATGACTCTAAAATGGAGTTGGAATGAAGCAAAGGAGAATATATGACATCCCCTCTTAGAAAATGACTTTTTTCTCTCGAGTCATCCTCGTTCACATGGGCCGTTCCAGGACAGAGATAACGAGATCTCAGAGAACAAAGCTATTAACTTTTATCAGACAAGCTACAAGACAGAGACCTCTCAGTTTTTTAATGGAAAAACTCAAATGGCCTTCCCCACTGACAGAGTCATTTCAGGTGCAATTTTATTCTCTGTTCTTCCTTCCTCACGCCAGACAAGGCAGACAAGCTCTCTGCCCGGATCCCCAACCCCTTCAGACTCCTCTGGGACCTTATACCTTATATCTACTGGTCCCCATCCCTATGGCTACTTCCCTTGGTCCCTCTATCCTTGCTTTTTTTCCTCCTGACCTCTCATAACCAGAATTCCCCAAGTCCTGCTGACTTAGCATTCTTTATATTCACCCATCCACTTTTTTACCTCCTTCTGCCCCCACCCTGACCCAAGCCTTAATTATGCTATTCCTGGATTGTTGCAAAAACTTTCTAATGGCTTTTGTCACATATCCCTTCCCCATTTCCACTTCACCGTTCATTACCAGACTAATCTTCCCTATACAAAGATCTAGACTTGTTACGCAGAAATTTTCAACAGATGGCTATTGAGAAAGTCCCAAAGCCTTGGTCCTCTACAATATGCTGCCAGTCCTCCATTCTAGTCTCCCCTCATATCCTCCTCCTCTATGTACTCGAATCTCAGGCAACCGGATCCCCTTTTTGCCCTGTTTTCTACCCTGTCATCGCTTATGGTGTCCCTGATAGCTCAGATGCCCCACCCCCTTCACCTGTTTCATTTCTACCCTTTCTGCTTTCCAGACTCAGACGCCATTCTTTCTCCTCCCTCCCCTTCCTTCTGTTCAGACTCCTTTTATATTTCCTCTTCCCAAATTAGAATGTAAGAGTAGGGTCTTTCTTTTTTGTTTGCATAACTCCAGCACTCAGCATGGTGTTTGGCACCCAGCAAATGATGAATAATTACTTGTTGCCTTCCCTTGCCTTGCTATTCTTTATGTACCAATTTGCACATCATTTTTTCCCATGAAGCTTTCTGCAGCTCCCCATTTATATAATGGCCTTTTCCCTTATTTCCCCTTTTGCTTGGTCCCTCTCAAAGCACTTATGTACTATCGTGCATTATAGCTTTCTGTGTATGCATCCTCTTCCCTTAGTAGGCTGTCAGGTCTATTAGGGTAGGGACCATCTTTCACCTATTTATTGCTGCATAAATCACCCAGCACCGAGCTCTGTGCTCTGAACAGCAGATGGTTCATATATATCTGTTAAAGTAAAGTGAGCCACTGTCTTAGTCCCAGACCAGAACTAGAGACATTCGTGAAAACAGGAAGGTGGCAATCTCTGTGAAACCATCCATTTTAGGCATGAATACGCCGGCTGCCTCCCCGCACCTGTCTATCTCAACATCAGCTTTGTCACCCTGTGGGGAAGTGGGGCATGGAAGGGACGGGGCCAGTCCCTTAATTTCTGACCATTAGGAAATCGAGCCCAATGGGTTTGAGGATTTGGTACAGGGGTTAATAAGCAGCAGGACCATGCTCAAACCCCAGGCCCTCTGATTTGTAACACAGAATTATTTCAGAGGTAACTTCAGGATGACTGACATTCTATCTGCATCTGCATATATATTGTTGGTCATACTATAGAAATGTTGATTATTGATTATCTATATACAAGTTCCTTGAGGAAAAGAAAGTTCCATTTATATTTATGTATTCCTAGCACCCATCACACTGCCTGGTAATTAGCCACCATTTAATAGCTTGTTGAAGAGAATTGGATACCAAAAGTTTGTTTTTTTTTTTTTTTTTTTGGGGGGGGGGGAGAGAAAGAATTTTAAAACAATATTCTAAGAAAGATTCAATTTTAAAACTTTCCAGAATTAGAGGGGGGAGGGAAGAATGATATAAAACTATGGAAAATCCACAGGGCCTTACTTAACAGAGAAGAATCCAAGACTGAACACTCTTGGATAGGTTGCACTTAATCTGCATTTGCAAGGATGAAGGACTTAATGACTTCTCCAGCCCAATATGAAAGAAATAATGAGTTACAACTCTTCTCTCTCTTGGCTGATATGATTTAAGTGTCTGGATTAGTGCCTGTAGTTCGGGCCCTTTCTTCCAAAAATGACTGAGAAGACATAATTGACTTAGGGGGATGAAGTCTCCTTTTGCATTACACAAATCTAGATCATGATAAATCTCATTGTACCTTATCATATGATCCAATAAAATACAAAGGATCTTTTCTGAGCTTCTTAGAAAACTCAATGTATTGCTTTGGGAAAATCGACTAAGAATATCCATTTGTGGAGCTAGATCCAAACATCTTCACAGCTGCTATATCAGCTCAAGCATCGCTAGCTACTGTGTGTTCCATGCTTTGCTAGAGATATAGAAGACACTACTGTTCTACAGGAAAATAAACATAAAATCAGAGATTTAATAGCAGAAAAGTCTCTAGAGATCGCTGAGTCCAGTTGCCTCATTTTACATCAGAGGAAATTGAGCTCATCAAGATTGAGTTACTTGCCCAACTAATAAGTGTCCAAGCCAAGATTTGAACTTGAGTCATCCATACTCCAAGTCTAGAGCTCTATCCACTAACCCAAACTGCTTCTCTTGAAGTCTCTGCTTTCAATTATCCCAAGATCTATCCATGGGGGTTCACACATATCCAAGTTACACATAACAACAATTAGAGAAATAGAAGTTTACAGAGCAAAATGAGGTAGTCCATGTCCTCAGGGCTACATGTAAAATGCTAATATACATATATATGCAATATTATAGATTAAATAGTATAATTAGTTTTGGGGGGAGGGAGCAAGGATGGTAGCCCTAAAGTAATCATAAAGGATAGAAGATTTAAATTTAAAGACTATGTAATGTGTTAATAGAAGGGAGATGAGTCTCTCTGGAGGAGACGGGAAGAAAAGAGCACAGATCGTCCAGGGGACAGTGAGATCAATCAGACCAGAAGGATGAAGCTTGAAGTGGCTGAGCGTGGACACATGTTGGTATCCGGATGCTCCAAGACCCATCCCCATCCCACTCTGGCCATGTCAATAAATGGTTTCTGATGTTGCTTCCTAACGTCACTGTCACGCCATCAAAGTGGGATGTGATGTCCGTGAGCACATCTCGCCATCTCTATTTGCACTCTTCCTTCATATCACATCCTTCACTTACTGAATTGTGTGCACATCATCTCCCTCCTTCTTTTAATAGAATACATGGTTCTGGAAGGAGATCACTATCTCACTTTTGTCCTTTTAAGTATCCTCACTGAATAGCCCAGTGTCTGACACATAGAAGGCACTAGCAATATTTGCTGAGTTGATTTTTTACGGTGCAGAGAGAATAAAAACCTCTTCAAAGTATTGTAGTCGGCGTCATTTCCAAGACACACAGGAAATGTCGGGACTCTCCAGGTTTTTGCTCTGTCGTGAGTTTTGTGTGCCCTAGAACTCTTATTAAAATTTGTTTATTAGACTATTCTGGGTCTCTATTATCTCGCCTCCTTGCGTCTAGGCACCCAACTTCATCCTTTCTTTTCCTCCTTTTCTCTCCTTTTTTCTTCTCTTTCATTTTCTTTTCGGTTCTTCAGCCTTGTCTAAGGGACACTCGCATCTTTTTTTCTTCCTGTTCTTATCCCAGATCATGGTGCTTCCTCAGACACAGAGAAAATTAAAACATATTTAAAAAACAATGGGCTGGAAACCCTTTTGATCTTAAGGGTAGCAAATCATTTGGGGGCCCAACCTGTAGGTGCTCTTGGTCCAGAAGGAAAGCACCTTAGACATAGGGGTGATTAACTGCAAATGGCCATTTGCATCCCCAGGCTTGGCTCTCCCTGTATGGAGATGGGCATCTTGGCTTCCCATGCTCTGCATTGCTTCTCACTTTTGACCTTCCCATCCCACCTCCACTGGCCAATTTCATCCCCAGAATAATGAGACAATTGAATACTGAGAAGGCTTTGGTTCCCCCTTTACCTTCTTCATCCCACTGACTCTCACCGGGGTCTTTCCAGGTCACTGGTCAAGCCACTCACCACCAAGCTTTGTTTGTCACCTCAAAGGCTTGAGATGTCTGAACTTGATTTGACTTTCAAAGCAAAGCTGTGGTGGCAGGTGCAGCAACTCTGGTTAGGGTCCCTTGTAAGGGAAGGAGATGAGAGGAGAAAAGGAGGAGGAAGAGGAGAAAAAGAAGAAGGAATAGGAGAAGGATGAGGGGGAGAGAGAGAAAGATGAAAAGGGGGAGAGGAGGGGAAAAGAAGGAGAAGAGGAGGAGGAAGAGGGGAAAAAAGGAGAAGGGGTGAGAGGAAGGAAGAAGAAAGGAGAGGCAGGGAGGAAAGAAGAGAAGGATGAGGGGATTGGAGAGAAGAAGGAGAAGGAGGAGGGAAAGGAGAGGAGAGAGGAGAGAAGAGAAAAAGGTTTTTTAAAAAACAAAGAAAGGGCCATATGAGAAATGGTAATAGTAACTGAAAAGTCTGAGATTGAGGCGGCTTCTATTCCTGTCCCTACCTGCTTCCTGGGCCGTGAGCTTCGCCCTGCCTATAATTAAGAGGACAGGGCCCTGGAGATAGAGCAGATTGGAGACAGTCTAGGGCAGACCCTTCAGGCACAGAGCAAATCCTTCCAATTGAGTCACTCCCTCAGCCTCTGTTCCTCGAGGGGAACATGAGAGTGGGGGAACATGAGAGTGGGGCAGACTGGCTACCTCCCGATGCCCTCTCCAAGCTGCTGACCTGTGCCCCTGCTGCAGAAATGGGAGCTGAGCTCAGCTGATCGCCGTGGCTATGTGGCCCATCAGAAGAATCCGTCTCCCTTGGATTTCCGCTCTCACCAATTGTAAATCTGGGCAGAAAGAGCAGCAGGAGCTCCCATCTGCACAGTTCTAAGCTTCCCCCCACATTTTCCCAGCTCTCACAGAGGGTTGTTGGCAGAATAAATACCATCTTCTCTACTTCACAGGTGAAAAGCTGCAGCCTGATTTAAATTGAGCAACCTCCAAGCTGAGCCAGGGACCGAGGGACCTTTCTCAATCATGTGAGCTCTTTTACCTTTGGCAGCTGCTCAGAGAAAGGTCAGGTTTTCAGCTCAGAGAGAGGTCAGGTTCTTGTTCTAAAGAGGAATCAGGTTCTCAATGAAGGGAAAGGTCAGGTTCTTCATCAAGAAAGAGGTCAAGTTCTCGATCTAGAGAGAAGACAGGTTCTCAGCTCAGAGAGAGGTCAGGTTCTTGTTCCAAAGAGGAATCAGGTTCTCAATGAAGGGAAAGGTCAGGTTCTTCATCAAGAACGAGGTCAAGTTCTTGATCCAGAGAGAAGACAGGTTCTCAGTTCAGAGAGAGGTTAGGTTCTCGATCCAAAGAGGAGTCAGGTTCTCAATGAAGAGAGAAAGAGGTCATGTTCCTGATCCAGAAAGAAGACAGATTCTCAGCCCAGAAGAAGTCAGGTTCTTAACCCAGAGAGAGTTCAGGTTGTTGATCCAGAGATGATCAGGTTATTGATCTAGAGATAGGTCAGTTTCTCAGCCCAGAAAGAGATCAGGTTCTCCATCCAGTGAGAGCTTTGCTTTCTTACATTCTATACCCAGCATGTTCCAGCTAACCTGGATGGGATTGGTCCCCAGTGAAGCAAACAGCATCCCAGGAGAAGAGGGTCCAGCAGAGGCATGTGGGCTAGGGGCTCTCAGAAATTCAAATCCATTCCCATCAGGTTCCTTCTACGCAGCAAGCACCAAGGGGTACAAAGAAAGTCAAGAAACAGAAAAATAACCACAGGAAAGCCATGGAAACCCAACTACTCAGGGAGGGGATGACTGGATTTTCCAGGAGACAAAAATCCTGTCTGTATTTGTTTTAAGTCATCCCCAGTTGTTGGGGACCCTTCTGAAATATCAGAATCTATGGCCTCCCTTTCTCCAGTTCAGGATCCTCCACGTCTAGCACTCTATTGGATCACCAACTAGCAGCTTCTTAATGAATGAAGAAGGGGAAGACTTGAATTGACTCGAGGGCCTGTAGGATGTAATGCAGTGCCGTAGTTGAGGATGGAGCTAATTTCTGTAGAGGCTTCTTAACCCCCGGGATTGTGTGTGTGTGTGTGTGTGTGTGTGTGTGTGTGTGTGTGTGTGTGTGTGTTTTCTTTTGTTTTTCCTGCTAAAAGGCAAGGTTTATCAAGAATCCTGGAGTAGAGGCCTAGAGTGGTCTGTATCAATTGTGTTTGCAAAATGATCTTGGAAATGTCCCTTAGTTCCCAGGGTCTGAGTTTCCTCACCTGTAAATTACAAGGGTAGACGCTAAGACTTGTGGGATCTCTTCCAGCTTTGGGGGGGGGAGATTAAAAGTACATTTACATGAGAAGGAAACCTCATTTTTTACTTTGTATTCCTGGCACATAGTAGGTACATAATAAACAAATTTTTTTTAACGAATTGATCTGGTATAGAAAACGGTAGCTGTTTATGGGTTCAGGTATAGCGAAATCACCCACCTCTCTTCCTGTCTCAGAAGAATAGTCTGTTTCTACAAATAGACTTCGGTGTGGTTAGCCAAAGTACCTAAAGACTGTGACTGAAGACTTTCTCTGGGGCCAGTCTGGTGAAGTCCACCAGAAACCTCAGTTTCTTCATCTGTAAAATGGATGTAACAATAGTGGCCCATTTCATTTGGAGACCTGACAGGGATAATAGCAAATCCCACTGGAAATAAAAAGCTACCGCGCTTCCCTCCCCCTCCAAACAACCCTCTACTGAACTGATTCCTTTTATTAAAAAGAAAAAAAAAGCAGGCAACGGAAATATCTCAGGTGTGCAATAACACTGTGTGTTTACTTAGCCTTTTAGCTGAGAAATGCAGAGCTTTTATGAGGCCATAAAGGAAGGCCAACCCAGCAGAAGTGAGGGGAGAGACTCCTGGGGCCTTAACTCCCTGTCAGGCGTCCAGTCTGGCTCCAAGTGCTCCGCGCACCGCTCCAAGCCGCCCCATTCCCTGCCCTGCCCTGACGAGGCGACGCTTTTCAGCCAATTGTCCCGACACTGACTTTGCAGCCAGGGGCTTCTGGGCCATCATCTCCATTTTTTCCGGGCCTGTTAGCGCACCGTAAATAATTGCAAATCAGACATTATTGGCCCTTCCCCTAGCAGAGCTCTGCAGCAAGCCCCATCCTCCTCCACCAGCTCATGAACCATCTTAAAGACAAGTGCTCCGGGAAACTGTGCTCCACAAAACAGACAGTTCCCTTTGGTTAATAACTTTCTTGTTAACGTGCAATGAATACAGAGGGAAGGGCACAGATGCCCACCGGCCACCGAAAGCCTGCCCCGGTCCAGCTCGCATGCAGTCATGCTGCTCAATCCCAGCTCAGTCGGGGTATAGGATAGAGGGCTCGCGTGGGTCTGAGGGGCCAGTTCATCCATCCCCCCATTTACAGGTGAGGAGACTCCACAGAACAAATGGCTGACCCAGGCCCCCTGGGCCATCTTGGCTTGGACACTTCCTTTGGGAACCTCAGCCACCTATAAAGGAATATTATGAACAGCCTGCTCTGCTTTGGAAGGGATTCAGAGGCTTCATTATGAAGCTCAGCGACTAACGGTATTCTGTGGCCCCAAAGAAGGGAGGATGAAGCCTCCCATCAGCCTGCTGGAAGCGTGGCACATTGGCCAGAGTCCTGGCTAGGAGTCGGGTGACCCGGCTAAGCCGGAGGTCAGCCCTGGGCCCAGGTCATCTGAAGAGTGAGAAGGATACACTCAGTGGTGCCCAAGTCCCTTCCAGCTTTAACTCCCTCATCCCATTCTCATGGGCACTCACTATGAGACAGCATCCAAATCGAGTAGATTTTTGGTTCTAGCTGAGACCAGGGATCTCCTCCCTTTGTCTACCAGCTAGTTCCCTAACCAATGAGGCAAGTGGATCAAGAATCGAGTCTGCAGTCAGGAAGATCTGAATCCTGCCTCCAAAACTAGTTAATTCTAACTTCATCCAAGATCTGGATCTTGCCTCCCCTGACTTTGTCCAAGTCACCTGTTCTCTCACCTTCACTTTCCTCATCTCTAAAATGGGAATAATAAACAGCAGCTGACTGGGGAAGATAATCCACATAAAACCTTAAACTGTGCTCTGTAAATGCCCAGAATTCTCTGTATTCTCTCTATCATGCTGCTTCTTAAAATGCTACATAAATAGACTACTTTAAAAAATGAGAAAAAAATATGGAAAGAACATTGGGCTTAGACGTCAGAAGGCTTGGGTTCGAAATAGATCGCTTAAATGAACCTGGACCCATCATCTTATCTCCTCAAGCTTCCTTATCTCCAAATCGAGATGAATAATGATGCTTGGTAAATCACAAACAGCTAAATAAATAGGAATTATGATTAATGTTACTCTCAAAAGTTTTTTTGTTGTTTTGTGGGTGGTTTTTGCATCCCCTATTTTGGGGATTTGTATAAATCTATACTGGGCAATGTATTTTGAATGCTCTTTAACACACAGGCAGAAGTTACACCATGCAAGGACAACAGGTGGAGAATGGACTAAATCAGAATCATTTGCATACTGTTGTCAAAATAAAGCATGAAAAGCCCCTCTTGGGTGAAATCAGAACCTCTGGACTCTGTTATTCGGCAACTCATGCGTTCTTAATAATGACAAAGTGACCAGTACCCATCTATCTCTGGAGCTTTGTGGTTCACATTGAGCTATATGGGAGACGCTGGCTAACTAAAATTACATTTCACTTTTCACCCCAGACCTTGTCCTGTTCATGCTCTATTAGCCGGAGGGCCCTTGGGTCCCTGGCCCCTTCTGCTAATGATCACGGGCCTCCAACATCTTCTGTTCAAGGGTGCTCAATCACTCTCCCTCTCAACATGCAAAAGGAAAAAAAGAGGAGATGCAAATGGAGAAGCTATTAATTGTTGAATGCAAACAATTGGTGAGAGTCATTGCCCGTGTTCAGGAGCCGGCTGAAGGCTCCAGACTAGCACGGCCGGCAGGCCAGTCCCTCTGGGGAGATGCGCTTTTCCAGGGCACTGAAGCATTTGCTATTTAGAGCAGATTGGGAACAAATGAAAAACCCTTTTCTTTGCTGTTCCATATGACTCTCCAAGCTCTCACGACCTCCACCTTTCTGTGTGTGGGGGTGACTCAGAACTTGAACACCTCCTTAGACTGTGAGCTTCCTGAGAGCAGGAGCTGCTTTCACTTTACTTTCCATCCCTAGTAGTTAGCATGGCCTCCCACTTAGAGGCTTATTGACAGGCCTTCAAAATAAGATAGCTCTGATTGAGAATCATTGGGCCTTCCCCTGCCCTTGTCACCCTCTGTCTCTCTCTTCCCCCTTCCCTTCTCCCCCCACCCTGCTTTCTCTCTCTCTCTCTCATTATTCTATTCTTTCTTTGAATGCAGAATGGCCCTTACCCACCATGGAAATCAATCTTCAGCATGGTTCTGCTCATATACATTATCAAGGAAAAATAAATGCCTCTCCTCACTATGGCTATCAGCCTTCAACAAAGTACTGTATTATATACATTATCAAGAAGTGATGGCCCCTCCCCATCCTGGCAATCAACCTTTAGCATGGTACGTTTATATACTTGTATCAAGGAAAAGTCAAGCTTTAAGTTGTGAAATGAAATTGGCTTTGCTATTGTTCAGCTGTTTCAGTGGTGTCCAATCCTTAGTGGCCCCGTTTAGAGTTTTCTTGGGAAAGATACCAGAATGGTTGGCCATTTTCTTCTCCAATTCATTTTATAGCTGAAGAAACTAAGGAAATAAGGTTAAGTGACTTGCCCACAATCATCCAGCTATTCAGATTTGAACTCACAGAGATGAATGTTCCTGACCCCGTCTGGCTTTGGATCCTCTGAACCCTCTAGCTCTAAATTAGCTCTAAGAATGTGTAATGAGAATGAAGTAAAGGGAAGAGAAGGAATAAGCATCTATATAACTCTACACATTAGGCCATTATTTTATAAATAATTATTATAATAATATTATTATTGCAATGTATTATTATAATTATAATGTTATATGATATTTCATTCTAAATTATAATAATTATTATTTCATAAATAACATTTCATTTGAACCAGTCAAAGAGGGTTCCAGCCTTAGGCTGGGCACCATATCCCCACCACCACCACCACCTAGTTCCAACTTAGGTAGGTGATCTGTGGCTTTCCAGGTATGCTTAAGGGACAGAAGCACACATATCCAAGACCTTGAATATCAGGTGGTATATAGTAACACAAAACCCTTTAAATGGCTGCTAATCCAGAATTGACGATGAATACAAAAAGTCCAAGTAGAAATCTCACCCTGGCAGTTTCAAGGGACAGAGAAATGCCAAGAAGAGAGGCAAAGGTAGCCCCTTCATCTTCTTACCTGGCAGCCAGGTGGCTGTGAATGCCCAGCTCCAGGCTTCTTTTGTCTCTTTCATTATTATTTCCAGGTCTTCATGGAAAGAGTAGAGATGGAATGTATTGGGTAAAACAAACAAGCAAAAAAAAAAAAAAAAAAAAAACAGACCTCATGGGCTTCAAAAGCTTGAAAGAGGCCATCGGAGGGACAGTCACTAGCCACAGTACAAGAGTCTTTTAGTGGCACATCAATACCAGTACCGGGACCACCAGCAGCACTCACCCCTTCAGAGTACTCTGCTTGACTAATCCCACTGACCCAACAGCTGAGGCTCATATCCTAGTGATTGGTCCATGGGCTAGACCACACCAATAAATGAGCTTTGTGGGGATATCACAAAGGGAAAAGAGCTTCTAGGGCCAAGAGGTACCCCACAGCCACGTGTGTCCCCCCAAACCTAACAGAGCTTCCACCTGCCTGTAGAAGCAGGATCTGTAAGAGTGAGCCCGAGGAAAATAATACATTAACCTCTACAGTCCTTGGAAGACCCCCCCCTTATTACCTATTGTAGTCGTCCACTCATTCACTATTGCAAATAAAAGCCAGCATTATAATGAAGAGCTTTACTAGCCCCCATTAAGACATTTGCCATTGAACCCCACCTGTGGGATGAAAGAGGGAACCCTCTTTGGTTCAAATAAAATATTATTTATGAAATAATAACTATTATAATTTATAATAATAAATTGTAATTTACCATGATAATTTATAATAACATAAAGTCATTATTATAATAGTCCTCCCATCTCATCATCCTCATGAACTTCTCTCTTGTAATGGTGTCTTCTTCTTGAGATGGGTCAGAGTCCACCGGTTCTACCTGATCTGTCCATATCTTCAGGACGAGAAGCCTTATTCAGAATCCCCATCTCACGTCCTTCCTTTCACTTCCTTGAGTCTTCCTCCTCAAGAATCGGGCAGACAAGTTGTTGTAGAAGTTTTTCCTCATCTTAATGAAATGTTTACTGTCTTCATGTTAAAGTGTAATAATTCATGTTGAAAGAACGTTCTTTTCTCCAAAGCTTCATAATAAACAATGTTTCATCATGTAAATGTATCGGTTGGCAAGGTAGGGAAACGTTGCCTGTTTTCTTTCCCACTGTGGGACCAAACAGCTGGTTCAAATCAGGAAAGGGTCTGGACAGGAGGCGGCTTTAGTACAAAGAGCTCTCAGGTGAGGAAACTCCCTCCACCCAAGGAGACTGATTTCTTCTTCTAACATTGAGAGTTTGAGGGACTTTCTCAGGGTCACCCAATTAATATGGATAAATGGGACTGGAGCTCAGGCTTACTTGGATTTAAGATCAACTACTATTATCACATGACCAGTTCAAAATGAGCAAAAAATTCAAATTGTTTATTTTTAATCATGCTGATATAAAAAGGGGAGGTTATTTTTAATGGTTTTACATGTAATTGGGAAAAATAAAATTTTAAATATCTTTTTAAAAAGGAAGAAAATATATACACTTTTAGGTTTAATCTGAATTATTACCAGTCTCCCCATCATTTTCTTAAGTCTAAATAGTCAATAAACAATAAACGATGCAGAGTTGAAAGAAATCTAAAATATGTAGGATCTTGCTGACAAGAATTGAGGCTAATCAGTTGGAAAGTAAAACTGACTTCATTTTGACCTGGACCTGGAGGGGTCCGTTGCTTTTGAGCAAATGCACATGTAGCATGTGCTTGATGCATTTCCGATCTGGATTGCCAGTTCAAAAGCCATTTGCGAGGAGGTGATTTTCAACCACTCTTGGAATAAAACTCCTTAAGGACAAACATGTATATTCGATCCCCAAAATGGCACAGAATAAGTGTTTAATGACTGTTGTTTGAATTGCACTGAATTCCCCTGATGGTGTTGGGCTGTTTTCTCTCTGGACCAAGGGATGAATTCGAATCAAGGGTGAAATGTCTGCCCAGGTGATGCTAAGAGTGGGAGGGACGACCACTGGTCGGTTCTGGGTCGGCCAGCAGGGACGAAGCTCTAGGCCAGTTCTGGCCTCTCTATGGGGCGCTGTCCACTGGCTCCTGATCCCCACAGACTTTGCTCTCTGTTTGTACATTTGATACAAGTCCTGGAGTGCAAAGGATGTGGTTGAGAACACCTTTTGAGAGCTCTACAGTCGCCATATTGGAGCCATGGAAATCTCTCTGCTGGCTTTTGCAAGAGATATTCACGGCCCTCCTCATGAGGCAGGTGAGGGACAGGAATGAGAAGAGCCCAGCTTTACCCATGGGAGGGCAGAAAAGGTGCTAATTGCCATGTCCCAAACCATGGATCCTCAGATCACAGTTTACTGTCCAATGAACCCTCACCAAACGGACCCTACTCCTTGCTAATGCATCCAGGAGGTGATCTTAGACGGTCTCATGGACCCATTTCTTAGCACAGAAGCTGAGACATCACAAAGAGAAGACTATCTGAATATCTGATTAGCCCCTGGAGCCCAATCCTTCCAAAGCCCATGTTGTAGCTCAGTTCTTGGGCAAAAAGGGGGGCCAGCCTCTCGCCCTAGAAACATCCTCACCCACAAACCCTAAGGACGCCAGGACCTGCAGGAAGCCACGGCCTGATTTATTTATCTCGAGCATCCAAGGATGTTTTCGAAGCAGCTGTGCTGAGCTGAAAGATTTGAACAGAAGGTTGTGGCCAGGGACAGATGTGCTCTGATCTAACACAGCGTCGTGGGCTGTGCCGTATGATCGGCTGTCCACCTGCTCACCTTGACCTGCCCGGGACCCTGGCCAGCTCAGAACTGGGTGGCCCTTGAGCACAGCCAGATCTTGAAGGATTCCACATCAGGTCTATCATCTCAATGGAAACCAAATCCTATTTTGTTGTTGCTTAGTCGTTTGTCAGTTATGGCTGACTCTTTGTGATCCCATTTGGGGTTTTCTTGACATAGATATCAGAGTGGTTTGCCATTTCCTTTTCCAGCTCATTTTACAAACAGGGCAACCAGGATTAAGTGACTTCTCTGGGATTACACAGCTGGTGAGTGTCTGAGGCTGGATTTGAACTCAGGAAGATGAATTTTTCTGACTCCAGGGCCAGCGCTGTAAACACTCCAATGCCCCCTAATTACTTCTTCTCCCAACAATCAATATGTCATGGCAATTCACAGTTTCATACATTCAACCTCTTGGATTGTTTGTTGACATTTGACAGATGTAATTGTGAGCAGTAGGTGACGAGGATGAGGTCGAGGATGATGATGCTGTTGATGACCATAACTAGCATCTATAGAAGCTTAAGGTTTGCAAAGTGCTTTCCATAGGCTATTCCCAGGACAAGCCTACAAGGTGATTGTTCCTCTCCTGGTACCCTACTGAGTCATCTGTACTTTCTCAAAAAAAAATCCAAATCTGAAATCGTTTTAAAAAGAAATTGATAAAAAGAAATGGGTTGTTTAGTGGAGGAGAGGGAGCCAGAAAGAATGTATGGCTCCCTCTCATCCAGAATCAGAATAAAGGATTCAGACAATGATATCCATACATCAACACAGATAAGCAAGTTTGCTGAGAAAGCAACTTGAAAGCAAAGTAGATTGAGATAGATAGGAGGAACTCTAAATATTTGATAAAATTTGGACAAAGCTCAAACACAAGGAACCTCCCCCAAAATAAGCTTAGATGATCTCATTACAAGTCCTGGGTGTGATAAGCCAAGACAAGAGTGCTTTGGCTAGATCCAGGACCTGGGAGAACCTCAAATACCTTACAGCTCTCTCCAGCTTTCCTAGGATTACTGAGATCAGGAACATCCTGGGTGCAAAAGACCTTTCATTTCATAAGATTAAATCTAAACAGCATAATTTTTCACAAACATCCTCCCCCCAACAATAGTATCCAGACCCAAAATTTGCAGCCAGCCCCATACTGATGTCATAAATTGAGCTAGGAGTCTAGAACTCTAAAATATCAGAGGAGGAAGAGATCTTAGAAAACAGGCTACTGAATATAGACCCTGAAGAACCTTAGAAAGCACAGGATTCCAGATTGAAAACTGGAAAGGGTCTTAGAAATTACCTAACCAACAATTTTGTGGATCGGGGAACTGATGCCCAGAGAGGCTGTAGCTTGGCCAAGTTCAGAGGCAGGGTCCTCTGAACCTAAAGCTAAGTGTTTTCTTCACTGCATCCAGTTGCCTCCTCCTCTAATACCCCCTTGCTTTGTTTATAAAGAAACTGAGATCCAGAATAAGGCATGAACAATCCAAGAGAACCTAAGTTAGTAACAGATCCGGGACCGAGACCCAGAGTTCCTACTCCAAAATCTCCCAACCTACATCAGCAAGGTAGCATGCAGGCCAAAGGTGGTAGCACACAGACTGATTTCTTGGACACTGAGCTGTCCGGGGTCACACAGCACTATTAGGAGGTGCTCACCACTATCTCCCACATTTCCTCCTTGCTGCTGAATTCCAGGAGGAAAGAGATCTTACTTTCAACAAATCACTTTTTAAAATGGTACCAATCCAAGGACTCTGGGGCCTTTCTTGCTGCTGCTCTTGCTCCCTGGGTCACTGAGAAAGCTGCTTCTGATCATTGCAGCTATTTCCAGCTTCCTGAAAGTATGTTTTGCCAGGTTACAGGTGAGCGGCGCACACCAAAAAACAAAAATAAGAAGCCAGGTGACTTTCCCCAGGTCCCTTGGGTCCAGCTAGTTTAACATCTTCCTCTGACACATTAAAAAGCAAAGAGAACTGAAAGTCTCCAGAAGATCATGACCCCTGGAGGAAGGAGGCAACGCGGTACCCTTGTTGACTCCTGAATCCCAGGAGCTGCATTCACATCCTGCTGCTGAGTCGGGTGATTCTGCTCCACTTCCCCTCCGTAGGCTCCTGTTTTCTCAGCTGTAAAATGAGGGTGTTTGATTCAACGACTTTTAAGGTTCCTTCCGGCCCTCTATCTATAAGACCATTTAGACATGTAAGTAATTTGTCAGCCAAGTAAGACAAAACGCTTCAGACAGAAGTCAAAGTGTCTTTGTCCTGACGTGCTACATGACCTCTGACATGATTCCTCTGTCTCATGTTTAGTCTATATTGGATTGTTCGCTGTCTTGGGGAAGGAGGAGGGAAAGGAGGTAGAGAAAGAGAGATTTGGAGCACAAGGTTTTATAAAAATGAAAAAAAAACTATTTTTACATATATCTGGAGAAATAAAATACTATTGAAAAAAATTAAATGATTCTTCTACCTCAGTTTCTCTTTCTATAAAATGTCTTGTCCCTTTCTCCAGAAGATGAAGAAAGAAGGAATAAGAATAGGGATTCTCAGCATCTCCAGAGGGAATAGGTGCAGTTCTAACTTTTCTCTTTAAACAATGGTGGCCAAATAGCATGTTGGGATTAGATAAAAATGGCCAGGGGGGCAGCTAGTTGGTGTAGTGGATAGAGCACCAGCCCTGAAGTCAGGAGGACCTGAGTTCAAATATGACTTCAATCACTTAACATGTCCTAGCTGTGTGACTCTGGGCAAGTCACTTAACCCCAACTGCCTCAGCAAAAAAAATACACACACACATATATATATACACACACATATACATACATAAAAATATATATACATATACATATATATATGCATATATATATATATAAATGGCCAGCATTGAGTCCACCGATGTATTCTCTGTATAGACCAACCTGTCTTTTCCCAGTGGAAAAAGACAAGAGAAATCTGAAAAACACCCTGACCTTGAGTGAAGGTCAGCTCCGAGGTTCTCACACTTCCTAAGCTTAGGATTGTGGGCCGTCTGACTCACTTCTCTAAGCCTCTGTTGGATTCCTCCTCCACAGAATGCTGATAATCATATATTACAATGGCTCCCTCACAGGCTGTTGTGAGAGAAGTGCTAGAAGGTCTCCTAGAAATGGGAGCAGACAGATTTTCTGAGTTGAAGGGATCTGGAGGCCCATTCTTTTTTGACTCCTCCAACAAGTTTTTTGCCAGAAGACCACCAGTGAGGAGGGACTCCCTTGTCTCCGAAGGCAGTCCACCCTTCTTGGAGATAGCTTCAATTGTTGAGAAATAATTCCTGGGACCCAGATTAAATCAATCTCTTTGCTCCTGGTTCAGTCCTCTGGGACCAAGAAGAACAAAGAAAATCCTTCCCCTCCCATTTAACAGCCCTTCAGATACTTGACCAGAGTTATCATATAACTGTAATTCTGAGTCTTCCAATTAATACTGCTAACTTATTCAGTCTTTTGCTGAATGGCTTGAACTCAACAACCTTCCCTATCCTTGTTGCCTCTCCAGATTACCTTCCTCCTCTCTAAATTGAACATAGCTCTCCAAA
The DNA here is from genome assembly GCF_016432865.1 of Antechinus flavipes. Taxonomy (NCBI): domain Eukaryota; kingdom Metazoa; phylum Chordata; class Mammalia; order Dasyuromorphia; family Dasyuridae; genus Antechinus; species Antechinus flavipes. The sequence goes on along the minus strand of NC_067400.1, from coordinate 8,066,105 downwards.
TGGGCTCCGATTAGTGCAGAAGAAACAGGAAAGATAATATCACTTTCTGATTTTTAAAACTAAATTTTAAATCATATATTTTATTTTCATATTACATAAATTTCCTTATCTTCTCCCTTCTCCCAGAAAGCCACCACACAAAACAAATATTTTTAAAGAAAAAGTAGGAGGGAATCAGTAAAAATATTCAACATGTTGAAAAAAATACAGCAATATATACAATGTTCCATATCCCTTTAACTTTCATCTCTACAAAGGAGTAAACAATGATATTTTCTCATATGTTCTTTTTGGGGACTGTTGTTCTTTGCCATGTTTACTTTTGATTGTTTTGTGATTGTTATAATAACTTCTTACATTGCTGAAATCATTGTATAGACTTTTTTCTTGGTTTCATTTTCTCCATTCTGCATCAGGTCATCTAAGTCTTTTGATACTTCTCCATATTCATCACATTCACCGTTCCTTCCAGCACAGTCGTACTCTGCCATATTCTTGGATCATATTATGTTGTTGGGAAGAAGAATGGGGGGGAGGGAGGTGCTGCTCTCAGTATTTTGGCTTTAACTTCCTTGATCCTGGACAATTTTTGCCTCTCTCAATGCAGCCCAAGACTCCTTGGTCTTTTATGGCTGTTACACCATAATGTTCACTCATATTGTACTTGCCTGCCACTAAACCCCTGGATCACTTATAGCCAAACTGAGCCAGAAGTATATATGCAAAGCAATAGATCTGGCAGATTCGGAGCCCTGGCTTTCCATTGGCAAGAACTAGAGCCTGAACAGACAGCAGCATCTGAGACAAAATCCTTTCTGCCCTAAAAATAGTGACCCGGAGCTGGGAAAACAAGTGAGAAGAAGATGGGCTGAGAACAGAAGCTCAGGCTTGGCATTTATGGAGGAAAGAGAAGGCAAGAGAGATGAAATATAGGACTCCATCACAGACTCATAAACACCCTGGGTACTGGACCTGAATAGACCCGAAAGACCCGCCTTTTTCTCTGTCCATGAGGAAAATCAAAATGGACAATTTCGATAAAATTCATGAAATTTCCACCTGGGATTTCGGAATTCTAATAAGCTAATGATCACAGAGTGCTTTGAGCTCTTTGGAGACAAATGGTATTTCTGTGTAAGGTATTATTACATTACTTTTGATTACTGCTGTGCTTGAAAATATGACCAGACCGCATCTATTTTTTTTAAAAACTCAAATGTCTTTAAAAAAAGAAAGAAGGAAACATGCACACAATACCCAAATTAAGCTTCTTCGTTGCTGGATAATTCATAACTAACCTTAGACAGAGGCACCACATTTAGCCTTCCAGTGAAATCAGGAGTACCTCTTTAAGAATGGTCTGCTCCCTCCCTATTTGGAAGGCAATGAATTAGCTGTGAAAGCTGAATAATACATATAACTATTTCCACTAAATTTCATTTATTGTAATAGGATTTCATTGTTGTCATGATAGCAACTTATTCAACACAAGAATCCCTTAGTTCCAAAGTGGAGAGAGGATGTTTAGTTCAAATTCAGCTTCTGAGCTGGGTGGCCTTAGACAAGCCAATTAAAGTCTAAACTAATTTCCTAATTTCACAAAATGTTCCATCTCTGGATTCTGGACTGGGGGTGCTGCCAGTAGCCGATCCCATGTTGGGATGCTCTCCCTCCTCATGACAACCTGACTTCCTTCAAGTTTCAGCTAAAGTCTTACTTTCTGCTCTTGCCTCCCCCAGTTCTCCTTAATCTTAGCACTTTCCCTCTGTCCCCGTATCTTCTCTATTTCTTGTTTGTATGTAGTTATTTGCAAATTTTGTCCCCCATGAGACTATTATAGCTACTTGAAAGTAAGAACTGTTTTTTTGCCTTTCCTTGTTTCACCATCACTGAACACAATATGTGGCACATAGTAAGTGCTTAATAAATGCTACTTGACTGATTAACTGATCTCAAAAATAGAGGTAATAATAGTTGCACTCCCTATTTCATGAGGTGACTGTGAAGAAAAGATTTTCTAAACTAGACAAAAACTTTGTCATCATTATGATAATTATCTCATTTTTCTCATCTTTTTTTTGATGGAGTTCAGGTAAAAATGGTCATGGAACAATTTGCAAGTCTGCTATTATTGAATATTTAGTATTTGGCAGCCTGCTGCACAGGAAGATGCAATAATTGTGACTATGTGACAGTGGTGGGATGTCAGCTCATTCTCGTTAGACTAAGTATTTTCAGCACAACTCCCTAGGGCCTAGTCATGTTTCCAAGCAGTTATAATTTCTCCCACTAGGTCTCTACTTCTTGAAAGCTTTTCATTTCATGTAGTTTGGAAAATAGAGTTTTCATTATGGTAACATCTATTAAAAATGTTGTTCTCAAATTTTTATAAGTCAATGTTATGACAAGACAGTTGTGGATAATAATCTATCATTATCTGCTCCAAACAGAGTTTTCTTTTTTAATTCTCAGGAATATTTGGGGGGGTCTTATTATAGTTTGTAATCAACATCATTTCTGCAGAGAAATGTGATTGTGTAACATGGCAAAGTCAGAAGATGTGAGTTTCAGTCTGTATCTCTCACTGTATCATCAGGGAAGTGATCTCCCCTTTGGGAATCTCAGTTTCTTCCTCTGTAAAATGAATGAGTTGGAGTAGAAAACTTCTGTGATGGCTTCTAGTTTGAATTTTTTGGTATCATACAATCTTGATCATTGTTTCTGAACCTCAAAAGTCAACGGGTTCATTTTCTCCCTCAAGGGCAAAGCCTTTTGCTCAGGGACTTGCAGCTCCTGAGCGATCAGCATCTCCTACCTGGGTGGCCCTGCTGTCAGGGGGATGCAGAAGTGAAATTGAGCACCTGGGAGAAGAGGTTGCTGCTGATGGGGAGATAGCCCTCGGGGATACTAACTGGAACTGAAAGGAGATAAGTTGCCACCCAGAATGGGTCTTGAGTGAAATCCAGAATGAGCTGTGGTCTAAAAGCACCTTCTCTCCAAGCCTATTTTTAACTAACTGTGAACTTCTCTAATACGCAGAGAGATCTGCTCTGCTCCTGAAATAGCTCCGATGACGAGTGGCTGCCCACTTCTGTTACTATGTGAATTTATGAAGCTCGTTTCACGCTCCGTTACAGAATTATATGATGGTTCTATCACTGGGGGGTCAGGTATCCATGATACTCTCTTTCGTTGTTCACTGATAGATCAGGAGATATTTTTTTTAGGTAATGGAGTGTCATCCCTTTGTGCCCTTTGAATCAGTGATTTTCTCTCTCCTGGCAGAGCGAGTCCATAACATATGGAGACTTAGTCAGGCTGGACAGCCTATGGCTACCCCTCCATGTTGAAATTCCTTTCCAAGACTGAATTCAAACCCTATAGACTTGACTGTCCCAGTGAACCTCTTGTAGATCTCTAAACTAAGAACTTTTTTTATTCCTTCCTATTTTGCTTTGTTCATTTAAACCCAAATTAGAAATGTGGCTTAGATGCCATTTTCTTATTTTATTAAATGGTCTGTGTTTACTGTAAGTTTCATATCAAACCGCAAAAAACAAAACAAAACAAAACAAAAAAACAAATAAACTTGTTTTCAGTGATTTAATAAATGTTTAGGATGCATACATGGTCCTAATTTTTCAGTTCCTTCCTCTGTACTGTCAAGGTTTCATTGCCATTCATTTCTTTCCTCTTATACTTCATAGCTACTACATAGTCTATTCATCTATTCTTGCCCTTTTCACTTTATACTACTCCCTAAATACCATTCTATATTTCTTTATAGGCCTTAATCATTTCTAATTTAATTATATCCTAACATCCCAATATATTAGTGTACCACACTTGGTTGGTTTCACACTGTTGTTCCAAATTTTTGCTATCACAAACAGTGCTTCTGTGCACATCTCTGAATGGAGAACTCTCATTTTGTTGTTGTCCATTTTTCATACTGTTTTCAAGACATTTCCCCGATAATAGAATTATTTAAAAGATGAGACTACTTTTTGAAACTTGTATTGGTTAACTGCCCATCTACTCTCCAGAAGTATTCATTTGCAGTTCTACCAGCAATGAATCACCACACACTTGGAGTTGGAAGAGATCCTGAAGGCCATCTCATCTACTCCAACCCCCTCATGTTACAGAGAAAAAAGCCGAGGAAAACAACAATTCTGTGATCGGCCCAGGGTCATATCAGGAGTAAGCATCATGAGCAGAATTTGAACCCAGTCTCTTTGACTGCAGAGTCAAAACTTTTTCTGTCCTACCACGGCAAGTCAGGTTTACCTGTTGTCTTCACAAACTCACCAGCTTTATATCTTTGTTTCTCAAAGTTTTTGAGTGCTTTTCCCTTCAGTTTTAACTTATACCTATTCAAGGCTTCTAGTTCTAAGTTCTGTTTTCTAGTGTCCCTCCCAATATGGATATGACTCTTGGTTCTCAAAGGCTATACTAATGGTATATAAATTCTGAGAGCTCCTGCCCAAGTATTCCAGTCCAAGTATGGGATGAGAATAGTAGCTGAGAATAAACTTTTCTAAAAGAAGGGGGTTATCCAGAAGTAGCTACACCCAAAGAAAGAACACTGGGAAATGAATATAAACTGTTTGCATTTTGTTTTTCTTCCCGGGTTATTTCTACCTTCTGAATCCAATTCTCCCTGTGCAACAAGAGAACCGTTTGGTTCTGCACACATATATTGTATCTAGGATATACTGTAACCTATTTAACATGTAAAAGACTGCTTGCCATCTGGGGGAGGGGGTGGAGGGAGGGAGGGAAAAAATAGGAACAGAAGTGAGTGCAAGGGATATGCTGTAAAAATTACCCTGGCATGGGTTCTGTCAATAAAAAGTTATTTAAAATAAATAGATAGATAGATTGATAGATAGATAGATAGATAAAAGAAGGGGGTCATCAAGAGACTGGCCAACAACCAATTGGCCCATGTAATCCCAAAGATAGCTACTCAGGAATGATGGGGTATATCAGTAGAGCCATATCCACACAGAAGATATATTATAGAGATAAGCATTTTAAAAGAATATAGAAACATTAATTATTTAAAGTCTTCAAGAGATACATACATCAATTCTAAAGCTTTCCTTGTTTTTCATTGGCTGCCTTGACAATCAGAGGTAACATTATATTAGATGTCATAATAAATTTAATATGATGACACATTGGTTTGAGCACCTTTATAAAGCTTCTCCCAATGGTGTCTATTTGCAGAGATTAATTATGCTTCCCTTAGTTCCATCCAGACTGAAATTGTACACCATTTTCCAAAGACTACATGGAGGCTACTTTTAGCTCTGGAAGTTTAACTAGCATGGAATAAAATGAAAACGAACGGACATGCACTTGCTAAGTACTTATTGTGTGTCAGTCTCTGTTCTGGGTTCTGAGGATCCACATCCAAAACAGAGAGAAATAGAGACAGACAGACAGACACAGAGACAAGAGAGAGTTGTTGTCTTCAAAGATCTTACATTCTAATAAGGGGAATGGCAATTTGTCAGGGGCTGGAGTCACAAGGATAGCATGGAGAGGTATAGTCCCTGATGGAACAATCTTCCCAAAAGCAATAGTAATATTTATTGGAAAGATTGAATGGCTAGAAGTGGATAGATGGAGGGGGCTCTCATGCATCCAGAGCCCAGAATGGAAACTGGAAATCCCATTGGGAGGGGTAGTGGCAGATGCTACAAGTTATCTGAATAAAGGCCTCAGAATTCTGGGTAAAGTAATAAAATCTGCACAAGTCCAGTAACCTGTAAAAAAAAAAAAAGTTCAAGCTAAAAGCCTTCAGATTATTTTTAAAAAGAGGAATGGGTTCCTTCTTCTCAGGGGAATTCTGGAGAGTCGCCAAGGTCCTTACTATTCTCAGTGTGTACAAGTAGTGTGCCCAAGTCAATTAATCCTAGGGCTGAGCCTAGCGAGCTTTCTGGCTGGATGGTGAGAACAACGAAATGGGCAAGACCTTGCTTCCATGAAGGATGAGAACTCACTGGGGAAAATGGACTTAATGATTCATTATCTCTTTAAGGATTGCCTTGTAGGCTTTTGTAGATAGCTTCTGTCCGTTGCTGTGGCTAAAACAAACCAACACCCTGTGGGCAGCCCAATGGTGACAGGCCTCCTCCAGTCGCTCCCAGCCATTCTTTGCATGACCCTGTCCTTCTTAGGATCCACATTCAAAAGCCCTTTCATTTTCATCAGACCTGCTGGGACTTTACAGGTGACAGTAAAGGTTGGAGTCATCTTCACATCAGAAGGAGATATTAGAACAAGACTAGTGGAGATAGAAAACCCTCATAAGGAGAACAGAATGATAGTCTACATCTTTAGCAACAGGATTGAAATGCTCATATAGCGATCATTCTCCTAGTAATTGTGCATTTAGCATAATCCTGTGTTGGAGAAAATAAGAATTCCATTTGGTCTATGGAGATCTCTGGGCAGAGCGGGGTGATGGGGTTCAGGATCATTTCATTAGAGTAGGGGGTGACTTCTCACGGAGAGAGTCCTTTGCTCAGATTGAACCAAGGTTCACCTCCTTGTGCCAGAAAGGATGGGTGAGGAGTGTCCCTCTTTCTACAAAAAGCTGTTGCGTTATCTCAAAGCCCAAATTCTCAGCATTGAGCTAGTTATACATCCCTTTGAAAGTGACCCAGGGCACTGTGACCTCAGCCTGGCACAATCCAGTCCTTGATATCTCCCATTAAAGTGACTTTGGAGAGGAGTCTCAGGAAATGAAATTATTCTTGTTAAGCCTGGGTTCTGCTGTCAGAACTTCCAGATGACGGGTTGATGTTATTCCCTCCCTTAGCTTCTCAAATGACCAGGTTTCACAGAGTTGGATGGGAAAGTAAATGGGGCATAATCCAATCTCTTCCTACAACTGAGATAAAATATGTCCCGGTCCACAAGCTAATCATTCGGCTGTTAAAAAAAAAAAAAAAAGACTTGGGTTGGTGCTGACTTTTCCTTTTGATCTCAAGAGAAGGGGAAGGGTCAGTGAAGGAAATAAATCCAAGAACTCCTTCCCTTTTCCTGATTGTAAAATGATTTGTCTTAATAAATACATTAAGTGGCCCACTCAAAAAATTGTGTGTGTGTGTGTGTGTGTGTGTGTGTGTGTGCGTGTGTGTGTGCGTGTGTGTGTGTGTGTGTGCACATGGCTGAATGAATTGATGCTGGCATTTGTGCATAAGTTTTTTATGTGTTTGTATATATGTCTTTGTTCACTTGTGTATATGCCTAAATGTGTTTATGCGGGAATATGTGTATGTGTGTGTGTCAGGTACTAGCTAGGAGAAATTCACTCAAACCCATATTGTTTTTCTGTCAAACAATCATAATTACTGGTCTCTTTTCTCCTTGCAGAAAATAAGAAACTCTGCTATAATCATTTCATTGTAGGGAAGAGAACTGGGATTGCTCCTGCATATATGGGCTTTCTTTTCTCCCATTGTTATCATGGAAAATTAAACCTTTGCAGATTTTAAAAGCAATTATTTTAAGTACAGCCCAGAGAATAAACACGGGAGGTTTGACATACACCTGCCACTTTTTTCTAATCCGAGCCCGATGTCTGGTGACCACCCAGACAGAGTACCTGCCGCAGGATCTGGGAACATGGGGCAGGGAAGGGACTTGCCTTTCACCTGCTAATTATCTGCCACTCGGCAGCGCTTGGGCCACACATGGATGTGCAGCTCCTGTGTACTAACTTGTTATTGATGGCACGTGATTTCTAGTGATCTCGAACATTTTCTGCACCAACTCTCCTGAGATCGGTTGGTTTGTGCATGGGGGTGATAAGAATTAATTACTAGATAGAGCTAACTTTAGCAGATTTACTACTAGCCTAAAACAAAGTAAAGTTGAGACAAACATAATCAATGAGAATGCTGTCGATCAATAGCAAATAAAATGGATTTTTGAATTTTCCAGCATTTGGGATGGTTATGTTGCTCCTCTCCCTTATTGTGGATAATTATCAATTAACCAGAATGGCCAATTTCTCTCTCAGTTTTCTCCTCTATAGGATCACTTCACTACCTTCCACTCGTAGGCTGCTGTGAATTTTTCTCTCTCTTCATTGTAACATTGTAGAAGCTTAAACCTCAGCCAAGGTCAAGGCACTCTTGATGCCAGCCCAGCAAAGGAAAGCCCCCGAGCTCCTTCTCTCTCTGATCTTAATTAGGATAAAGAATTTTCCCACCGCACTTCTGACTAGGGTCACTTAAAAAGCCCTTTGCCCCTCTAACATCTAGCCTCTACCCAGCAGGGGGAGAAAGGTCAGCTGAGCTCAGCTAATCCTGGCTAAAGAGATCATGAATGTCACCACACCTCAGGGAAAGAGCAAAAGGAGAGAAATAAAATCCTTTCTTTGGGAGGGTGCTGATGGGAAACTGAGCTCCACGGGGAGTAGCTTGGACTGTAAGCAAGAGAGATGAAAAAGTGAGGCTGAAAGAGAATTTCAAAGTCTACTTTTCAGCTGAGCTTTTCTTGTCCAGTTTTTCCCTACTTAATGTAGAGACTGAATAACACTCTCATTCTATCTTCTTTTCCCCAAATGGGTCTGGAGGCAGAAAGATTTTCTTTCACACTTGCCCTCCCCCACAACATTAACCCTGCCATTTAATGACAGCTTCTTTATTTGGTGGAAACTTCTGCTTACAAGAGAGACTTTGGTCTTTTGAATTGGTGAAAGTGGAGGGCTGGTAATGTTGGAAGGGTCATTTTTGAAAGATTCATGTAAACAAGCATGTTCTGGATTAGAAGAGTCTCTCTCTGGAAAATCCAGAAGGTTAAATTCTTTAGATCCCAATGAGCTCTGTTTGCTCTACGACTTAGCACTTTAGTCCATTTTACAAAATGCCCAGCACTGTGGAATATCATGTCTATCCATAAGCATTGTGGGTGTTCAGTCCGACTCCACTCCCCCATTTAAGATTTTCTTAGCAAAGATACTGGAGTGGTTTGCCATTTCTTTCTCCATCTCATTTTATAAATGAGGAAACTGAGGCAAACTGAGTTGAATGACTTGCTCAGGATCACATATCTAAGGTCTGAGGCAAGCTTTGAACTCAGGTTTTGGTGTCTCCAGGTCTGGTACTCTATCCATAGCTATTCATCTGTCCTAATCAACAAACATTAGGAAGCTACTATTAGAGATAGCAGGATTGTCCTGATGTCAACTAAACCTGATTTCCAATCCACCTTCAGATAATGGGGAGTGTGAGTGGCTCTGAGCAAGTCACTTAACTTCTGCCTTCTGCCTGAGATGCTTCCTCATCTATAAAAATGAGCATCATAAAAGGCCTCATTTCAAAAATAAATAGAGGACTGACAAATTTATAAGAATTCAAGCCATTCTCCAATTGATAAATGGTCAAAGGACATGAATAGACAATTTTCAGATGAAGAAATTAAAATCATTTCTAGTTATATGAAAAAAAATACTCTACATCACTATTGATCAGAGAAATGCAAATTAAGACAACTCTGAGGTACTACTACACATCTCTCAGATTGACTAAGATGACAGGAAAAGATGAAGATGAATGTTGGAGGGGATGAAGATGAATGTTGGAGGGGACACTATTATATTGTTGGCAGAACTATGAATGGATCCAACCATTCTGGAGAGCAATTTGGAACTATGCTCAAAAAGTTAACAAACTCTACATACCCTTTGATCCAGCAGTGTTTCTTCAGGGCTTATATCCCAGAGAAATCTTATAGGAGAGAAAAGGACCCACATGTGAAAAATGTTTGTGGCAGCCCTGTTTTCAGTGGCAAGAAACTGGAAACTGAGTGGATGCCCATCAGTGGGGAATGATTGAATAAGTTATGGGATGGAATTGTATAAGAGACAATCAGCAGGATGATTTCAAAGAGGCCTGGAGTGACTTACATGAGCTGATGCTCCATGAAGTAAGCTCATTTACGTGACAACAACAAAATTATATGATGATCAATTCTGATGGAAGTGACTCTCTTCAACAATGAGGTGATTCAGGCCATCTACATCCAGAGAGAGGACTGTGGGAACTGAGTGTGGATCACAACACAGCATTTTCACTCTTTTTGTTGTTATTTGCTTACATTTTATTTTCTTTTTCATCTTTTTCCTCTTTGATCTGATTTTTCTTGTTCAACACGATAATTGTATAAATATATATGCATATATTGGATTTAACATATATCTTACCATGTTTAACATATATTGGATTACTTGCCATCTAGAGGTAGGGGTGGAGGAGGGGGGACATTAGAACACACAATTTTGCAAGGGTTAATGTTGAAAATTTATCTATGCATATCTTCTGAAAATTAAAAAGCTTTAATAAAAAAAGAAATACTTGAGAAAGTTTTTTTTTAATGAGCATCATAATAATATCTATCCCAAAGTGATTATGAGGATAAAATGAAATAATATTTATAAACTACTTTACAAATCTAAAAGTACTCAATAAATGCTACTGTTAGAAAAGCTAGTTATCATGTATCAGGCACTGTGCTAAGTGCTCCAGATAAAGAGATAAAGATGGAACTATCTCTGCCTTCTGCTAGCTTATACTTACATCAGTACATCTACCCACTACTTTTATCAAGGACCTGCTTTTCCCAATCTCCAGACAGGAACAAGTGTTCCCACATAGGATTGCCATGAATCACCCCTTCTAATAATATATAAAATCTGAGCTAGCCACTAGAACATTAAAGCAGTTGCTGAACTGGAAGGAAAGGCAAAGGGCATGTAGTTCTACCCAAGCCTATAGAATCCTCTCCAGGATGCATCTGACAAACAGTCTTTCAGGATAGGGAACACAGCTCTGGACCTAGAGTCAGGAAGGTCTGAGTTCAAACTCAGCTTCAGATATTTTCTTGCTATATGATCCCAAGCAAGTTATTTTGACCTCTATCTGTCTCAATTTCCTCATCTGTAAAATGGGAATGGTAATAATAGCATCTACCTCCTAAGGTGATTTCAAATTAAATATTTACAAAGTACTTAGCTCTGTGCCTGACATTTAACAAGCACTTTCTAAAGGCTTGTTACCTTCTTCCCTTTCTTTCTCTGCCAGGGGAAGCTCTTGGGGGGGAATGAGGGGAGAGCTCATAACCTTCCAAAATGGTCCAATGTCCATACCTTGTAGAGAAGGGAGAAACACTTGACTTTTAACAGTCATCAAATATAATATCAACCCACTCCCACCCTCTGCCTCAATTTTGGATTCTTGGTTTCTGGAGAGCAAAGCCAAACTTTAGAAAGAAACTAAAAATTTTGTTCCTCTGATAACGATTAAAATGGTATCATCAGTATACAGAGAAATTCTCAGCTCAGTAACAAATATACCAACCTGCCAAAACTAATTCCTATGTGATGAAAATAGAAACCTTAGCTGCAATCCTAAATATATAAGACACCCAAGTATTCCTGTAAAGAAGATTGCTATGGGTTATAAGCAGTACCTGTCTTAGGCGCAGTAGTTCCAGATTGATCACAAGACTACAAAGTCTTCCAAAACCCTAGGGGAGAGAGAGAAGACAGACAGACAGAGACAGAGAGATAGATAGATAGATAGAGAGAGAGAGAGAGAGAGAGAGAGAGAGAGAGAGAGAGAGAGAGAGAAACAGAGAGAGAGAGACAGACCGACACAGACAGAAATAGACAGAGACACAGAGAGAACAAGAAAGGCTAGGAAAATGGAAGACAGAAACTCTGCTCATTCCTCTGCGTACCTGAAGGACAGACTTCTAGACATCCCTGCTCAGAGAAACTGGTTGACTGCCTAATGCTGCCTACTAGTCTACCATCTAGCAGCAGAGGAACCCAGGACAGAGCCAGGCAGAACCCCCTAACTCCTGGCTCAGTCATTGAGGATTGATGATATCTTTGCCTTCGGGGGCATCAGTGGCTCAATCAAAAGCAAACATAGGCTGAAGTTATACCTGCAACTTCTGGTCAAACCGGGTCACATGCTCTGTGTCACTTCTGTTCACTCATTGTTTCCCTTGTCTTTCAAAAAGAAAATAATAACCATTCTATTGGAGCTGGGCCAAGAAAAGCTTGCGAGACCCCATTTGCAGAACAGAGACTATCTGACCTAGTCTACTACGCAGTGTGGTACTCAGCTCAGGTTCCCCAGTTTTCAATCCAGGGGGTCCCACTCTAGTAAACATTGGAAGATCACCTCTGCAATCCCATGACCCATTTGGGGAGCACTGTTCTACCTGGCAGGTAGAAGAGAGGCTCTTAGGTCTTTTAGCTCTTCTCCATTCAGTTTGCATCCATGCAGTAACTATGGCATTTTGAGGGAAAGCAGCATGGGGAGGGGGGGAATTCTCTTCCCTGTGCATCATTGCCTGCAGCCAGTCTCTCCCACCAGATTGTGAGTTTCTTGAAAGGAGAATATCCCTGACCTTGCTTTCTCTCCCCAGCTCTTAGCACACTGCCAGTAGAACAAATCTTACCCCTCCTCCAGTCCTCCTGATACTTGAAAACAACCTATCTTTACCCCAGATCTTCTTTTCTCCAGAATCAATATCCTTCAACTAATCCTACCTGCATGATCTCAAGACTTTTCCCCATCCAGGTGCTGCTCTTCTCCACTCATCAAAAGATATCAAAGTCTATTCTCAAATATGGGGGCAGAAGGGAACACAAAACTCGAGGGCAGCAATCCAACCTCCCTTGTTCTAATCTCAGCTACCCCTAAGGTCGTATAACCAAGTGAAGACTCCACAGGGCTCTATCTTTGCACTCCCAGCACCTTGCATGTGCCTCCAAAAGCACACTGTAAAATGCTGGCTGAACAGAATTAAAGTGGAAATGGGTCATGTTGCAGGAGGCTACAGAGTAAAGAGGTACTGAGGAATGAAGTCTGCATGTTTGAAAAGATAATCTACGAGTGAACAGGACTTGATTGACTTGGATTGAAGAGTTTACAGGGAGAAGGAGTTTTGGGAAGAAGATAGTAGTAAAGATTTGAAAATGTTTGAGAGTCCCAGGAAAATAAGGAAGAAGTACAGAGAAGGGAATTTGTTTTGTTCAAGAAATCTCTGAAACATGTGGAGATTATAATTGAGACCCCCCAAAATAGTCCATATGGATTTCACATAAATCATTCATCATCAATTCACCATAATGTCATAGAATCATCTAATTGTGAGTTTTGGATTGGAGTTGAGAGGTCATCAAATCCAAGTTTCTCATTTTACAGGTGAGGAAACTGAGGTCCAGAGGTCCTGATGTTATTTACCTGATGTCCCAAAGATGGCCAAAATAGAATTTGAACTCAGAGCCCCTCAGTCTACATTTGGAACTCTTTCTACAGGGCCATCAAAGATGTCATTATTTACCCATCCTATTATGGGTCACAGCAGGACTTGTGAAGAGGCTTTCATACGTTCCCAGAAACTCAATAAATCCTTGGTCTGGCCTTGGAGTGATAATAATTTCCTATCTCCAACAGCTTGCCTTAGTTCATTAGGGAATGGTGTTAATGAGGCTCAGCTGAGGCGGTCAGTCCCAGTCCAGCCAGTGACTCTCCTCCATCGACACTGTTGATTGTAGATCTGCCCCCTGGCTGCCGTCCTCACAAATGTGTGCCCTCGATGGAGATCGTGAAGGAAAGAGGAGGCCATCTGGGGATGGGAGGAAGGGAGAGGAGCTGAAACACCCTTTAAGGGAAACGTGAGTCCATGGCAGGCAAACAGAGACTGAGAGCTGCTGTGATACCGGCTGAGGGGAGATAGATTCAGTCTGCAAGGGACCCGTTGAATAGTTTGGTGAATTTATCCCTCAATATTTGTCTACTTGGGATGAAGATGAGTGAAGATGGATGGGAAATTCATAGGACTAGAGGGAACTCAACAGCATCTACTCAATCCTTACGGAATGGAAGAAGACACAGAGTGTCAGGGAGGTTATCCAAGCTCATACAGATATTAAATATAAGTAACAGAATTTCAAGTCAGGTCCTATGAATCCAGAGTCTTGGTCCTTCCTACTGGCCTACTGGTGTCAATGAAGAGGGCTCTAAACTTACAGTCAGGACCAACTAAAATCTAGCTTCTCAGAACCCAGCTGTTGTGCTTCTAGGTAAATCACTGAACCTTTTCCTGCCTCAGTTTCCTTATTGGTAAAATGGGAATACTAATAGCACTTACCTACCAAGGCTATTGTCAGCATGGAATTGTGACATGTGAGCTATTGTGATTATCAGCTTGTAATTAAGAGAGAAAGTGTGAGATTAACTTGGTAATAGTATCCCAAGAATCTCAGATGCCTTTGCAAGTACCTCATTGTGAGTACTGAGCAGTACTGCCGCTGACAGAAATGAGGAGAAGGGGAGATATGGAGGAACTACTACATGTTTCCATTGCAGGGAAGAGCAGGACTCAGGTGGAAACCACACCTTAGATCCCTTAATCTGCCTCTCAGAACACTAGTCTGAATTTCTTGATACAAGCACTATGCTAGAAGCCACTGTATGAAATTCAGAGGTAATCTTTTTTTTTTAAGGACATTAGCCTTGTCTGTAGACTGTAGGCACTTAATAAATGCTGATTAACTGACTGACTGATGACAGATTAGTTATATCTCTTTCCTCATGGATCCCTTGCATGATGTGCTTAAGTGTACAATGAATATTTATTTTTTAATTTAAAATTTAATTTAATTTAAATTTTAAAATAATTGTTTCTCCTTTTTCTTGCTCTTGTTAAGGAAGTCTATCTTCACATTCTTGACTGCCCACAAGTCATGGACTGCATCCAGACTCAAAGGTTCTCAGCCTCAGAATTTGTCATCTTAGGTAAGTCACATATCACTTCTGGGTCTCAAGTTTCCTCATTTGTAAGATGAGAGGTATTTGATTGAGTGGTCATATAAGATTTTTTTTCCAGTGCTAAAACTGAATTTTCATATTATTTACCTAGAATTATATCATAATTGAATGGGAATGCATTTCACTAGAGAAGCTCATTCAAAAGAGAAGGGAGAAGAAAACAAGTATTCATTCTTCACTACATGCCATCCACTGTGCTAAGTTCTTACACACATTTGCAGTTAGCCAGTGTAGTGGAGAGTGTGCAGGACCTGATCTCAGGAAAACCTAAGACACATCCTGCCTAAAATACTTAGTAGCTAGGTCCTACTGAACAAGTCATTTAGCCTTTCTCTACTCAGTTTCCTCATCTGTAAAATGGGAATAAAAATAACATCTCCCTCTCAAGGATATTGTTAGAATAAAAATAAGGCAATAATTGGACATTCTTTGCAAATTTCAAGTGAAATTAACAACTATTAGCATTAATGTCCTACAGATTAGTAAGACCCATTATTGGATTTTTTTGGATATTGGATATTTCTATGATATCCATTATGGAAACCCCATATTTACAAGGCTTCAGCACCACAATGGCAGAGATGTTGATTGTGCATCATTTTCTTGCTTTTATTGATTTGATGCTGAGAATAAAACACTGTATACAGTGAAACATGTTCTTTTACTATGGACATCAACTCATTTATACTAAATTCACCTGACTGATCCCCAGTGAAATAGAACAAGTTTAGTACAGAGTTTGGGCAGGGATTTGAAGCCATCCCAACTGGATAAGACACCACAAAGCCTACCCCTTAGTTTACTGAGACGACAGAGCTATCCAGAAAAAGTTCAGAATAGAAGAAGGGGACCATAGATATTTTGAGGACCATAGAGAGCTTGATACTTCCTTCAGTCCTTCTGCTTCGTGGGGTGGAGTGCCTGATCACCAGGGAGAGTAAGTATGGTTTTGCCTACACCCAGAGTCTTCCTGGAGAAAGGAGAAAGGCTAGGGGCTAGCAGCACCACCTTATGGTGAAATATCAATTGGTTTCCTCCTCTTCCTCTTCCTTCTCCTCTTCATCATCATTATGTCTAGGTTCAACTCACAGCCTTGCCTTTAGGGATTCATATCTAGTGGGAGATTAACCCCTATCCAGAATTCAGCAGGGAGATTACTATTACTACCCTTAACCATTAGTGACACAATTTAGAATGCTTGGAGTTGACTTGCCCGGAGCCAACAATCAGAGAATCTGTCATTTCTGTGGCTCTATGGGAAATATTGAATGATAACATGTCCCTTGACTTTTTTTTCTGTGGCTATATTCACCAAAGCCAAAAGAATATTTCTGTCAGTCTTTTCTACTTTACAAAGGGAAGGAAAAACTTGAAGAGCAGGTTTCCAAACTGAAGACTGAGGATATGGTTGATTCGTCTGCAGCTATAGTCTCTTATTTTTGAAATGGAGAAAATGTGTGACTTGGAAGATGATCGATGGAATTGTGGGTTACAATGGGATTCCCCTCTAGGCAAAGATCCTCAGTTGGGTATGTGCCTTTGGATATTATTTTAAAGTGCTGGGGATAGATTGCCATTCATATTCTGTCAATCACTCTTGCCAACATGACCAGTGGCAGGTAGGGGTGAGATGCTGGGGGGAAGTGAAAGGTAATATATTGCCTCATTCATAATATTCTAACTAACCAAGTGGGCTGAGTACTCTAGTTTTATAAAAGGGCAGTAAGAAGAGCAAGACTAAGAATGATTACAGTGTGGAGAGTTTTGACATGGAGAAGATCCTACCATCCAATGATACCTTTGTGTTCATTTCTAATGGATTTGTAGCCACATCATCCCATCCAATCATGGCAACATGTGAGGGGGATAATAACGATCTGAGCCCATGGCATGAGATGAAATCAATTGTCCACTGAAGGGACCAGAGCCCAACTCTTCCACTTTTAATCAATAGAATGTAAGCCTTCTGAAGATAGTTCTTTTTCACATTACCTCTGCAACCTCAGAACTCAATGCCTTTCCCTTGATAGCATTTAATAAATGCCCATTGGCTGTGAATTTGATGGATTGAATGATTGGGCTAAGCTGGCACTCTGACTGAGCTCACTACTCATCAATTTATAGCGACATTTCTATGGCGTTCTATCTGCCATTGTAACCTCCAAGGCTGATAAATCATAAAATCTCAGAGCTGGGAGGAACTTCTGATGTCACTGACTTGTAACATCCTACACAAGCGATTATCGGCTTGATAAAAACTAATCACTCATCCTAAGTGGGAGGGAACTCTCATTTTAAGGCTTATTTAAGATCTAAGAATATCTGTTTTGAAGATGAAGACTACTAATTTCATTAGACTGCCAAGTTTTTTAAATGTAGACTCAGTTTCTTCATCTGTAAAATGGTCATAAAAATTTTGTCATTCTATCTCACAAGGTTGTGAGGATCATTTCATATATCTCAAAGTGCCATATAAATCTGAGCTATTGGTGCTATCATCACACTATCACATTTCAGAGACAATGACAAAAGGGCTTAAAGTCTGTATGTGATTCTGGCCATTCATTCCTCTCATGAATTTGGCCAAATCCACTTTTTCTCTCCCGGATTTCCAGTGTCTTCTCTGTGGTCACCGAGGAACACTTTCTCGAGAGTTGAGAAATTTGAAGTTGGGAATGTTTCTCTTTTTTCTTTCTGAAGATGGACTCTCTCCCTAACCTTAGCATATATGTCTCTCATGTTCCATCAGATAAGTAAGTCCTTGGTCAACATCCACCTCCCCCACTCTCCATTTCCCCTGACACTTGCCTCATTCTCACTCTCACCTGGCCTCCTCATTGTTCTCTCAGCCTCCATTCCAATTCAGTCTCCATACAGCCTCCAAATCACTATTTCTAAATCATAAATCTAACCACATGACCCCTCCTCACGATCTTCCATTGGCCCCTATCATCTGGAGAATGAAACACAAGCTGCACGTATTCAAAACCTTCACACCCTGCCTCCAACCAACCTTCCAGACTAACTATCACTCCTGCAGGCCAACCTGGCCTTCTTCCCGGTGCTTGTATGTGGTCCTCTATCTCCCACCTCTGGAACCTTGCCCAGGCAGTGTTCCCTGCAGGCATTATGTCCCTCCCCACTCCCGCCTCTTAGAACCCCGAGTCTTCCATCAAAGTCCAGGGGTCTAACAGCCACTTCCCCAAGGAGATTTAGCCTAATTGCCCCTCAGCTTAGAGACCTATCGAAATGCCTTTCTTTATTTGGTAAACATTTACCTTTCACTTCTCTGAGTACCTACTGTTTGCTCTCAAAAGAATGACAGTTCCCTGAGGGCAGACCTGTTTTATTTTTGCCTTTGGGTCCTTGGTACCTCTCCAATATTTGGCGTAGAGTGGGTTCCTAATAAATGCCTGGGGATTGCACGAATTAACCATAATAATGGCTAACACTAATATTTATTTATATCTATCCTATGTTAGGCAATGTTTCTGGGCACTTCACAAATATCTCACTTGATGTTCATAAAAAACCTGGGAAGGGTTATTATTATCTCTATTTTGTGGATTAGAAACCCTGAGACTAGACAGAGAAGCACTGACTTGCCCAGAGCCGTCGCTGGTAGCTAAGTGTCTGCGGCCATTTTTGCCCTCTCCATCAGGGCCCTCTAACCACTGTGCTACCTGGCTGAGACCAATGAAGCCCTCCTCCGATTTCCCACAGTGCTTTGCATTTAGTTTGCAGTGGACAAATGTTTGTCGAACGCATGAATGATATTACTTAAAAAACAAACAAACAAAAGCCAACAGGATTTGCTAAGAGCTCTCTCTATCTCCCCTCTCACAAGCCACAGCACCTTTGGGGTGGGGTGCTCTATGGAAAATTCCAGGGAAGAAAGAAGCCATCTCTCAGTCAGCTGCGAGCACGTGGAGCGGTCAGGGGCTCAGCCAATGGGCAGAGCCACCCATCGGGTAACCCCTGGGAGGGCTAGGCTGGGCAAAGCTCCCCTCCTGCCAAGGCCCTAGGGAGAGCGCACTTTCCCAGAGGTAACAATGGGAGCCAAGGAGCTCTGCATGGGGGGAGAAAGGGGGGGGGACAGAGAAACTGAGAGCCAGGATCGGAGCGTCTGAAACGAGAGGTTACATAACAGTCCTTAGAGTGGGAAAATTCTTTGTCCCATTGAAACCAACTTACAGCCTGGAGAGGGCAGCGCCAGGGGCCAGCCTTCCCCAAGAAAAGAAGGAAGGAGGAAAGAAAGAATGAGCAACGAGAGAGCTGGCTGGACTCCTCCACCCATTTTGTAAATCCCTGCTCCCGTGAAGATGTTTTGTGTGGGGTTTTTCCATCAGTAACACTGACTCTGGGCTTCCCATCTACCACGAGAAAATCCCAGTAAGGGATTAATATCTAACATTACACAAAACAATGTTTGGTCTCTTGATCTGAAAGCTCTTGGGGTGAGTTACAGGTTATAAAACGTCTATATTTTGTGGTGTAATAGGAGAATAGGATTCCAAGAAAGGGGGAAGGGACAGCGGCTGGAGCCCAGGGTAGGGGGTCGCTTTGGGCAGTCTGCAGGAGAGGGGGCACAGCCCAGAAAGAGGTCCGTTCTGAGCTTCTCCTCTTTACTAAGGGCAGATTCACCTCTGCCATGTGACACTGACCGCCTTGCCTAGGGAGGCTTTCCAATAGAAGATGAAGGAGAGGAGAGACAATATGGCAGGCTGTGAAACAGTGGAAAGAGCACTGAATCTCAGGGTGAATCTTAATTCTGCCATTTGCACCTCCCTGAAGTTCAGTTTCTCATCTGTGAAATGAGGGAGTTGGACGAGGTGACCCAAGGTCCCTTCCAATTCTTTGCCTCAGTTTCTTTATAAACATGAGGAGGTTGGATTCTATGGCCTCTAGTACATGCTTCTATAAGCTATGGCTTTCCAACCCTAAGTCTATGCTCCTGGGATGCTGTAAGCTCTAAAGCCAAAGGAGGTTAGTTAGACATGAAGGAAGAGCTCGGATGCACATTCTGTCCCAGAGAAGGGGTGTGAGACTGGTGATGTATGCTCAAAATGGGAAGGTGCCTTTGTCCAAACCCATCATTTTTCAGAATTCCTGCTTGAAGAGCAAACATTGAAGGCTGGATTCAAATCCCATTTTTCAGGATTTCGGGTTACATGGAAAGTAAACATTGAAGGCTGGATTCAATTCCCATTTTTCAGGATTTCAGGTTAATGAAAAGCAAACATTAAAGGCTGGATTCAAATCCTATTTTTCAGGATTTCAGGTTACATGGAGAATAAACATCGAAGGCTGGATTCAAACCCCGTTTTTCAAAATTTCAGCTTACGTGGAGAGTAAATATCAAAGGCTGGATTCAAACCCTGTACCTGCTGACTCAAGAGTAAATACTGTTCTTGCGACTGAACTTTACCTGCCATAGATTGAACAGAAAATCCATGAGCCCCTGGAAAGCCGGGGCTCAACCTGGGTTTTTTCTTAAGGCAAGGAGATCTGAGATCTGTACAGGGGGAATGGGACAGCCCAGAACACTCAAGGATTCAGCCAAGAGGAAGAGGGTTATGTGCCAGGAATGGTTTGTGGGCCAAATAATAGCCAGAAGGTGGAGATGAGGGACACAGTTAGGTTGGGTCTGAGTCAAGGCCAGGGATTGTGTTTTGCCTCTTTTTGTATCTCCAGAGCTTAGCACAGTGCCTGACTCATTTGTTATTGTTGTTCAATCGTTTCACTCATGGTCAATTCTCCATGAACCCATTTGTAGTTTCGGAAATATTTGAATTAAATGATTAAACACTTTTCAAGTGTGAGGGCAATGTGTGTGTGTGTTTGTAAATACTAGGGAAGAAAGAAATAGATAAGAAAGATTAACAATTAGAGAAAGAATAAGGATGATAGAGGGAGTTCTGTGCTAGGGAATACAGAATAGGATGGGATTATGGGTGAATAGGGAGGAGGGCATTGGCCTTGGCAAGGAGAAAGGTGATTTCTTCATATGGGGCAGGGGTAAAAGAGATGATTAAAGTAAATGTTTGATTCAAGTGGATGTGAAGAATAAAAGGAGAGAAGAAGCAAATGTCTTTGAGATCCCAGTTGATGCTACATTTAAAATTGTTCTGGTTCTCTCTCCTTGATCTGAATCTATCTTATCATAATATTCTTTGTCCTACTAACACCATATTAAAATGATTGATTGCCACTGATGGTCAGTTCAAGCACAATTAGGAAATACTCTTGGACTTGGGTGTTTTAAGAGGCACAGAAGGAAGGCAGAGAGAATCAGAGCTGAAAGAGACAGAGAAAAGAACTATCCTCAGAGGGCAGTCTATAGTCCCTGCAGCTAGGCTGAGAAATTGTCATCCCGGGTATGGCAATAGATAGAGGCAGGAGTGGAGCCCTTAGGAGGTCCCAGACCAACTGCAAGCTGAAGACAAGAAGCATCAAGGGAGAGAAGTGTAATGTGGAGGAGCAAGCCCTGACCATGTCCTTCACCAATACTGTGTCATGCAGACTGGGTATGTCTAAAAAGACCTCAGTCAACTCTCTAGTGGCCTCTAGTGCTTCCTCCTTACAGAAAATCCTAAATTCCAAGGAAGAACATTATGTCTGGAGGAAGGTATAGCTCCCTTGGGAAAGAAGGCTTGAATCTCTGGAGTACCAAGATCTTTCATCCTGGATGGAGGGAACCCTATCCAGACTAGTACCATAAATCTTAGACATATGTACAGGTTCCTGAGGAGTTACCAGAGAGAGAAGGAGACTTCTTTTGACTGTCTATGGTCACTCTTCTGAAATCTTCACATTTTGTGTCAGCTTAAATATAGCCAGTGCGAGATTTTATGCATTGTTAACCTTGCATGAGAGCTGAGTTCTCTTTTAATCTTTTTTTTTTTTCTGTAGAAAATTAGACTCTATCTAAATTCAAATGTTCCCAAGTCATTAGCCAAAAAATATATATAAATTAAGAAGTCCCCAAGATGAACCTTGGTCCATGTAATCACAGAACTTTGTTTCTTAGCTATGGGGCCAATCCATTGTCACAAGAGCAAACTGAATGTGATCCAGCTTCCATGCAATTAGGTGACCCAGCAACTTCTAATCAGCAAATAAAATGGTCCCGAATTTCAAATTCTGAGATCATCTGGATGGAGGACTTTGTCCATATATTATAAATCCTGCTAAAAGTATTCTTTGGTATTTCCTTTGTTGCCATTTCACATTAAATACAACTCTCTCTCTCTCTCTCTCTCTCTCTCTCTCTCTCTCTTTCTCTCTCTTTCTCTCTCTTTTCTCACATACACACACACACACACACACACACACAGAGTAAATGATCAGTTGGGGAGACCTTGTGTGCTCTTACCAGAGGTCTTGTAACCAAGCCCACACAGCAGGAAAAAGAGACCAGAATTCAGGACAAGTAAAGACTTTGCTTTCTGATTCTATAGTTGCCTCCCCTATCAAGGGAGCTCCATTGTTGACCACTTTTCCACAGCACAGGTATCATTGCTGTCCAGAAGCTCTTGGCATTTGATCAGCAATTTCAACCAACACTTGGGTAACATCTTTTAGACAAAAACCCAAGCATTAGACTACTACCCAATTTCAATGAAAGTTACTCTCATTTTTTTAATGGTGCAATGGTTCAATTCAATTCAATAAATGTTCATTATCTACTGGGATAAATGCTGAGAATACAAAAATGAAAATGAAACAACTACTTCTGTGGAATAAAATTTCCCTCTCCAAATAGGTGTGTATTGCCATAGTTGTAAATGTGATTACCTAAAGGGTAGGGACCGTGTAATTGTTTTTGTTTTGTTCATGGTTTTTAGCTCATCATTATGCACACCCAGAAACTCACCTGAGCCCTAACTTTTTCCTTCTGATTTCCAGATACCCAAATGCACAGTTGTGTAACTAAAGACCTTTCATATTTTTTTAACTCTCTAAGGAATGAGAACTCTTTCCCAAAAACATCAATGTTAAAAGAAGGTGTCCATTAACTAGGAAATGTCTAGACAAACTGTGGCGTGTAGATATGATAACAGAATTCTATTGAATCATTGGAAATCACAATTACAAGAAGTCAGAGAAACATGAGAAGACTTGTATGAACTGATGCAAAAAAAAGAAAGTAGACTTGGAGAATAATCATAGCTAACTTTTACATAGCACTTCAAGGTAGGCAAAACAGTATGTACGTACATACTATCGTTGTGTGTGTGTGTGTGTATGTGTGTGTGTGTGTAAATCTTATTGGAAAATAATATGCATTATGACTATGTAACAGCAAAGGGATATAGTTATCAATACCTAACTCCATTCTATAGTGAGATTCAACTCTTGCCACTATTCATCCCTCCCTGTCCTGCACATATTTCATACTCTATAATGCTGTAGAGTAAGACCTAAGCTCTCTCTAGCTCTCAGAGAGCTGACTACCTCTCTCACTTCCTAAGTCCATCCCTCTGTGAGTGGTCATATCTTGTCTCATTGATCAAGGGTCCCTGGTAATGATTCCCAATCAGATCTTGGTTTAGCTCCCATCCTGGGAATCCTGTTCTTCTTCAACACATCACTTCCTGTGGATTTCTTTGATTCACCCCTAATTCAAGGACATATTAAATAAGCATTCAAAAGAATTAAAATAATAAAAATAAAAGTAGAAGTGTTAGTTAACATATTTTTTAAAAGATCTAGACTGTTTATTCATTTTGATCCATAGGCTCAAATCTCCTCAAGACAGAACTCTTTCTGGGCTGCTGTTCACTTTTTTTCATTTTCTCCCTGAGCTGGAAAATGGAAGATGAGATCTAAACCAGAAGTTCATTTCTCAGCTCAGCTACCAATTGATTTTGAATTAATTTTCTTCCATTCACTATCTGTCCTTGGAGTGAAATCTGTAGTGTTTTGCTCTGAAAATGGCAAGAACCCAGAACCAGCCTTGTCCTTTTCCCTGAACTTAGTCAGAATTCGACCTAAATTCTGTTGTAGTCTCATTGTCCCTATAACCTCAAGACATAATTCAATTTAAAAGGTACTTATTATGCACCTATGTGCCTGGTACTGTGCATACAAACATAAGAATAGTTGATTCATTCAATTATTTTATATTTTATTGGAAAAAGTAAAGAGTGTATAGTGAATATACACACAAGAAAAAAGACCATAATAGAGAAAATATGAATTATATATAAGGAAATTCATAAGTAGATGGTATGGGTCTAATATGAAGGAGAGTTTGTTAACACTAGGACAGGCTTCCAGAGAGCACAGCAGAAGGTTAAGGACACCGAAAGAATGAACCTGACCCAGATGGGTAGGAGGAACCGATTGGAAGCCAGGCAAGGGCATTTTTGACCAAGCAACATAAAGTTCAAAATCAGGGAGATTTTAAATGGAGCCATACGTAGAAAAGAATATTGGGTGTCTTTCACAAAAGCAAAGTAAAAACAAACAATCCAACTGAGAAGGAAGGGAAAACAGGGGGAACAGAGTAGAGAAAATATACTTTCAGGGGCAGGTCCTCATGAAGTGGAGCCCTGGGGCCAAGGTGATTAGAGAAGGATGACTTGATTTTTAGGTACTATCCTCCCGATGTTCAGCCAAGTCAGCCATAACTCAAGGCTCACTCTAATGTCCAATGGGAGCTTCAGCCATAGCTTGAAACCTTCCAGGACCCTTCCCTGTGGTTGGATTCTGGTGATCATCAATTCAAAATGTACAGCAGGTGGAGGTGTGTGGGATTGTCATGGCAGAGCTAATGTAACTTAACACCTTCTTTCTCTTTTCACCTTTTCATCTCCTCCCTGGCTCTGGTGATGTCATAGACGTGAGCACTTTTTCCTTAAGTTCTCCCCACAGACGGTGATTTTTTGAGAACCCATACCTGGTCCAGAACAGACCAGCTCCAGTGTTCATGTCAGTCCCGAGGAGCAAATAATAACACAAACATCCCTCTTCTCAAGGGAAGTGGAGGATTATGGATATAGAAACTATGTAAGGTGAAACTCTTGGGTATTTCATCCATACCCATTCCTTCTCTTCCAAAGGGAGATTTTGGTGGGTTGAAGGGGGGAAGAGAAGCAGTATATCAGGGAATGACTACAGCATGAAAAAAAATCAATAAATCTTTAGAAAATAAAATAAAACCATTCTGGCGCCATGTTTTTTTTCTTTCTCCATGCTCTGGGACATACTTCCTCTGTCCTGCCCGGACAACTACATCCTTGTCAAAATCTAGTGAACCCTGCCGTGACCTGTTGAGGACCCCGGGGTCTCCTGGCAAGCTCCTGCTTCATTCTTTAGTTCTGTGCTTCGGAAAACAAGCCATCAGTCTGTTCCTGGGGTCAGAGGTCAATCCCTTCTTCTTGCCTCTAGTGACAGGAGATTCTGTTCCCTTTCCTCTATTTAAGTATATAACATGCCCTCCAGTATGTGCTAATTAATGCATCTGTTTGCCTCACTGAGCAGCTGAAAGGCAGCTATTTAAACTGTGATTCACTTTGCTCCTTCCAGTGCCTCTACACATTGCTGGGGATGATTCAAGAGAGGTGCTTGATTACAGAGCCCCTTTCAAGAGCCAATTAAGGTGTTCATTAAGTGATGCTGATGTCTGTGAGTCCAGGTAACAGAAAGGGAGAGGTCAACATGGAAATCGGCGTGGCAAGCAGCCAACCGGGAGGAAGAAGTGAACTTGGGGATGGCCCCATCTTCCAGAGAACCCTTTCACGGGGAGGGTAAAAGGGCTCAGTTTAGCCTGTTAGTGGGATGGAATATGTGCCTTGGAAGATCTTCAGATCTAGCTGAATCACCCCTAGTTCCTTTTCCATGAGCTCTAATCCTATCACACCAAGAAGTGTATTCCCAAGAAGCCTCTCCTCTCAGTCAGCCTGAAGCATCCTGAGAGTGGGGACCCGGGCGTGGGACCAAGGATGCAAAGGAGCATGGGATGGTTCTTGATTCTTAGACTAAAGGAGTTCTTCTCTGGCCTCGTTTCACTCAGGCTATCTAAGGAAAGTTGGCTTTGATTTTCCACCCTAAATGAAAAGGCTGGTAACATATTTGTGCCATGGGCCTGAAAAGATCAGCCCTGGATGCCTGGTCTCTAGAAGAAAAGGAGCAGAGTTACCATAATCTACTGGAAAGAATGATGGATTGGAGTCCCAACACCTAGTTTCCAATATCAGCTCTTGTTTCCTACCTGAGCAACTCTAGGTGAATCAATTAATATCTCTGACCTCAGTTTTCTCTTTTGAAAAACAAGGAGATTGGACTAGATGATCCTCAAGGTCCCACTTTACTCTAAATTTATGACCTTATGTATCCAATTATGACTTAGTTCCCTGATGAAGTTCCCCAGATCTATCACTCTATCAGCAAGTCAATAAGCATTTATCAAGTGCCTAATATATGCCAAGCACTGCAGTAAGCATTGGGGTTACAAAAAGAGGCAAAAGGCAGTCCCTACCCTCAAAGAGCTCACAGTTTAATGGGAGAGACAACATGCAGCAACTACATAAAAACAGGCTATTGACAGGATGCATAGGAAATGTTTTACCTGAGGGAAGACACTGGGAAGGCCTCGGAAAGGCTGCTAGAGAAGGTGGGATTTCCCTCCTAAGAGAAGCTCTTTCCTTTCCTACCATTTTATTTCTTGCCTCACATATGCAATTGTGCTTTTCTATTTGATTCATCTGTCCCCCCAAACTCCTAGCAAGCAAGGCTGGTGTCTTCTTCACTTTGGGGTTTTCTTAAAAAATCATCTGTATAGAGTCAGGGCTTAATAAATGGCTATTTGCTTTGGGATGTGTTTTGAATGCTTTTTAGCAGACCGACTTTCCCAGAAGCCTTTGCTGGGTAGTAACTTAGCTGTGAGTAATCCACAAAGAGTGGGATATATCTGCGTGTCATCAGTTTATCTTTCCACCATTTATTCAGTCACATGATTGAAATCTCAGTATCTTTTCTGGGGTTCACTTTTCTCTCAAATGTCATATCCAATATCTCCCCATCCCTGCCTCCTCTCTATCCCCCAAACCAGCACCCAGGACAGGTCCTGCACCTGATTTACCTTGCTTCTGATGCTGAAATGTTTTTTCCCGGAGGATGTTCATGTCTTTGTGGTTTGGTCTTTCCTTATTGTCAGCGGGCAGATTAGATCAGCATGTCTGGGCAGGAAGAGGAAAAGAAATGCTTTGGTTCATGCTTGTCTCAGTGATCCGCTCTTCAGATTGCAAATTTAGGAAGTATGGAGGAGGGAAAGCTGTCTAACAGGATACACTGGTGACCTCTGCCTTTGTTTGGTTTTTCTCGATTTAGATTTTAGTTGTTCTAGATTCCCCCTTCCTGAAAGGGGAAAGCTGTTCTTTGACTTTCTTCACATCCCTAGCACAGAATAGATGCTTAAGAAATGCCAGATGATTGCTTAATAGATAGTCCCTCCTGAATGGTCCAGATCAGCCCTGCTCTGGCAGTCCCTTCTGAAGCAAAATACTCAATAAAGGCATAAAGATGGGCCCAGGTGATACCAATTGACTCATTTCCAACCTTATGCAGTTCTATTAAAGGCCTCAGATAAACTAAGGTGTCCCCTTTGCTACTGGGAGCTCCAGGGGGCTGCAAATGGAAGGAGGAGGGGACAATTACACTATTTTCCAAGCTTTAATTTTTCTACATCTATTGTCACTTTATTGTACATCATGCAGCATATTTTGTATATTCCTTGTGACCAGGGACATGTCCTGATGATCTCAATCTCTTCAATCCAATAGGCATATATTAAGCCCCTACTATATGCAAGTCACTGTATTAGGCCCCTATAACTTTGCTGTTATTTGTAGGAGTTTTAGAAAAACTTGCTGCTAATAAATGAATAGGATGGAGAATTAACTGGAAAAGAGGATCATGTTGTGCTCAGATGGTTCCTTTTCTGATCAGACGATCTTATGACACTTTCATCCATCCCTTTGTTTCATGGCCTCCCGATGGGATGGCCCCCAAAGTGGCAGCCATGGGAAGGTGTCCTGCCGTTGGAAGCAGAGGGGTGGACTGACATGAAGATCTTGCTGTGATCCTTTGAGTCAGGATGAGGACAGGGGTCTGGGTGGGGAAAGTGTGACCAGGAAATCCAAAATGGAGCTCAGCTCAAGGCCTGGAGGAGCAGTCTTGGCAAAGTGTGTGTAGGGGAAGCTCACACTGCAGGAAGCCCTCCATATCTTCGGATAAATAAAGATCTCCACTCTTGCACCTCCTCAGTGCATCAAGTATTCACTTGCAAAAAAAAAAAAAAACAAACAACTCAAAAAATAATCCTTATTTTAAAAATGAAAACCACTAGGGTGGGAATTCTCTGCTGTCAAAAGAAAGTCCTTGATAAACATTCCCCAGGAAGTAAATTTCTTTGACTGATCCTCCCCTCTTCTCTCCTCCCCTTTTTCCCTTCCCTTCCCTCCTCCCTTCATCTCTCCCTCCTTTCTTCTAAAAACAGTATAAGTCTGAGCCAGGCATTGGGGGAGATGCCCAAAGGCCAAGATACGTGTCTTTCTTCCCAGAGCTTCCTGTCCAGACCCACAGATGGTGGCTGCACCTTATGGAGGGAGAATGTAAAATGCTCCTAAAACCCTGGACCTAGACCCACCTCCTATACTGTGCACCTCTTCAAGGGCAGGGATTGTTTTACTTTTTGTCTTTGTATTCTTAGAACCCAGTTCAGTACCTGACACAAAGTAGCTGCTTTATTATTTTTTTTCCCCAAATGAATGGATGGGTTTAGAGAGATAGGGATCAGTTATGAAACCTGACTCTGTTACTTAGGATCTCTGTAACTTTGAGCAAGTTCCTTTCTTTTTCTGAACATAGTTTCCTCCTCCTACTTTTTTAATATCCCAAATGTCCATATTTCCACATAGTTGGTGCTTAATAAATAGTTACTGAGCTACAGATAATTTCTTCTTATTACCTGGAATATTCTCCCAAGTCACCTGCACTCTCATTTCCCTTCAAGAATCAAACCAAATGCTACCCATCCTCCTGGTCTTTCCTAACTTCCCCTTCCCCCCCAAATTTAGGTGCTCCACCCAATGAGAAGAACGATTTTTATTCCCTGAATGGCCAGCATGACTTAATGTAACTGTGCGTTGATTACAGCTCCAAGGCAGGAGTTTCAGCTCCCACACCAGGACCAGTGGCTAGGACTGGGCTATGATCCTGTTCCAAATCAGTGAGATACACTTGCTGATCAAGCCTGAGATAGTGACTCTGCAGGGAATTCTGAAAAACAATGATTGAAAGGCTCTCATCCAGCAGTCTGCTCATTCTTCCAGGCCCTCAAACTATTTTTAAGGGGAAATAGTAAAGGGATCTGTGCTTGAGTAAAAGTTATAAAGCCTTCTTTGTCTCTTCTTCTTCCTCCTGTTCCTTCTCTTCCTCCTTCTTTCTCCTCCTCTTCCTCTTTCTTCCCTTTTCTTCTTCGTTCGTTTTTTTCTCATCTTCCTCCTCCTCCTCCTCCTCCTCCTCCTCCTCCTCTTCTTCTTCCTCCTCCTCCTCCTCCTTCCTTCTTTTTGTCCACAGTACCTTCTAGGTTCTTAATTAAATACTTGCTGGACTGGATTCAGATGATGACAATCACCAAATTTGGCCTCTTTTGGAGCTCAGAACTGTGTAAATCTGATCTGGATGTGTAGGAAATCACTTTCCAAGTTCCATCTCTCAGCCTATATTTTCTACAAAATCTTCCTATTCTGAAATTTTCAGATTTTGATACCTACATTTCAAAAGAACTGTTTTTTTTTGTAATCCAATGTATATTATTTTACACACTTAAAAAGAAGTGGAGTTCAATGAATAGTGTTCTAACTCCCTATGTGACCAAATTTGAAGGCTATAAACCTTTTCCCATGGCCTTCCAGATGAAATTACAGTCCATGCCATAAAGCAAATCTGGTTTCCAACTGTCCTCATGGCCCCTATTCCACCTCAATCCCCAAATAGAAGCACTGAATCCTTGCCAACTTCCACAAATAAAAGGCAGACAGATAGGATTGATTGCCTCAGAGGTCCGGGATTCACAGAAGAAGGGGCTACCCCAGGAGACAGGGAGAGTTGAGGATAAAGCTTGAGAACATACACGCTATTTTCACACTATTGTCCACTTGCTACTGGAGGAAAAAATCCCAGCCACCCATAATTACAAGCTCCATACTGTGTTCTCTGAAGAGGAAGCACACGGAGGTTTGTAACAGTACCTGGGTGGGACTGCATCTGACCAAGGAGAAATAGTCAGTGACTACCATAAGATAGGTCTTTTTTTCCCTGACAGACTTTATGATTTTCCTGCCTGACCCTCAGGATCAATAGAATTTATAAAATGGCTGACTTTGACCTAGCTCACTTGTAAAATTATATGTGGAATTCAGCTTGAACCATATCTTGTCCTCCAGATAATTTATCCTTTGTTAATTCTGAACTCCCCACCTTGTTTCCTCTTCCCTTTTCCAGTGGGAGTGGAGAAGTTTAACAGGCCACAGATAGGGGGGAACTCTGGGGGAGGTATAAGACCCTTCAGCCCAGAGGAAACTTGCTGACAGTGCATGGCTCGGCTCCCCATCTCCCCTAAAGGCTCTTGGATTTCCAGAGAAGTCAGGGGGTGTGACAATCTGTGTTGTAGTTGGGGCAGAGTGATACCAGGTGACAAAGAGTTATCTCTATACAATAGCAAGTTGTTTATGTGGTCCTGAATGCACAGTTACTTTGGTTATATAAGGGTATTAGGGAATATAAGGCTGAGAGAATTTGGAATAAACACACTCCATGTTTTTACTATCTTCATGAGTCTCGCCTCATCACTCCACCACTAAGACCAAGGACACGGGCTAGTCCCAAGGTCCTCCACAGAGCTAGTCCAGACAGTGTATTTTGGCACTAGAAAGCACACTACAGAGAAGAGGATCTGCAACTTAAAACCTAATACTGAAGATATATTGGTATATATGTAGCTTGTAGGATACCCATCTCTCACACATGGAACATACAAAAAAGCCCCCCAATTCATGAGATCCTTTGGGACTTCACATCCTCTCAAGAGTGTCCACCACTGTGTTCATTTTCACTAACCAGCTAGTGAACTAACCAATTAGTTCAAATCAAAGACATTTAATAAAATAAAATGGTAAGAAAAAATATAATAGATTTTACTGTAAAACTGGCATGCCCAGATAGATAGATAGATAGATAGATAGATAGATAAATAGATATATAGATAGATAAACAGACATACATATAGGATAGATTATTGATAGACAGATAGTCACATACATACATACATTCATATATACATGTGTATATATATGTGTGTGTGTTTATATTCATATTTAAATACATGATCTCCATGGGAAGAGAGGGCACAGTGAGAAATATACACAGAGGAAGAAGCATAGCAAATAGTATACATTAGAGCCAGCATGTATACTTGTATCAATCCAAGACAGCCAATTGCCAAATTTTCAGTAATTTTGTGGGCCACTTGCTAAACCCAGGCAGTGCACCATTCAATTAGCTCTTGCACCAATGTTATTTCTTACTTTAAAAAATGGT
Source organism: Antechinus flavipes (assembly GCF_016432865.1). Classification (NCBI taxonomy): domain Eukaryota; kingdom Metazoa; phylum Chordata; class Mammalia; order Dasyuromorphia; family Dasyuridae; genus Antechinus; species Antechinus flavipes. The sequence continues at coordinate 8,034,624 of NC_067400.1, read as the reverse complement.
GACCACTATAGAAAAGTATTTTTTCAGTGTATTGTCATCTACTTTAAATAATTATGGCTTTAATAATGAACATTTGAAAATGAAATTAATTGTATTTACCTTTAAAGGTGCTAATACATACCTCTAAAACACAAACTGTTCTATTAAACTTTGATATGCTCCTCATCTGTTTGGTAACAGTCTTTTTACTTAGACCTCAAAGAATATGTTATTTTGCTTCTCTTTGGTTAATATAACATATAATATTGAATATTATAATTACATGGGTTTCTGTCTTATCCCATTATCTTACTGTAAATATCATAAATGCAAGAACTGTATACAAGTTCTGTATTTCCCATGTTATCTAGCATAGAATCCTGTGGGTATTTTTAAAAACTGATCTTGACATAACTGATCTTTGAATAAATTTTCTCATGATAAAAAAAGTGCTAATACAATGCTGGGGGAAAAAGTTTGAAATACTTAACATTATTAGAAAAATCATCAGTTGATCTTTTTTAAGTCATCAATTGTCATTCTTACTTGATGATTCAGTATCTGAAATAAAACAAATTATTTGTTTTAAAATATTTTGGATAAAATTTATTCAGTTGATCATCAATCTAATAAAAATAAAATCAGGCTAGAAATTGTAGCTAAAGAATTTGAAATTGAAATTATCAAAATTATTCAAGTATTGAAACCAAGATGAACAATGTGCAATTTCTATGTACTACTGGTCTATCATGTAGCATGCATGCATTTTTCTCCTTCTTCAGTATAGAAATGAGCTAACATCAATTTCTTGCAAAACCTTACTTTAACCATTGACATTCCTGAAGACTTTTCATTACTTTCAACTCCATTGCAGTTAAAAAGAATTAGCATTTTAAAAGCACAAAAGGTAATCAAGAAAATTGGAAAATTTAAAGGCCGCTACTGGGAAATATGAATCTCAAGTCAAAGATTTGATTAAGTCAGATTAAAGACAGTACATTTAATAAAAAGTAATAAATGTAATGCTCTTCCTATGAATATGTGTTACTAAAATATAATTCAACACATGCATTTATTAGAAACAAGTCATTTTAGTTAATTTACTATATTTATGTATATATAATTTAAATATACATATATATAATATATTAATTTATTTTACCTTATAAAGGACTAACAACACTAACCCATCCTATTTAGATAGGGAAAAAAGGTATCATTTAAGTAAAATTTTAAAATTTGGAATTTACTTGAATGATTTTCAGAATTTTGTAGATAATCATGTAGCATCAATGCTCCAGTCTTGTAGAGATTTAAACTATTTTTGAACTTCTTTCCTACTGTTCGACAAGAGCAACATCTGTGCACTAACCAACATCTGACTTAGAATTAGAAAGTCATCGTTAATTATACCTGACGGCTCATTTGAACCTCTTCAAAATGATTTGTAGAGAACTGCATTTCAACAAGCCATCCAAATTATTGGGATCTAAAATTCTGTGTTTTTTCCAATTACCAAAAATGCAATGCAAATTTAAGGGAAGGGGAAAATCAACAAAACAACAAGGATGACCACAACAATAATTCAATGTAGGATACTAACAAGACATCTTCTTTCACCTCTATCATTCATTCTAACTTTCCAAGTTTATAATATTTTCATCCCTCACAAATAACCTATAAGAATTTGTTCTGTTCTGCTCTGCACAGAGGTTATTATAATAAAAATTAGAATCTAATAAGTTTATAGAAAGAGTATGAAGTGCTCTGAGTTTAGGGGTTGCTGGAGCCAACTCATACCAACTGGGCAAGTCAACTGTTAAATTTTTAGTGTGAACATTTGCACCCCAGAAATCAGCAAATCCCTCCCATCAAGGCTTAATGTATTATTGAGAGTCTAGAGACCAGAAGAGTCAAACATATAGCCTGTTAACACTCTAGAGTATAGCTACAGTAGATTGAAATACATTTGGGAGACATTTAACAAAATAAATAATGATAGAACATAGATAATGCTGATATGTGGCTTTCTAAGTCAATATGTGGCCAACAGGGATCCTTATGTAAGGTTTAGTGGTTCCATTTCTATTTGAGCTTATATTTTATTTAGTCTAGACTAAAGTCATGCAGAAAATGTTAATAAAACAGACAAAGCTTAAAACTGTGATGTATGCACTTCCCACCGAGATCTGGTTGTTAAACATTTACCAGCACACTCTTATTTGCGATAAAATGAGGGAAATAATTCTCAGGAAAGATGTTTTGAACAATGTATCATGTGAGCCAAATTTTAAAGGATGAGGAGGAAGTCACTGAATGGAAATGATGGAGGTCATTTTAAGCATAAAGAATAATGGGAAGAAAGACCTTTGTAGGGGCAAGTTTGTAATATATTCTAACTGGAGCAGAAAATTTTTGAATGACAATAAAGAAAGTTTATATTATGAAAGGCCTTGAATGGCAGACTAAGAAGCCTGGTTTCTATTTAACAGGACAAAGAATTCATTGGAAGTTTTTGATTAACTCAATAACACAATTATACTTTAAACTTAAATAATCAAATGTGTGCCTATATTCATTTATGCATGTGTATATTAATGCATATATGGTTATGCATATATTCATATATAAAAATTATTTATTTTATATGACTGGGAACTGTAGTCCTTTCGTTGCACATTTCTCTAATTCTTGTGTTTGCTAATAAATTATAAGTTCTTTGAGAGAAGGGCAGTTTGACTTTTTTTTATATCCTTGGTATCCAGCATACTATCTATATATAATAAGGGCTTAATAAATCATTTAAATAATTGATAACTTAGAGAGAATCTAAAGAGATAAGAAAAAATAACCATAAGATATAATTTCTTCTCCCCAAATTTTCCTCCAGATTCATGTGCAAATCCTCCAAATAACTTGAGTAAATTGTGTAGCTCTATGTAGTATGCAAAAGTCAAGACATAATTTCTTTTTTTCCTTTATGGGACAGAAATGATGATTTTTCTATTTTGCACAACTACAGGATGTAACTTACTTTATGTAATATAATCTCTCTTGGGGTGTCTCCCTTCTGAGTTATGTGTTCTGGCTTCAGTCTTTCATCAACTTCCCACCTTCTGCAAGAAGCCCTTCCCAGTCCTTCTTAATCTTGGATCTTTCCCTTTGAAACTATTCCTGATTTATCCTGGATATATCTTCCTTGTAGTCACTTACGTGTTGCCTTCCCAATTAGATCATGTTGGGGACAAGGACTGTTTTATATTTCTTTGCATCCTTAGTATACTGCCTGATACGTAGTAAATAAATAATAAATACTAATTGACTTGATTATTTATAAATTAATTCATGTTGTGCCCATGAAGGGAAATTTTTTTTTTAAGGTTCCTTTAAGAATGTCTTGTGTAAACCCAGATTTTAGTATTTGGCTTCAGTTTGCCAAAGGCAAGGTGTATTTTATATCTTTTGACATTTTAATGGGCCCATGATTTCATCAGTAAGGGTGCTCCCTCTGCAGATAGAGATCATAGTCTCTCCAAGTATTCTTATCTGGGATGATTTGTCCATAAATCCTCCAAAAGGGAATCACCCAACTTTGCTGGAGGCCTTTCTATCTTTCTTTTAACATTTTGAGAATACTTTGTCAATGAAATCATGTACTACTGTAATATTGGGTTTTAGTACTTGCTCAATTCCTATACATATTGAAAAAGCAAACTGACCTCATGGTTAGGGTTTTCTTAATCTAACTATCATACAAAATTTCTGAATTTTATGCTGATGAAGGAAATATCGCAAGGTTGCCTTGTTTATCCCCAAGGCAATAGATGAAATAGCGAAAAACCCAAATCAGCCTGAATATATGAGAAACACTCTAGGCCCTCTCACCCCAACAAAGGAAACTTCTTTGAAGAAAACATTTCTAGATCCCATGGCTGTAAAATCCTTCTTTATCCAATTAGAATCTCTTATGGTGCAATTCAAGACCATCGCTTCATGTTCTAGCCTGGCTGGAGGAATAGGACAACTCATCAGCAATCTCTCTCTGGGAAAAATTTTCTCATGCTTAAAGGTAGTAACATCTGACCTGCTTAGAAACCTAGCGTGACTCCCCATTGCCTAGAAGACAAAATACAAGTTCATTGACTCAGCACAAACGGCCATCCGTAACCTTCTTAGCATCTGTCTTGCATGCCTTATTCCATGTTCCTCCTTATTTATGAGCTCTAAATTCCAGCCAAATTAGATTAATAGCAATAATCTGAAATCAATCAATTGCTTAATAGATATTTATTAGACACCTACTATATGTCATGAGCCATCATACAACTGATGCCTAAGAAGTGTTAAGGATACAAAAACAGAATTTTCCTGACCCCATGACAATCTAACAGGACAGATAATGTAATACAGGTAGGAATATATGGCAGAAAGACAGACAGATAAATAGGTACATAGAAGATATATAAATATAGATAAATAGATAAATAGATAGGTAGATAGATGATAGACAGATAGATAGATAAATAGATGATAGATAGATAATACTTAGATGAATATACAAGCTGTTTTGGGGATGGCATCTGAGGATCAAGAAAGACATAAAGTGGAAGGTGGAAGTTGAGTCTAGAAGGAAAAGAGAGATTCCAGGAATCCAGGCTTTAGAGGGCAGAGCAAATGCAAAGGCATGGAGCACCTTCCCATGAAATAATGAGTATACCAGCATATATTAAATTGTCATAATATCATTAAAACATGACATGTCGGGAAGAATAAGGAAAAGAAGACAAGAAGAATATCGTAGGACCAAGTTGTGAAGGGCTTTAAATACAAGACAAGATGTTCCTAGAGATATAGAGACAAGTCATCGGAGTTTATTAAATGGGAAACAATGATACAGTTAAAAATGGACTTTAGAAAAATTACTTTGGCCTCTTATGGAAAATGGATTGTTATTGTTGTCCAGTCATTCAACTCATCATGACCCCATGGACCATAGCATGCCAGGTCCTTCTAGCTTTTGCTATCTCCCTAAATCTATCCAAGTTCATTTTCTTTGCTTCCATGTCACTATCTATCCATTTCATCCTCTGCGATCCTTCTTTTTTGCCTTTAATCTTTCCCAATAGCAGGGTCTTTTCCAGTAAGTCCCATCATCTTGTGGCCAAAGTAGTTAAGTTTCAGCTTCAGTATTTGAACTTCCAGGAATAGTCTGAATTAAGTTCTTCAAGTATGTTCTGATTTGATCTCCTTGCTATCCAAGGATTCTCAAAAGTCTCCAGCAACACTATTTGGGAACATTGATGTTGTAGCACTTAGTTTTCCTTGTAGTCCAATTCTCACAGTCATACAATCCTACTAGGGAAAAAAAAGAAAAACAAAAAACAAAAAACATGGCCTTGATAATATGGTCCTTTGTCAACAAGGTGAAGTCTCTACTTTTTAGTATGTTGTCCAGATTTGCCAGAGCTTTCCTTCCAAGGAACAATCATCTTTCAATTTTATGGCTGCATTTGCTGTCTGCAGTGATCTTTGACACCAATAATGTAAAATTGGACAGTGCTTCCAAACTTCTCCCTCTATTGCCAATAAGGGATGGTATCAATTGTCAAGATCTTAATTTTTTGGATGTTATACTTTGAGCCAGCTTTTATGCTTGCTTCTTTCACCCTCATCAAGAAGTTTCTTAATACAAGGTTTTGCAAAGGTGAATGTTGAAATCTATCTCTGGAAAAAAAATTGAAAAAGTTATAAAAAAGAAGTTTCTTAATTCTTCTTCACATTCTGTCATCAGAATACATATCTGAAATTGTTGATATTTCTTTCAGCAGCCTTCATTCCAGCTTTTGATTCATACAGTCTGGCATTTCGCATGAAGTACTCTGCATATAAGTTAAATAAATGACAATATCCATACTCACTCCTTTTCCAATTTTAAACCAATCAGTTGTTCTATGTTCCATTCTAACTGCTTCTTCTTGGCCCACATACAGGTTCTTCAGGAGATGAGTAAAATAATCTGGTATTCACATCTCTTTGAAAACTTGCCACATTTTGTTATGATCCACACAGTCAAAAGCTTTACTGTAGTCAATGAAGCAGAAGTAGATTTTTTTTTTCTGGAACCCTCTTGCTTTTTCCATAATCCATTGGATGTTGGCAATTTGGTCTCTAGTTCCTCTGACACTTCAAAGATTAACCTGATTTTCTGGTAGTTGTCTGTTCACATACTCCTTAATAATTGTAACTTGCAGAATCTTAAGCATAATTTTGCTGCTATGTGAAATGGGCTCAATTGTTTGATCATTTGACTCTTCTTTAGCATCCCCTTCTTTAGGCTTGGGATGTAAATTGATCTTTTCCAATTCAGTGGTCACTGTTTAATTTTCCAAGTTTGCTGGAATATGAGTAGGGAAAGACTGGGAAAAGGAAGTTGTCAAAATACATGTGAGAGGTGAAAGGAGTGTGGTTTTAGATGGTGGCTATGTGAGAGAAGGGAATATATATGAGAAATATTGACAAGATTTGGCAACTCTAAAGATAAGAGGGAGGGAAGGAAAGAAGGCAGGAAGGAAGGAGGGGAGGGAAAGACAGAGAAAAAGAGAGAAACAGAGAGACACAAGAAGAGAGAGACAAAGAGAGACAGTGTGACAGAGATCCACAATAACATCAAGGCTGAGAATCAAGGTGACTAGAAGAAAAGTTTGGGAGAGGGAAAATTTTGAGTTACATTGTAAATTCTGAGTTTGAGATATCTACAGAATATCCAGGCTGAAATGTCTACCAAGCAGTCAATGTAAGACTTCAGTTCAGGAGTGAGCCTAGGGCTGGATTTAAGCCTGAGAGATAGGTGTACAGGAGGGGTCACTGAACCTTTTGAAGCTGATTAGTTCATCCAGAAAGAGAATCCAGTGAGAAGAGATGAGGGTCTGCCTCTGGGCATTTGCATGAACACCTTTCCATGCCTAGAATGGTCTCCTTTCTTATATTTCTCCTTTGAGGGCAAGACAAATGCCCAGTAATTAGAGCAGTGCTGTGAACATGATGTGTAAAGGGCTGAAACTCTTGAATTGATGCACTGAGGTTGGACAACCGAGCACTTAAGGCTAATTATAGATTGGCCAGTACTCTATTAGCATATGCTTGGAGAATGGCCCTTCCCACTATCCTGTGCTGGCTCGATAATTGGTGTATACAGAGAATTGTAGGAGGGACTAGGGGGTGGAGTAAGACTAGTCAGGGTCACTTTTGGGCAGGAGACAAAGAGGACAGGTTGTGGCGATTCCTGTGTCCATTCCCTTCATTTCTACCCCTAAAGACCAAGAATAAAGACTAAGGACTTTTGCTTATCCTGACTCCAGATGATTCTAAGGTATCCAGGGTACTAACTCGGTCCTCATAATGATGCATAAGGATTTAATAAATTTGGGTTGAGATATACTAAATTTAAATTATGCAATAGAGCAGCATCAAAATTAATGTAAATCTGAATAATGTAACACTGAGTTGGTGAGAGTTGTAAAATGATACTAGCTCCCATTTAATGCAAATCAAAATTTAATTAATGCAGGGTATGTGCACTAGTCAAATGATTTTGTAATATTCTACACTTGCCCATTGTCAATTGTGGACATGATGTATTATTATTATTGTTGCCATATTGTCAATACTTATGTTTAAATTTTTTTTCTTAACAAAATGGATACTTGGAGGAATGATTTATATGGAAACAGTGTCATCTAAAAAAAAAAAAAAGAGGTGTGATGTCACATTAGAACAAAAATTTGATGGAATTAAATGGCATGAACATGTTTATACTAACTCCAAAATAGGATGAGATGTTGGAATGCCTAAATCTATAATATGGATTATTATAAATTCATAGGTGAAATAAAAAAAAAAAAAGGCGAAATTGCATCCTTTGTGTCCGCATGTGTGTATGTGTGGGGGAGGGTTGGCAAACGATTATAAGAATAGAAGTGTTACAATGATAGGAATGGAACATCTTTTAACTGTATAGATTAAAGATCACCATAAAAAATACCTCTCTTTGCAGAGCAGTCATTTAAACCAAAGTTTCAAGTTTATGCAAGATAGTGAAAAAAATGGATTATGAAGAAACTTTTAATGTAAACATCAATTGATTTGATTGCTTTAAACATTGATTCAATTGCAAAATGTTAAAATTACTAAATCCAGCTAGTCCAAATAAAGTTGAGACAATAAAACAATCAGATGTTTGGGAGAAAATCAAAAAGGAGGATCTACTGATCAACAAATTTTGTTTGCATGGATGAAATGGTTGGTTTTTTTTTTTTCCTGGAAAAAAATGTCTTCTGGAACTTACATTCCTAAGAAAGAAAAAAAACTCAATCTGAATTTAAAATTTCTAAGGATCACCTAATATCACAAAAGTAGTTATCACAGAATAGGATTTTAAATGAAGTGCATTACTTTTTTATCAGTCCCCAAATCCTGTACTTCAAGAAACTACAAATATCAATTTCTTCCAGTTCTTTGATGTTCAAATAAAACTGATGAGTGACTACATTTATTTCCAAAGATTAGTTTCCAAGTTGTTTTAGCCAACCTATGTAAAAAAAAATTACAACTACAGCAATACCATCAGTTTAAATTATTGTCAAATTTTTAAATAATGGCTTAGTTTACACAACTATGCTTGGTTCATTGGTGAAAATATAGCCTCATAAATTTGTGTAGACATAGCCAGAGCTCTTTGTACTTTTCAGCATATATATAAATATATAATGAAATAGAAGATAGCTCATTCTAAAAAGCTAAACTATTTTAAATGAAAATGTTTTCAATATATTGTCAATGTAAGCTTATGTTTACATAAAATATCCAGTATTTTTTTCTCAAAATAAAATGCTTTGTATAATTACTCTATGACTTAGTAATAAATTTGAATCAGAAATATTTTGTTATCAACTTCATCAGAAATAGTTTTTTGTTATCATTTGGTATTATATTGTTAGTAACAGATACAACAACTTGCTTTCAAACTTTTTTTATTGACTATCATTATTGATCTAGGATCAGTTATTATATGTTGCCATTATAACTTCAAATAATGCAAATTCAAAAGATGGGATGACTTCATAAGATTCATTCTGGATCTAGTTGCACTCTTTTCTTTCCTGTACTGATCAATCCCAATTCCTTTGGTTCTTTGATTATTGATTATTTTGCCAATCTCTTAAATAGTTAAGTGGTTCTCGACTTGTAATTCATGGTGTATGGGGGACTGATTTACTGTTACATTTGCTGACCATTTCAAGAGAAACACTAATTCAGACTTAACATTCATCAATATATGCAATCATTCTTTATTCATAGACATACATTACATATTCTATAAATTGAACATAAATCCCTCTAGAATCAAACCACCCATCTTAATTCCTAACGGTCCTGTTAATTATGTATCATACTGATGCTCATGACAAGGTTTCTTGTCTGCCCAGATAGAAGCAATGTATCTCCCTACAAAGTGGCCTCCTGGCAAGTCATCTTTGTCCTGCACTGCTCTCCAACAAACATAGGGTGCTCAAATCCCTACATCTAGGAATTAGTTCTTGTGGCCACCTGGAAGCAACTTGATAACTAGGATCTCTGGTGAGTTTTTACAATTATAGCTAAGGTTGTTTAAAGCTACATTTATGTTCCATTTGTTAATCAATTATCTAAGATTATGGTAACAGGAAACTACCAATCAAAGCTTTAGTTTCCTAATACCATTAGCATTTATCACTTTTTGGGATACTCACACATAATTACCAAAACATGGAGGAGTGTTTATCTTAGTATAGAAAAATAATTTGTAAAACAACAACTTAATCACATTATGGAACCTTAAAACAAAATGGAATTAATCATGCTAAATTCAAATAGACCTTCTCACTACATTCCATCCCTTGGCTGCAAGCTACTTCTGCAGCTATCTAGGATGATCTATAACTAAGATTACGATAATCACTAAAATTATCTATATGGTAGTTCCATATACATGATGTTTATGTTGCTTAGCAACAGAACAAAAATCCCACTATAGCCATCTTCATAAGATATTTCCTAATTCAGTTACAAGTACTTTATCCACACTAAAATTACTTTGTGTATGTAAGAGGGGTGGATTGACCAATGAGAGTATGCATGAATATTTCCTATCTTGTTTCAGTCCATACAACCACATGAATGATGACAGAATATAAAATTTATTGGATGGCAGAATATTGGATTTCAAAAGAGAATCTAAAAGCATTTGAGTCATACTGCCTCATTTTACAAAGGAAGAAGCTGAGGTCCAAAAGGCAATGTGACTTGGGTCACATAGAAAAAGACACAGATCTTTCTGACTCATATTATACCACACAGCCTCCAAATTTGAATCTAATAATTTTTTAAAATTATGTAATGGATGAAAATATTCTTAATTGCCTAAAAAGCTTAAAAAAGGAAAAACCCTGTAATGACTCAGAGGTCACAAAGCTAAGCTCAAATTATATAAAATGCATGAGGGACATCTTTATTCCTCCCTTTTTTTGTGGCTACAGGCCAGGCCAAACTACTTTGAAATGGCTCTGGAACTGTGGGAGAAGGTGTTGTAGCTATGTATATGATAGTCTCCATCTCTGTGTTTCTTCTTACCTGATCTTAAGCAGATGAATACTGGGGGGTGATAGAAGTATCCAAGAGTTTGTCAGAGACACCCAGTATTTCTATGAGAGGGTCCCATTAGAGACCACAGGGATTATTTGAGTAGTATATCTCCCAGTAGAATATAAGTTTCTTGAGGACAGGCACTAGTAGATTTTTTTTTTAAATTTATGTTCCCAACTCCCAACTCCCAACCTAATCCATTGTCCTGGCATGAAGTAAATGTGTAAAAAATGCTTATTGAATTCAACTGAGTTGTACATGTAGGTCTTGATGTCTTCATATAGCCAACCAAGATATAGGACTAATTGCTTTCTAAGGCCATTTGGTGATCTAGCCTTCTGTGATGATTTATTGTGAAAGATGAATAACTAAAAATGATCTTTGGGATATTTGGGAAAGCATTTTATAGATGAAAAGTGTGCTGGGATTTAATTTACCAGGAAAAAGCAAATAGAGTTATGGTTGTGGTTAATGTTTGTAGATTCAGAGTTGGAGAAGGTCTAGACATGTGATGGAATATAGCACCGACCTCTTCCTTAGACTTGACAGCCTTCTTTTGTGGGATGGGGAGTGGGGCAGAATGAGGCTGACATTTTCTGGGGAGATTTTATATTTTTTTCTAAAGTACAGCTCTTCCCTTCTCCCACTCAGTAAGGCTATCTATGGCTAAAAGGATGAAATACAAAATTCTGTGTTTGGTATAATGTTCCATCTTTTTGGTCTTCTTATTCCTTACTCCCCAACATGTACTCTTCAATCCAATGAGACTGACCTCCTCCTGTGAATGAGATACTCCACATCTCTGCTCTGAATATTTTTTCTGGCTGTATCCCATTCTTGCAATGCTCTTTCTTCTCATCTCTGTGTCCTGAATTTTAAATCTCCCCCCTCTCCCCACCAAATCCCACCTTCTATAGGAAGCCTTTCCTGATGTATCTTAATTCTGGTGCCTTTTCTCCAGTAATAATTTCCTGTTGTTTCTGGATCTGCTTGTTTGTCATCCACCCCTCTCCCCTATTATATTGTAAGCTGCTTGAGAACAACAACAACAACAACAAAATTTGCCTCTTTTTGTATCCCCAGTGTTTAGTCCAATGCCTGGTATATAATTTTCAACATTACACTTCCTGGGGAATGATAGCTTCAAATCAGAGCTCATTACTTTCCACCTAAGCCTATCCCTCCTCCAGAATTCCCTATTCTGTTAAGGATAACACAATCCTGCCAATCATCCAGAAAAACAAGCAAATAAAGAAACAAAAAACAATTCCTCAGAATCCTCTCTGACTCTTTGCTTTTCCTTGTTCTTCCCATCCAATTCGTTACCAATTCTTATTGATTTTCCTACCATAAGATCCTGGGCATATCACCCCTACCTTCTTTCCATCCAGAGAGCCACCAAGCTAGTGTAGACCTTTCCTTTGCCCCCCATTTTTAATTTTAAAAATCTAATTTTATTTCATTATTTTTCTTTTAAAAAATTAATAATAGCTTTTTATTTTCAAAATACATAGAAAGATAGTTTTCAACATTCACCCTTGCAAAACCTTGTGTTCCAAATTTTTCTCTTTCCCTTCCTCCCACTCACTCCCTAGACAGCAAGTAATCCAATATAGGTTAAACATGTGCAATTCTTCTAAACATACACATTTATCATGCTGCACAAGAAAAATCATATCAAAAGGGAAAAAAAATTAGAAAGATAAAAAGTAAGCAAACAACAACAAAAAAGGTGAAAATACTAAGTTACCCCCCCCCCCACTTCTCTTTCTGGGTGCTCTCTCCATCCCAAGACCATTGGAACTGACCAGAATCACCTCCTGAACTGTTGAAAAGAGATGATCATCAGAGTTGATCACCACATAACCTTGTTGTTGCTGTGTACCATGTTCTCTTGGTAGACCTAATAGTTTCCTTGCTTCTTGATTCTTCCCTTTATAATCCATCTTTCCCAAAGTTGCCAAAAGAATCTTCTTCAAACACAGGTAACACCACATTGCTTCCCTACTCTAAAAATTCCAGTGACTCTATTACCTTTACGATAAAATACAAAGTCTTATAATTGGCATTTACTATCACTCATGATCATCTTTACAGATGTATTTCACAGGAGGTTTTTTAAAACAGCGTCTGTAGTCTTTCAACTGAATCTGTGCCTTTGACCAGTTGGTCCCTCCCCACGGGGAATGCACTCCCTCCACTTCCTTTCTTTTCATGTTCAGCTTTCTTCCAGGACAGTCTAGATAAGAAGCTTATCTCTTCCCTCAGCACTCTCCTACAAGGTTTTAGTCACTTAATCAGTCACCTAGTATTTATTAAGGAACCCCTGTGTACCAAGCACTCTACTAAACACTGAGGATACTAAGAATGACTGAAATCACTGTCAGATCTCAAAGAGCTCACAGTCTAATGCGGGCATATTGTTTCCCTCTATGTTTTCTTCTATTTAATGATTTGAAAAAAATATTATATCCTATTGTATTTAACTTATACTTTAACATATTTAACATGTATTGGTCAATCTGCCATCTGGGGGTAGGGGTGGGGGAAAGGAGGGGAAAAGTTGGAACAAAAGGATTTGTAACTGTCAATGCTGAAAAATTACCTATATATATATTTGTAAATAAAAAGCTATAATAAAAAATATATATTATTTCCACACACTGAATATAAACTCCCTGAAGGCAAAGTTTTTCACTTTTATATTAGGATCCCCTGTCTCTATTATGTATACAGAAGGGGTTTACTAAGTGCTTGTTCTTCTTTGAATACCAATGATTCTAAACCACAGGATGTACCTATTTCTACATGGTGATAACATCAAATCTCAGACTTGCAAAGGACTCTTTTAAAAATCTAAAAATCTAGAGCAAATCTTCATTTTATGGATGAGGAAGATATTGGCATGTGACCAGCTGTAACATCATCACTGCTTTAGGATAGCCTCCAGGTACCAAGACTTATTAGAAAGGAAGGGGCCCTTCACCCTCAGACCCCAGCAGATTTTTCATGGTGTGTTTTATTTCTCCTTCTGCACTTCTCACCCAGAGTATCAAAAACAAAGGCTTAACAACAGAGTATCTGTCTGCATTGTTAATGGTATTCTTGGGGTCATCTACAATACTACCCTTGAACTTATTGTGCATATATACAAACACACAAATATACACACACATACACATATATGGATATATATATCCTTCATTCCTTTCATTTCTTCCTTCCTGTCTTCCATTTCCAATTTGTAAATGAAAGCACAAAATTGTATTGTGTGATTCATGACATTTAGACATAAATCCTAGACATATTTAAAACTTGATTTTAGAATAAAAGTACATATTCAGAGACTAGGGACATTGAAAGGAAATCTAAGATGGCCATTGCTACTTCAAGGATGATACTTGTTTTCTTAAAAAATATATATATTAGGGATGACCGGGGGAGTGGGAGAGTTATAGAGCAAAATTCCAATGATTAAAAAGATCAATATAATTTATTTTCTTTTGAAAAAGAACTAGAGAATAAAACAAATCAGAGGACTGGGAGAAATGATTTTTGGATTCTTGTTTCCTTACCCTGGGATGTTCCTGTCAGTTTTGTTTCTTCTTCCCCTTAAAAAAAAAAAAAAAAATCAGGTTTATTTTTCTTCCTTGATTCATAGGAGGACAAGATCATTTACATGAGACTTCCTGTGTCTGATGTCACTAGGAAATGGATAGTGCCCAGTTCCTGTCTGAGTCACTCACCCCAGCCCACATTAAAGCCAGGCCAAAAAAAAAAAGGCTTTAGACAATTCTCAACAGACAGAAGAGCTTGCTTTGCTGCTGAGGTTAGCCCTGCTACCAAGCAAGAGAAAAACCTCCGAACTCTGAAGGACTTGGAAGTCCTTGCACTTCAAGCTTCCTTTGAGCTACAACCTCCCTGCAACATCACAGTTCCTCCAGCATCTGCTTGAAGAAAGGGACCCCATCGCTTCCCTAGACAGCCCACTCTACTTGAGCAAATCCCTCGCTCTTACTAGGCTTTTTCCAAACATTAATCTTTCTTTCTTTCACCCATCATTTCTGGTTCTATCCTCTGTAGCCAAGGCACAATATTGAACTGTCATGTTCCTCCTTTTCTCACTTCTCTTTATTAGACTAAACATTCATCCATCCTATGTCTTCAATAGATCATCTTAGGGTTCAAAATTTCCTCACTTATTGTTTCTAGCATTTCTCCAGTTTATCAGCCAGAACTAACCCATGGATTCTGATCAGGGTAGGAGAGATGATGGCCCCATCTCCCTAGACATGGACATCACATCTCCCTCTCTCTTGATTTACAAAGAGGTCACTAGCAATATAGTCAACAACAAAAATAAGAAATAGATAAATGAATGAGATATAAGATCCACACACCCAAGAAGGCATTTTCTTTACCAACCTTAATCAATGGTTATTCTTAATTCCCTTGATTTTCTCAGCTTCCTTTATGAGTTAGCTCAAATCTCACTTTCTTCACAGGCCTTTTTCAGACCATTCCTTTCCCACTGCCTGTTATTTAGCCTTTGTATTCATATATGTATGTACACCTATCTACGTATTCAGATGCACATATGTACACATGTGTATGTGCACAGAATATACATACAGGTTAAACCAAGTAGACATGCATGTGTGTATTACCTTTATCTATATGTGTGCATGTACATCCATGTACACATGTATGTGCACACAATGTAAACAAAGTTTTAAAGAGATATTTATGCATATGTTATGTGCGTTGATCTGTTACTATGTATATATGTACACATGTGTGTATTGCATAAATATAATATACACAAGGATTGAAGACAGGCAGTATGTATGTATATATTTCCACACCTATTTGCATCATGTCTCCTCCATGATTATGGACCCTTGAGGACAGATACCATGGTTTGAGTGTTTTTTTTTTTTTCTTTTCCCGATATTTCCAGTGCCGACACACAGCAAGCACTTAATAAATGCATTTTTTAAACAACTAGCTAGAGAGGTATAGAGAATAGGCTTACATAAGTCATTTGCTTTAAGCCCTTCTGTGTTATGTCTATTTGGATACATTTATATTTACATATGTATATATGCCAAATATAATTATGTATGTAGAAACTTCACATCAATGCTTCTCATATATTCACATGAGCTAACTGGATTATATGATTAGGAAATGGATTTGGAGGAAAGAAAGCCTGGGTTCAAGCCCAGCTTCTGAAACTTCTTGGTTGTACCCCAAGTACTGAACAAATAACTAAATGCCTTTAAGCCAGTGTTTCTCCATCAAGAGAACTGGGATACTTTCACTTGCTTTGCAAGGTTGTAATGAGGCTCAAATCAGGTGATCTAGTTAAAATATTGTATAGATTTGTCCATAAAAAAAGTGCTTAAAGGCCCTGGGACTTCTCTAACACGGAGCCTGTTATGCCAACTAAACCATGATTTCTTTCACTTAAGAGATGAATTTTTAAAAAATATTTTAGTTAATTAATCCCTCACTCTCTGACCAATCTGAAAATTAACTTCTATGAACTTAGCTTGTGTAGTCATTGAGTCAGCAAACACACAGTCCATCCGTAAACCCAGATATGAGGTCTTCACAGTTTAAGGTCAGATGGATCAAGTTTTTGAGAGCAGAGTTTCAGTGAAGTCTTCACAGTTTAAGGTCAGATGGATCAAGTCTTTGAGAGCAGAGGATCAGTGGGGTCTTCACAGTTTAAGGTCAGATGGATCAAGTCTTTGAGAGCAGAGGATCAGTTACAGGCTGTGAGGAAGCAGGAACTTCCAAGCTCCAAGAAGAAAGCAATAAAAGGGCTTTGAAATTGAGGCAAGAAACTAATTGGGAATTAGGAGTTACTTTGCCCAACTTTATGCCAATAAATTCGACAACTTAAATGAAATAGAAAAATACCTCCAAAAATACAGCTTGCCCAAACTAACAGAGGAAGAAGTAAATATCCTAAACAGTCCCATCTCAGAAAAAGAAATAGAACAAACTATCAATCAACTCCCTAAGAAAAAATCCCCAGGACCAGATGGATTTACATGTGAATTCTACCAAACATTTAAAGAACAATTAACTCCAATGTTATATAAACTATTTGAAAAAATAGGGATTGAAGGAGTCCTACCAAACTCCTTTTATGACACAGATATGGTACTGATACCTAAACCAGGTAGGCTGAAAACAGAGAAAGAAAATTATAGACCAATCTCCCTAATGAATATTGATGCTAAAATCTTAAATAAAATATTAGCAAAAAGATTACAGAAAATTGTCACCAGGATAATACACTATGACCAAGTAGGATTTATACCAGGAATGCAGGCTGGTTCAATATTAGGAAAACTATTAGCATAATTGACTATATCAATAACCAAACAAACAAAAACCACATGATCATCTCAATAGATGCAGAAAAAGCATTTGATAAAATCCAACATCCATTCCTAATAAAAACACTTGAGAGCATAGGAATAAATGGACTTTTCCTTAAAATAGTCAGGAGCATATATTTAAAACCATCAGTAAGCATCATATGCAATGGGGAAAAACTGGAACCTTTCCCAGTAAGATCTGGAGTGAAGCAAGGTTGCCCACTATCACCATTATTATTTAATATCGTATTAGAAACACTAGCCTCGGCAATAAGAGTCGAGAAAGATATAAAAGGAATTAGAGTAGGCAATGAGGAAACCAAACTATCACTCTTTGCAGATGATATGATGGTATACCTAGAGAACCCCAGAGATTCTACCAAAAAGCTATTGGAAATAATTCATAATTTTAGCAAAGTAGCTGGCTACAAAATAAATCCCCATAAATCCTCAGCATTTTTATACATCACCAACAAAACCCAACAGCAAGAGATACAAAGAGAAATTCCATTCAGAATAACTGTTGATACCATAAAATATTTGGGAATCTATCTACCAAAGGAAAGTCAGGAATTATATGAGCAAAATTATAAAAAAGTCTCCACACAAATAAAGTCAGACTTAAATAATTGGAAAAATATTAAGTGCTCTTGGATCGGCCGAGCGAACATAATAAAGATGACAATACTCCCTAAACTAATCTATTTATTTAGTGCTATACCAATCAGACTTCCAAGAAAATATTTTATTGATCTAGAAAAAATAACAACAAAATTCATATGGAACAATAAAAAGTCGAGAATCTCAAGGGAATTAATGAAAAAAAAATCAAATGAAGGTGGCCTAGCTGTACCTGATCTAAAATTATATTATAAAGCAGCAGTCACCAAAACCATTTGGTATTGGCTAAGAAATAGATTAGTGGATCAGTGGAAAAGGCTAGGCTCACAAGACAGAATAGTCAATTATAGCAATCTAGTGTTTGACAAACCCAAAGCCCCTAACTTCTGGGAAAAGAATTCATTATTTGATAAAAACTGCTGGGATAATTGGAAATTAGTATGGCAGAAATTAGGCATGGACCCACACTTAACACCATATACCAAGATAAGATCAAAATGGGTCTATGACCTAGGCATAAAGAACGAGATTATAAATAAATTAGAGGAACATAGAATAGTTTATCTCTCAGACTTGTGGAGGAGAAAGAAATTTGTGACCAAAGATGAACTAGAGACCATTACTGATCACAGAATAGAAAATTTCGATTACATCAAATTAAAAAGCCTTTGTACAAATAAAACTAATGCAAACAAGATTAGAAGGGAAGCAACAAACTGGGAAAACATTTTCACAGTTAAAGGTTCTGATAAAGGCCTCATTTCCAAAATATATAGAGAACTGACTCAAATTTATAAGAAATCAAGCCATTCTCCAATTGATAAATGGTCAAAGGATATGAACAGACAATTTTCAGAGGATGAGATTGAAACTATTACCACTCATATGAAAGAGTGTTCCAAATCATTATTGATCAGAGAAATGCAAATTAAGACAACTCTGAGATACCACTACACACCTGTCAGATTGGCTAAGATGACAGGAAAAAATAATGATGAATGTTGGAGGGGATGCGGGAAAACTGGGACACTAATGCATTGTTGGTGGAGTTGTGAACGAATCCAACCATTCTGGAGAGCAATCTGGAATTATGCCCAAAAAATTATCAAAATGTGCATATCCTTTGATCCAGCAGTGTTTCTATTGGGCTTATATCCCAAAGAAATACTAAAGAAGGGAAAGGGACCTGTATGTGCCAAAATGTTTGTAGCAGCCCTGTTTGTAGTGGCTAGAAACTGGAAAATGAATGGATGCCCATCAATTGGAGAATGGCTGGGTAAATTGTGGTATATGAATGTTATGGAATATTATTGTTCTGTAAGAAATGACCAGCAGGATGAATACAGAGAGGCTTGGAGAGACCTACATGAACTGATGCTAAGTGAAATGAGCAGAACCAGGAGATCATTATACACTTCGACAACGATATTGTATGAGGACATATTTTGATGGAAGTGGATTTCTTTGACAAAGAGACCTGAGTTTCAATTGATAAATGACGGACAAAAGCAGCTACACCCAAAGAAAGAACACTGGGAAACGAATGTGAACTATCTGCATTTTTGTTTTTCTTCCCGGATGATTTATACCTTCTGAATCCAATTCTCCCTACGCAACAAGAGAACTGTTCGGTTCTGCAAACATATATTGTATCTAGGATATACTGCAACATATCCAACATATAAAGGACTGCTTGCCATCTAGGGGAGGGGGTGGAGGGAGGGAGGGGAAAAAAAAATCGGAACAGAAATGAGTGTCAATATAATGTAATTATTAAATAAAAAATTTAAAAAAAAAAAAAAAAAAAAAAGAAACTAATTGGGAAAACTTCATGGAGGATGAGGAATGAAGCTGGTCCTCAAAGGATGGATGAGACTTGAGTGGACCAAGAAAAAGAAGGCCATTCCACTACAGAATGACATGAAGGAAACCTTGCAGGTGGGATAAGTATGGTGAGTTCAGGTGCAGAGGAAGAATCTGGATGATAAGAGCTCCCTTTGGGAAACAGTGGAGATCATGATATAATTAACATGAAATAATATTTCTTAGAATTGTTATAATGTTGATGTGGATGACAAAAATAACAGAGGTGAAGGGTTTTGCAAAATTGAATGAGAATTCTCCATCCCTACATGTCACAAAATGTCAGATATGAATGGGGTCATAGACTTGCTCAAATACCACCTTTGATTTTATAGGAAGTTTCTGTCAAGGTGATGTTGCCTTCCCATGTCATACAAAAGAGGCAGCAGGGAGAGGGAGAAGGACCCTGGTCAGGGAGTCAAAGGATGTGGGTATAGGCTATTCCAATTATTATCTGTGTGGAGCTATGGGTAAATCCCTTAATTCTCTGAGTCTTAGTTTGCTCACAAGCAAATGTAGTGAATTAAATTAATATTCTCTAGGATCAAATCAGATGACATATATAAACTACTCTACAAATCTAGATTAAATATAGACCTATATTAATGTTTGCTGTTGGTGCTGTTTTTATTGTGAAATATTCCTTTTGGCTCTAAATCCTATGATCCTGAAATAATGGTAGAACCGGAATGGAAATCCAGTTCTGTAGATCCCAAATTCATTGTTCAGGTTACTATATCACATTGTCTCAATATTCTTTTAGAATGTAAACTCCAAGAAAATAAAAGTCCTTTCATTATTATTATTTTCATCCCAACACCTAGCAGTGCACTTTGTACATAGAAGGTGCTTAATAAATGCTTGTTAAGTGACCAGTTTATTCACTCTTTCATATATAGTAGCTATGCTACAACTAATACCCCAATGGTTCTCTCTACTCCCTGATATGCATATTCTTTGCATTGATTCAGATTGCAGCCCATCCAAAGTTGCCCTTCCTGAACAACTTTTGTCCATGAATTCAACACAGAGGTTCCACCCAATAAACTGAGTATGCTCCTCTCTTCCTCTTGGCCCTGAATGGAGTCAGTGGAGTTTGGGAGCCATGCCATGTGACTTGTTCGTGTTTTGTTGTTTTTTCTTCTTACCAGATCTTCCCCCCAAACATCCTTTCAGTCATTTCCCAATGTAACTCCTTGTTTTTGAAGTGCTGCTCATGACCACCATGTATCTCCCCATTGCCCTGTTGGGTGACACTCAACATCATCAATTCTTTGGGAATTGTGATCTCCATAGCTTGGATCTATACAAATTTTGGAAAATAGTGGAATTAAATGTAATGAATTAAAATGGAATTAAATTGATGTCTATGCCCATGGGAGCTTGAGGTCACTATAATAACTGGGATTTCCTAAAGGCCACCCTGTCTATTCTATGCCTCTTACTTGATTCTAGATCCAGTTCATTGTCCATTTGCTCTGTCTGTCCAAGATACACATGCTATTGGAAAAGCTCCAACAGTCATCAGCCAAATGTATGCCGTGCAACCCATTGAATGATATGCTCAAATCTTTGAAATGACGAGATGCTGGATATAATTTTACTCTATTTACCCTCTAAACTTCTCTCTGAAATTCCAAACTGTGCTGTCTTAGCATGATTCCCCTGAGCTTCCGAAGACTTTGCCAGCATCAGAACAGTAAGATCCCATTACATTGGAAGAGTTTCAAGCATAGTTTTGTGATGAATTATATGTGTCTCACTCAAGAATCAATTGGTTAAATTTGAGAAAGCTCATCATCGAGTCAAATATAAACTAATGGATCTTTTGGACATGACAGTTTCTTTAAAAATAGACAGATAATAGAATATACACCAACATACATAAGTAAAAACATATACACATGGGTGTATATATGTGTATATATCTACATACACACATATATATATTTGTTATTGCTCAATAATTTCAGTTACGTCTGATTCTTTGTGACCCCATTTGATGTTTTCTTGGTAAAAAAAAATATTGCAATTGTTTGTCATTTTATTCCTATTTTATAGAGGAGGAAATTAAGGCAAACAGAGATAAGTGACTTATCCAGGGTCACACAGCTAGTAAGTGTCTGAGACCAGATTTGAACTGAGGAAGATGAGTCTGCCTGATACCAAGCTTGGAACTCTATTCCCTATTACTTGGTTATCAGAGAAAGACACACACACACACACACACACACACACACAGAGAGAGAGAGAGAGAGAGAGAGAGAGAGAGAGAGAGAGAGAGAGAGAGAATGAGAGGGAGACAGACAGACAGACAAAAGAGACACAGAGGCACAGATAGACAGAGACACAGAGACAGACAGAGACACAGAGACAGAGGCAGCAAGACACAGAAACATAGAGATATAAAGAAAGAGAGATGGGGTGGATATTTATTAAACACTTGCTGTGTTCCAGGATGCACAATCATGCAAGAAATCCTTTGCCCTTAAGGACCTTGCACTCTAATGGGGGAAGAGAACACATAAAGAGTAACTAAAAATATAGGAGGATGGAGAGGTAGATGCGATAAAAGAATGGTGTGAAAACGTCCAGGAAGTCTCCTGGAGACCTACTTCCAGACTAGATAAGGCAAAGGCTCACTTATCAGAGTCCAACATCCCAGGAGTAGAGTCCAAGTTTCAGGTCAAAGAGGGAGACAATAATCATGGCCAACGTGCAAATGGCCTGATATGGAAACAGCCAAGAAAAGCATCCACTAAGGGCATACTGGAGTTACAGTTTACACAACTGGAAAGTGAATTCTCATCCTAAAGCAATCAAATATTCTTGAATTATTGTAGTTCTAATGAAATATCATATTGATTTTGTTGGCAAGTATGAAATTGTTGCAGAGTTTTTTTTTGTGTGTGTGTGTGTGACAAAATGTGACAGAATGAACAGAGGTTTGTTTTTGTAGACTGATAGGCCAGAATTTATGTCTTGCTTCTGACTCATGCTTGGCTGGGTGACGCTGAAATTACCATCAAACATTCTGGCGTCCTACATCCATTAAATATATAGACTAAATGATAGAAGAATTGCTGATCGGTATCGGTGAAGGGAATTTCCATATCAGGAGTTGCTCAAACCCATGAAATCAGGCAAGACCAAACAAAAAGAAAGTGTCACTGGTCATTAAGTAAAACACAAGGATACTTCCCCTAGCTGAATTAAGGTGACCTTAGCATGAAAGAATAGAAGCTTTATGTGATATCCCTTAATAGTGGACTCCATTGTACTGTGTATATACAGCAGTTTCATAGGATTGGCAGGCAAGACTGGATAGTTATCTAAATCAACAAATTAAGCAACTGAGTGATCCAGGACAAATTATTTCAAATCTATGGGCCCCACTTTCCTCCTCTGTAAAATGAGAAATCCCTTCTAGAAAACCTCTAGGTCCCATTTCAAGTTAAAATATGTGTTTCTATGGTCTACCCAGTTGGATGGAATCAGAAGTCTCTTAGCATATTGGAACATAGAAGGCTTTTGCTGTTAATTCCTAGGGATGTGGATTCCTGGATATATCTATTCCCAGTTAGACAATGTTGCATTCTTCTAGCCTTGAGAGAGACAGAGGGACTCTTGTGGGAGCTGGTGCACAGACATGTTATATTGGAAGGAGATGTTGGGACATGCATGATTCAACAATGAGGAAATGGAAGGAATCTTTGAGTGGGATAGCGGAAGCCAGGTGCTAGAGAAAGCTGTCGATGAGATGCCTCTGGGAGCTCTGCAGTTGCTTTCTTGGCCCTTTTTGGACAATGGGGCAGTTTGACACCCCAGTAGAGATGGAAGCAATTATTACTGATTTTTCTCTTTCTAGAGGACTGATGTGGTTATGTCATAGACTTTCCCTTCTTCCACTTTCTCCTATCAGGAGGTGATATATTGAATCCTCAGCTTAGCTCCTTTTTTACTTATTTTTCTGCTTCATGCCTCAATTTCCATCCTCCTCACTATGGATAATGGTTCTTCCTTCTGGTCTTCTTTTCTGATTGGTGACTCCCTAGCTGTCTGACCATTCCATGAGGTGTTCAAGACACACTCACTTAATATAATCCAGGTTTTATTACTTATCCTCTAGCTTTTATCTATTTGATATTTGATTACTCTTCCCCATGGATGCCTCCTTCCCCATTTTCTAGCTCCCCTTTATATATTGTTTTCTCACATTATAATGAAATAAGGATTATATTTTCTTCTTTAGTTCACATCCCCAGGATTTAGTACAGAGCCTAAAAAATATCAAGTGCTCAATAAATTTTGTTTCTCTCTCTCTCTCTCTCTCTCTCTTTCTCCTCCCCCTCTCTCTTTTTTTTCCTCTCTCTCTCTTTCTTTCTCTCTCTATCTGTCTCTCCTTCTCTTTCTCTGTCTCTCTCTGCATCTGTCTGCCTCTCTCTTTGTGTGTCTGTCTCTCTGTCTGTCTCTTTCTCTGTGTGTCTCTCTCTCTGTCTTTCTATCTCTCTCTCCCCTTACCTACTTAGCTATCTATTTGATACTTTTAAATAGCTTTTCCTAGTTGAAATACCAATCTTAACCACTTTGAAATGTCCTTATTCATGAATGGGTATGGGGAGAGTTAACAGGAGAAATACAATGTCTAAGATTGTTACAAAAAAGAGATAGCCATCTGATCTATCTAAAATGCTACAGTGTTTTATTTTTGTTTGTTTTATTTTGTTTTACTTAGTTCTGGGTGGGGACTCTGAGCAGATGGGGGGAAATTCAATTTGTTGGCATTTTTAAATCAAGTTTAAATCAAGTAACTTTCCCAATCAGATAGAACTGATCTGATATGACCAAGCCTCAAACTAGTCAGAGCACTATTTTTCTAACATAGAGCTAAATTATTGCATCATAATGTCTCTTTCATTCCTCCTTCCCCTCCCCTTACACACATGGGGTAGAGAGAATTTTCTGCAGATATGAAGTAGAAGGGGGTTATTAAATAATAGAAAGTGTCTGAGGAGAAGAGAAAGGTTGTGAATGCTCCTGATAATAACTATATTCCAAAGGTGGGGGCCAAAGTAGGGAGAATTCCTTCATATTCCGCTTCCAAATCCACACCCGGTCAGAGTCAGAAGCTAAATAATTTCTTTGCCAGGGGTTTTATAGCAATTAGGTGACATAGAGTGCTAGACTTGGAGACAGAAAGACCTCAATTCACATCCAGTCTCAACATTTACTAACTGTGTAACTCTGCCCATGTCACCTAACTTCTCTCATCTTCCATTTCTTCATCTATAAAATGTTCTAGAGTTGTTGTGGGAATCAAATGAGAGCATATATACATTGATTTGCAATCTCTAAAGAATTATTTAAATGCTGGATATTCTTATTTATTATACTGTATTATGATTTCATTTTTTTCAGAAACATATAAACATTGTGGCAGCCCTGTTTGTAGTGGCCAGAAACTGGAAAACGAATGGATGCCCATCCATTGGAGAATGGCTGGGTAAATTGTGGTATATGAATGTTATGGAATATTATTGTTCTGTAAGAAATGACCAGCAGGATGAATACAGAGAGGCTTGGAGAGACTTACATGAACTGATCTGAGTGAAATGAGCAGAACCAGGAGATCATTATATACCTCAACAATGATACTGTATAAGGATGTATTCTGATGGAAGTGGATTTCTTCGAGAAAGAGAGCTAATTCAGTTTCAATTGATCAAGGATGGACAGAAGCAGCTACATCCAGAGAAAGAACACTGGAAGATGAATATAAACTGCTTGCATTCTTGTTTTTCTTCCCAGGTTATTTCTACCTTCTGAATCCAATTCTTCCTGTGCTACAAGAGAACTGTTCGGTTCTGCACACATATATTGTACCTAGGATATACTGTGACATATTTAGCATGTATAGGACTGCTTGCCATCTGGTGGGGGGGGGGAGGAGAGACGTGGAAGGAGGGGGGGAAAAAGTCAGAACAGAAGTGACTGCAAGGGATAATGTTGTAAAAAATTATCCAGGCATGGGTTCTGTCAATAAAAAGTTATAATTATGAAAAAAAAAGAAAAAAAAAAGAAACATATAAACATTCTTCTTGGAAACATTTTGCATATATATATGTAATTTTTCCAAATACATACAAAGAGAGTTTTCAGCACTCACCCTTGCAAAACTTTGTTCCAAATTTTTCTTCCTCCTTCTCTGGGCAGCAAGTAACCCAATACAGTTAAATATGTGCAATTCTTCTAAACATATTTCCATATTCATCATACTGCACAAGAAAAATCTTATCAAAAGGGGAAAAATCAATCAAACAAACAAATCACAAACAAAAAAGTCAAAATATTACACTTTGATCCATACTTAGTCTCCACAGTTCTCTCTCTGGATGTATTTGGCACTTTCCATCACAAGTCTATTGAATTGTTTTGGATCATCTCCTTGCTAAAAAGTTGCTGAAATATTTTGAAATGCATTCTGGGGGGTGGGGGGAAGGAGTTTTCTGGACATGATTCTTAAATTTCTTTTATTTTTCTTTCAAAAAGGAGAAGAATTATCTGTTCAGTTTCTCTGGACAGGAAGTAGTTTCTCCTTTCCAAGATGGATAAAGTTATATTAAAATGTAACTCTAGGTGCTAAGGCATGGGGAAGATCTCCATTCATCCTCCTCTCTTATATCAGTCATTTTTCTATTTCCCCTGGACTACAGGTTCAGCTTCATTAGCCTCCAATGTACTTTCAACTGTCTGGAGAAACTTGGGCTATAGCAGGCAATGAGGACTTTCTTTCTCTAAACCTACGAAGTTTAAGCTTCCAACCTGAAACTTGAAAGAGGAAATCTTAATTGCCAAGAACCCCTTTCTATCACTAACATATCAGTTTCCACCAGGCTTTATCACACAGCTACCCACTTAGCATCTGCTTAAAGAAATCTTTAGTAATTTCTCCAAGCTTGGGTGCCAAAAGGAAGAGAAATTTTAGGAGATTTTGATTTCCATTAACTTTGTCACTCATCATTATGCAGTACAAGTTGGACTCTAAAAGATTAATGCTAGTGTTGACAGATCAGGACCCAGATGCTTGAATAATTCCCCTCCTCTGAATCCCCTTCTTGTTTAGGCTAAAAAGTATGGGGGCAGGGCTGGGGAAAGAGGGAAGAGTTTGTCAATGAACTCAGTATATCCCAAGGCAACAGTGATCCTGGGTACACTCTTCTTGGAGCAAAAAATACTTTCCCTCCCTATCAGACCCCCACAAGGAAATCTTTTTCCATTTAGAAAGAATCTCCATGTTTTCTGCATCTGCAGATCTGAACCCTTCAAATTCCAATAGGTACCTTATAGGATCTTCCTCATTTTCTATATGAGACCCAACAGGGGAATATGGTACAACACACCAGACTTAGAATCATGAAAATTCATCTTCCTGAGTTCGAATCTGGACTCAGACACTTAGCTGTGTGATCCTGGACAAGTCATTTAACCCAAGTTACCTCAGTTTCCCTTCTGTAAAATAAGCTGAAGAAAGAAATGGCAAGCCACTCTAGCAACTTTGCCAAGAAAGCCCCAAATGGGGTCATGAAGAATCGGACATGACTAAAGCAAGAGCAGGGAAAGAGAGTAAAGCAAAAGTGAGTCAAGTAGTTCCCTGGAAGCTTGAAAGTGACTGACTGAAATAATCTACTTGGAAAGACATTCCCCAATCCCTGACTCCTTCTGGTACAGCTGAGTCCTTTGGGAACAGCTTGGTTTTTCGCATAATTCCCCATACAAAAGCAACCCCGTTGACTGAGAAGAGGAATTGGTGCAAACCAGAGGAGTCCTGGAAGAGAATGCAAAGCATAGAATATGAGAGCAGGAAAGAAGCTTAAGTTCAGATGGACTAATCCATAATGGTCCAGTAATTCTTTTAATAGAATCCTCCATAAGCAATCGCTCCAGTGAAGGGAAACTGAGCCCCTTGTAAGGCAATATTCCCCTTTTGGACAGTTCTAATTGTTAGCAAAGTTTTTTTTGTTGGTTTTTTTTTTTTTCTGACATTAAACCCAAGTTGGACTACTTGAATCTTCTACTCACTGCTACTGGTTCTGACTTTTGAAATCTCTCCTCCATACAATAATCTTTTGAAGACTGCTACTTTTTCTTATGGTAGTCTTCTCCTGTCCAGGTTTAACACTCCCAGATCTTTCAACCAGTCTTCGCCCAGGATGATTCTATAGTCCTGTTATCATCCTGATTGCCTTCTTTCAACTGAACTGTATTTTTAAAAATATGGTATTCATGACCCTGGGCAAGTCACTTAACCTTAATAGCCTCAGCAAAAAAAGAAAAAAAAGTAGTATTCACAACCAAGTACAGAACTTCAAGTGGGACCAAAACTATTTTGCTGCTGCTTTTAGTTTTGTTTTGGCCAGAACTTGCAATTGCATTAGTCTGGGGATTTGTTGGTGAGTCAGTTCCCTCTATTAAGGTCAATAGCTGACCTTTAATTTATTATTTTAGAAAGTTGTCTAGGTCAATTATTAGTTCAATAACTTATTCAGTGTCATATAATATGTGTCAGAGGCAATATGTGTCAGAATTCAAGCCTTCTATATCTGTGTCTGCTTCTCTGTTGACTAAGCTCCACGGCCTCTTGTCTGCACCACTTAGAGAAGAATAGAGTGCAACTATTATCCATTTCATTTTCATTTCTTAATATGATGTTGGATGACATCAGTTTTTCAGGCTGCCATGTCATACTATTGGCTCATGATGACTTTCTAGTTCCTCAAAACCCCTACATCTGTTTCAGACAAATTGTAGTTACTGCTGCTCTTCCAATACTGCTTGATTTTTTATAATAACTTTTTTTATTTTTCAAAATACATGCAAATATAGTTTTCACCCTTGCAAGACCTTGTGTTCCAATCTCCCCCCTTCCCTTCTCTCCCCACCTAAGACAGCAAATAATCCAATAAGGGTTACATATGTGCAATTCTTCTAAATATATTTCCACATTTATCATGCTGCACAAGAAAAATCTGATCAAAAAGGGAAAAAATGAAAAAGAAAATAAAATGCAAGCAAACAATAACAAAAACAGTGAGAATGCTATGTTGTGAACCCCACTCAATTCCCACAGTCCTCTCTCTGGGCAGATGGCTTTTTTAATCACAAGATCATTGGAAATGGCCTCAATCATTTCAGTGTTGAAGAGAGCCAGGTCCATCAGAATAGATTATCATATAATCTACTTGTTGCCGTGCATAATGATCTCCTGGTTCTGCTCACTTCATTTAGTATCAGTTCATGTAAATCTCTCCAGGCCTCTATAAAATAATCCTGCTGATCATTTCTTATAGAGCAATAATATTCCATAGCATTCATATGCCATAACTTCAGCCATTCTCCAACTGATGGGCTTCCACCCAGTTTCCATTTCCTTGCTACTACAAAAAAAGGTCTGCCACAAATAGTTTTGCACAAGTGGGAACCTTTCCCTTTTTTATGATCTCTTTGGGATACAGATCCAGTAGAGACAATGCTGGATCAAAGGATTAGATAGCCCTTTGGACATAGTTCTGAACTGCTCTCCACAATGGTCAAATCAGTGCACAATTCTACCAACAATGCCAATATTCGATTTGTGAAATTAATCTTGGGTGCCTCATCTCCCTAATTTTATTATAAGTTCTTCGGTCCAACATCCTGTAATGTTGAGATCTATTTTTCAAAACCCCAAATCTGCCAAGTATTAGTTAGCTATTCCTCCAAGCTTCATTTCATCTGCACATTTGAAAAACTTGGCATCTTCTAAGTCACTGATTAAAAAATATACACAGCAAAGGACACAGCCAAGGACAGATCCCCGGGTTTGTCCATTAAAGACTACCTTCGAACTGACATCAATCTGTAATAATGAATCTGTGGGTTACGTCAGTCAGCCGATTCCAAATCCAGCTAATCGTGCAGTCCTCTGACCCTTATTTCTTCATCTTACAAGCAGAGCACAAGAAGCTCTCAAATGCCTTGTTTAAATTAAATTGAAACATACTATGCCCATAAAATTCTTCTAATTCCATCAAAGAGAGAAAAATCAGATTAGTGAGCACTGCTTCATTTTCTAAGTGTCCACATGCTATCTTCTGAATATAGTTTAAATCTTTTCTAAGAACCAAATCCTGCTCGGAGTATCAAGCTCTCTGGCTTCTCCTTCTCAGAATCCACCCACCTCTAGGTCTGTTGGTTTGTGTGTTTGTTTTTAATGTGTTAACTGTGATAAGATTCATCTTTCTTCCGCTATGTTTACCTTTCCTTCTCCAAGACCTTTCAAAGACCCAGATAGTTGGAGCAATCACATCAGAATTAGTTCAGTGTTCTAGGATATCTGTGCTGGTGACGTGAACTCACTCGAGTATAGCAAAACACTGGCTGAACATCCTCTTACTTCTCTTGGATTTTTACTTCCTACTAATTACGTCTGTTCGAATGTTCCCATTTTAATCTTTGTTATCAAGAAGAGAAAAGGGAAGCAAAAGAAGAGTTGACTAGCTCATTTTCTCACCATTTTCTAGGATTTTCCTTGCATCTAGTCCCACATGTGGTTCTTTTTATTCTTGTACCAATTATATTCAAGCACTCTTGTGGACCTATGATTTCATTGTTGCCATCATTCATTCTCTCTCTCTCTCTCTCTCTCTCTCTCTCTCTCTCTCTCTCTCTCTCTCTGTCTCTGTCTCTCTCTCTCTCTGTCTCTCTCTCTCTCTCTCTGTCTCTCTCTCTTTCTCTCTCTCTCTCTGTTTCTGTCTCTCTCTCTCTCTGTCCCTCTGTGTGTGTGTGTGTGTCTGTCTCTCTCTCTCTTTTTCTCTCTCCCCCTATATACATATATATAGATATATATCATATATACCCACTCATCTTGTGCCTGTTTTATTCTTGTATTCCCATGTATTCCCCAGAAGCAGTCTTACTTAAATACCTTGGACCCCCTTTTTTAAAGTTTCCTGACATAGAGATGCCAGGAAAGCATACCAACTGTGTGTCATTTATATTTCTCTCCATGTGACTGAAATAAATAAATAAGGAAATAAGCAAACAAAAAAATAAACATTTATTTTAGAGAGATTGTTGGTCATTGAAGAACTATGGAATTTTCCAAAATCAATCCAATATATTTTTTTTCTTGCTGTGAGCCCAACTTATTGTCCATTTATAATGTCTCTTCAAGATAGATGTGCTAATACAGAGACTTTAAAGTTTATTTATCTGCCACCACATCCCTGTCTGGACCACAAGCAATCTGTATCCCCTTGGTTGCTTCCGTGTGAAGTACGTGTTATTATTATTTTTTTTTTTTTGAGTGATCACAAATTACATTGAAGAGGTGGCTGACTCAGTAACCAGGAACTCATGCACCTGCTTTTCCTCCTATATAAATTTTTTATATGAACAATCCACACATGTGTCAAGGGCATGCTTACTGAAGATTATAGAAACAGATCATCAGGCTTTCACATATGACATTATACAGTGAGCTATATCTTTAAAGGCATAAACTGACTAAAAGATGTAGCAAATCCACAATTCCACAGGGCTTGCTTTTTGTTAACTATTAAAGCATTGCTCTCAGCAAAGAAAAATATAGCATAAAACTTTTCCTCTGATAAAATGTTGCTCCAATAAGTCCAAATTTTACAAGATTACTCGAAAGACTTACTACTAGATATAATCTTGTGTGAAACATGAATAACAAGTAAGACATAAAACAGTGAGATATGCTCACCAAAGGCACTCACTATTATTGTGAAAATCCAGTGTGAAGTCCAAATGTCAGAAGGATTCCCTTGGGAGAGTGAGTTCCTCCATAAGCTTCTGCTTAGGGTTTACATCGTGCTAGTTGCAAAGTAGACTTGGAATATTTCAGAGCCTCAGAAAAGACTTTCTGATAATGCCTTAAAACAAGACAAAACAAAAAATCCCATATCTTGTTTTCCTTTGCTCGGGCTCAATTGATTTCTGGGCTCTAGGTCTCTGAAAGAATTTTGAGTTCATCTTCACTTAATTTGTCCTTGCTTCTATTTTTTTTTTTATGTTTGCTTTTTATTATATAATCTAGATGTGATAATATATTCTCTATACATTCACATCAGTCTCCTCAGCTTCCTTCCTGAATTCATTTTTGCCCATGTACAGAATTTCTTACTTGACAGTTTTCCATAATCCTTGGGCCCATGTGTCATTCAAAATATTGGGTCATCAAACTTTATCTTTTCTTCAAACCCAGTTAAATCTCCTCCCTCCCTCCCTTGTCTCCTCTTTTTTTTCTGTAGCGTGCGTTCAGTGATGATGTAACCCTTTCCCTCAAGGTTTGCTTCTTCTTGTTGTTCAGATAGAAGTCCAGACAAACAGTTCCACTTATGGCTTCCTCTGCAATTGAAGGACGAAATAATCATTAAGGAAAGTCAATATTTATCAGCTGCATTGTTTTTGTCTAGGGCACGTTAGTAGATGATTGGATAGTTGACATCATCTCCTCCTACAACATCATGTTTCCAGCTTAGGCTGGTGGATGTTTTCCAAAGTACTCATTAAATTCCTCCTTCTTTCCAAGAAGTGTCTCTTGTGCACATGTAACATCGTGGCTTCTTTCTCTCCTCCTGTTGTTTGTCTAATTGCTCTAGAACATTATTTTACCATCCAATTTCTGAATTTCCTCACATGATTGTGTATGTGTCTATATATACATAGCCACAAACATATTGATGTATATACACCCATCTATGTGTATGTATGTATGCATATATATACATATATATGTACATAATATGTATGTATGTATGTATAGTACTTCAAAATTCTCCTCCTTGTCCCATCTTCTTAGGGATCCTGTACAATTCGGAGTTGGTAGCCATTTCTAGTAGTCAACTCTAATTGAGTCTCATCTCATTAAATTGAATTGTCCCTCTAATATCATCTTAACACTAAACTCTCTGGGTCACCTCTGCATATTTAGAGATACATCTGGGTCCATGGTATTAGTGCTGGACTCATCTTGCATATTCACTCCTATGAATTTCTGGCTTTCTTCTTCGTTGTTCTAAAATGCCTACTACTCTCTGTGGTACTTTGTCATTTGTATATGAACAGTTTTCTCCCT
This sequence comes from Antechinus flavipes, assembly GCF_016432865.1. Classification (NCBI taxonomy): domain Eukaryota; kingdom Metazoa; phylum Chordata; class Mammalia; order Dasyuromorphia; family Dasyuridae; genus Antechinus; species Antechinus flavipes. The sequence continues at coordinate 8,001,945 of NC_067400.1, read as the reverse complement.
CTCCCGATTCGCAGTTTAAAATTTTCCTGATTAGATTTCCAAGTCTTTAGAGGAATATGCTTTTACTGACTCTTTTTAGTTAGTTTTCATCATTTCTATTATTGCATATCATTTCCATTCTTTAGCGCAGGCAGGAAATCAAAACTCCAACTTCAGATATCACCATCTTTCTCTTCTAAATCATGACTCTCTTTCTAGACATCTAGTGATAAAATACAGCCTGTGCTCCTGGTCTACGGTTTTGTTCTCCCCCACCCATATCCCCACCAACGTCATGGTCCTTATTCATGTTTCCCACCTTCCTTTTGGTGACATTCACTTTTGGCCACATTATCAGAAGTAGGTAATGGTGGGCAAGTTTGACATTTCTTGGGAGACTCTCACAGACAGTAGACCTTGTTGCTGTTGACTAACACCTCCTCTTAAGATGTACCTGTGATCGCACTCTATAATGCCATATTTCCTTTTTACCACTTCCTACCCTTTCCCCTCGGATTCTGTGATAGAAAAAAAAAGACTCATTTATGGCACTTAATCATTAAAGTGTGAGCTAAAGATTTAATTTTTGAAAATCCTTCTTCAAATTAAGAGAAAACAAGATCCAAAGGATGATGAAGAACACAAAGAAATGAAAAACCCAGGTTCTCTAACTTTGTGCTGTTTTTTACCAGATCCTTGTGTGGCTTTGATCATGGACTCCTGGGAGCTATCACAATGGAACATCAACTTTGGCAAGTTTTGCCAGACTCGAAAGACTGAATCCAGGCCCAGGGATGACTATCGTCTGGGGTCTAGCCCAGATGCTCAGTCCCTGGATGACTACAAAGAGACTTCTTTTTGCTATATAAACTATTATATATTATATAAACTCTGTCTTGAGACACAGAGAGGTGTTTGGTATCCTGAATTATTACTACTTTACAATATCTCCTCTAAGAAGACTGATAACATCTCATGGTCAGGAATCATAAATAACATTGTCTTAATTATACATCCTTTTTTCTCCCTCCCAGTCTTTCTTTGGACTTGGTGCTGATTTTAGTATTTGCAAGAAGTTGATGGTTATACTGTATATAGACAGTTGATTCAGAAATGCTAACAATCTATCATTTCTTGTCACTTAAGATAATTTAATTTTTTATGTTATTTGGGGCTCAATATGTCCAATGCTTTTCTTCCCAATCTTTTCTTAAAGAAAGTAATAATGCTGAATGAATAAATGAATAAAAAAGCATTTTTTGAGTATCTACAATGTTCTAAAGGCTGGAGATACAAATAGAAAATTAAACCAGTCTCTGCTCTCAATGAACTCATAGATCTATAAGGGAGACAATACAAAGAGTTTTCAGCAATAAAGTAGATGGAAAGGGCCAGGAATGATAAGGGTTCATTGTGGTAAGTCAGAGAGAAGTTCCTAGAGTGCCTGAAAGGCAAGGTAACAGGTAAATTGTAAAGCTTTTTTACCTTCCTGGCTGGGCCCCCATTTCCTTCCCTTTGCAAAAGAATCCACAGTCCCTACATTGGCAGGAGGGCTGGAGGTTAAAGGACCCTTAATACCTTCTTTCTCCTGAGTCCACAAGGTAATAATTGGGCCACTGGAAGAGGGAGGGCAAGTATTTGTAGTTTACAAGTTTTTAACAACTTTGATTTATATATAAATGATATTTTTCAATTTTTGCCCCTTTCTTTTCTCCCCCTCCTCTATGGTAAAGTCATTGAATATTCAAGTGTGGGGGCTAAGCCAGCTGATAACCTAGCTTGATGGGTATACGCATATATTCTTGACTGTAGCAGTAAGAACTCCAAAAAGAGAGGTAAAAGTGTGGAGGGGAGAAAGGAACAACTACCATGAGTACCAGGGTACTCCATGAGCCTATCCATTTTGCTTTGGTATTGCTATTATTGACTCTATTGACAAGTAACCTTCTAGTAGCCCTACGAGAACCTCAGCTTTCTGTGCTCAAAAGGTGCCTAGGATGCTGGAAAATGCATAAAGAGCCTCTGGGAAGTGAAGAGAAGAGAAGATCTCGGGAGGGGGAACCTTTTTGGAGATTGTCAAGATTGAGAGCAAAGCCAAAATGAAGACAGAAGCTGCTTCTCCCCCATCATGGATTGGGCGTCCATTCCCTGTTTATCCGAGGGCTCTCTGACCTCAGAAGCATCCTCCCTGGGAACAAAAGTGTCTGACTCCTGGTCTCGCAGTGACTCTCACCTTGAACAGTGTCAACAGCCCAGACGTCAAAACCCACTGTTTCCATGGCGATGGGCAAAACATTAGCCCAGCAGCTCTGGGTTCCCTAGATTGATCTCAGTGCTGGTTCTAGGGCAAGGAGCCCAGAACAGGCTTCAGGGCTGAAACCATCTAGACAAACAACCTTCCCTCTTGATGGTGATAGTGTTACTTAGGGTACAGGTGTTGAAAGTGGCTGCTGATGGTGTAGTTTCCTGATATCATAAGACTTGCTAATTTAAGTCAGTGGAGGTTTTTTTTTTTCCTTTACTCCAATATGAAGTCTAAGCAGTTTTCAATGGCCTGATCTAAATAAGAAATTTCTGAAAGTAGGGAACCAAGTAGGATGATCAGATCCATGACCCTGAGCAGGTTCTTGGGGAGCAACATCTTGTTAGTGGCATTAGAGAGCATATTTTCTTATTCCTCACTTGTGGAGGGAAAAAAAAAAGAGCTAGATTGGCCATAGGACCTAAGATTTCATTTGTATGGAGTTCCCAAGAGAATTTTGTTCTCAACATTTTTTACATTCAAAGGTTCTGATAAAGGTCTCATTTCTAAAATATAGAGAGAATTGACTCAAATTTATAAGAATTCAAGTCATTCTCCAAGTGATAAATGGTCAAAGAAGATGAACAGACAGTTTTCAGATGAAGAAATTAAAATCATTTCGAGTCATATGAAAAGGAGCTCTAAATCACTATTGATCAGAGAAATGCAAATTAAGACAACTCTGAGATACCACTACACGCCTCTCAGATTGGCTAAAATGACAGGAAAAGAGAGTGAAGAATATTGGAGGAGATGTAGTAAAACTGGAACACTGATGCATTGTTGGTGGAGTTGTGAATGAATCCAACCATTCTGGAGAGCAATGTGGAACTATGCTCAAAAAGTTATCCAACTGTGCATACCCTTTGACTCAGCAGTGTTTCTACTGGGCTTGTATCCCAGAGAGATCTTAAAGAAAGGGAAGGGATCCACATGTGCAAAACTGTTTGTGGCAGCCCTGTTTGTGGTGGCAGGAAACTGGAGACTGAGTGGATATTCATCAATGTGGAATGGGATGTTATGGAATATTATTGTTCTGTAAGAAATGACCAGCAGGATGAATACAGAGAGGCTTGGAGAGACTGACATGAACTGATGCTGAGTGAAATGAGCAGGGCCAGGAGATCATTGTACATGGCAACAACAAGATTATATGATGATCAATTCTGATGGACAACATGGCTCTTTCCAACAATGAGATGACTGAGGCCAGTTTCAATGATCTCACGATGAAGAGAGCCATCTGCCCCCAGAGAGAGGATTGTGGGAACTGGGTATGGAACATAACACAACATTCCCACTCTTTTTGTTGTTGTTCACTTGCATTTTATTTTCTTATTTGTTTTCTTTCCTTTTTGATCTGATCTTTCTTGTGGAACAAGATAATTGGACAAATATGTTTACATATATTGGATTTAACATATATTTTATCACGTATAACATATATTGGATTACTTGCTCTCTAGAGAAGAAGGTGAGGGAAAGAGGGGAACATTCGAACATAAGGCTATGCAAGGGTCAATCTTGAAAAATTATCTGTGTATATGTTTTGAAAATAAGAGATGTTAATAATAAAAAAGAAAGCATTTCTTTCTCTGCCAATGTAGGTGAGTACCTCCTAGGCCTCCTGTCTTATAGAGTTGGCTTAAGAGCTGAGAGATTCAGTCCCTCATCCAACATGGCAGAGTGAATATAGATCAGAGGTGAGACTCAAACTCAGATCCTCCTGGCAATAAGGCAATGAGATAGATGCTGTACCACGATACCTTTATGTACTGTATATTATTTAATTTGGGCAGCAGGATAGTGCAGAGGAGAGAAAGCCAAGCCTAGAACCAAGATGACTATCTTACTGGGTTCAAATATGACCTTGGAACTTACTAACTATATCACTCCGGACAAATCACTTAGCTCTGATTGCCTCAGTTTCCTCATCTGTAAAATGAGCTGGAGAAGAAAATGGCAAACCACTCTTTTATCTTTTCCAAGAACAAGTCCAACATGATTGAAAAGCAACTGAGCAACAACAATTATTTAATCTGAAGGTTTTTATCAAGGTCTTATGAGAATTTTTCTAACTCTTCATCCTTTTCATTGAAGTTCCAATTATTTTCACAGTAGCCTTTCTGCTTCTACTCATTAAAAACACGGCAAGATGAGATTATTAAGCGTGCCGTGCATGAAAGGATGCTTCTTGTCACCTTTGGAGGCAAGATAAAACTAACTCTGCTGCCTCCTTCTGCCTAGTCAAAGAGAGCCCACAAGCCATTTCTCCACTTAGCTGTAGAGCTTCTAGTTTTATTTATAGAAAGAATGTCAACATTGATATAATTCAGTTGCTCCAAGAGTAGGTCAAACTATTAGTTGTAGGACAAGTATCTCACATTTTGTGTTCCAAGCAGTTAAGTGAACTTGTATAGCCGGCCTGCAAACCGGGGGCTCCCGGGCCCCCTTGGCCTCCTTTCCCGCTATGTGGCCACCAACGCGATCACTGCACAAGGGGAAGAGGCTGCTCAGAATAAAGGGACACGTGACGGTGGTCTTTGTGTGACAGATTACTCTGGCCAAAGAAGCCACCAACAGTGATTAGCCTGGAGCAACTCTGTATCAGCCAGGGTGACCTTCAGAGAGCAGACATCATCTGTCACTAGAAAAAAAATTAAATCCGGAGAATGATAGACAACATCAGGGTCATGTGTTCTGATCGCGGATGCAGAGAAATGTGGGAAAGATGCTGACACTGATCAAGACGGTAACCTTGGACAGCGATAGCAGTCACTTTATTCCCTAGGGTAGACAATTCTGATGGCGGTGGGAGGGAGTAGGGGAAGAGCCCAAACTGAGAAGCAAAATCTATATATACAAAGGTAATAATGATAGTTATCTCTACAGTATTTGAAGTTTTGCAAAGTTATGTATTTATATATACATATCTATTTATATCTATATATCTATGTTTATCTATCCATCCATCCATCCATCCATCCCTCCATCCATCCAGTATTGTAATAAGTAGGTTTTTATGACTTTGGAGAAGACAAAGATTCATTTTTGATTGTAATGGAAGTCCAAGAGCATAAATTGCTAATGATATGTCAACTTTCCATCCCCCCTGGCTTATCTTTTTATGATAATTCATCTATTCACCAATATTTATTAAATGCCTGCTGTGTGTAAGGCGACATGAGAGTTGATCAGTATATGTACATTTGCAAAGGATATAGGATTCCATCAGCATGGGGGACTCCTTGTTTGGGAACTTCCTCTGCCGACAGAGATCTCCACTTGTCATTAACAACACACAAACCATCTGGAATTGTCTGAGGAACCGGGGAAGTTGAAAACCTTGTCCAGGGTCACAAAGGCTGCAAGATTTGAGCCCATTCCTTAATGCCTCTAAAGCTAGCGTTCTTTAATTTATGCCATATTGCCTCTGTTGATATTGGATGTACAAAGGTAAAAATGAATAGTCCCTTCCTTCGTGGAGTTTACCTTCTTTTTGGGTGCAGTGGTATTGGGGAGACACCAACATGTATAGAAATAAATGCAGATAAGATGATTTAGAAGCAAGAAGAGATTATTAGCAATTGACACTGCTTTCTAGAAGGCTTTCTAAAAGAGGCAAAAACCCATCTCCAGGAGTTTGGGGACCTAATTTAGCTGGATCATAGGATTTGTGAAGGAGAGAAAAGTCAAGTATAGCTGGAAGAATTGTTTGGTGACAGAACTGGAAGGTCTTAGGCCTTATGAATTGAAACCAAATGCCTAACTCATCTAATAGTTCTACTACACTCAAGCTGACCTGCCTTGTAAAACAGAACATGGACCTGGACTCTTAGTGTAACTAGGCTACTAAGATCTTTTGGTAGTCTACCTGTTTGTCACTTATTTTCCCAACCTGTTCTAGAACTGGAAATTTCAACCCTTAGAGGTGTGATTGCTCCATAAGTTTCTAGGAACGCTTAAAAAAAATAGATCATGAGCCTTTACCGGTGTCTTTACCCTGGACAATTTGCCAGTAGTTATAGTTCATTAGAAAAAATATGTATTAAAAAAACATAGAAACAATAGTAGTTATAAAGCATAGTTCCTCAATTTGGGGTGCACTACAGGACATATATATATATATATATATATATATATATGGAGAGAGAGAGAGAGAGAGAGAGAGAGAGAGAGAGAGAGAGAGAGAGAGAGACTGCATGGAGGAAAGAGTGAAATTTTTAGAGGCAATTACATAGCACAGTGGATAGAGCACCAGTCCTGAATTCAGGAGGACCTGAGTTCAAAGTCACTTAATACTTCCTGACTGTGAGAGCCTGGGCAAGTCACTTAATCCCAATTACCTCAGGGGGTGGAAAAAATTCTTTAAAACACTAAGATCTTTTCTTTTCTTTTTTTCAGGTCCAGAATGATATATTCATGCCTCTTTCACCATATACTTGTGATACTATAGTCAAGCTCCAAAGTACACAGGTTAAAGAGAAAATATTGGAAGCAACAAGAAAAAAAAAAAACTATTTAAATATTACAGAGCTATGAGGATTATATAAGACTTAGCAAGCTGTGGCACAGAAGGATCATGAGTTTTGGAATACTATATTTTGTGGAACAAAAGAGCTGGGGTTACAACCCAGGGTAAATTATCTGGCCAAGTTAAATATAATCCCAAATGAAAGAAAAAATGGACATTTAATAAACTGAAAGACTTTCAGATTTTTGTGACAAAAAGTCCAGAAATCAAGGGGAAAAAGATATGTAACAACCAGGAGAGATATAAGGTAAACATTAATTATAAGAAATTCAATAAGGTCAAATTGTTTACTTCATATATGTGAAAATAATGGCAGTACTCATATGATTGTCATCATTCTTTGGGTAGTTTGAAAGAACAGCTTGGGCTGAGCAGAATGTGATGGGTAATTCTAAAAAATATATAAATAAAAGGAGTAATTATCTCACATAAATGACGCATAAAAAGAAAAACTGATGCAAAAGAAGCTAATAGGGGAAGAGTGGGTAGTCCTGGAACTTTACTTTTATTCAAAATGGTTAAAGAGGAATATATATGTATGTGTATTTATGTATGTAAAAACACCTTCCAAATTCAGAAATAAATAAGAGGGTAAGGGGATAGGGTTGGGGGAGAGGATAAAGGAGGCACTTTTAGAGGGGTAGGGAAATAGGGTTAAGGAATAGGACAAAATAGCATGTAGAAGTAAAGTAAAGGAAGGAGGAGAGATATGGTAAATATGGTGAGAAAGAGGGAAAATTGGAAGAAGGAAAGTACACACTAAGTAATTGTAACTTCAAATGTGAATGGGATACATTTACCCATAAAATGAAAATGGATAGCAGATTAAAAATTTGATAAACAATATTTTGCTTTTAGGAAACACTATACAAATGAGAGATACATACATAGATAAAATAAAAGGCAGAAATAGAATTTATATGGAAAAAGCAGGAATATTAAACATGATCTTAGTCAAAGGTAAAGTTAAAATAGATTTAATAAAAATTAATGCAAAAAAAATTGGGGGGGACTTTCACAGACAATCTCTCAGATAAGATGTGATTGTTTAGAAAGTTGCTGTAGTCTAGGAGATAATGAGTTGTTTGATTTAGAAAATTATGGAAAGATTTGAACTTGGGCAGGAAGATGTTATTTACCATCAGAGACACAGACAATAGGTGAAAATAAACATAGTATGGTCTATACACACACATACACATATGTGTATATGAGTGTATATGTGCATATTTATAGTTAAGTATGTGTGTATGTGTAGCCATGCTTAATTGTAGCCTTCCTTGGGATGAGGAAGGGATGAAGGAAAGGGGGGAAAAAAGTAAAACATGCATAGCAGAGAACAAAAGAAAGCCAACAAGGAAGCAAAGAAAATCTGGGCAGCTTTAAAACAATGTGTAGTATTTATTAGAAATGGAAATGGAAATTTGTTGTTTTATATTGAATCCTCTCTTGTGGTCTATTGTACACATGGCTTTTTCTTTTGTCATTTCAAGCTTAAAATAAAAAATTACCAAAAAAAAAAAATTTGTGATAGTGTTGTTTTGAAAGATTAGCGAAAGACTTTATACATGATTTCATTATGTGTCATCTTATTTAATTTGGCCAAATATTCTAGCCCAGGGGTCAACCTCTGTTCTAGTTTTTTCATACTTTTTGGGATTCGCCATTGAATGTGTTAGCTGATCACCATTCAGGATGCTAGTTCTTCTTGTTTATTTTTTTCCTCTACAAGCTTGATGAATGTTTTATCTATACCAAAGTCATTGATAATTATGATAAAGAGCAAAAAACAAATAAAGAAAATAAAAGAACCCTAGAACACTACTGGACACTTTTTCCAAGCTGATGTTAAATGAGTGATGTCTCTTCTTGGAGCATCACCACTATACCACTTTCCATTTTGTCTCATTCCACTGTATCCCATATATTTTCATCTTTATTCCAGAGTATAACATTGTATATGCTCCAATGAGTAAGAACCATTCCTTTCCGTGTTTTGTTCTGGTGAAAGTGACTCCCCCTTGGTTGGATTTCACATGGATCAGGGCATATCTTGAATTTCACATATTCAAGGAGGTGTTCCAACAGGTCTCTGTCTACATGGGCTCTCTCTCTCTCTCTCTCTCTCTCTCTCTCTCTCTCTCTCTCTCTCTCTCTATATATATATATATATATATACACACATACACATACCTAATAACCCAAAGCATAATTGCCTCTTCCCATGAGGAATGCAGCTTATTCCTTGAAGTTTAGCAGAACAGAACATTCTGGGCTTGCTCATACCTATGGACTCACAACAGGACACTATGAAGAATGGGCGAAGCGAGATCTTGCTGCTTAAACCCTTTCTGAACTACGCTCATTAGTCCTTGTAAAATAAAGGAGAACTAAATCAAAGACTTTCGTCCTCCTACCACCTGCCACCATGAGCAAGCACAATTTCCTTAATCAGAAGCAGAGGCAGGAATAGATTTTTATATGTGTAGAGATCCTGAGAATAGTATTAAAGACAAGATGCTTAAAAATATTAAGTGGCATTCCTGCCAATATACCCTGCTCCTTTCTTTAGAGCAGAAAGCACTGGATCCCCTTGGCAGATATAATCACATTCATCCTTCTTGGCTCTTGATGCCAGGGCAGAGGAAAAGCCGGATGGGGATTATTTGGGGATGTGAGGCATTCATTCCTCAGAACATGTTGACACCATCTCTGTTTCTCCCTTCTCTTTATTCGACACATCTAAGTAGTCTCAAAGGCCTGTTAGCTGTACTCTATTCCTCACTTCCTTTCTGTTCCCATAACCCTCCAAGCAGTATAGGCCCTTGTAAGTACCTGTAGAAACCACGTCAAGCGGTCCTTTACAGGTCTATACTCTCTCCCTGTGCCTCCAAATCATCATTCACATTTTTCCTAGATGAGTGAACCTTCTGCAACATCCACAGAGGGAAGACGACATTGGGATATTTCTAGAGGAGCCAGTAGCTTCCCTTTTCTGGCATATGTGCTCTCTCTGCTATAAAATCTAAGCCAGAAAAAGATTTTTGTCTTAAGAGGGAAAAAGGCTAGTGACTTGCTCATTCTCTTCCAATTTTATAAGATCTTAGATTTGGGGCTCAAAGCCTAACAAGGGAGACAATGTGCAAAGAACTAAACACAAACAAGATGCATACAAGAAAAATGGGAGATAATCCAAAGGAAGAAGGCACCAGGATGAAAGGGGATTGGGAAAGACAGCTTCTAGAAGATGGGGGTTTAGCTTAAACTGGAAGGAAGCCTGGAGATGGAGTTGAGAAAGTTCTTTGTAGTTTTGTTTTGTTTTATTTTGTTTATTTTTCCTTTTGTTTTTATTTACTGGTGTGGGGAACTCCCAGGCCAGGAATTCCTCATCTCTATGCACAGTGATGGCAGTCAGACAGAACTCTCGCTCCTCCTAAATCACTGATAATTATGCTAAAGAGCAAAAAATAAATAAAGAATAAATAAATAAATAAAATTTAAGAGAGCTCCTCGGAGGCATCCCCAGGCTTGAGAGGCTGATCATGAGTATAGAACCTCTACGTGACAGAAGCAAGAATTGAACCCGGATCTTCCTAACCCTATATTCAGTTACCATGGTGCCTCTAGTTGAGGAGCTGGGAGTTGAGTTGCTTCTAGTTATTTACTGTGGACCTTAACTCTATTTCAGAAGGAAAACCGGAGGCTCAAAAAGTGACTCATCCATGCTATCGGAGCGTCAAAGGAGAAGATTTGGAGGGAGGCCATTCCACGTTCCCTGTCAAGCACTCTTTTCACCACCATATTCCCGTGGTCCTTATATAAGTTTGGCGTGGTGGATGTGGGACTGGGCGAGCTAATTTACGAAGGACCAGAACATGACACATATTCTCTTGGGTACATGATGTCCAATGGGAGGATCATCAGGATGAGACAAGGGATGAGTGTCTTATTGAATGGGACATATTGTATTGTTAAAAGAAAGGGAAGGAAACGGAATTTGATCGAGATTTCTTACCAGAGCTGCTGAAAGAGCTGGAGCTACGAGGACCAGTCAGATTTTTAGGGGAACAGGAAGTTGCCAGGGAGTTTTCTGGTTAATCAGATGAGGTCACCCAGAGGTGAGCTTTTGTTTGGGACTTTGCTTGCTTCTTCTGCAGGGGGAGGAGGCTGCCCATGGATATATTACTGGAAGGTTTTCAGGACATTTCCTGGGAACTAGGGATGATTTGTGGCTTCAGAGAACCCTCCCCCCCCCTCCCCTTTGTGTTGGAACTACTAAGAGGATCAGATTTAGTTTGGTTTCCTTTTCAGGAAATTCTTGAGAAAGGAAAGGAGAGACAAGCTAGATGATAAATATTCTCAAAATAAAAACCATGCAGTGGGTAGCCTTCCTCTTCCTCCTGAAGAGGAGTAATGTGAAATAAACCCCAAAGAGTAGCTCTGAGATAGGAAAGATTCTTAATGCTTCATTCTGAGGCAACAGGGAGCCACTGAAGTTTCTTGAGCAGGAAAATGGGATGGCCAAAACCGTGCTTTGGGAAGATTACTTTGATAGGTGTGTGAAGAACAGTTAAGTGGCAAAATGGATCCAGTATCGGGCCTGGAACTAGGAAGTCTCAAATTCACCCAAAGCCTCTTCTGCTTTTTTTTTTTTTTTAACTCAAACTTAGAACCATCTATTTACCCTGACTAAACTTCAGCTCTTTTGATTCCTTCAGTCCATTGTCACTGCCCATCAAGAATCTTTGGCTGCTGACTCATCCATCCATCAGCCCATCAGCCATCATACTTATCTTTATTTTTACAACTAATCTGAGAAGTCTGCCATCTATTCCTTCCTTCAAGTCACTGAAGACAGTGTCTTCTCAATCAATCATGAAATAATTGAGAGAAATGAATATTAATAACCTATGTCGTAGGGAGATCCAGAGTTCCCCCTTTTTCTAAAGTCCTCATTTCAAAAGTTCATTCTCTAGAGGACATTGCTGATAATGAGATTGGATGAACTGTCCTAGCGAGCTTTTTCAGACCCCATCCACTTGGGGCAGCCATTGTGCTGGTCTCAGGTTTCAGCAGGGATCAATTCTTTGAGTAGATTGCCCAAGGCGGGGGTGGGGGGGTGATCTGAGTATAGAGATAATTTCTCTTTGACATGATGTCACTCTCAGCCCTTATTGTAATATTCATTCTCTCCTTAATTGTCAACCAATCAAAACTGATTGCCATCCTCAGGAATACCCCGCTTCCAAAGGCATACAAGCCAGGAGCCGCCACCATGATTGTTTGACACACCAGAGTGACACAGACATGTTATTGAGAATGCTGACATCAGTAAAATGACTAAGAGCTAAAATTACAACTCCAATTTTTTAACCATCACATAATCATTTATTACACTCATTATGTGCCGGGTACAGTGCTCAACAAGGGTATGGGGTTGGGGGTTGGGGGTTGGGAGCTGGGAGTGGAGAATCAATCTTTGCCTTCCAGGAGCTTCCAATCTCATGATTCAGACAGCCTGGAAATAATTAGGTCTACACATGCTCCATACAGTAGATAAAAAGTAACCTGAAAATGGAAGGCTCTGGCAGCTGAGCCTTGGGAGGATTTGCAGCCCATCCTGCTTTTAGAACAGTGGTAATCAATAAAGGAAATGTGATAAAAAAAAAAGAAAGATGGAGGCCCAAATGGAGACCCAAAAAAGATCTGCGCAAGCATGATCGGAACAGAACCAAAATTATTGAAACAATAAAATTATCGCAAAGATAATGACCATCAATAAAGCAGAGTCACATTTATGTATGACAGCTTAAGTAGTTCTTGGAAGTCAATTGATTTTCCTTCCTTCCCTAACCCATCTCCAATTTATGACAAGGATGCAAACAAAGCGAAAGTGTAAAGAACAAAACAAAACAAACAGCAAAATAAAAACAGCCTTTGAGGGCTTGGGTCCATGTCAGAAATGGAGGCAGAACGTCGCTGACTCTGGCTTTGGGAATTAACTGTCCTTCGTGCTCAGACCCCTCTGGGAAATAGTAAAGGTCTGAGGGGCAGGAGATGAGAACTCCAATTTTTTGTCAGAAGCTCAGACAATGGTTACAATATAATGAAGACTTTTTCTGAATGTAAACGACCCCTTCTTAAAATGTATAAAATGAAGGAAATTAATTATCCTAATTATGTCTTATTAATCCTCATTAGAACCCTATTAAGTTCATTTAATTGGGTTAATGAAAAGAGAAACGCTGGTCAGCTCCTTTAAATCAAATGTCATCAGAGAGGGGGCAATTTCTCAACACCCAACTCAAAATTCATTGTGTTCTTTCCAATACAGGCCACGGCTCGGAGCAGTAGGCCATTCCTTGGCCTTTGGAGAAGCTTCCTATCCAACACAGAGCAGCGGGCCATTCGCTGTGCTTTGGGCCCCTCCCCGGGACTGGGCCGAAACTCTCCTTCAGAACTGAGAGACTCAGACACATGGTTCTGGTTGGAGACTGGAAGAGATGCTTTGAATAGATGAGTCACAGTCATTTCAGTCTGTCTCTCAATCTCAGTTTCCTTATCTCTAAATTGGGCTTAATAATCATAATGGCAGTATGAGAAAAGGCGAAGGGCAGAGAGTCTGGAATAAGGTGAATGTGAGTCCTGACTCTTTGGGATGTGTAACCATGGGCAGATCATGGAAACTTTCTGGACCTCAGTTTCCCCAAATGCAAGATTTGGGAGGAGGGGGTGGATTAAAGGTACTCTATGGTCTTTCTGAGTAATTTTTCCAAGTACAAAAATCATGATTTTTTTATAAAGGCACTTTAGGAATCTGAGAAGGCTGAGTTCTAGAATATAGTTATGGGTGGGGGGAGGTACGGATTTCGGATTTCAGTCCTGGTGCACATGGGAAAAAACGAGTGAACCATCTGGAGTTTTGCTCTGCTCCTACCTGGTGGCCTTGGATAAGACACTTAGATTCACAATCACTTCCCTGAACTTCAGTTTTCTGCAATAAAATGAGGAGTTTGGCCTGGGTCCCTTGCACCCCTCCAGACTCCCCGGGAGGATTTTTATCCCAAATGGGCCTCTACAGCAGGGTCAGCCCCGGGCTGCTATCTGTTCCGCAAGAAAGGGAAGGAGGAAGAGGAGGAGTGGCTAGAGTGGGGAGATGGTAGGGAGGTAGTGATTGGAGAGGAGGAGGAGGGAGGAGACTGTATTGGAACCATAACATTAGATTCAGGCTTCCCAGGGAGCAGGAAATGTTGCTGGGATTCTATAGGAAAATAAACCGAAGACCTGAGTGGGTACAGTAACTGCCGGGCTGACTGTCTCCTCTGGAAGCTGTGGCTGGGAGTGGGAAGGGGGGCGATAGAAAGAAGAATATGTTCCCTCAAGTCTGACCCTGTGATCCCATTTGGGGCCATTTCCTTGTCTGGTTACTTGTGAGGAGACTGACTTGCCCAGGGTCACCTGGCTAATGAGTGTCTGAGGCCAGACTGAGCCTCTCTGTGAGTCCAGTTCAGCGTCCTGTACCACTTAAGAGGCCGGGACTCCTCTCCAAGGGGAAGTCCTTGGGCACGGAGCAGGGAGGAATCAGAGACATCATCACCCTCCTGAACCGGACTCTCCCTGTACATGAACTTATTCGATGCTGGTCCTCTACAATCTCACAATGGAGGCTCAGGGAGGCCGGGCTTGCCCCAAGTCTCCAGGGTAGCAAATGGGAGGCTGGGGTTTGAGGGCAGGCCCTCAGCCTCCTCTTCTTTGTAGCCTCCAGCTCCTGTTTCTTTCCTGAATGTTTCTATGAAAAGGAACCACTTCCAACTTTAAAACCACTTTGCTTGTGGGTAAATGAGAGGGGCTCCCTGGCCCTGGGGGCTCTGGGACCAGTCTGGGAGCAAGGATCACAAGGAGAAGGGTAAGGGGTGGGGATCATGCCAAGATGGGGGCCGTCCCCCAGCTCCCCTCATTATTATTGACTGCCCATTGCCCACCTCCCATCCACAACTGTCTCAGAATTCAGAAAGAGGAGGGATGGCTTCGGCTGCAGAGCCATTGTGACCCCTGACTTTTCCTCCAGGGAAAGAGTTTAAGGAAGTGGGGCTTGGAGGATCTTTGCTGCCCAGATCGAGGCTGGATGAGGGAGGGCAGGAGGAGGCAGCTGGGCAGGAGGCCCGGGGAAGTTGGGAGATCGAGCAGCCAAGTTGGGGCCGGGGCAGCCTGGGCCAAAGTGTGTGTGGGGTGGGGGGGAGGGAAGGAGGGACCGTTCTGGCCCGCTCGGACCAGAAGGTCCTAGAGAGAGGCGCAGGCCCTGCAGGGATGGGTCGCCGGGCGTGCCCATGATGGCAACTCTTCCAGGACTAGATGGAGGATCTCCCCGATCCTCCTTCCTCCTGCAGTCCAGGCTTCCTCTCCCTCACTCCGGAAAGGCAGGCTCGCTGGCCGCCCCGCTCCCGTTCCCGCCTCCCCTTTCACGTAGCTTGGCCAGCGCCTTCCTCTTCCTCCCTCCTCCACTCCCTCTTTTCCCTTCCTCCTTTGTAGGCAGCCTCCCCTCCTCTTCCTCTCAGGAAGCTCGGTGGCCGGCCTCCCTGCCTCCAGCGGAGGTCACAGGACTGCAGCTTCCACAGCCTCCTCCCCCCCAGCCCGTCCCTCCCGCCCCCCGTCCCCCCAGCCCGCCGCGGCCCCCGCGCCTCCGGGGCACCCTCCTTCTCCAGCCCTTACAAGGACAAATCTGCCGAGGGGAAAGTCAGGAATTCGGGGCCCTGACGTCAGCCCCCAGCGCTCCGGGCACTCGGAGCCCGGGAGACTGGGGGAGGGGGTGGGGAGGGGATGGGATGGGATGGGATGGGGAGGGGGGGAAGGAAGGAAGGAGGGGAAAGGCACCAACCAGCGGCGGCTCCGGCTCGGCTCGCCTGCCCAAGTTTCACTTTTTCGCTGGGGGTTGCTCCCGAGCCGAGGGTGAGGTTCCCCGGGACTAACTAGCTTAAGTAGAGCGGGCGGAGGCCGGCGCGCGCGGCAAGGTAAGGGCAGCCGGGGCCGGGGCGCGCGGCGCGGCCGCGGGGCCGAGGGAGAGGCCGGGGCACGGCGGGCTGGACAGAGGCACGGCCGCGGCCGGGGAGGGCCGTGCCCGGGCCGGGCCGGCGGGGCCGGGGACAATGCCCGGGGGGAGGGGGAGCCCCGGGTGCCGCCCGGGCACCACCCCCTCCTCCGCTCCCCTCCCCTCCCCCGCCGCCGCCTCCTCCTCTTCCTCCTCCTCTAACCGCCGCTGCCGCCGTCGCTCGGGCCGCCTCCTCCCCGGCGAGGTATTGTTGCCAACCCTAGCTCCCCCTTCCCCTCGGGCCTCTCCCCCTCCCCTCCCTTCCCCCGGGGCCGCTGCGCCCTCGCCGGCCCCCCTCCTTGGCAGCGCGGGCAGCCGGGCAGCGGCGCTCGCGCCTCCCGAGGTGCCCGTGCCCGGGCCGCGCGGCTCCCGGGCCGAGGCCACCCGGGCCCGGCTTCCCTCGGCTTCCCGCTCCCGGGGCCCCGGGGTGGCGGGTGGGGGAGCCGGACGGCCGCATTCCGGGAAGTTCCCTCAGGGCCCGAGGGCTCCTCCCCGCTCCCGTGGGCGCCCTCCCGGGTGGCCGCGATCTGGGGTCCTCAGTGGGCGGGGCAGTCGCGGGGCCCGGGCTTTCTGCGGGGGCCCGAGCTCACCTTTCCGGAGCCGGCTGGGCAGCTCCCCTCGGAGCCGGACCTAACCGTGGCCCAGGGCCCCGGGCCGCTGCGCTGCGGGAGGCGCTGTCCCGTTCCCCGCCTCCTCCAAGTTAGGGAGAGGAGGCTGCGGTGGGGAGCTGGGTTCCAATCTGGCCATACTCTGTGCTCAAGCTCCGTGTGGCCTCGGGCTGGGCTCCCTTCGTTTCGGCCCCCGCCCTGGGCTGTAAGATGCAGGGGGGGCTCGTTTCCGCAGCCCGGACCGTTTCAGCCTAGGTTAATGTCTGTGGTGTCGGGCGGGCTCCTCTGGGCCTAGAACGCTCTTTCTAGGGATTCCGGGTTAACATAGACTTCCTCTCCACTTCCCCATTGTCCTCCCTTTCCTCTGCTTGTTCCACTGCCCTTAATAAAACTAATTCACACTAAGGTGTTAGTGACTCCATGTGTCATCTACTTCTTGACATTTGCCCTTTAAGGTTGGCCGGTGACTTGTGATGGTTTTACTTCAGGAATCGTCAACCTGGGCAACCGCCACCTCCCTTCAGTGGCAAGGCTTGTGCCCACCTCCTCTGCCCATAGCCACAACTCATTCATTGATTCATTCATTCAGGGAATCACTACGGATCCCTGGGGAAAAGGGAGCCGCTTCTCCTGGACACTTCCACGCCCCACCCCCAACCCTGCACTTAGGGAGCCTCTTGGGGATCCCAGATCGACAATAATTGGAAGGAGTCTCATTTGGGACTTCATCCAAGTCGCTCTCATGGAACACCTCACATTGGGTTAGCTCTATAGATGGAGAAAATGGCTTCCAGCTCTCTTGGAGCGTATCATCTAGCATTTATTAGCATCTAATCTTATTTGTGGTGTAATTAGCATAGAAAATTCCTTGGACCTTTGACTCTTAACCTCTGACCTCTAAGTTCCTTTAGCTTGAGTCTGGAAGCCCCCAGCACCTCTGGGAATAGAGGTATGGGGGGCGGGCATTGCTTATTCACCTCTGGAATCTGGAATATTCATGATCCTATCTATAGGGGAGGACCCCTCTTCCCTGGGGATTCTAGAATATTCATGGATGCCTCCAAGCCCACTCTTCCGTCACCCAGATCCATCCGGAGGCCTTGTTGAGCTTCTCTGTGAGAAAATCCATTTCCAAAGAAAGGCCTTTAGCTGCTAGAAGTCTCAGAGAGGAAGGATCTCCTTGGACACACCCAAAGTCCACTGCCGGGGCCCCTCCTGAATCAGTCAATCCACAAGCATTTATTAAGGATCTAGTCTGTTGC
Organism: Antechinus flavipes; assembly: GCF_016432865.1. Taxonomy (NCBI): domain Eukaryota; kingdom Metazoa; phylum Chordata; class Mammalia; order Dasyuromorphia; family Dasyuridae; genus Antechinus; species Antechinus flavipes. The sequence continues at coordinate 7,984,175 of NC_067400.1, read as the reverse complement.
GAGTAGGGAGAACCCGACCAGAGGCCAGCTGGGAAATGTACAGACCTGCATAAAAAGTCTCCAAACCCTCTCTGAGCCCGGGCTCTGTAACCTTTTTGTGTCCCATACCCCTTTGGTAGCTGCCGAAGCTCATAGACGCCTCAAACAAATGGATAAAATAAAATATGTAGGGTTACAAAGGAAACCAGGTATCCAGAAAAAAAGGAAGGAAGGAAAGAGAGAGAGGAAGGAAAGAAAGAAAGAAAAAAGGAAGGAAAGAGAGAGAGAGGAAGGAAAGAAAGAAAGAGAAAGGAAGGAAGGAAGAAAAAGAGAGAAAGAAAGAAGGAAGAGAGGAAGGGAGGCATAAAGGAAGGCCACAGAGCACAGGTTACTGAGCCCTGTCTAGGTGATTTGGGGGAAAGGCAGAAGTAGCTGCAAGCAGGGATAAATCAGAGGCTGTGTTAGAAGGTGGTGCTGCTTGAGATGAGCTTTCAGTGTAATGATTCCCAGAGATAAGGGTTTAACATGTGCCTTCCAGGTAAGGGAGGAAGGCAGTTCAAAGGTGTGGAGAGAGGGGGTGGGGCAAGGTAGAGGAGGAACTGCATGAGGTCAGTCTGCCTTGCCTATAGAAAGTGTGGGGGAGTGAACAGCAGATAAAGCTGGAAAGGTTGAAGGAAAGGCTTTAAACTGCTGTGGGAGAAGTTGCTTGTTGACCCTGGAGGAGGGAATAGGGAACTCCTGCCGTTTACTCAGAGGTTGGCTTAGAAAGTGGCGTCCCCTCCACAGGGATGAAGAATCAGAGGAAAACTCAAGTGGGAAACTGAGAGCAGAAAGGTTAGGGCTAGTTTTTAAAGAGCCCACATCATAGACCAGTGCTCAGTCTTAGGCACATGTGAAAAGTTCCTGCCTTCAGGAAGCTTATTGTGGGGGAAAAGGGAGCCTGGGGAGGGGAGAACAGCTACTGGGGAGAACAGCTGTGGGCTGCCCAAATAATGCAGGTTTCCAGAATCTTAGGGGCTGCTGCCAGAGAAAAGATACATAGGCTTGAAACAATTTACCAGCAATGTAACACTGACTATTTGAATGTTAAACTCGAATGTTACAGACAAGACAACTCTGTGTGTGTGTGTGTGTGTGTGTGTGTGTGTGTGTGTGTGTGTGTGTGTCTAAGCACTGAGATTGGCGGGCAGCTAGAATGCCAGGGCTGGAGGTGGGATTTGAATTAGGCCTTGAATGATGAGTAGAAATGTTTTGGTGGAGGAGAGAAGTGACCTATAGGCTGGGGAACGGACTAAGCAAAGATCTGGGACCGGACAGATGTGGGGGCCGAAGGCCGAGTGAGGAGACACAGCTGACCGGGATGGAGAATCCTAGGAGCAAAGCCACGGCAAATGAGCTTGAAAAGGTCTGATGAGTGCAGGTTCCGAAAGGACAGGAAAGCCAGGCCCAGGCGACCGGCCTTCATTTTGCTGGGGGGAGATTTTGGAGCTCTGGAGGGAAAAGATGGAAAATGCAATTCAGGACAACTGGCCTGGCGGCCGATGGGCGGGATGACTGGGGAGGACTCGGAGGTTGGCGACTCCAGAGGCTGTTGCTGTTGTCCGGTGCGGGGAGAAAGGGGCCGGGGCAGGCGGCATCGGTAGCCGGTGACCTGGACAATCCATTAATCATTTATATTTAGTGCTGGCACTGGTCTATGATTTTTGTGGTAGGCTTAACTTTCTAATTATGTTTTGCTGAAGCTAAAAGTACTGTTCTTTTCCATTCCCTTAGCAATTGAAACTGAAGACAGGAGAGATCCGATAATTTAGACATGGGCGGTGGCAGGAGCATTAGTGGGATGCTCACTCAGAATAGTTATAAGGACAATGGAACCTGGAGCCCTTTGTGCTGACCCTGTCCTTCCCGCTGCCGGCCTGCCTTGGGGGAACTGCTTTTTCCCTCCTTAGGTCCGTTTTTCTTAGTGTAAATCAGGGGTGTTGAGACCGGACGTGTTCTACTAGAAGTGGTCCTCCTATGATAGGGCAGACATGGCGCCAGTACAGCCAGTACAGTGGATGAGGGGGGTGAGACTCAGACAGACAAAGGGACTTACCTGTCCACCGCCACCTGGCCACAATGAGGCGGAACCAGAATTCTAAACCAAGTCCATTCTTCCTCAGATACTCGCTCCATCCCCGAAGAGGACTTATCCTTTTGCTAATTGGCCAGTTAGATGAGATCCACCATGGGAAGCCAAAGCTGACCAGCCTCTCCCTCCGTTCCATGAGCATCTGCTCATTTAGTTCCTTCCAGGGATGCTGACAGAAAGCACTTCGGCCTTCACCCCTTTGGTCCATGACTTCCCACTCATTTGGCGGAGGGGAAGCCAAAGGGCTTGGGCCTCCCTTTCTCTTGATATTGGGTGGAGGCCAGTGGGACAGGACCTGGAGGCTGCTCAGCCTCTGCTCTGACTACATCATGCACCTGTTTTCTTTTTGGTTGAGACTTCTTGGATGACTTTTCCTTTCTCAAAGCACTAATGGAACAAATGGAATCCCCAGTTTTTCAAGTTGTTTTCTTCCAAATCTTATTTCCTCTTGGTGGTGGATAGATCTGGGGTAACACACTTAGGAGGCCTATGCTTTACTTGTCCTCGAGGGGTTGTGTGAGGAGAGCTACTGGGGCCGGTGGCCACAAATCCGGGAACAGGCTCAGCTGCAGCCCCTTTTGCTGGATATTTCCCTTCTCTTCCCCTCCAACCTTAACTTCAGCCTCCACTCAGAGGCAAACTGCTCTAGCCACGGAAAACTTTGCTTTTTAAAACTGATATCATTTATTTCTTAATTTATTCATTTTAAACTTAAATATAAAATGAGAAAAGAAAAAAAAAGGACCTGGCCATGAGACACGCTTTCTATGTCAAAGGGAGATGCTGCTGCATGTCTGATGGGGCTATGGAAGCAACATCGGCTTGGGACTCAGGGGACCTGGCTGGGCTCCTTCCTAGTGGGTGACTTGGGCCAAACCACGCTCTCCCCCGTCCTTCTGGCATTTGTCTAAGGAGAGCGTGGGATTCGGTGAGCTCCGAAGGCCCTTTCAGCTGCAAGCTTCTAGTTCTAGCAACGTGGCCTTGCAGGCCCAGGGCAAATCTGCATCGCCATGAAGGCTTCCTTCCCTCTAAGTGGATGTGATCTATTCTTCCCCGTCCTTCCGTGGCACGTGGGAAAGACATCTGCTGCCTTCTGGTTCCTAGACATTCATGCTTTGACCACTGTTCCACTTTTAAACTTGGGGAAGGCAGGGAGAGGGATGGCAGGCGGCTCTTTGCGTGACCCATGTCTAGCGTGAAAAGCCCTGTGTGGCATTCAGACCCTTCCTCCAATGTCCAGTTCCCCAGTTCAGCCGCCGACCCTCAGGCCAGTCCCGGTTGGGCTCTTCTGGAGTTTCTCAGAAGTCCTACGTGGAGAATTAGCTCCGACTTGACGTTCTCCCGTGGCAGACGGTTAGGTGAATTCAGAAATGCTTGTGAGCTCAGCCTTATTTTTAAGATGCTAAGCGAGCTCCCCTTTTAATGAAATCCTATCCCTAAATCTGATATGGAGCAATCAGTGAGTCAGTCAGCAAGCATTGAGTAGGTCCATAGAATGTGTCAGGCCCTGTATTAAACCCAGGGGATACAAAGGAGCAAAAGCAATCCCTGCCTCCAAAAAGCTCACAGGCTAATAGGGAAGACAGCATGCAATGCTGCACAAACAAGATGCAGACAGATAAATGCAATCTCAGAAGGAAAAGGCCTGGGGGCTTCTGGGGAGGTGACCTCAAAAGGCTCCTGACGAAGCTGTGACCTGAGCTGAGTTGTGAAGGAAGCCAGGAGATAGAGATAGGAAGGAGAGGCTGTCGCTGCAAAGACATGGAGGTGGGAGATCTGAAAAGCAAACCAGATTGTTTGCTCAACACGGTTCCTGGCACATGTAGCAAATTGGCCAATACTGAGATGTGTAAAGACTGGGAAGGTCAGAAGGGGCCACATGGAAAAGGGCTTCAAAATTTATATGTGATCCTGCTGGTAACAGGGAGCTGCTGGAGCTTATTGAGCAGGGCAGGGTCCTGAAGGTTGGCCCGTGCACTAGAGTAAGGAGGAAAGCGGGAGGAGCCCGGAGGAAAGCGGGAGGAGCCCGGTGAAAAGCTCAGGAGATGGAAGGGAGGGATGCTGAAGGGGCCTGCAAAGGTAGAGCCGGACAGGACAGGGCGGTGAATGGGACCTTAATGGCAAACAAAGGTCATAGTTGATCCCAGAGCTAATGGGGAGCCTGAAGGTCACAGAGCAGAAGCATGTCTGGGAGACTGGATGAGGAAGTGGTTCCAGCTCCAGCATCTCATGAAATCCCCCTACTGAGGGGCCGTGGAGCTCTATTCTGCCTGATCCCAGAACCCTCCTTGGTGGGATCCCAGAGACACTTAAGGAGACAAGGAGATGAAATCCTCTCTTTTGGAAAAAGGTTGCACTCTTCATCTCTTGCTTGTTCTTCCAACCCTTTCCCTTCTAATTTCTCCATCACCTCGAGGTTAGGATTAGTGTAGGGTAATGAGGGGAAGTAGCTGGGGGCAGACTTAGGCCATCTGCTAGAACCTTCCTGAAGTGAGAGAAAGGACTGTTTGGAAAGGTGACGGTGAAGGGGTTCTCAGTGACGGTGAAGGGGTTCTCATTCACGGGAGGGCTCCAGAGGCTTCTTGTTGAGTTGCAGATTGGAGTAGCTGGGCATGGGCGTCCTCGCTGACTCTGAGACTCTGCAACTCTGCGACTTGGCGGAAGGTCCTTGCCCCAGGAATATCAGCCGAGGCTTTGCCCGAGAGCTGCTCCAGAACAGAATGTCAGTAACAGTCTCTGGGACCATGAATAGAAAGGGAAATGGAAAAGTGGGAATTGAGCCCAAACCCCCATTTTTTAGATGAGCAAATGGAGATCCAGAGGGAAGATTAAAAGTAGGGCAGGCTCGCCTAAGTCTCTTGCGGCAAGGAGCTCTGTGGACTCAGGGTTAACATTAATGACAATATTCTCATTGGTCCAGATAGTTGCCCATGAAGGCCTTCCCATCTGTGCTGGGTTATACGTTTTAAGAAGGGGGGATGACCAGTTGTATGGCCCTTCCACCTCAGTGTTTTCATCAGTGAAAAAAGGGGGTTAGAGAACATAACCCCCTGAAGACGGGAGTCCAAAAGCTAGACCGAATAGCCCGTCTCTCTGTGGCCAGCCTCTTGCGGTTCCTCTTTGTCCCCGGCACCAGCGCCTGCCGACTCCGTGCTGATTCCTTGTCCTCCTGGGAGATGTGTGTGGACCTTTTTAGTTTGTCTGTTTGGTTTTTCTGCTTGCTTACAGGCCTCGAGGGGCGGTCTCCTTTTAAAAGCCAAAGACCTTAGCTCCATGATGGGGCACTTCTTTTTCACCAGCACAAGGCCATCCCTAGGAGCTGGGATGCTTCCATTCTCACTCTTCATAGTCACAGGCCATGGATCTGTTTTCACCATCGTTCTCTTTTTTTATAATTCGATTTTATTTTTTAACAAACAAAAACATTTTCTCTCTCTTGGTTGAAAAAAGAAAAGAAAAATTTTTATTTTATTATAATAGTATATTATACTATATATATTATATATATAACTATTATAATAAATATTATGTTATATTATAATAGAGGGGTAAATTATTATTATAATTTATTATTATAACTTATAATTCTATTATAATAAAGAAGTGAAATTAATGTAATTTAATAATTATTGTATATAATACATAACATGACATATACTAAATATTATCCAATATTAACATCTATTGTATACTATATTAATTAACATTAATATAGTAGATAATATATTAGCATAATTATATTATGCTATATTAATATAAACATGCTTTTCTATGAGATAGAAATAGATATATGTATGCATATGTGTATATAAATGCACATCTATATCTGGATGTACATATGGGTGGATGTCGCCCTCTGTCCCATGAGTCAGTGGGCTCTCTGTCAGCAGGTGGGCAGCCACCACCATTTTCCTAGTGGAACAGCTCCTAATGCAAAGAGAAGCAAACTCCTTCTCCCTGGAATGGCCTTGAGCAGAGGTGGGACGCGGCTCCTCCCAGCCCCGGCTGCTCCTGCTTCCTCCGCTATCTGGGCCCTCCCTGTTATTATTTGCTGATAAATCCTCTGGCTTTGTTCAGGGGCTTGCCTGGGAGATAGAAACGGGCCATCCTGGGAGAGGGGGTGCCCCGGCTGGCTTCCCTTAAAGAAAGGGCTCACTTTACCGAAGGTGGAGTTGGTATTGGAGGCTTTAGCATGAGGGTTCCATCTACAAAAGCGTGGGAAATCCCCCGGCACAGCTGCTCCCAGTGCTTTGGGAGTTACCAGAGAAAGCAAAGTTGGAGGTTTGGGGGGAGAGAAAGGGAAGGGAAGAGAGGGAGAGAGAGAAAAGGGACAGGGAGAAGGAAAGAGAAAGAGAGAGACAGAGGAAAAAGAGAGGGAGAGACAAAGACACATAGACAGAGAGACACACAGAGACAGGAAGAAAGAGACAGACAGAGATAGACAGGAACAAAGAGAGAGAGAGAAACACACAGAGAGAGAGACAGAAGGAGGGAGTAACAGAAACAGAGAGAGATGGAGACAGAAGGAGAGAGAAAGAGACAGACACAAAGAAAGAGACAAAGAAAGACACAGAGAGACAGAGAGAAAGAGGGAGGGAGAAAAAGAGACAAGAGCTACAGCTCTCTCAGAAGCTCTCTCCTTTTTTCCCTCCTGAATTTCCGCCAGGGACTAGGAAGCTCTGTAACCTCCGAATCACACACTTTAGGAGATGAGGGGATCTCGTGGCTACCTGGTCCAGATCACACACAAAAAGCATCCTCGTGTAATGTCCAGAGCCAAAGTGATCCTCTAGGCTCTGCCTGAGGATTTGGAGAGAGGGGGCCTCCCCTTTGGGACCAGTCCCATTATTGGGAATCGTTCCCTGCTCTGTCCCTGGTGCTGGCCCTCTTCCACATGACCTGGACCATCCCCCCAGCCTCTTCTTCCCATTCCCAGTCCTTCACTGATCCCCACATGTCCTGGACTCTGCAGCCTGGGTTCTCCACCCCTCATCCTCCTCCCCTCAGCCCTCTCCCTTTCCCCATCTCCTCTCCTTCCTGACACACGCTCCCGAGGAACTCTGACTGAGCACAGACCCTTCCTGTTCCGGGGCCTGCTGCTCTTTCCTTTTTTGGCCGCCATCTCCCACTGATGACTCACTGAGCGGGAGCCCGCAACCCCCCACCCCCATCCTCTCCTTTCTGTCTCTGCTTGTCCACTCTTATGCACAGAAAATGATGAACTTGATTTTTTCCAGGGCTTTATACTTCACCACCATTCCACTCTAGCCAAAGTTGCTTCTAGCTGGGGGGAGGAGGGGCATTGTAGAGCTTTGTAGGGGGTGGGGAGGGGAAACCAGGAAGTCTGAGTTCAAGTCCTGACTTGCTCACACTGAGGGTGACCCTAAGCACATTATCCACCCTCTCTATCTGTCACTCGGGGCTCTCATCTGAGAAATGGGGACAATACTAACATTGGCCTATAATTTATCATTTGGATCCAGTTGCTCCCCAATTCTGGGATTCTGGGACTGCTACTCTCCGGCATCAGCACAGGGACGCTCCTTGGTCATTTGGTACATGGTCTGTGGTCTGATCCAGTTCAATTAAATGCGCACTTAGGAAGCATCGACTGTGAGCTGACTCTAAGCGCGGCCCTTGGCTTTTCTCGGTGTCCCAGATAACTGCCTGAAAATATAAACTGTAGAGAAGGGGCCCGTCTCTGCTGGAGAGAGTTTCTTTATTGGGGAAAAAAGGGGGTGGAGGAGGAGATACAAGGTTCTGATTGAGGCTGGGATGCAGGCGATCAACCAGCATTTATTACTTGCCTACTGTATGTATGACAGCCACGGTGCTGTGTCACTGAGGGGGAAGCAGTAGCTGTGGGAGAGAGCTAACTTCCGGTGAGGGGGGAGCCACTTTATAGAGAGAGAGCTAGGCTTGGTCATTTGAAGGAGAAATCACTCCGGGCTGGAGGAGAGGGACCCCTGAGTTCTGCTTTTCAGGAAGCCCTGAAGGTGAGGTGGAGATGAGCAGGAAGGGGATTCCCACGGCAGGGAGGGGGCCGCTTTTTCACAGACTCAGAGATGGGGGACGCCAGCGAGCCTTTCCAAACTTAAGTAAGCTGGTCCACAGAACCAGAGAGCCAGGTTTTGCCCAGACCTGCGGGAGAAGCACCTCAGCTCGGTGGATCCTGTGAGAACTTGTACCTCCCCGGCCCTTCGGGAATCCAGCCCAGGAGGTGTATTGGAACATAATCAGACAAGAGTGGAGGATGCCAATGGAGACCAAGATGTCTCCTCAAAGGCAGGAAGTAGGATCTCAGAGCCAGATGCATTCCCCGTTCTTCCCCCCGCTTCTCTATCCCCAATTTTAGTCTCTTTGTTTCAAGAAGCAGTTAATGGTGCGGTGGACAGAGCCTGGGTGACTCAGCTTCATGAGTTCAAATCTGGTTTCAGTCACTTATTTACTAGCTATGTGACTCTGGGTAAATCGCTTCACTCTGTAAGCCTTAATTTCCTCATTTGTAAAGGAGTTGGGGAAGGAAATGGCAAACCATTCCAGGGTCTTTGCCAAGAAAGCCCCCAATGGGGTCATGAAGACTCACGATTAATCAATAAGTGGGATGGGAAGGGATTGGGAAGAGGTGGAGGATAAGGCCAGGTGAGGATGGAGGTCGCCTCGTCATCTGAGACAAGGTGAAGGAGGAGATAATGACAGAATGCGTCTGAGTGGTAGCAGATGAGGGAGCTCAAAGGGAATGACCTTGATTTTTTCTGTAAAAGAGGAGGCAAAGTTATCGAAGAAAGAGTAGAGGGAAGGGGAGCCATACGGGGTTTGAGGAAGGATGAGGAGGGAAGAGCCTCCGTGAAAATGTGAGAGGGAGCTGATAAAGGAGGCAGCAGGGAGGGCCCCTCCACCCCCATCCCAAGTGTGTGATACCCAAATATCAGACAAATTTGAGGGAAAAAAAAGGACAGAGATTCCAGAGTGATAATATGAGTCAGCTCTCCTGGAGGATTTTATGTGAAAATCCTGAAGCTCAGCATGATAGCAGAGCATTGTTAGATCATAGATCCCAAAGCTGAAGCTTTATAAATCATCTAGTCTAATATCCTGACTTTGCAGATAAGGGAACTGAGGCAGTGACTTCCTGAGATCACTTGAGTTAAAGTGCCTGCCAAAGGAAGGATTTAAAGACAGGATCTCTGATAATAAAACTAGGTATTTTTTTTCTGCTAGATTTTTTTTTTAACCTATGTCTTCTTACTCATAATCTGGGCCATTTTCTGGTCTTAATGTGATACATTGTGAATTGGAGGAAACTCATTGCCGGCCCCATTCATTCTCTTCTGGGGAATAGTCTGTGAATACAGACTGGAATCATAGTAGGATAGGAGGAATCAATGAGAGCTGGAAGGCTCAGAAAGTCTTTTGTTGCCCATAATTCCTTCCTGATTCAGACATTCGCCATCACCCTCACCCCAAAGTGGGTTAGAAATCTGAGCAAATTTCCTGGCTGAGGGTAGGCTGAAACTCACCTTTGTGAGATTTCTATGTCTGGGACTTGCAGTAATGGAAAAAGACAAATGAGATCTTTGAAGAGAATTGTCTTTAGATTACAGAGAAAATCTAAAGACAATCTGCCTCCACCAGATGGATCACAGAGGGTTCGGGAGCTCGTGGTTGGGGTGCTCTCTTCAGTGGGTCCCAACCCATTCATAGCCACCATTCTGTCACTCTTGCCTCTTCCTTCCCTGCATTTACCATGGATAGAATAGGAATGAATGGAGGGAGTCAAAAGGGGCAGCAAATATACTGAGCATCCTATGGCATTGTCTCAATGTAAGTGAATCCCATGGGTCATCCAGGTTTTTTTTTTCCTTCCTCTCCCTCTGGGATCACATCATTTGTTTCCAATTGGACATTTTTCCTAACCCTAGCCACCCCTACAGAGTCTGATGCAGCTCTCCCTCCCCACCAAGCACTTCTCCATTGGCCTCTGGAGAGCCCTGGCTTATGGCATCCTGCATCTCGGGAACCATCCATAGACAATCAGTAGAAGGTCAGTGTTAAAACAAGCAAATAAACGAATAAAAATGACAGGTTTTTATTTCCCAGAGAAGATTCTGGGAATTAAAAACAAATAGCAATACTTAGGGATTTGTCACATCAGCTCTACTTGAATCTCTAAGCCATTTGTTTTAGCCAGTAGCTTATGGCACTACAGAGAAATTAAATTGACATGAATACATTTCTTTAAAAGTGATCCCTACTGAGAGCGGTTCACCACATAGCATTCTCACTCTTTTTGTTCTTCTTTGCTTGTATTTTATTTTATTTTCTCATTTTTTTTCCGGTTTATTTGATTTTTTCTTGTGCAGCAGGATAATTGTATAAATTTGTACATATATATTGGATTTAACAGATATTTCTACCATGTTTAATATATATTGGACTACTTGCCACCTAGGGGAAGGGGAAGAAAAATTGGAACACAAAGTTTTGCAAGGGTTAATGTCAAAGAATTATCCACGTGTAGGTTTTGAAAAATTAAAAAAAAAAACTTTAATTAAAAAAAAATACGTGAACCCTAATTCAGACTATTCTCTCATTCAGACCATCCTTACTACACTTTCTATACAAAGCCTTTCCTGAACTCACTAGCTAACTACTAATGCTCTCCTCCACATCATTTTTAATTTTCACTTTATATTTATCTTGTATGTCTTTTATTCGTGACTATTTGGGTCAGTCCTGGTTTGCCAAAATAATTTCGGCCTCTGGAAGACAGGAAGTGTTTCTTTTTTGTCTTTCCTTAATTCAGTGTCTGGCACATAGATAATAAATGCTTTTTCATTGGTTTCCTGTAGTTCAGCCAAAAGATACTGTATATATATACATATATAGAAATATATATATATTATACATTTATAAATATATATAACATATATACATATGTGTACGTAAGGAAAACTCATATATGTATGCATATATGTGTATATATTTATAGTTGATTTATTTATTGTGGACTTAATTATTTGATTATTGGCCAAGCTACATTTTGAGCACCTATTTAAGCAAATTTTCTGTTCCCCCCACTAAGGAAATAAAAAGTTCCTTAGTTCTGCAAGGTCTTTCTGACTTCTCTTTCCACCTGAGACAGCTCTCATGCAAGTGTCTGCCTAATCAGCTGATACAGTGGCTCTTCTTTATCTCTGCCCAAACAGACCCCCATTTCCCCCCCCTCTCCTCTCCCTCTCTGGATGGGTCAGAGTGAAATGCAGAATGCAGATATTGGGCTACGATGCTGCTAGGCCGAGGCATTGATTGATTTCTGGTGGCTCATTCCGCTTCCCCGTTGGCTGGATAAGAGAGATTGTGGATCTCCCGATAGTTGTATGTAAAACCGGTGTGTGATGAAAGCTAATCTCCATCAGCTCCCATTTGCTTAGTACCTTCCTGGGTTAACAGAATGGAAAATTGTGGGCAGACTCTCCCTAAAAAACAGTGAAGGTGATTCTTAATTTGATTGTGGATATTGTTTATTGTCAGCCTGAACTGTCCCTTAGTGACAAATGCTTATTTTGGGATTGAAAACAAATTTGGGGGACTTTGGTTTTGAGAATGGTTCCAGTATTTCCAATGCTCTTTTGAGATTTGAGATAGAAAAAAAAAAAAAAAAAAAGGAGGAGTGATAGTGAATGCCCTGAATAATGCAACCCTGGGAAATGGGAGGAATTCTTGTATCAACACCATAGGATGTGGGAAGATCAGTATTTATTAATCTTTGGACAGATGGGTTCAAATATAGTGAAGAAGACTAGTTTCTAATCCCTTGGCAGCCATGTGATTTTAATTTCAGTTTCTTCATCTGTACAATGGGATAATGATCCTTAAAGGACTTGAGCCCTAAGGTTCCTTATCTGTAAAATGGGTTAACCTGGTAGTCACAGTAAGGCACCTCCAATTGGAAGGGACCTAAATGGCCACCTGGGCCACAAAGGAATCTCTATCACAGCATGCCCCAGGGAGGGTACACCTGCCGTTTCCAGGGCAGTCCATCTCGCTTTGGGGCAATTCTCATTCGCAGGAAATTCCTTCTGCCTTTCAGGCCAAAATGGCCTCTGAACTTCTACCCTTTTTCTTGATTCTGTCTGGGGCCACACAGAACAGCTCTGAGCCCTCTTTTTCTCTAGCCTTCAAATACTTGAAAATGGCTATGATGCTCCCTTGAATTTGTTTCTCTGTCTCTCTTAGATATCCCCAGATTCTCCAGTTTATTCTCGTAGCTGTCTAGGATTGTAACTCAATCTTCTCATCTTTAAAATGGGTAAAATGGGACTATTATAACTTATTTCACAGGGTTGTTAAGGGACTTGAAAGAGATGGAGAAATTTTTACAAATCTTAAAGCTCTATGGAGATGGCAGCTCTTATCATCGTTAACATTATAGGTAATAATAATAATAATAGCAACTTAAAAAAAGACAAATCTAGATGAATGAATTCTCAATTCTTTCTTTTTGAATTCTAATGTTATTTTTTCCAATTACATGTAATGATAGTTTCAGTATTCATTAAAAAATTAATAGTATTTTTCCAAATACATGTCAAGATAGTTTTCAACATTCCTTTTTAAAACAAATTTTCTATTTTGAATTAATTTACTTTTAATATACATTGCTTTATAAATCATGTTTGGAGAGAAAAATCAGAGCAGAAGGGAAAATCATGGGAGAGAAAAAAAAAGAAAAAAGAAGCGAACATAGCATGTGTTGATTTATATTCAGTCTCCTTAGTTCTTTTTCTGGCTGCAGATGCATTTTCTGTCCAAAGTCTATGGGGATTGCTTTGGATCACTGAATCTCCAAGAAGAATCAAGTCTCTCATAGTTGATCATCGCACAACCTCTCTGTCACTGTATACAGTGTATTCCTGGTTCTGCTTGTTTCTCTCAGCATCAGTAAATCTTTCCAGGCCTTTCTAAAATCAGCTTCTTCATCAGTTTTTATACAACAATAATATTCCATTATCTTCATGTACCACAACTTGTTCAGCCATCCCCCAATTGATGGACATTTGCTCATTTTCCAATTTTTTTCTGCCACAAAAAGAGCGGTTACAAACATTTTTGCACACGTGGGGCCTCTTCCCTCCTTTATGACACACAGTAGTGACGCTCAACATTCTTATATTTTTGCTGAGGCATTTGGGGTTAAGAGACTTGTTAAGGGTCACACAGTCAGGAAGTGTTAAGTGCTTGAACAGATTTGAACTCAGGACCTCCCGACTTCAGGGCTGTGCCACCTAGTTGCCCTCAACATTCATTTTTGCAAGGCTTTGTACGCCACCTTTTTCTCCCTCCCTCCCTCGCTTATCTCCCCTCTTCCTAAGACAGTGAGCAATCTGATAAAGGTTAAATATGTGCAATTCTTTTAAACATATTTCCACATCTGTCATGTTGTGCAAGAAAAATCGGACCAAAAAAAAAAAAATCAAACCACAAGGGAAGAAAAACCCAGAGAAAGAAAAAGCAAACAAGCAAAAATGTGGTGTTCTCTTCTTTTAAAATATAATAATGGTTCTCTCTGGGAGCAGGTTTCTTGGGAAGGTTTTCTGGAGGCAGCCTTAGTTTCAGTTGAAAGTAATAGTCACTTCAAATACAGCCAGGTGTTAAAAGTTCAGCTCTTCTATTGCTTCCTCCAAAATAGCCCGGTTAGTTTTCTTAGAGACCTATCTCTCTGCTTGGTTCCAAGATCTCTCTATTGGAATTTCCTTGAACCACTGCACTTCAACCTTCACTTTGGTCAGTTTTTGAGTTCCACAGTTTTCTTCCTCCCTCTCTCTCCTCCCTCCTCTCCAACATGTAGCTGTCCATGTACATTATGAATCCTCATTTCTAAAGACGAACATTGTCTCACGTGACTTTAGGGCTGAGCAGGATCCATCCTAAGCACCCTCTGAAGGGAAAGGGATGAACCAGAGCTACCTGCCCAAACCAGCTTCGGGACTTTCACCCTTAGGATAGAGAGCTTCTGAGTCACGACTATTCACTTCACTGAACAAACCTCCTTCCACCCTTCAGTGCATTCAATGCTGTGATTGGTACATGTAAGGTAGGCGAGAGATTTCGCTATCAAAGGAAATCCTCTATTTTTGTTTAATAAAACACTTATCAGAAGATAAAAAAGTCTCTGCTCCCATGGCCAAGTGTCTTATGGAAGGATCCTGCAACTTGTTTAAAATCCAGCTTGTTTAAAATCAGTTAGCGGCACCCTGGCCCTCATTGGCTGGGTACGATTTAATAGAACTCCAGTTAAACATTTATTGCTTATTTAATTCAAAATTAACTTAATCACCACAGTTGGTAACAACCACTGAGTATTTAATTAACATTCAGCAAACTACCTTATTAAGTCTAAATTGGATCCAGGCTGGTCTTGTTTATCCCTTTGGTTTGCAAACACTGCTTTCTTCACCTCTCGCCCCAAAAGGCCTTGGCTTTTCCCATCAAACACTGCAAGCGGACTAGGAGGCCTCTTCTGGCCACTTTGTCCTCTGGATACTTTGATAAGAGGCAGAAGCAGAGCAGGATGAGAGGAAGGCAGGACAATCATGTCGGTGACGGCGCAGTGGGGATGCTGCTTGTGTAGCCCGTGTACAATGGGCTCCAGGTGATTAGAAAATGGATCTTGTAGAAACTTTCTCAACATGATCCAGTCTAAGAGTTTGGTGAAGGCTCTCTTGGGAGTTGTCCCCTTTGTGGTGGCTCATGGGAAGGTGATGGAATCTTTACAAACTGCTAACTCATTAGAGTTGATGTTTTGGGCCAGAACCTGAAACAAGGTACTAAGTAGACGATGCTTGTGTTCACACCTTTGCTCATTGGAGTTCACAAGTATGGAGATTCAGCAATATAACAGGAAGGGCATTGACCGCCTACCTTTTGAGGACTGGCATGAGTGGTGGCCCATTGGAGGTTTTCCCTTGCACCCAATTCATCAGTAGGAAGATAATCTGGGAAGCAAAGAGGGGCCTGGCGGATCTGTGGCAGCCACAGCAGAAATTTGAGGTCTCGCTTCTACTCTGACTTTGTAGAATAGTGTCAATAATCTCTACATGGACATTTCAGTTTTACACCAGTCTCCCTTATTCCTCTGACTCTTCCTTGTCTGTAATCCGATGACCTTGCCCTCATTACTTTTCCATCCACAAGATGCTCCATCTCTAGAATCCCAGCATTTTCACTGGTGGTCAGTTCCATATTTGGAACTCTGTCCTTCATCATCTACCCGCCCTGTTTCTAAAATCCCAGCTGAAACCCCACCTTCTATAAGAAGCCTTTCAGAATCATCCTTAATCTCAATGCCTTCTGTCTCTCAATTGTTGTCACTTTTCCATCTTGTCTGACTCTTTATGACCCCAGTGGGAGTCTCAGAAATCTTAGTGTTTTGCTATTTCCTTCTCTTGTTCTGCCATTTCCTTTTTCAGCTCATTTTACAGATGAGAAAACTGAGGCAAATAGGGCTAAGTGATTTACTTAGGATCATACAGCTAGGAAGGGTCTGAGACCACATTTGAACTCATGAAAATCCTGATTATCTCCACCTTCTCCTAAATATCTCTTTTTGAACGCAGTTGTCTCTCCAAATGACCTGGGAGTCCTTGAGGGCAATGAGTGGGCTTTCCCTTTCTTTGTAATCAGTGCCTAAGGCCTGGCTCACTACATGTGTTTCTTCATTGCTGTTGACTTCTGTCTTGGGTCTCATGTTCAGGCTTTGCTCCTGACCTACCCGGTCCCGTGCCCTGAACTTGCATAAGCTGGTCTAGTGTGGAGCCAGCAATCACATTCTTTCACTTTGCTCTGGACTCCTTCAATCTCTTTTCGGTTCTGACCCACTTTGGGGCTTATCCCAGTAGATTCTCTTAATATCTCCCTTTTTGTCACACTCTTCAAAACTCACTTTAGAGTTTAATGTGTCATTTAATTGTCATCAACAACAGAAACTTACAGTGGCTTAAGGTCTCAAGTGACCTTGATTTGTTCAAGTTAAAATATATTGGACATCTAGTGCAAGGCATTAGGGGGTGGGCAGCACCAGTTCAATTGGTCTTCTAGAGACCAGAAAAACGATTGGTCCAAGTGACCGGTCTGAGGTCATGTAGCTAGTTAAGTGACTTGAAGCCTGGACCCTCCCACCCTGACTCCATGTTTTGTGCCATATTGCCTCTGGTTAAAATAGATCCCACCAATCTTTGGTTCCAAATGAGAAACCGGGAATTTCAAGCAAAGAAAATATACATATTTAATCTGTTTTTTCTTCAGAGATTTGACTAATGACTTGGGTCTTTTTTGGACAGTGGGTGATTGCTTATTCTATTTCATATTGAATTGATATTCAATGTTTTGATTACCTCGATTTATCTATCTAGACATCTTTTCGTTACTGGCAATGGCTGCCATTTGTCTCCTTTGTGTGGTTCCGACTTTCTTCTGAACATTTCGCTCCCTTACCCATGCTGCTATAGGGAGAGAGCTGGATATGGATTTGGGAAGACTTGTATTCAAATGCTGATTCTTTCACTCATTAGCTCTGTACCATCCTAGACCTTCCTGACTCCATGTTTTGTGCCATATTGCTTCTGGTTAAAATGGATCCCACCAGTCTTTGGTTCCAACTGAGAAACCGGGAATTTCAAGCAAACAAGGAAAATACACATATTTAAGCTATTTTTTCATCAGCAAGATGAAACTTACCTTAGTTTACTTGCCTGTACAATGAAGAGGGATAGATCTTAAGGTTCCTTAATGATTTCCTGTAGTCTTGGACTCACAGAATTTTAAAGCTGATAAAGGTCCATACTTAGCCTATCTCATTTTATAGAGGAAGAAACTGAGGCTCAGAAAGTAATTGATTTGTGTAGAAAAAAGACAGGACAGGAAAAAGCACCTACTATGTGCCGGGTCCACTTGATGAATATTCTCTCATGTGTACCTTTCCGGGTTGGATAGCTGGTCACTTGCAGAACTGAGATATCCACTGACGTTGTCTGAGTCCCCACTCGGGGTTCTTTTCCTCTTTGATTCAGTAGGCTTTCAAGTTTTATTTATGGGTAGTGATAAAAGCAAAGCTCAATTTCACCTCCTAGGTATAGAAGTCCCAGAGTTACAGCATGGACTGCTAGGTTCACACTGATCCGTCCTTGGAGTTGAGGAGAGTAGCTGGAGTAGAGATCACCTTGCCGCATAGGTCTCCAAAGTAGGTTCCATAATGCCTTTCTCCATTCAGGGAAGGGGATCCCAAAAAAAGTTCATCTTGGCCTAAGCAAAGTCACAGTGTAGCTTGGTCACTTTGTGCGCCCCAAAAGTATTAAATGAACACTGGGACACCATGTAAGACAGTTTGTAAACCCTAAAAGGTTCTGATATTAAATTCAGCCTAACAATGAATGACGGGACATTTGATGGGGGCTTAGTATGTGCCACCAATTTGCTAAAGTACCAAAGCAAAAGACGGTTCCTGCCCTCCAAGAGGTTCTATCGCAATGGGAAAGGCTACACCGAGAGGGGGTGGGTGGTAACCAGGGAGGAGTTGGGGTCTGGGGCGAGAGCTAAACCCAGCCAAAAACACTGGTTCTGGGTCTGCTGTGTGCTGAGCCATTTGCTAGAAACTCCACACACTGAAGAAAGACAAACCCTTCTATGGAAATGTCAGCTAGAATAATAGTGTTCAAAGAAGGGGTGACAAGTAGAGCGATGGAAAGCAAACCCCAAGGCCCCGGAGAAGAGCTGTGACATTTTGTTGACCTTCACTGAGGAGTTTGAGAAGTGAGTCCAATCATCTTCTGAGAGCTTGCGTTTCCTGTACTTGGGGTTAAAAATAATTCCAACCTTTCCTTGCTGGCAGCTTGTCCTTTGGCTGTTGGGTGCCCGCCTCTGGACGTGCTCCTGTCCTGCTTGAACACCTCTCCCCTTCCCTCCACCCCCCTCCAGTCGCTTTGAAAACCTTCACTGGGCAGAAGATGGATTTCTGGGTTGGCTGTTGCAACCTTAAAATAAAATGATTCTTGGTATCAACTGGGCAGATTTCTTGGGTTATTTTTCCAGTACAGGGAGTGCAGAGACATCCCCCCTGACGTTCTTTCCTTTGGCCCACCCGCGGGGCTTTTGGCCGGGATCCGAGTGCAGTCTGTGGCCATAACGGCCGGGAGGGCCAGCGAGACTTCATTGCCCCTGTGGGGTGAGGGGAGGGTGGAGGGTGGAGGTGGCCGGGCTTTCACTTGAGGTCATCTTACTTATTAGCCACCCTTGACCCACTGGCTCCTCTGAAGTTTATTCCGAGCTCTCTCTCTTGGATTCTTTTTTTTTTTTTTTTTTTTATGTGAAATTCTAGACATCCTGCCCGCTCATCTGTTTCTGCCATTATAATTTCTAAACTAGCCCGCTGAGCAGGTACCCAGCGCCTCTCCCTCCCGTGGCGTTTTCCAGTCTTGCTGGGCCTTTCGTGACCCCATTTGGGGGTTTCTTGGCAGAGATACTGGGGTGCTTGGCCCTTTCCTTCCCCATCTCATTACGCAGTCGAGGCAAAGTTAAGTGACTCGCTGGAGTCCCAGAGCTAATAAGTGTCTGAGGCTGGCTTTGAATTCAGATGGTCCTGACCCAGACCGGGCCCTCAATCCATCTCAAAAGCTAGCTGCCCTTGCCCCGTATCCCTTCAGTTTAAAAATCCTGTTTGCTTAGGGTGCCTTGGTTCTGGCAGCTACATTCTTACCAAGCCTGCTTAGAGCCCTCTTCTCTGATAGATTGTATTTTAAGTTAAGATAGATTGTATTTTAAGTTAACCTTTCAAGGGGGGAGGCGGTGCTTCAGTGGAAAGGGACTGAGAGGCTGCCTTCCAATCCTGCCTTGGCCACTTAAGAATGGGGCTCCTGGAGAAATCATTTAAGTCTCATGGCAGCTCATTTCTTCTACTGGAAGATAAGAGGGTTGGTCTTTGCCCAATCTAGTCTCACATCAAATCCCATTTTCATCTCATCACCATCTTCCCAAGGAGCAGGTCGCTTTTTCTTTCTCTTTGTCTTTTTTGGGAGGTGAGGCAATTGGAGTTGAGACTTGGCTAGGGTCGCAACGCTGAAAAGGGTCAAGTCTCTGAGGCTGGATTTGACTGCAGGGCTGGAGCTCTTTCCACTGAGCCATCTAGCTGTCCCGAATCACTTTTTACTTTCCGGTGGCAACAGGGAAAGATAGGTCATCTTTGACCTTATATCTAAAAAACAAAATGGTGGCCCATGGGGACGCCTACTAGATGTTCCAGGTCTTTAGTATCCTCTTTAACTTTCCCTTAAAACTACTCATTCATCACTCAGATTGTTTGGGTTGAGGTCCAATGCCAGGTTTCTTTAAATGCTCTTTGGGTCCAGTTTTTGAAGTGTTTGGATCTCTTATCTGGGGGGTTGGGAGCTGGCCCCTCCTGCCCCAAAGGAAATCCCTGGGATGGTAATAGAGGGCTTTTTGGGGGAAGGGTTCTTCTAAACTATAAAGAGCTGGGATTGACCTTTGTGAGAAGGGCCTGGTCATTTAAAACAAAATTAAAAACAAAAAACAAAAATAAAACAAAATAATTTAAAAAAAAAACTCAGAATGTCTATTTTGCTGGGTCTTTTCAGCAGAAATTCCCTCAGTGGAAAGATTTAGAGGATCCTTTGAATTCTGTTGTGGAATTAGTTATCTAGATAACTTCTTAGTTATTTCACTTTTTCTTATCAGTTTTTCTGTAGTTTGCCATTTATATGTAATTCTGGGGGTGTGGCCATAGGGGAAGTGTGATGGGTAAAAAGAGCTGGGGAAAGTTCAAATCCTATCTCAGGCAAGTGGGTGTGTGACCATTACAAGTCTAAAAGCCTTTGTTTCTTAATCAGTAAAATGGGCATTAGCCTCAAAGAGTTATTGTGAAAATCTGATGAGGTAATGTATTCTTTTTAGTCTGACTCAATTTCATTTAATATATGGAAATTCCTTTCCCTAATTCAGTTTGCCAGCCTTTTATAGTCCGGGAGAATTGTGTAGGATGCGGACTCAGTCAATAAGAACTGATTTTTTGGTTGCAGCACCGTGCTGAGCCACCTCTTCAGGAGCTAATGGGGGACACAACATGGGAACGACTATTTCCTAGACCTAGTCTAAATGGGAAGCAGGGGGACCCGCTTAGGTAATACCTGACAGAGAGACAGGACCTCTACACAAGTCTTCTTGACTCCATGGTTCGTTCTCCTGAGACTACAAGGCTACAGAATTAGAGCCAGCGCATAGGACGATCTATCTGGCATCGGAGGATCTCTCCGGCCTGAGAGCTTTATTTCATCATTGAATTTTAGAGGCGTATCTTGGCAAAGGTCCTGAGAACAGGAAGTAACAGAGTCATGATTCCAGCTCCCGTATACTGAGGACCTAGATCCAAGCCAAAGAAAGGGAGAAGTGGGTTTATTATCAATGGCCTTACTTAAATGGGGCAATGATGCTCCTGTATACGGAGAACATAGATCCAAGCCAAAGAAAGTGGGTTTGCCATCAGGGGCATTACTTAAATGGGGCAATGATGCCCCTGTATACTGAGGACCTAGATCCAAGCCAAAGAAGGAGAGAAGTGGGTATATTATCAATGGCCTTACTTAAATGGGGCTATGATGCTTCTGTATACGGAGAACATAGATCCAAGCCAAAGAAAGTGGGTTTGCCATCGGGGGCTTTCCTTAAATGGGGCAACATTCAGATGTTCTGCTCCTTCAATTAAGGAATCCATATATTGGGCCTGAAAACTTTTCTTTTCCCCAGAATGGAGCAAAAGAAAAGGGCTTGGCTGGGCGGAGGCGGAGGAAGAAAGAAAGCATTTCTATTCCTTGGCCACCATATGCCCGGCAGGGATGGAGCAAGGCCTGGAATGTCTGCTGTGCTAGAAGGCCTGTTTTTGTCTCGGTGGCTTTTATCATACAATGTATTCTGTTGTCGTCCGACTTTCACACAAACTGGATCCCAAAACTCCTTACAGAAATTAAAAATACAAACCCGTGGGCAGGATGTGTTTTATAAATTACAGACAACAGTAGTGTAAAGACACTGGTCTATGGAATAAATTAGAGCCTACAACCAGGCACTGATAAGAAAGAGATGGAGAGTCAGTTGGCAGGGAAAGTCCCTCAGGAAGGAGATGGCGCCTGATGAGGGAGATGGGCGATGAGGTGGAGGAGTGCCATCCTGGGGAAGCTGCCCAAGAGGCTAGCAACTGCTGAGTGCAACAGGTTAAACCCACCAGGAGAAGTAGGTTAGACCCACCAGGAGAAACAGGTTAGACCCACCAGGAGAAGCAGATTAGACCCACCAGGAGAAGTAGGTTAGACCCACCAGGAGGAGCAGGTTAGACCCACCAGGAGAAACAGGTTAGACCCACCAGGAGAAGCAGGTTAGACCCACCAGGAGAAACAGGTTAGACCCACCAGGAGAAGCAGGTTAGACCCACCAGGAGAAGCAGGTTAGACCCACCAGGAGAAACAGGTTAGACCCACCAGGAGAAGTAGGTTAGACCCACCAGGAGGAGCAGGTTAGACCTACCAGGAGAAACAGGTTAGACTCACCAGGAGAAGCAGGTTAGACCCACCAGGAGGAGCAGGATAGACCCACCAGGAGGAGCAGGTTAGACCCACCAGGAGGAGCAAGGTTGTATAGAAGCCAGCAGGAGGATAGCCCTCCTTTCTCTATTGCTCTAAGAGGTAGAGCATCATCACATCCAGAACTGGAAGGGATCACGGGAATGAGGAAGGTTACACAGGCAATAAAAGGGGCAGAGCTTGCATTGGAAACTAGAGCACCCTTCCATTGGGCCTTCCCAATGTACCTTCACCCAGACAGCCCGTTGGAATGGGTATGATCCTCCCCCTGTTCAGGGGAAGAAGCCAGGGCTCCGAGGGGGTGACTGATGCCTCCAGTCTCATACAGCCAGCTTGGGATTCAAAGCCATGTCTCCTGCTTTCCACACTGTCCCAATCACCCTCTGAGAAGGAAGAAGGGGAGAAAGAAAGCAGTGGAATCTGAGTGGGTTTTAATAGAGTCTATCCTGCCCCATTTTCTCTTTTTAAAAATATTTATTTATCTCCTGCTTCCATGAGTGTTCGTTGTCTCCCTGTTAGAAAGTCATTTCCTTGGGATAGTCTCATTCTTTGCCTTTGTATCCTGGGGCCTCCCACAGTGTTAGGAAATGGTGGTCAATGAATTCTTCCCATCTCCTTGTCTGTGTTTCCGTCGGCCCCTGCCACGAGCGAGCCTCCTTCCCCAGAGCGAGCCGGCTCCCCGGGGCCCAGACAGAAGCGCACGTTTCTGCCGTGGATCATAGATGGACAAATGGCAGCCCAGATGCTGGGGGTCACTGTTATTTCTCTACCTGTGGGTTACGTGGACGGGCCTCGAGCTTCATTCATTCTGGGCTTCCTGTCCTCGTGGTTCTCTGTGTATGACATAAGGCCTTAGGCCACTGCCCAATCCCCCTGCCCACCGCAGGAGGCCCCTTTCAACCTCCCCACCTGCTGACTTGAGGCACTTCTAGTGACTCAGGGCTCATGTGACCCATTGTTGAGAAGTTCTGAGTCTAAGAAAGCCCTTCCTTTGATGTGAATTCTTCCTGTTTGTTCCTTCCTCTGCCTTTTGGAGCAGCCTGGGATGGGAACCCTTTGTTCTCCAGAGTGGCCTTCAGAAGGTTAAGCACTGCTGCCCCTTCCCTCCCCCGCCTCTCTTTTGGGCTGAAAAGCTGGAATCTGGTTTAAAGTGGATTCGGATCCTCATGTCAGCATTATTGCTTTCTGCAGGATGTTCTCACACTGGTGCATTCATGGTGTCCAGGCAGGCATCCCGAAGAGCCCTTCTGGGCTCTCTTCTGCTTCCGTATATTGCTTCCCACGGTGCTCTCCTCAGCTCCCAGGGACTTAATCATCATCTGTGCTGATACCTTTCTGGCCCAGTCTCTCCGCTGGCCTGTGATCTTGGGTGCAACGGCTCTTTCAGCCATCTCTGAATAAATGTCCAGGAGACATCGGAAACTCAGGATGCCCAAAACAGAATTGACCTTCCCCCCAATTCTCCTCCCATCATCGTGGTGCTCCCTGGGGCTCACGACCTCACTCTCTCACCTCCAGATGCAAGCGATCACCAAGCCCTGCAGGTTTCACCTTTACAGCATCTTTTGGAATCTGTGCCCTTCTCTCCTGATGCCGCCCTCACCCTGGAGGAGACACTCATTACCTCACCCCTGATTGTTCTAATTGCGGCCGAGAGTCTGCCGCCTCAGATCCCTCCTCACTCCCTCCATCTTCCATTCAACGCTAAAGTGATCCTCCTAAAAAAGCAGCTCTGACCTTATCTCGGGAAACTCCAGGGTCTCCCTATTGCCTCCAGGAACAAATATCAAAGGCTCCATTTGGCAGGCAAAGCCCTTTATAATCCATCTTTCAGAGACCCTTCCTAGCTTTCCGGTATTCTGACACTTAACTCCTTGAAATATATATTTATACACACATACATTAAATATGCAATTTATAAATATGCTATATTTGATATATATACTAGTATATATATTATATTTATACTATATGTAGTATATTTATATACTATTATATAATACCATATAAATTATAGTATATATAATACTTTATAATATTTATAAACTAATAATACTATACTATCATATATAGCATATATGATATATACTAGTATATGATACTATATAATTATATATAATAGTATGTATATAATTTATAATATCTATAAACTAATAATACTATACTATCATATATAGAATATATATAATATATACTAATATATTTATATACTATTATATAATACTATATAAATTATGGTATGTTTATAATAATTTATAATATCTATAAACTAATAATACTATACTATCATATAGTATATATAATATATACTAGTATATAATACTATATGATTATATATAATAGTATGTATATAATTTATAATATCTGTAAACTAATAATACTATACTATCATATATAGTATATATAATATACTAGTATGCATACTTATATATGTATACTAGTATATAATACATATATATATATACTATATAGTATATTTATATATTGTATATTTAATGTATATACACACATAACACACATAAATAGGCATATGGTATATTTGTCCATATGTATTCTTCCATCTAATGACATGGGCCTCCTATCCATCTAGTGAAGTAGAACAAAACTTTCCTCTTGGCACTTTTGGCCAATTCAAGACTCTCTCTGGTTGCCCCTTGCCCCTGCCTAGAATATTCTCCCTCCTCTGATCCAACTATTGAGCTCCCTGGTTTTTGCTAAGTTCCAATTAATTTTTTTCTTCTACAGGAAGCCTTCATTCTTTTTATTTATTTTGTCTAAATATTTCCCAATTATGTATAAAGATTTTTTCACAATTTATAAATGTTCTGAATCTCAAATTCTCACCCCTTCCTCTTGCTCTTCCCCCTTCTTGAAGAAGGCGAACAATTTGATTTTACATAAACATGTGAGGTCATAGAAAGCACATTTCTATTTTAGTCAAGTTGTACAAAAAAACACAAACAAACAAAAAAAAACAATAAAAAGAAAGTAAAAATATACTTACAAGAAGCCTTAATTCCAGTGCTTTCCTTCTTTTAATTATTTCTTATTTATTTTGCCTTTATCTTACTTGGCATATATTTATTTGTAACTCTCCCATTAAATTGTAAGCTTCTTGAGAACAGGGTCTGTCTTTTGTACTCCAGTATTTAGCAAAATGTTGGCACATAGTAGGCACTTAATAAATGTTGAATGATTGATTGAACTGCAGTAGAAAGGCACTGGAGTTTACTGAGACAGAGTCAGATATGGTCTGATCCACAACAGCAAAATTTCCAGTAATAGTGATAGACATTTCCCAATGCATCTTACCTATCTTAGCAGCTTTATTAATTATTCTTCTTCCAGCATATCTATGGTGTGATCCATGAAGTATTCGATTCTTTCTCATGTTATTGTCCATGCAATTCTAAAATCAGCAAAATTCAGGCTCAATCTAGGAACGGGATGAGCTACTCACATGTCACTGAAATTTAACAAGGGAGGAGTTTTTGGTTGATTGGCTGTTTCATTCATATCTGACTCTGCCATTGCCTTCCCCAGTTGATTTTACACGTGAGGAAACTGAGTCAAAAAAGGTAAATGACATGCCCAGGGTCACACAGCCAATAAATTTCTGGCTTGGGCTTTGCATTGTCCATAAGCCAGGAAGCATCAGAGAATCTGGGGCTAAAGGGAGTTCATCAAGGAGGCTGAAGAGAGTCTTGTAGTGATCATGTGTGGACATCCCAAGGAAGCCAGGGCTATCAGGGAGAAGAAAGCACTGGATCCAGCCCAGCCATGCCCCCTTCATTCTTAATTTACATGGCTAATTGTTTGCAAGAGAAATCCAAGCTGGTTCTGTTAAAATTCATTTGGAAGCTTCTTTGTCATTTCCCTTGAGTGTATTCTCTCTCTGTCTTTCTGTCTCTCTCTCTCTCTGTCTCTCCTCTCTCTGTCTCTCTGTCTTTCTGTCTCTCTCTTTCTGTCACTCTCTGTCTCTGTCTCTGGTCATTTGAAACTTTGATAAGTGCGCCTATATTTGATAAGTGTACCTAGAACAATGGGGAAGCAAGGCTGGTCTGAAAAACTAGAGCCCTGTGGGATTTCATTAGTAGCCTCTCTTTAGTTGGCTGCTGTCTGGGGCTAAAGTTGAGACTGAGTCCCCATCTATGGCTCCATGAAAGGGGGCGCAGCCATCATTAAGAGATTTTGTCAGATGGCTCATGGGATCACTGAATTCTAGAACTGGCAAAGACAAGAGGGATGATCTTATTGTCGAGTTGTACAAAGGGGAAAGTGAGGTCCCAAGAGAAGCCAAAGGACTTGTTTTGAAGTAATCCAGATATCCCAGCTCAATAGCATTCTTTTATTTGCCCGTGAGTTTGATATGTGCTTAGTAAACCCTTGTTGGCTCTCAGTGATCGCTTTTTTTTTCCCCCTTTTTCTTTCTTGACTCAGTGTTTCTAAACGATCCAGTCATTCATTCTGAGATGTTCTTGGAGACTTGGTACAAACCTTACTGTTCCATCATTTCTAAAAATCTGCCTTTGCTCTGTGCTTTTGTAACTTTTTCATGCATGTGTTGCCCTATTTGAAATATTAACTCCTTGAGAACTTTGATATTTGTCCTTACTTCCTCAGCTTGAATATATTATTCAGTCATTTTGGGTCACGTCTGACTCTTTCTGACCTCATTT
This sequence comes from Antechinus flavipes, assembly GCF_016432865.1. Classification (NCBI taxonomy): domain Eukaryota; kingdom Metazoa; phylum Chordata; class Mammalia; order Dasyuromorphia; family Dasyuridae; genus Antechinus; species Antechinus flavipes. The sequence goes on along the minus strand of NC_067400.1, from coordinate 7,957,743 downwards.
GGGATTTTCTTGGCAGAAGTGCTAGAATGGCTTGCCGCTCCCTTCGCTTCTACAGGTACATAGTAGTTGCTTAATAAATACTCGTTGGTTTGCAAAGATTGTTGATCATAATTTTGTAATCACATTAAATGCAATCAACATTTATTAAATATATTCCAAGGCCTTTCATATCCTGAAATGAAATGAAAATTTCATTATTCATTGGAAATAAAAACTTTGCATTCATTTAAAGAACCCAGAATGAAAGAATAGCTCGATGTGGGGACATCATTTTCTTATCTGACTTGAATGTGAATTTCTATTGACTATATTCATTCTCTCTGGTATAATGATGCTTCTTTTTACCAAAAAATAATACATGGAATAACCGCGCTTCCTCTTTATCATTTCTTAATATCACACTTCCCAAGCAGCCATTCGTTTTTGTTGTTGTTCTTTGTCTGGACGTCGGCTGTAAACGCTATTCTCTGGTCCACAGTGTTTTTTCTTGATCTTCATCCTGTCTGGGGGTGTTTACTTCTCGCAGATACCATCTTTATTGCTTCCATGGCCTTTTTGGGGGTGAGTTTGGCTGAGTGTCTGTGCGCATCCATCTTTTATAGATGTCTCTTTAAAAGCCGAGAGTAGCACTGATGTGGAGACATTGCTCTTCTTTTTCAGGAAGGCTCGAGATTAGATAGTCTCCCTTTGGAGCCGTATGTGTTTTGAGAGCTTTTAGTCAGGAGATCATAAATTAATAAGAATAATTTGGGGCAGCCATATACCTATCACACTCTAGTTTTGTTTTGTTTGTTTTTTTCTTCCACGGCATCTGAGTGGAGGATGGACTGGAATGGAGAGAGCTTTTGGAGACTATTTAGAACGCTCTTGCAAAAGTCTAGATGGAAGGTGATGAAAGGCTATGGGAAGGTAGTGGCTAAATGGAGTGAAGGGAACATAGATCAGAGATGTTTGGACGTTCACAAGATTTGGCAAGAGGTTGAATGTCTGGGTTGAGTGAATGTGAGGAGCTGAGGATGTCACTGAGTTTGCAAAACTGGGTGAGGGGCACGAAATTATGAAATAATTTTTTATTAATTATTAGAATTTTTAGGCTAAGTTTACGAATATCTTCTGGTAGGTGTCCCGGTGATTGACATCTTCTAGCACCTTAAATGACAATACTTTAACCCTGTCAATAGTCGGATGTGTATCCTCTGCCTGGCTGGGAGGTTTGGAGCATAGCATCACATAGATCCCGTTTCTATTTCTCCTTTTTTAACCTTTATGTAATTTTTCTAAGGATAGCTGTTAATTCATTTTCATGTAGGTGTTTAATCCATGTTGAATATATGTGAGCTTCTCTTCTTCCTTAGATCTGTTTCCCTTGAACAAGAGAGCTTCCCCTTGCATATTCTAGTCATGAGTCTTACCTTAGCAAGTCTCCCTGATACATAAATGTTTTTTTAATGAAAGTCTGTTGCAGTGGCCCTGCTTTTTGTCAGATTTTTAAGTACATTTAGTTTTTCTGTGCATTGTTGTCTTGAATTTTGCAGTGAGAAGGACCCTTCCCTTACAGGAAAGCAGACTTCACTCTTTGTTTTTTCTCTGTCTCTCCTAATGTTAGCCAGAGTGCCTGTCTCACTGTCTTATGGAATGATTTTCTCCCATCCTGGAAATTATCATTCAAGGCTCCACCGAGCACATTTCCTATAGTCTTGCTGAAATGCCTTTACCTCCTTGCCGGGAAGAAGCACATCATTTCCAAGTCCAGAGTTTTAGTCCAGAAAATCAACCCCGATTTTTCTTTCAAAATCATGATCATGATTTAAGTCATGATTGAAAAAAGGGGGGAAAAATCTCTGAGCCTCACAGATGGGCATGTACCTTCACAAAGTTACTAGGGATACATATGTTCCATCTCGCTGCCTTTGTCATTTGAAAAAAAAATGTCACAGCATCTAAGGAAGACAAATGTACCCAGATTCATCCAGCATTAGGTAAATTTTGATGGAAAAATCTCACATTCGGGGCTCGTTGTCATTTCCCTGGCAACTGTGCTCCATGATCAAAAGTTATTTGTGGAGCCACGGCAGAGAGTTGTTTCTCCTTTTCGGGAAATAATATTGGTCCTTGAGTGGGAGCCCTAGAACAATGAGAACGCGCTGATTTGATTTACCAATTAATTTCATTTCCAGATACAAACATATGTAGCCCTGTTAAAAGGAAAGGGGGAAAAAAAAGTCAATCTGTTTTTGTGAATGGAAAGAAATTGTTCTTACAACTCATTCTTTTCTTGTACGTTTTTTCCCACTCCTCCATCTCCATTAGGGAGTGGGGGTTTCATGGAAGTTGCGGGCTGCAAGTTTTGGCTCAGGAGAGACGGCTCTCTTAAGTACTGTGTGTCCTGGGAGGGGAAGATGGCCATTTACAGGAGTCTCCAGCCCGGCTGCTTTCAGCTGCAGGAAATCTACTGTCCATAGCACTTCTTAATTAATAAAAGAAAGCCCGAGTCTGCTCCATTTTCGCTTGGGCTGAGGCAGGGGCTGGGTGCTTGAATCTCCAGGGGGATTAATTGTTCACAGAGGTGGCGGCCCTCGGATGGCACCCTCGGCTGGCACCCTCGGCTGCTGGTGCCGTGGCTCCTGGAATAAAGACGCCTGACAGGGCAAAGGGATATTTTAGCTTCTCGATAAGCTGGTGTTGACAGACTTTTAAAGGTCACGCTCACTGGACACATTTAGTTCCCGATTTGGACTTCTCTCTGTTTCCCCCCGGCTGACACGGGCCAAATGTGTCATAGAGCTCCGGACGGCCGGCTGCTGCTGCTGCTGCTGGAGAATGGGGCGTCATGTGGCCTCCTTCCCTTTCCATCTCCTTACTTGTCTGTTCCTGCCTTTTCTTCTGCTTATTCCTGGCTCCACCTGGCAAAGCTACAAGCAGACGGAAGATTATAGGGTTAGAAGTGGAAAGCATTTGGGGTCTGATCCTCCAGCCTCCATTTTAGAGATGAGGGAGCGAAGGGCCAGGGGATCGGGCCCCAGGCAGCGAGGAGCGGCGCTCCGATTTGGGGCAGAGCCCTCCGTTGCTGACGCTGCCCTCTCACCGCTCTGCCATCTTGGCGCTTGATGGTACCGTGCAGCAAGCTTGCCTGGCTGGGCATTGCCCGTTATCAGAGAGAGCCAGTTTAATCATGATGACCATCCCCGTGGTCCTGGGAAAGGTGTTGAGACCCGGCTGCGTGGAGCTTAGAAGCACCTTCTGACCATCCTTGTTAGCTCCTGGTGCTTCCTCCTGTGAATACTCTCAATAGGCTTATTAATAGTATACAAGTAAATAATGTGTGTAAAGCTCTCTGTGGACCATAAAATATTATGAAAGTCCTAGCTAGGGTGGAAATGTCCTGTGACATAAGTTTATCTAATATCTTGAAGCTTAGGAAGCACTTTACAAACATTATCTGGTTTTTTTTTGTTGTTGTTCTTGTTGTTTTGTTTTGTTTTGTTTTTTGGCTGAAGCTGTTGGGGTTAAGTGACTTGCCCAGGTCACACAGCTAGGAAGTATTAAGTGTCTGAGACCAGATTTGAACTCAGGTCCTCCTGACTTCAGGGCTGGCGCTCTATCCACTGCACCACCCAGCTGCCCCTACAAACATTATCTTACTTGATATTCACAACACCTCAGGAGGGAGATTCGTGCTGTTCTTAGCAAAAATCCTAAAGTAGATAGTCATTTCCTTCTATTCATTTTATAGATGAGGAAACTGAGGCAAGCAGGATTAAGTGACTTGCCCAGTGTCCCATAGCTAGAGTCCGAGGTTGGGTTTTGGACGCGGGACTCCAGCCTGGCACTGTCTCTGTAGCACCTGGTGCCCCATGAGGGAGATGGCAGCTGGCTACTAAGGGAGGGAAGCAGATTCTGAACCCAAGTCTTTACTTTGTTCCACATTCTTCCCATGACACGCCCTGTCCCTCCCAAAAACAAGGAAAAAAAGAAAATCTTATTTTCCATCCTTCCTTCCTTCCACACGGAGATTTATCATGGGAATTGCAGCGAGTCTTTGTGTCTTTTGGGGCGAGAGTGGATGTGAGAGGAGGAGGCTCTCCCAGGAATTGTGGGGGATACCCTTGTAGGGAGGATGTGCGGTCTTGCCTGGGTCCTCACACAGTAGAATCTGGCAGTCTAGTCAAGTGTTCGTTGAGCTCTCCCATATGCTGGGTACTCTGCTACGCTCAGGGGAGGCCAAGATTGTACAATCTCAGCATCCTGGGAGTCTGTGATCTTGCAAGGGGCAAAGGACATGGAGAGAAATGATTATAATGCAAGTTAAAACCTGATTAACTGAATAGGAGCTGGAGTGAAATTTGTGTGAAATTTGAGGAAAGAGGGATGATTTCTGTTCGGAGGAATGGAGCAGGAATAATGGGAAGGCAGAAGAGAGGCCCTGGCCCTTTCCTTTGACAGAAGGGAAAGGTTTCAGCAAGGGGAGATGTTCAGGCATGGGATTTCATGAGCAAATGCTTAGAGAGAAGACAGAAGATTACAATTGAGGAGACTGAGACCCAGGGAGTTAAATAGGCTTGTGTAAGGTCACCCAGCTAATAAATGTTGGCGATTTGAACTTACTCCAGATCCTGTGCTCTGTGCCCCATGGCAGCAAGTGGCTGACCGGCCCAGCCATAATTATGGCTCCTTCCTCTTCACTCCACTCCTGATGTTGAACTTCTCTCCCCAGCATGCCCTGGGTGGGCACCTCCTCCCCTATTTCCTTTGAGTGTCTTCTTCTCCATTAGAATGTGAGATCCTTGAGGACAGAGATTTTTTTTTTTTTTTTTTTTTTGTTCATATTTATAGTCTCATTGCTTAGTTCGGGCCCTTTTAAAAAAAGAACTTATCGGATGCTGTTGATCAGACTTGATGTCGCTTCCTAAACTGTGGCATCTGCATCTGTAGCCATGGCTCTAGCAGGGTCTGCCCGGGTCAGGCTCGACGTGCCCACTGTGGCTTTCTGAGTCTTAGAGATGCTGACTAGGAAGGAGGTGGAGGCTGGTGGGAGTGCAGGGAGTGAAGGACGCCATTCGGATTTTTGTCTGACACGTTTTGCTCCTGGAAACGGGCAGAGAGGTGATTAGAAACTCTTAGAAATAGGCCTTCCTTATCTGGCCTCTTTTTCTTCAGCGTGAAATTGAGTTGGCTGGGAGCTCTTTGCCTATCAGAGACTTGATCTTCCTCTTGTTCCTTTCTCACTTCTCAGACTCTCAGAGAATGGGAAGGGAACCTGTCAGAAGAAGCCCAGGAAAGCTGAGTTATGGGAATGTCTTGCCCAAAAGACCGTGTGACTGAATGCCTTTCCGGGGTCCTGGGTCTCTCGAGCCCCCGGAGACGGCCCCAAGGCTGCTTCGTGATGTGGGATAGCATTTCCTTATTCTGACTCATTTTCTCCATTTTCAAAACGGGTGATTTGCACCTGCTGCCACCAAACAGAGGCATCTGGACTGTCCGAAGGGGACCTTTAGGCTTCTAGGATGGAGAGTTGGGATTTCTGCTCTGAGCGTGACCTGGAAACCCAGAAGGGGTTTTGATTGGTAGGCGCCTACTCCACCTTCACTAGGTCCCTTTCACTGTATTTCTTAAACGTTGTTGAAAATGCATCTGAGATTGAGGTGTATTATTTATTGTTGAGATCAATGACTGTCGCTCTAACACATGTACCATGTGGATAAACAACCATGGGGTGTGGAATGAAATGTGCAGCAGTGGATTGGGGAGAAATGTCCCAAAACAGGTCGTGAGCTTTTTTTGTTGGCTCATGGACCCTTTGGCAGGCTCTTACTACATTTAATACTCTCATGGTCTTGGGTGCCTTCATTGATCCTTTGAAATCTCTCCGTAGAACCCGGGGCTAACTGTGGTTAAAAACTCTAGTTGTGTGAGAGTCAGGGGAGAGAAGGAGAGGCGGGGGGAAGAAAGGGGGAAGGATGGAGGGAGAGGAGAGAAGAAGGGAGAGAGAGAAAGAGGAAGGGGGAAAAGGAGGGAGAGAGAGAAAAGGAAGAGGGAGGGAGAGAAAGAAGAGAGAGACAGAGAATAAAAATAAGAATGAGAAAATGCCCTGAGGGAGAAAAAAGATATTTATATTGAAAATCTTAGTTGAATTATATTAAAATATCACTCTAAGATAGCTAACCTCTGGAATTTGTTCAGTTGTGTCCAACTCTTTGTGACCCGTTTGGGGTTGTCTTGGCAAAGATCCTGGAGTTGTTTGCCCTTCCCTACTCCAGCTCATTTTACAGATGAGGAAACTGAGTTGTCATTTGTTTATAGGAAGCGTTATTGGCTGATATTGAAGAGAAGAAAGTGGGAGGTCAGCATTTTGGTCAAGAAGCATTATTTTGTCCATGCTCTGTGCTGAACTCTGTGCCCTGCGCTGAACTCCGTGCCATGCTCTGAGAATACAAAGAGCGGCAAATGGGGTCCCTGTCCTCGAAGAGCTCCTGTTCCAGTCGGGGCCGCTAGCCAGTCACCAGGCTTGCCCAGAGTGGCCCAGGGTAACCTTTGGAAGGGGAGATAATGTCTCAGTGACTAAGTCTCTGCAGGGCAGGTGGGAAGGGATTTCTGGGGACGTGGAGGCTCTTTGCTGGCTCAGATGGGCTCTGGAGGACCCTTGGCCAAGACAGCTCACCCACGTGGTGGAGCTGAATTTGAGGCTATCAGATTGCCTCAGACTTGAACGTCCATAATTTCATGGCGGTGCAGACTGGGGAGAAGTCCTGAATAACTTCTCCCCACATCATCTCCATGATAGTCAAGCTAGCCTGTTCGTCCTTCTCCCACAATCCTCCTCTCACCACCGAGCCACCGTTGCCTCCCAGAACCCCTTGCTTCCTTGCCAGCAGAGCTCAGACACCAGCTCCCAAAGTCAGTCTCCTGGAGTTTTCTCATTGGTGTCCCCCTTTTCCAATTACTTGATATTTACTCACTTCATGTCCTTTTCCCTCCCCCAGTATAACTATACAAGCTCTTAAGGACGGAGACTTTTTTTTCCTCCAATTTTCTAATCCTTATATTCACCGTGTAAATATTTAATAGGGATTTCCATTGAATTCAGAAGTTTTTTTTTTTTCTTTTTCAATGGTGGTCATTTCCTAGCTAATGATGAGTGTGTGAAAATATAAATCCTGACAGAAACTGGAAATCCAGCCACAAAATGTTGTCTTTTCCTTTGAGATTCTGAAGAAAACAACATAATCCACTTGACTCAGGAAGAATGAAAGTTTTGGCTTTAGCATCTCTCCAAGTCAGTTGATAAACTAGCATTTATTAAGCACCTGCTGTATGCAGGGCTTGAAGATACAAAGAAAGGCAAAAGGCAGTTCCTGGAGGGATGTCAGGGGAGCCGGAAGGCAGAGAAGAGGAGAAAGAGAGAAACACTGGAGAAGCCATTGGGAATTCTGAGATGCATTGCCAAATTTGAGGACGGATGGGGTGGCCGGTGTCACTGGGCTGCAGGGCGTGTGGAGGGCACTGTGTAAAAAGGCAGGGAAGATAGAAAGGGATCAAGTGATGGCGTTCTCTGAATGCCAGAGAACTCGGTATTTGATCCTGGAGATGATAGGGAGCCACAGGAGTTTATTGAATGAGGGAGACCTAGATGGAGCCTTGCATTTACTTCTATCCTCCATGGGACCAACCTTCAGATTCTGGATCTCAGCCCTTCCCTCGCCACAAGCCCGCCCAAGTCTTCTCCAACCAAAGATCCCTCCCTGCTCTTTCAGCTGCCCCTCCTACCTGTGGCCTAAAAGTCCTTCCTCTTCCTCTCATTGTTCTCTAGCCACTCCTCAGCTGTTCACTGTCCTTAAACCTTGGCTTCCAGAACTGAACACAATCTTCTAAGGCGAGTCTGATGGGGCAGAGGACATCCTTATGCCTGGGAATACTGTTCTTTTAATGCAGCCCAAGACCCCCCACATGACACTGTCTGCTCATCAAGACTCTCTGAGGTCTCCTGTTGGTCTCTCTGTAACCCCATTACGAGTAGGGCCCTTGCCCATAGCATGCACCCATTGATTGTTTCTGGAACTGAACTGAATTTCCAGCAAGCTAATTTTTTCTTAGGGTTAACACCCCTTCACACACACCTCACTCCCCCACTCCCTGCCAATTGTGGGAAAGATTGGTTCTAGCTTTTCTGGACTTGGGTGGTTACCACTTGGTATAATTTGTGGGAAAGACTGGTTCTAGCCTTTCTGGACTTGGATGGTTACCACTAGGTATAATTTTGGGAAAGACTGGTTCTAGCCTTTCTGGACTTGGGTGGTTACCACTTGGTATAATTTATGGTAAAGACTGATTCTAGCTTTTCTGGATTTGGATGGTTACCACTTGGTATAATTTGTGGGAAAGACTGGTTTTAGCTTTTCTGGATTTAGATGGTTATCACTTGGTATAATTTGTGGGAAAGACTGGTTTTAGCTTTTCTGGATTTGGATGGTTACCACTTGGTATAATTTGTGGGAAAGACTGGTTCTAGCTTTTCTGGATTTGGATGGTTACCACTTGGTATAATTTGTGGGAAAGACTGGTTCTAGCTTTTCTGGATTTGGATGGTTATCACTTGGTATAATTTGTGGGAAAGACTGGTTCTAGCCTTTCTGGATTTGGGTGGTTATCACTAGGTATAATTTTGGGAAAGACTGGTTCTAGCTTTTCTGGACTTGGGTGATTACCACTAGGTATAATTTTGGGAAAGACTGGTTCTAGCCTTTCTGGATTTGGATGGTTACCACTTGGTATAATTTTGGGAAAGACTGGTTCTAGCTTTTCTGGATTTGGATGGTTACCACTTGGTATAATTTGTGGGAAAGACTGGTTCTAGCCTTTCTGGATTTGGGTGGTTATCACTAGGTATAATTTTGGGAAAGACTGGTTCTAGCCTTTCTGGATTTGGGTGGTTACCACTAGGTATAATTTTGGGAAAGACTGGTTCTAGCTTTTCTGGATTTGGATGGTTATCACTTGGTATAATTTTGGGAAAGACTGGTTCTAGCTTTTCTGGATTTGGATGGTTATCACTTAGTATAATTTGTGGGAAAGACTGGTTCTAGCCTTTCTTGACTTGGATGGTTACCACTAGGTATAATTTTGGGAAAGACTGGTTCTAGCCTTTCTGGATTTGGATGGTTATCACTTGGTATAATTTGTGGGAAAGACTGGTTCTAGCCTTTCTTGACTTGGATGGTTACCACTAGGTATAATTTTGGGAAAGACTGGTTCTAGCCTTTCTGGACTTGGGTGGTTACCACTTGGTATAATTTTGGGAAAGACTAGTTCTAGCCTTTCTGGACTTGGATGGTTACCACTAGGTATAATTTTGGGAAAAACTGGTTCTAGCCTTTCTGGACTTGGATGGTTACCACTAGGTATAATTTTGGGAAAGACTGGTTCTAGCCTTTCTGGACTTGGGTGGTTACCACTTGGTATAATTTTGGGAAAGACTAGTTCTAGCCTTTCTGGACTTGGATGGTTACCACTAGGTATAATTTTGGGAAAAACTGGTTCTAGCCTTTCTTGACTTGGATGGTTACCACTAGGTATAATTTTGGGAAAGACTGGTTCTAGCCTTTCTGGACTTGGGTGGTTACCACTAGGTATAATTGTGGGAAGAGATCTAGTGCAACTCTGATTTTATAGGTAAGAAAAATTGGACCCTGAGATATCAGGACTTGCCAAAGATTCCCCAGATCAGATACGAGACCTTAAGAAGGCCTCATGTCTAGCTTGTGACTGATCAATAATTCCCTCTATTCCATTTCCCACAAATGGCCACCCAGTCTTCATTTGAAGATTTCCAAGGAGAGAGAGTCCATTACCTTTCTCCTTTTGAATAACTTGGTTGGGAGGTTTTCCTGGTATCTCTCCAGCCTAAATGTGCCTCTTTGCACCCTTCCCTCACCATTGTTTCTCCTTCTGCCCTCCCATCTGGCCTTCTGGCTCCCCATGCCCCCAAAGGGGGAAGATGGACCAGAGCAAGACTAATCCCTTTGCCTCAGAGCAACCTTTCAAAAACTTACAGTGGTTCCTCGGACTAGATGCCTTGTGGTCCCTCCCAGTTCTAACTCTGTGAGCCTATGTCCTCTCTTCTTCAGACTGAACAGAACAGGCTCCTTTCACCGGGGCCCATATGTGATGTCCCCAAAGGCCTTCATCCTCTCTGTGATGACTTTCAAGCAAGACAGTCTCAATCTGTGTTCTAGTTGTCCCCAAATAACTATTTTCTTGAATAAGTCACGTTACCTCTTTTGCCCTCTTTCCCTCAAGAAAATGGCGGGGCTTTGCTTTTTGGTAGTCAGGTGACGCTTCTGGACCCCTTTTTAGAATCATGTATTTAAATGCATAAAATAAAAGAATTAGAGAAAAAAGCAATATTATATTGAAATAGTTTTTAAAAATACCTGGTTGCCAGGTTTCATGTAAAGAACCCCCCAGTAGATGGTGTCCAACATATATTATCTTGGGATTCTACAAGTGTGCACATTTCCTGGTTCCATTGCTGATCGGGTCAAAGAAGGGCAAGGTTGTTGGGGGGAGGCGAGTAGCAAAGGAAGCCATCTAGTTATTAAGGTATTTCTCACTTGGCATCCAGGCCCTGAGATGATCTCATTTTTGGCTTCTCACGTTCTATAATTCAGAGCTTTTAATGTATAATGCCATCGGGCAAAGGCAAAGAGGAAATGGTCGGGCCCAGAGAGTTGGGGGGCTGCGGCCCCGTCACAGCAGAGCTGCTGTCTCTTATACTGGGGGTGCTGTCAGTACATTTTGGTTCCTCTGGGAACCCCGCCTTGCCTTTCCCTCAGGCTGATTGACCTCCCTCCCCCAACAAATAAGACAAACATCCACAAAAATGAACAGCAAGCCGGAGAGCCTTCATCTGCTCTTTCAAAGCTGCGGCTTTTGATTGTTGTTGTTGGAGTAGCCGTTTCCTCCTCGACCTTTGAGAGTTGTGGCGATCCACCCCCAAGCCAACTGAGTGCTGAGTCTCTCTCTCAGCTGAGTGGGTTTGCACCTTAGTCCGTATCCATAATTTAGTCTGAGCCTGGGCCGCCACTCCAATCTCTTCCACCGGATTGCCCTGGTCCAAGAGTATCCGAAGCTCCGCCATGCTGCAGTGGGACTCTGGGAAAGGGAAAAGTGGGCCAGCTCCCAAACTTCCCCAATGTCCAATTCGCCAAACAAATGCTGGAAACCAATCTGGACTCATTCCGAATCTGGAGTGTGGTGACTCAGCCAGAACCCCCTGGGTCAAGAACGCTCAAGTAGTTAACTCTGTGAAGTGCGAAAGGATGGAGGGGAAGGCCAGGGGCGATGGGAAGGTAAGATGCTGAGGGCACTGGCCTGGGATTTAGCTGCCTTAGTGTTCGGGGCTGGTGCAGACCTTTCACAGGATAATGGGCAAGCCTTCCCCAGGGTCCTTCCCAGAACCCTGCTCTCTCACTTGACCAAATTCCAGGCCCCGCAGCTGACCTTGGAAAACCTTTTCCCCGAGGCCTTTGCCTCCCTTTGCCGAACTCTCCGTTTCTTGCTTCATTTTCCTGATTGTGGAGGACTTCCTTCAGTCAGAGTGCTTCATTAATGGTGTTCAGGGAAATGAGATATTTAGCAGGATGAGGATGGGTGCACTGTCGTCCTTTTCCACAGAAGCATTTTTCTGCTGATCAGCCCTTTAATTCAACACTTAAGTATCCGTATTTCCGTTTAAAATAAATGGATGAAATTGTGGCAGGGCGAGGAAAGAGTCCTGATCAAGTGGAGTGAATTCAGTCACTCCCCAAGAATTCCTACAGCACCCACTATGGGCCAGGCACGATGACGCTAAATACTTTATCGCATTCGATTCTCCCAGCAACCTTGGGAAGGAGGTGCTAGATTATCCCCACTTTGCAGTTGAGAAAACTGAGGCAAACAGAGGTTAAGAGACTTACTTGACCAAGGTCATACAGCTAGCAAGCTATGTATACAAGCTCAAGATTTATTCTGAGCCCATGAAAGGGAAGGCATTAACAGCGGTGAGGACAATCACTCACCTCAACCTCAGTTTACTCATTTGTAAAGTGGGGATAATATAGCACTTATCTCCCAGAGTTGTTGTAAAGAACTTAGGGGATGATATTTGTAAAGCACACTTCAAATGCTATATAAATTGTAGGTGTTGTTGTTAATGTTAGGGAGAGGGGGCACTTGAGCACTTAGGGAGGAAGTTGGTCCTGGGCTGGGCTTTGAAGAAGCTAGGGATTTGAAAAGGCAGAATTGAAGAGGGAAGACTTTCCAGCCAGGGAGTGGGTGGTGGGCGGGGGGAAAACCTTTACTAAAGCTCGGAGGCCAGAAAATGAGTTCTGTATACAGGGAACACCTAGTTTAATTCATAAGAGAATGTGTAAAGGGGAGCCAAGACTAGAAGGAGAGGTGGGTTTTGGGGAGAACCAGTGGGTAAGGAAGGAGCTTCACTGGATCGTGAGCTTTGGAGAGCCTTTCTCTTTAGTGTCCATGCTCTAATGTTAGAGCTTCTCAGAGGCTCTGCCATTGCAGGATAAGGGCTGGCCAAAAAACAAACAAAAAGCCCTTATTGAGCTTTGTTTTGGGCATGTGCCTCATACATGGGGGATGTTCCCCATATATTAGACCCCATCCCCATCTCTCTCTCACCTATAATGCCTCCTCTCCTTCCACTGATCCCAAGACCCTCCCAAATCCAAGTTTATAATATCATGAGCTGATTCCAGGTAAAGGGGCACCCAGGGTCCACTTCTACAGAATCACAGGCTGAGTAGAACACCCAGGGATGGGCTGGGCTGGAGCAGAGTGAGCGAGACTGATGATTCCTTTTTCAGACACATCTGCAACAAGGCAGTGAGAGGGATGTGTGGGTATGTATGAGAGACCGAGTGGGGAGAGAGAAAAGGGATGGAAGGGGAGGAAGGAAAAGGGAGGGAGAGAGGGAAGAGAAGGAGGTAGAAGGAAGAGGAAGACAGAAAGAGAAAAGAGAAGGGGAGAGAGAGAAAGGGGGCAGAGAGACATAGGGAAGGAGGCAAGAGGAAGGGGACAGAAAAGGAATGGCGGGGGAAAGAAAAAGAGGGAACAGAGAAAAGGGGAGAGAAGGAAGAGAGGAAAGGAAGACAGAAAGAGAAAGGAGAAAGGGAGAGAGAAAGAGGCTAGAGGGACACAGGGAAGAAGGAAAGAGAGAGAGAAAGGATGGAGGAGAAAAGAAGAAAGAAGGAAGGAAAGAGAAAAGATGAGAGAAGGAAGAGGGGAGAGGAAGACAGAGAAAGGAGAAGAAAGAGAGAGAAAGGGGGCAGAGAGACATAGGGAAGGAGGCAAGAGGAAGGGGACAGAAAAGGAATGGCGGGGGAAAGAAAAAGAGGGAACAGAGAGAAAAGGGGAGAGAAGGAAGAGAGGAAAGGAAGACAGAAAGAGAAAGGAGGACAGAGAAAAAAGGGTAGAGGGACACAGGAAGAAGGAGGGAAAAGAGAAAAGGGTTGGAGGAGGGAGGAAGGAAGAGGGAGGAAGAAAGGGAGGAGAGGAGGGGATAGAGGGAAGAAGAAGGCAAAAATAGGAGAGAGAAAGGGGGCAGAGAGACACAGGGGGAAGGAGGGAAGAGGGAGGGACAAAGAAAGGGGGAGAGGGAGAGGCAGAAGACGGGAGGGATGGAGCAAGATGCTAGTTTGGTCACCAAGGGATCTCTGCCCTCAACTTGAACCAAAGCATTCTGCAGTGATTTGTTGCCTCGTTCTTTGCCATGTCCCTCGTCTGCTTTCTCAGCTCATGACCCTTTTAGGCAAATGCATGTTTTATATGGGGTCTGTTCTTTTGGCCATTTCTCTCTGATCCAAAGAGCCAGAAATCCTTTTCCTGTCAAAAGTAGGGAAGCTTGGTCCAGAAAAGGAACTTGGAAAAAAATCCAGTTGCCGTGTCTCTTGAGCTGGCCGTCCCTGGCAGTGTGGCCAAAGCGGGAGCCCGGGGAGTGAAGGAGTTTGTCCCGGATGCCAGGGAATTTGAACCAGAGTCTCAGACCTCAGCACTTTTAAAAGTAGAATCTTGGATGTAGATGTGGGAAGAGTTGGGTACCCGCTGGGTTACACAGGACAAGTCCCGTCACTTCTGAACCTTGGTTTCCTCATCTATAAATGGGACAGTAATTTGCACAGTAGGACTTTAGCTAGCTAGGGAAAGGCTGGACTTGTGCCATCCTCGAAGGGGTGATTGGCACTAGAGCAGGAGTGGATGGCCCTCCGAGCTCTCCTGAGGCTCCAGCTGTGGGCCCCAAGGCCCTCAGAGGTCCACCCCTGATGAGGAGGGGAAGGTGGGAGCTAATTGGTGGCAAGGCCAGGATTTTCCGTGCCTTTTCACGCATTTTCACGACTCCTGACTGCTTCTGCACAGTGATCCCCCATAGCAATGGCATTTCAACCAGAAAATAAGCTCACAGAGTTAGGGATTCATCTCTGTGGAGGAGGCCCGGGCATGTGGCTCAGCATCTTATCCCCGCCTTGCCCTGCCTCCCCCTTCTCATCCTTCCTCATTTTGAGCAGAAAGCTCTGACTTTGGAGGCTAACGAAACAGCAGCGCTTATAAGGAAAACTGGAGTTCTAACTGGATGCCGCGGCTGTGGATGCTGGACAGCGTCCCTGCCCTTGGAGTCTGATGGGAAAGGCCCTAAGAATACAGGTGTTAACTGAGACACATTGGTGAGGTTCAATATTAGCCAACGAAATAGTCTGTCATGAATAGAGAGAAGGGAAACTGAGGAAAGGAAATGTCAGGGGGACGGCGTCCTTGGGGGAATGTTTTTCTGGCCCGGTTCTGTGTGTCCAGTCGGTGTGACTGTCTTATAGACACTGGGATTGCTTGAAGCTCGAGAAACATTTCCTCTTGGGCAGAGGAGGGGGGCAGCCTGGGAACGTTGCCTGGACAGAGCTCTATACGATCCTGGGAGATTGTGAAGGGGCTCCGGGAAGCCCCTGCTGGCTGTGTAGGCCGCTCTGGCGGGAGAGGGTTAGTTAGCAGGGAATGCTGGTTAGCCCTTCTGCTGCTCCCCCCACCTGGGAGGCTGCCCATGTCTGAGCCGAATCACACCTTCCTCCAGCCGGATACACATGGGACGTGTGGAATCGGACGCGGGCGGTCAGGTCTGACTTACACAAATCAAAGCGAGTCGTTGCCTCCTGCGGCTGGAAGCGGGCAGACCCGTCCCAGATGCCCTCCCTCGCCCAGACCCATGGATCAGAAAACAGGGGCATAGAGAGTTCACATTCGGGGCCTGCTACTCGAGCTTACTAAAGATTGCCGTTCGAGCTGGCAATTTGTCGGCGGGGCTTGTGCGCAGTGATTAGACCGCGGGGGTCTCGGGGAGAAAATTGCTTGTTAGGGCCATGCCAGAAGTGCCTGCAGCTCAGGCCTCCTTGGGAGCATTATCCAGAGGGTCGATTCTTGCTACAGCCCGGTCGGTAGTGAGCACGTAGTAAGTGCTGAAACGATGCCGTTTAATTTGTTCATTCCTATGAAACTACCCAGGATGGCAGCTGTGGGCAGGGGATGGCGCTTGCAGAAGGGGTGTCCTATGTGCCCTTGATCCCACAAGGGCTGTCCTGTGGAAGCGGTATTATCAGGGAGAACTGTCTCATTCAGGGACAACACAGTGCCGCTTGGTCCAAGGCTACCGCTCTGTACCCTTGGGGTCATTTTATTTATTTATTTGTTTAGTTATTTTTGGAAGGCATTTAATGAATGTTTATTAATTAATTGATAGGAATAAAATACTATGTTTGACATATATTATATAACCATGGGCAAATCCATTTTCCCTCTAATCTTTATTTATTTTTATTTTTTAAAAGTTTTTTAAATTTTTAATATATGCACGGGTAATTTTTCAACATTGACCCTTACATAGCCTTGTGATCCAAATTTTCCCCTCCTTCCCCCCAGCCCTGCCCTACATGGCAAGCAATCCAATATATGTTATACATGTTAGAATATATGTTAAATCCCTATATATAAACATATTTATACAAGTCTCTTGCTGCACAAGAGAAATCAGATTAAAAGGGAAAGAAAATGAGTAAGAAAAGAAAATGCAAATGAACAACAACAAAAAGAGTGAGAACATTATGTTGTGGTCCACTCTCACTTCCCACAGTCCTCTCTCTGGGTGTAGATGAATCTCTTCATCACAAGATCATTGGAACTTGTCTCAATCGTCTCAATCAAGAGTCACGCTCATCAGTAATTCTTTCTTTAAAAAAAAAAATAAGACTTTTTATTTTCAAAACATATCAATGGATAATTTTCAACATTCACCCTTGTAAAACCTTTCATTCCCAATTTTTTCCCTCCCTTCCCCTCATCCCCTCCCTTGGGATCATTTTAGAAGCACTTTTCTCCCCCATTGGGATGCAAGCTTCTTGAGAGTAGGAATTGTTTCATTCCTTGTGTACATCTCCCCTTGTGGCCAGTACGGTATCAGGCACACAGTAAGTGCTCAATAAACGCACATCTATCAGTTTGACCAGGGTCCTCATTTAGAGGCGATAGATTCTAGCTTTTAAGCTGCGGTGAATCTCAGAGATGGTTTCCCTCATTAGGCAGAGAAGGAGCTGATGTCCAGGGTGGTTAAGAAGCCTTGCCCACAGTCACACAGCGAGTATATGATGGACTGAATTTGAAGCCCTAAATCCCAGTCTCTTCTGGGAGAAGATAATGACTAGAGGAGAAGCGATGGGCTAAGAGAGGAGAGTTTGTGGGGTTTTTTTGTCTTCCGATTTTTCCCTTTGTTCTGTTTCTTCTTTCACAATATGACTATTGTGGGAATATGTTTAACAAAATTGCAATAACCTACACATAGGTTATAACCTATCTCTACGGGTCAGGAACGAGCGGTCTGCCTCTGATACTTCCTACTTAACATCCCTGGGACCCAATTTCCTCCTATAT
Source organism: Antechinus flavipes (assembly GCF_016432865.1). Lineage (NCBI taxonomy): Eukaryota > Metazoa > Chordata > Mammalia > Dasyuromorphia > Dasyuridae > Antechinus > Antechinus flavipes. Next base: position 7,940,784 of record NC_067400.1, on the reverse strand, counting down.
CAAAGGAGGAGTTCGGCTGATTCTTGCTCGATTCCATGGCTTGGTCAGGGAGAATGGCAGCATCCCTCAGAAGGACCTGGGGCACAGCCCGGCGAGCTTCAGCTTGGGAGCTGGAAAACCTGACTTCCAGCTCTGGCTTTTAAGAAGAAATTATAACTGGGCTGTGCGAGCTGTGACTTCCCCTTCCTTATTAGTTCAGTTTCTTTTTTGTGAAGCAAGAGGGTTGGACTGGGAGATGGCTAAGCCCTCACCCAGCCCTGATATTCTGTGCTTCTTATCCCCAGCTTCAAGAAGCTGACTCCGGGTTCTGGTGGAAGGAAGAGAAAGGATGCTGATTTTGGCGTCACTCATTGAAAGCCACCTTTTGTAAATTGGGAAACAACTGTCCATGGCTTCCAGTCACATGCATTTAACATGGCGTCCTCCCCCCTCAAGGGCTTGAGTGTGCATTGCCCTAGGAAGGGATATTAGCCATAAGTTTTTGACAATATGTCTGAAATTGGACTTGATGGCTCAGTTCTGTGACCCTGGGCAAGTGACAGCCATTCTGAGCTTGTTTTATCCATCAGAAATGGGATGGGATTAGATTAGGGATTCTCTGAGGTCCTTTCCTATCTATGATCCCAGATATTAAAGATTTTGGCTAGAAGGGACCTTACAGCACATTTACTAATCTCACTTTTAAAAAAATCTATTTATTGCAAACTTAATAAGCACTTATGAACATTTCAAAATATAAAAAAAGATGTTGGGCAAGTGACTCCATGAAACAGAAGTTCTGATGTAGTCAGTTTTCCACTATCTTTGTTTTAGGGAGATTTTTACCAGGGGGTAGGGATAATTCAAATTCAGCCTTCTGTTTTCAGTACTGATCTGCTTATTCTCAACTCCCTTCTGAACAGCCCTCGTCTCTTCTTTATTTTTGAAAAATACCTTTTTAAAATTATTTTAAAACTTTTTTTGTTTTTAAATTTTGAGTTCTAAATTCTCTCCCTTCTTTCCTCTCTTTCTCCCATCCATTAAGAAAACAAACAATCTTATATCAATTATACAGGTGGAATTACACAAAATTTATTTTCATATTAACATTATTTAAACAAAAAAACCCCAAGGAAAATAAAGAGAATAGGAAAGTTATATTTCAATTTGTACTCAGAGTTTGCCAGTTACTTCTCTGAAGGTGGATGACATTTTTCATTATGAGTCCTTTGGAAATGTCTTGTATCATCGTATTGATCAGAGTAGCCAATTCTTTCACAGATGATCATCGTTACAGTATTGCTGTTACTGTGCTCACTGATCTCTCGGTTCTCTTCATTTAACTGTACATCAGTTCACATAGGTTTTGCCATTTTTTGGTGTGTAATTTATTTATTTGTAAAGTATTTTCTTTTTTCCAATTACACATAGTTTTCACCATTCGTTTTTTAATAAGGTTTTGAGTTCCAAATTTTTCTCCTTCCCTTCCTCCATTCCTCTGTCCCCCTCCCAAACAAATCAAGCAATTTGATATAGATTAAAAATGTGCAATTTTGTTAAACATATTCCCACAATAGTCATGTTGTGAAAGAAGAAACAGAACAAAGGGAAAGATCACAACACACACAAACACACACACATACACACACACAAACACAAAGCAATAAAAAGTGAAAATAGTAAGCTTTGATCTGCATTTAGACTCCATTAAAAATATGTGGATAGCATTTTCCAATATGAGTCTTTTGGAACTGTCTTGGATCATTTTATTGCTGTTTTAGCCTGGTGGATTCTTTCCATTTTGATTTGACGTTCTGAATCTTAAGATATCAGGGCTGTTTTCCTTGATAATTCCTTAAAATATGATATCTAAGCTCTTTCTTTGACCATGGCTTTCAGTTAGTCCAATATTTTTAAAATTATCTCTCCTGGATCTGTTTTCCAGGACAGTTGTTTTTCTGACAAAATAGTTCACATTTTCTCCTATATTGTCATTCTTTTGATGTCTTTTTGAAGATGTCTCATGTAGTCATTAGCTTCTACTTGTCCAGAAATAATTTTTAAGGAATAAATTTCTCGAGTGAAATTTGGTATCTCTTTTTCCACCTAGAAAATTCTTCTTTTGTTCTTTAGTGAATTTTTGAACTTCCTTTTCCATTGGATCTATTTTGTTTTTAAGGAGTTGTTTTCTTCAGTGAATTTTTGAACTTCTTTTACTATTAAGCCAATTCTGTTTTTTAAGGTGTTATTTTTTTCAGTTCTTTTTGTGCTTGTGCTTCTTTTTAGCAAGTTAATTACTTTTTCAAAATTTTCTGATGTTGCTTATTTCTTTTCCCAATTTTCCCTTTACCACTCATCTCTTTCTTTTACTCTTTCAGGAATTCTTGTTGGGCTTTGATCTAATTGACATTTTTTTCTTTGAGGCTTTTTTTTTTTGGTAACTTTTCACATTTTTGTCTTCTTCTGAGTTTATATCTAGGTCTTGAAAGTTCTTTTTAGCTCTGTATCCCATGGACACATTTGAATTTCATCTGGGCCACAGACATTTTGCGAGCACCTAACTCAAAGCTCCAAGAGTATATGAAATCTCCCCTTGGGCCAGACTGTGTCCCATTAGAAAAGTGTGTAGCTTAAATTTTCCATCCTGGAGTTAGTATAGCTGTAATAGGCTAAGTTTCTGCAAAGCTGATATTTGACTCCCTGAGTCTTCTGGTTTAGGTCATGTTTTTGCCATTTGAATTCAATAAGTCTTTGCTAGATGATGAGGAGCAAAAGTCAGCACGCCAACTTTGGAGTAGTCAGAGCACTGGATTCAAATCCCACGTCTTCTTCTTACTAGTTTGTAACCTTATAGTTCACTTATCTTTTTTGTACCTCTATTTCCTCATTTGTAAAATGAATCAGAGGGACTGGACCTTCAGACCTTCTTTGAGTCCTAAATATGTGATTTTCTGAAGTAACTCTCTGAGCCAGACACTGTACCAGGCAGGGATACAGACAAAAAAGAAAAGTTTTCCACTGAGTTGATTACGTTCTACTGGGGGGAAGGAGTGGAGGGGCCCCGGGGGCTGACAGCAATATGTTGATCCCCAATATGGACAAAGTCATTCAGGAGGAGCAGAATAGTAATAACTGGGAGGGTCAAGACAATTTTCCAGCAGGGGCGGTACTTGAACTGAGACGCCAATCTCTAGGATTTAAAGAGGTGGTGGTGAGGAGGGTCAGATTTGGCAAAGGCAAGGGAGGAGATAACATATGGCGAGAACAGCAAATGGGCATGACTCCTAGAGCTCCCAAAGGGGGCATAGTGAAAAGTCATTCTGGAATAAGTTAAGCCAGGTTTGGAAGGATGCTGAAAGCCAAATGGAAACATTTGCTCTTTATCCTGATGGCTAAAAGGACCTCTTGAAGGTTCTGGAGGGAGGTGCTTCTGGAAAGTCACTTTGGCAGCTCTGAATCTGGAGAGGGCAGTCAAACCTGGTAGGAATGACTATGTCAGGTGAGGAATACTGAGTAGAAGATGAATTGGAGAGGGTGGGGGTAGCCTGGAAGCAGGAGACCTGGAGAGAAGCTTGTTCCACATGGAAATATCAACTTCCTCTGTCTCACTTTCCTCCCTGGCTAAGTCAGATTGTTTCCTCTTTCCCCACTCACAGGATGGTTTTATAGAAAACACTTTGCGTCCAGAGGTAGCAAGTGCTGTGATCCTGATAATTGGATGGCAGTATCATGTTTCTAAATAAAATGAACTTTTTGTTTCCCCTTGAGCTGTGAATGACTGTTATATTTACAGGAAGCCTCTCTCTCTGTCTCTCTGTCTCTTTCTCTCTCTGTCTCTCTCTGTCTCTCTCTCTTTTTCTCTCTGTCTCTCTCTCTCTCCCCCTACCCCTCTCTCTGTTTCTGTCTCTGTCTCTGTCTCTCTCTGTCTCTGTGTCTCTCTCTCTGTATCTCTCTCTCTCCACCTCTAATCCTTCCCTCTGTTTTAAATGCCTCCTTCTCTTCCCCTAATCTCTTCCTGCCCAAATTCCCAGTGAGGAAGCACCCAGAGATTATGGGACTGATTCAGAGTCATATAGTAAAGAGTTGGTGAATGACCTGGATCCTGCAGTGGCTCCAGCCCAGTTAGTTCAGCTCCTTCTCTGGACTATTGAGACTGAGAATCCCTCTTCTTATCCTCCTCTCTGAGTCTAACAATGAATGGAACCTTTGGAGGAGTCCAGGTCGGGGCAGATCATGGAGAACGGGCTGCCAGCCATTTGGGACACAGTAGTGCTTCTTCCCAGGGAAAACTCTTGTGACTGATGAGAAAATTTGACTTTCCGCAGGGCTTGAAGAGAATTCTCAGGTGCCATTTGGTGCGAGAGACCCGGAGGAAGCTCACAGAGGTCAGCTGCTCTTCCACCCAGATTTTCCTTTATTGGGCCGCCTTCTTTGATCAGAGACATCACCGGTACGTACCAACCCCCTGTTAGTTTTTTACTCTTGTGGGGCCCTGGGGGGAATCTTGGGTACTAGGAGATTTTCCTTGGGAGCTGACTAGCCCAGGAGGCGTGCTGAGATGGCAGATGCATTTTCTATTGTGGAGATAGGAAATATCTCGAGTTCAAGTACCGCCTTTGCTGGACAGGAAATATTCCTACTTCAAAATGTCTCCTTCCTTCCCTGCTAAATAACTTCCGACCATACTCTTTGTGGATTCTCCTACTGAGACTCATCACCAGATCTGGGAGCCTTAATTTCTGGAGTCCCCCCACTCCGAAAAACATTTTAGGCCTGGTACCTAAAATCTGGGATCTCCAGCTTTCTTCCAAAGTTCACATCCTCGAACTCTATTTGACTCAAGTGTTCATTTGTTTAATTGTAAATCTGCTAGAATGTGGAATTGTATATAGAGCTGGTTTAGTAACTCATATTTAGTAACTTATAAATGAAAGATAAACTGAGACTATTAGTCTTAGCCCCCCCCCCTCTCTCTCTCTCTCTTTTTCTCTCTCTCTCTCTCTTTCTATGTATATATATATATGTAGGCGGTTACCTAAATGCTTTGAACAGTTCCAGTGGAGACTGTGGGGGGAGAGCGCTTGGCTATCCCGCCGTTTCTCGGCTAGGTTTCCGTAGCCCTTCTTATTTCGTTGTCTGGCAATGACCTCATCGCTTGCTGTGTTTATAAAGGAATGTACAGTTGTGGCCAGAACCCCCCACCCGCTAAGGAGGTGGGAGACCGGCCCTGAAAAGGAGCCCTGGTCTGGATCCCGTGGCTTGCACCGGGTCGCAGGCCCGCAGCCGTGCATCTACCCAGTGGCCCTCCCCCCTTTGTCCTCTCAGCTGCTTTGGAATTTTGAGAAAGAACCTCTTTTATCCTATGGGGAAATGTCCGAGGAGTTTCCTTTTCGCTCAGTAGTCCTGGGACGGAAGCTCGGAGGCTTGCCTGCCTTCCTGGGCTAATGGTGCAGCAGTGAGGGAGTTTGGATTGAGATCTCTAGCTTTGAACCCCTGACCCTCAGGGTCACTAGGTTCTGGGAATGCTGGACGGTCAGTGGGACCCGAATCCCTTGGGAAATAGCCTTGCTGTGTTTTGAGTTTTGGAGTGATAGCAGAGTTGGGGAAAACCATAGTGGCTCTTGGGTGGGAAGTGAGGATGATCACCAAGTCACTGGAAATACATAAGAGATAGCATAGTAAAGTCAGAGGACCAAGGTTCAAATCCTGCCTCTGACACTTAATCTACCTAAATGATTTAGAGAAGCATTTCTGGGTTTCAGTTTCTCCTGTAAAAAGAGGGGGTTGCAGTCACTGGCCCCTCAGGTCCCTATGAACTCCATCAAGGATACCGATGACGATTCCTAATGTTGATGTCAAATACGAGAGAGAACTCAAGGAACTCCATGTGCTTCTCTGCTGCCCGCGAGGCTGCTGGGAGCTGCCTTCCCCCTGCGCACTAATAAAGTGCACATGTTTCTGGGGTGTCGTCATCGCCTTTTTTCCTAGTTATTCTGGCTGCTGTGATTACCTTTTGTGATTTGGCAGATGTTGGGGCCTTTATTCAGGTCCCGAGTCCTGGCAGTTGGACTACACTTGATTAATGACAAACACCTTTTCTTCTTTTCCCCCTTTCCTGGGTCTGCTCCATCACTTAGGCCTTTTGGCTGTCAAATGTGTTCTTCCACTTCTTCACCTTCCAACCCAAAGGGGAAAAACAAGCAGCCAGAGAGAATGAACCACAGTGATCATGTATCCCAACTTTCTCGCTTTTTAATTGAGGAAACAGGTCCCAGAGAGATCGTCTCACCATATTACTAATATTTTTGAATGACAAAGGACTTTTTCACTTCTTTGCAAACAGTCCTTTCTGGCAGTGTCCAAGTACGAACATACATATTTCTAGCACAGATATCTTGCATTAGTCAAAATAAATGTAAAATTCTAAGCCTGGGACCAAAATATTAATTTTTTATACCAAACTGGAGGAGTCTAGAAAATAGTTGGTGTGAACATAGTGTAAACATTTAGTGGACAACAAAGTCAGTGTGAGATCTACAAGTAGCATTTCTATTTGTCCCCTCAATAGGTACTTTATTTTTCCCAATACATGTAAAGGTAGATTCCAAAATTCATTTTTGTAAGATTTTGTGTTCCATAGGGATAGCTAGATGGTGCAATCTATACGAGTGCTGGCCCTTGAGTCAGAAGGATCTGAGTTCAAACCCAGCCTCAGATACTTAATACTTCTTAGCTGTGTGAACCTGGGCAAGTCACTTAACCCCAATTATTTCAGCCAAAAAATGTGTATATATATATATATATATATATATATATATATACACATATATATATGTAAGATTTTGTGTTCCAAATTTTTTCTCTCCTTCTTCCCTAAGACAATAGATAATCTGATATGGGTTATATATGTGCAATCCTTTTAAATATATTCCCATACTTTTCATGTTATACAAGGAAAATCAAACTAAAAAGGCAGGGGGGGGGGAATAACATAAGAAAGAAAGAAAAAAACAAATTTTTTCATTTGTTTTTTTCTTTCTTTCTTATGGAGAAAATTTTTTTTAATTTTCTTAAGGAGAAAATAGTGTGCTTCGATCTACATTCTGTCTCCATAGTTCTCACTCTGGATGTGGATGACATTTTCCAACCCAAATCTGTTGGTCTTATCTTGGATCACCGTATTGCTGGAAAGAGCTAATTCTATCTTGGTTGATCATCATACAATCTTGCTGTTACTATGTACACTGTTCTCTTGGTTCTGCTCACTTTACTCCGCAGCAGTTCATGTAACTTTCTAGGCTTTTCTGAAATCAATCTGTCCATCATTTCTTGTTGAATAGTAATATTCCATTACTTTCATATACAATAACTTATCCAGCCCTTCCCCAATTTATGGGCATTTTCCAACTCTTTGCTACCACAAAAAGAGCTGCTACAAACATTTTTGCACATGTGGGCCCTTTTCCCTCTTTTATGATCTCTTTGAACTATAAGTATCATTGCAAAAATAAAAGAGAAAATAATCTTGGGCTGAATTAATCAATGGGTATCCATTTAAAAAGACATAGTGTCCTTCATAAGAGAATAAGAATAAGAGCTATTTCCTGTTCTGATCTGACCTTTGGGGTCTTGTATTTAATTCTGGGTATTACTATTTGGACACTGCTAAGCTAGAGATGATCTATTAGAGGGTGACGAGTAGTTTGAAGGGACTTCAGGTTTTTGCTACATGAAGATCAATTAAAGAAATGATGGATATTTAGAAGAAGAGAATGTGATGACTGGACCTCAAATCTTTGAAAGCCAATTCTCACAGTAGATGCTTAATGAATGCATGTTCATTTCCCCCCGACTTGGTCCTAGAAGCTGAAATTTGGACCAATGAGCAGAAATTGTAGGGAGTCAGATTTTTGACTTGATGTGAGGAAAACTACCAGCAAACTGCACCATTCATGGCTAACTTTTGGGAAGGAGCGACCAAAAGAGCTTGTCCAATGAAGGATGTTTATTTCAGAGGAGGCCTGCTTTAGGATTCTGGATTCTTTACCTTTGAACTACCTTGGTCCCCAGTGATTGATGAGTCTTTTGTTAGAATGTGAGCACCTTTGAGCAAAGATTTGAAAATTCATTCCTTTGGGTACAATGAGAAAATTCATTGGGTACACAGTAGGTACTTAATAAGTCCTTGCTGTTTGGTTATTTCTGCCTCCTGCTTCATATGTGGCCATACCAATTGACATCTGATTTATCCTATTCTCCTGTTGTTTCGGCTTATGATTACTCGTCTCCCCAGTCAGAGCTCAGCTTGTTGAGTTTGGAGATGAGATTCATTTGACCTGCTTAGTGATTGGACACTCTGGGCACATAGTTGTAATTCTACCAGTGTATACTAATTGTTGGGTTGCTAGGGATGGATGAATGAACACTCCATTGTTTGGACTGACCTAGATTGTGGGGATCCTTGTAGGAGAAATGTGTGTGTGTGTGTGTGTGTGTGTGTGTGTGTGTGTGTGTGTGTGTGTAGTGGGGAGTGTAATGGACCATGGTATTTTTGTACCAAGTGCTCTGAGCTTCAGAGATCATTACAGTAACTTAAGGAAATCTGTCACGGGGCACTTGGGATTTTCGGGAACATGGTCTTTAATGATCTGGGAGACAAGTCTAGCTCAGGGTCCTTCTTCTCTAATGATTTCCTTCCTGAATGTGAAAGGCTACACTTTCTTCAACTTTATTTTGTCATCCGGAAAAATGGAGTCAATTGCTCTGCCAAAGGACCATTCATGACAGTCCGCCATCATACATGCCTTTATTTCCTCAACCCCTTCTGTCTCCTCGCCCTTTGTAGTCCAACAGTCACCTCTCATTGCAAAACACAATTTTTTTTAACTTTTCCATTTTGCATTTTGCCCTCTACCCTGCTACTCATGCTGCTTGAGAACCCTCCCACCTTTCTGTCTCCCGTGAATTGAAGCCCTCCTTTGGGTGCTGTTTCTTTTAATTACATGAGTTCCTTGAGAGCAGGTTCTGTCTCAATTTTCTTTTAGCATCTCCTGTGCTTGGTACCCACTGCTCTACCAAGTGTACCCCCTAACTGCCAATGGAAGTCAGTAGCTTTCTTCAACTGAGCCACGAAGAATGGAAGATGATAGAATTACCAAAAGTCATCTGCCTAGGAGAGGGTACCGCAAAACCATTGCTGCTCTGTCTTATTTCTCTGCCTCTCTTGTCTGACTTGTCTCAAACTTATAAATCTGCTGTCACCTTCAATCCCTTCCATCTGATTCCCCTTCCCCCATCTTGTACTTGTTAAACTGATCTCTTGCACCCAATGGCAGGACTCTCTATTGAGTCTATTTATCTCTATTGAGTTTCTCTCTTTATTTCCACTGAGTCAGTCCTTAGTGGGCCAAGATCACCACTGCTGGCTGTCGAGATCTCATTAGAGTGAGCAGATCTGTCTAGGGCACGGCCTGCCCGCAGCTCTGTTTGGGTCCCGTATGCTTTCATCCAATTTAGTGCTAAAAATGTTGAGGAAAATGTGTCCAAGTACCGTATTGTGTTATGAAAGCGCCTGGTCCACAAGAGCCCCAGGAGCCTCTTTTGGGCTTTCAGAATTGTGTCTCTCTCATGAAAAAGAGCCTGGTCCACAAGAGCCCCAGGAGCCTCTTTTGGGCCTTCAGAATTGTGTCTCTCTCATGAAAAAGAGCCTGGTCCACAAGAGCCCCAGGAGCCTCTTTTGGGCCTTCAGAATTGTGTCTCTCTCATGAAAAAGAGCCTGGTCCACAAGAGCCCCAGGAGCCTTTTGGGCCTTCAGAATTGTGTCTCTCTCATGAAAAAGAGCCTGGTCCACAAGAGCCCCAGGAGCCTCTTTTGGGCCTTCAGAATTGTGTCCGTCTCTCATGGCTTCGGCATCCATTGGGTTATCTGTGTCTATGACTGGTTATTTTCCCAGAGGGGAAGGAGAGAAAGGAGAGGGTCCTGCTAGGGTCCCAAAGCAGAATGGCCTTCCTTCCCACACATAAGGTTCCTCCTCCCCGGAGATCTTCACCATCAAAGGCCGCCTCTGCTGCGGAGCAAGCGCTTTCAACTGCTCTGAAACCGGTACTCCTCCTCAGTGTTTTTCCTGTTGCACGAGCCTGGCGCCGTGGACCCGAATGTGCTTGTTAGCTCGTCTGACCACTATCGGGTCATGGCAATGCTACTTTTTTGGTTAAAAAAAAACAAAAAACAAAAAATAAACCTAAAATGAGGTTTGATTCATCTCTCTAGATATTGATATTTGAGAAATGTACAAGAGTGTCACAGAGAGTGATGGTAAAGTGAATGGAGCACGTGACCCACGGGAGGGGGATGGGTAGATTGGATCTGTTCAGAGTCTTTTCTTCCCCCGTGGCGCGGTATTTAATAAGCGCCTACTGTGTGCCAGGCCGGGGGGGGTACAGAGACAAAAATAAAATGCCCCCTGCTTTTGAGTCATTTCTATTCTTCGCAGAGAGTCTGGCAAGTAGTTTTAGAAGCGAGGCAATTTGTGATTTTATTGGTCCGGGGAGGTCCTGAGGAGGGACTCCCTCCTTCCGGGAGACCGGCAGCAGCTTGGAGCTTCTCAAGTTGCCTATAGAAGCATATCTGAATAATTTACCAAATAAATAAATCTAGCACTTAGCAGAGTTCCTGGAAAATAGTAGGTGCTTAATAAATATTTATTGATTGATAACTACAGGGTATTTTGGGGTGGAGGGGGAGGGGAGGTGCTAACAGCTGGGGGCAGGGAGCCACAGGGTTTGAGCCGAGCTCTGAAGGATGCTCTAGATGCTAAGAGGCAGAGGTGAAGGGAGAGGGCATTGGAGGTGGAGGGAAGGAGAGGGCGTTCCTGGGCCTTGAGTGGTCCCGGGGCCACCCGGTCAGAACTGGGCCTCCCTGTTCCCCGGGACCGAGGTCCGCTCCCATTCAGAGCTGATGTTCTACCTGGCCCCGAGATCCTTGAGACTCTGTGCCCTGAGTGCCCACCCAGGAGGGAGCAAGGTGGCTCCCCTGCTGGGACCCTGAGCACCAGTGGGTCAGGAGGAGTGGGGCCTCCTGCTCTGAGCCCAGCCGCTCCCTGACTTCCACACCTGCTCTCTGCCGCCGCAGCCGCGCCCTTAGGTGTGTCCCCAGCCCAGCGGGAGGGAGTCGTCATGAATCCCGGCCCCGTGGGGCCCTTTGCCACCCGATGGTATCTGCCCCCTTCGCCTACCAGGAACCGGAGGGCATCCGGAGCAGAGTCCGGCCCGGGCATCTCTGGGGGTTAATCATTGACAAGGAGCCCCGGAGTCGCTCCTACAGAGGCCCGGCCTGCCAGAGAGCCGGAGAAGGCTGACTTTTTGGACATCCTCCTTAGCCTGTTTCTCCATATTTGGAAATGTTTACCCATCGCCCTGATCTATTGGGAGGGGAGGGGAGGGGAGGCGACTCCGGGGTGGGAAGGAGCAGGATTTGAATTCCTGTTTCCAGAAAAGAGCCTTTTCCCCTCCCCCTTTCCCCTTGCTTTGGAGGCCAAGCCCCGGCCCCCTCCTGCAGGACCTCCTTCCAGTTGAGGAAGAAGGGCGTGTGCGAGAGAGCTTCAGGGAGCGAGGGAGCACGCCGGGGAGAGCCGCCTCAGAGTGAGTACACACGTGTGTGAGCGGGCGGGGGGCCCAGAGGCTGCGCGGGGGGCTGCCGGGAAGGGGCCAGGACACCTCCGTCTGCATGGGTGGGGGGTCTGCTGGGGCCTGAGCTGGGGGGGATGTGTGATAGTGGGAGTGTGTGTGTATGTGTGTGTGTGTGTGAGAAAATTGTGTGCATCTGAGAAGCGTGGAGTATATGTGTGTGAAAGTGTGTGGTGTGTGTGTGAGAGAGTATGTGATTGTGTATGTGTGTGGGAGTGGGAGTGTGTATGAATGGAAGTGTGAGAGTGTGTGAGACTGGGAGTAGGAGTGTGTGATTGTCTATGTGTGTGAGTGTGATATGTGTGTGTGGGAGTGGGAGTGCGATGTGTATGTATGAGAGTGGGAGTGTGTGTAACTGTATATGTGTGGGAGTGGGAGTGTGTGATTGTATATATGTGAATGGGAGTGTGTGTGAGAGAAGTGTGTATGTGAGTGGGAGTGTGTGTTTGTGTGTGTGAGAAAATTGTGTGTATATCTCTGAGAAGTGTGAAGTGTGTGTGTATGAATGGGAGTGTGATTGTGTATGTGTGTGAATGTGAGGGAGAAAAGTGTGTGTGCATCTCTGAGAAGTGTGGAACGCATGTGTGTGTGTGATACATGTGTGTGTGATATGTGTGTGAGTGGGGAGTGTGTGTGTGATTGTATGTGTTTGTGTGGGGGGAGAGAATTGTGTGTGCATCTCTGAGAAGTGTGGAACACGTGTGTGTGTGTGATATGTGTGAGTGGGAGTGTGTGTGATTGTGTATGTGTGTGTTTGTGTGGGGGGGAGAGAATTGTGTGTGCATCTGAGAAGTGTGGAGTGTATGTGTGTGTGTGAGTGCGAGAGTGGGAGTGTGATTGTGTGTATGTGTGTGTGTGAGTGTGTGATGTGTGTGAGTTTTTTTTTTTTGTGTGCGAGCGCACCCTCCCCCTCGCCTCCCCACTTGTGCCCGCGGGGAGCGGGTCCCTTCCTGAGCAGAATTCGGCCGGTCGGTAGAGAAGCTGCGGGAGGCGCAGGTTGGCGGAGGCCGGGGGAGCCGGAGGCGGGGCCGGGGCTGTGTGCAGGGGCCCCGGCGCAGCGGCTGCGCAGCCGGCCGGGGGGAGAGCCGCCTCCCCGCGGAGCCGGGGCGCTTGTGCGGGGTCTCGCTCTGCCCCCGGAGCCGGACCCCCGCGGGCGCACCCTGGGCTCGGCTCCGATCGGCCGCTTTCTGGCTTTCCGAAAGCGAGCGCTCCTTCTCTGGGCCTCCGCGGCCGGCCGGCGGGCCTCAGTGGGTCCGTCGGGACCTCGGGGGGAGACGCAGGGCCCTGTGGGACTGGCGGGTGCCCGGTGCGGGCACTGCCCTCAACACTCCGGGCTTCTGCCCCAGGCAGGCGGGATCCCGTCCCTCCACTTGTCCTGGTTGCCACACAGCAGCCCCGCCTCTGACACACCCACCCACTCCCTCACACACTCTCTCTCTGCCTTTCTCTTTCTCCTAGATATGTGTGTGCACCGCCGCTCACACACACACTTACACTCACACTCACACACACTTACACCCACACACACTCACACACACACTTACACCCACTCACACACTCACACACACTTACACCCACACCCCACACACACTCACACTCACTTACACTCACTCACACACACACTTACACTTACACTCACACACACTCACACACCCACCCCCCCCACCTCCCCCACACACACTCACACACACACACACTTACACACACACACACACACACACACTCACACTCACACTCACACACACTCACACACACACACACTCACACCTGCACTCACATAATTCACACATGGCCCCCCCACATTCACCCTCTCCCCTTCACTCTTCCCCGGAGCAGGGGCCCCTCCCCCCCAGGGATGGCAGCAGCCGCCGCCTCGGGCGCCCCTCTCTCTGTCCCTGGACGGTGCCCGCTCGGGCTGTTGCCAAGGGATGGCACAGCCGCCGGTCCTGTCCAAGGGACGCATGAGTACAAGGAGCCCGAGGCCGGGCCTCTAAGTGACTAATGTCTGCCCGGAGAGGGGGGGGACTGGGGTGAGCCTTTTTGTCCCTCCTCTGAGAGCAGGGCTTCCTATTTTGCAAGCTTAGATGAGATGCTCCATGGAAGTTTACCAAACATCGCCATTTTTGTCCTCACTGGGCCGGACTTGGAAGTCTTGGGTTGAAATCCTGGTTCTTCTCTTGGCGAGACCCTCGCCCCCTGTGGGACATCCCTCCCTTCCCTCGTCAGGGAAATGGCAGGCTTGGATGCAAGGATTTCCTTGTTTCTCCTCCCCCTGATAGCAGGACCTTTTGGAGGTGTGATTTCCCCCTCCCCGGGTTCCATGGTGTCCCCCCTCACCATAAAAGGCTCCTGACTTCTGCCCCATAGACGGTGAGGTAGGAAATCTGGGAGTGTCGCTGGCTCTCTAGCCCCCAACTTCCATCCGGCTGCTGGACAGAATTGTGGGGTTCTCAGCTAGCACCAGCACAGTCTTCGAGTTGGAGGAGACCCCAGGGATCCTTTAGGGCAGCCCTCTGACAGGGAGGGACACTGAGGCTCAGAAGTGGGCAGCCATGACTTTTCCTGCCTTAATATACCCTTCTGCCTTTGGTGTCTCAATCAAACCGGAACGAGTGTGGCTCCCCAAAGAAATCTTGCTTTTTCTCATCTCCCTGCTTTTGTCCCCGCTATCTCTTCCATGTGTGTATGGGGGGGGATTTCTTCCATACCGACACCCAGGGAAATCATTCTTTCACTTAAGCCCTAGTTCTAGCTCTTCCTCCATGAAGATTTCCTTGATTTCATCTGGCCAGTGTAGGAACTTGTCTTGCTTGACGCTGCATGTTTGTATAATAATAATAATAATAAAAGAAAAGAAAAATTGGCTTTTCTGGCCTTTGCAGTGGAGGGGGTCGTACTTAAGGTGTGCATGTGGGAGGGGAGCAAGGATGCAGATCTGAAAATAAAATGGATTTTGCAAAAAGAGATCTCCCTGATCCCTACAGCTGGAAGTCATTCTTTCCTCCCCACAGCAATTACTCATCAACTATTTGGTAAATACTTGATTCCAGGTGCGGAAGTCCAGGAATAAGGGTGAAATCACCCCCGCTTTCAATAAGCTGAGATTCTATTGGCCGGGTTAGTGGGGGGAGGACCGGGGCAAATGCTTCCTATTTGGAAGGCACATTTTTTGAGGTAGCAGAATGACTGGAGCACAGTTATGGGAGGCCCTAATATGATTGGAGGCCGCAGAATGACTGGAGCAGAGTTATTGGAGGCCCTAATATGATTGGAGGCCGCAGAATGACTGGAGCAGAGTTATGGGAGGCCCTAATATGATTGGAGGCTGCAGAATTTGGAGGCACTAATATATTGGAGGTGTAGAATGATTGGAGGCCCCCGTATGACTGGGGGCAGCAGTAGCTGGAGAGAAGGAGCAGGAAAGGCTCAGGTGGGAGGAGACTGAAGCCTCTCATCTCTTGAGTCTCAGCCTTCCTCTGGTCTCCGTCCTTCTGACCTCTGTTATCATGAGGTATGTATGTTCTTTACCGCTGTACTAGCTTGTTAGAGGCGACATGATACATATAAAGCATGGGAGCCGTGACTCAGGAGGCCTGCGATTGAGTCCCGTAGCATGTGTTTCCTACCATGGGGATGGAGGGCAGCCCAGTTTCCCTCTCCGGGCTCAGCCATAAAATGAGTGGGGTGGGATGAATCGGGCGGTCCGGAAGGTCTTTTCCATTGCTGGGTGTCCGATCCCCGGATGTGGCCGAATCGGCACCTGGTCAGCGATTGCCCAGTCCGGCTGCTGATCCTCCCGAAGGCGCCAGAGTTTCCCAAGCAGAGGGGGAACCGCCCCACCTCTCCTCTGGATTAGTTGATTGTAAGGTGAGGTTAGGGAGTATTTAACTCTTGGCGTGTGTCCTGCACTTACTGCTCTCGAGCTCTCTCTCAAGAACATGGGTGGTAGGACACGGGAGACCCTGATCAACCAGCTTAGCCTCTAGTTTACCTTTCATCACTGTTGGCTGACTAATTGCTACAGATCTGCTTCTGGGAAATGTATCAGGTGCCAGTTATGTCTTCTGATCCGAGCCTTGCCTATTTCCCAGCAGAAGAATGGGGCTTCCTTTTTCCTAAACTTCCTCTTGATCCAAGGCTATCTTGGTGATGGATGAATCCTGGAGGCAGATTCGAAACCAGATCTGAAAAATGAGCCTTCTTTATTTGCTCACCAACCCCCCTCCTCCCCCCCAGGCTTAGAGAGGAGCATTACAGAAGATTAAATAAAAATAAAATAAATAAAATTTAAATTAAAAAAGAAATGAGGGTCAACAATCAGGACAGACTTTCAGGGGCCTATGGCTTGAATATTTTTTCCTCAGGCAGTCTTAGAGTGTTAAAGGCCAGAAGGATTTTTAGAGTCTGGGGTCTCTGATTTCAGAAATAAAGAGGTCAGCCAAGATCACAGATTTGGACAATGGAAGACATTTATTGACTTTTTTTTTTTTTTTTTTTTTTTTGTAGCTGAGTCTTAGAGAAGCAAAATGACATGGCCATGAGCTCACAGTTTCGCCTCTTCCCACAGGTGGGATCCCACAAGGTGCTTTCTTTGCTGATCCCAAGTTTTCCTCTCAGGCAGGCGGTAGAATGCAGATCTCACTGGCTCTCTGCCGTGGATTGGAAGCATTTATGCATTGGACCTACTGTGTGTCTAGGTACTGGGCTGAGGCAGACCAAAGATCAGATTGAATGATCTCCTGCACTTATGGGAAGCCACTGGTTACTATTGTCCCTACAGCGGTACTTAGAGCAGGTTTCAATCTCTAGATTGACCTAATCAAGATTTTTTTTTTTTAAAGGAAAGCTATTATAGACATTTTCTGAAATATAAATGAATTTTAAATAGAAAACAACCAATTACATTACATATAGCATTTAATTCTCCTTGGAATTTTAGGCTGGAATTGGAAAGCTCTCTAACAACTGGTAATTTAGATTACATTTAAATGCCGTCAATTGGCTGGTGGTAGGTTGGTCTGGAGCTCTGTCCGTTGGCAAGGCTCTTCAGGCTTCCCTTCGTGTTTGACCGTGATTTCTTTTTCTGGGGGACAATTTCATTAGAGGAGAAGCTTGCTAAGATGGATCACTCTGAGCAGAGCCGGGGAGAATGGCTGGGAAGTTTTGACCCCGGCAAATCCACTGAATAAAATGTCGAAAGGCCCCATTTATTTTCTTCTGGTTCGAGGCAATAATTCTTCATTAATTGTTGAGTTTATGCTAGGCGTTGTGTGCTAAGTTCTTAGGATATAAATATAAGCAAAAACCAAAAATATTTTCTTGCTCCAAGGAATGTACGTTCTAATGGGGAAAGAAAACATAAAGGGGAACAGAAAAATGGGGACGAGAATCATGCTAGCAAAAGAGCCGAAACCCAAGACTCTTTCCTTGTCCAGGAATATAGTTGTCAAGCCTGAGGCGTCATTAGCAGAGGTAGGAGGACGATGATGGTTGGCTGGCTGGGCCTTTCCCTAAAATGGAGGCCCTGGGAGAAGGGGATGTTATGGCAGAGGGAGGCTCCAGAGCTAGTAGGAGGCCCCAGGCATTGAGGGAGTGCAGCAGTCCTGAAGGACAAAGAATTCTGGACATCTCGTCTTGCTCTTTGCTCTCCTCAGCTGCTTGTATCCCCTCACAAAGACCTTGTTTTATATTGTGGGGCTTTGGGAAGGGGGTGTCTTTTGCCCCTCCCTTCATTCCTAAAGACAGGGGCCTCTGGACACCTCAGCTTTTCATGGCTTCACCAGCCCCAGAGGAGGGTGGCTGTTACTTTGCTCTTTGCTCTTGGCTCTTCAGCCCTCAGGCTATTCCGGGCTATTCTGCCTCACAGATTAGTGATCTTGACAGGACCTAGCAGGAACCTCCAAGTCCATCCTCCATATTTTAAAGATGGAGAAACTGAGAGACCTGGGGAATTTAAGTGAGTACTTAAGTCGGGGTTTGGGCCCCAGGTTCTCTTAAGCCTGAAGGAGCACTTTGTGGCCCTCTTCTCGGTCCAGGTACCACTTCCTGCACTCTAGCCTTACTCCTGGTGTTGGTTTATTTCAATAAGATTCAGAACCTGCCCCGCACCCCCCACCCCTTCTCAGGCTTAGGTTATTTGGTGTATCCAGGACTGTCCCCTTTAAGTAAACTCCATCCTTCCCCTCTCTCCACAGAACTGCTCCCATTCAACCCCATCAATCTTTTTTCCAAGACCTCACAGCTCCTTTGTGTTGGGAGAAGCCATAGTCCTTAACTTGGGGTACACAGAAAAAGGGACACCTGGAGACCTTTGGGTGGTCCCTCCTGGGCAGCTCTCGTATTCTATGGCCATTTCTAAACCTTGCCCGTCACCCACCCTCAGGCCGCCCTCAGCCCCTGCCCACTATAGCCTTGGTCTGGATGAATGTGGCCTGGTTTTAACCAGAACCAAGCCATGCCTTCTCTCCTGTCCCTTCCCATCATCCTGTCACAGGTCTCCCACTGCTTTCTTCCATACCAAACTGCTTTTCTTTCAGGGAACTCTTTGGACAGTATCAGACAATAGACCTGTAATTTTATTGGGTTAGGGAAGGATCAGATGAAGAAATCCTTTCTCCTTGTGTAGCTTCACTTCTTTGTGGCCACTTAGTCTGAGTTGTCCAGAGTGACGTTTCTTGGTCAGTCCCCCGAGATTTAGATCTAAACCCCCTTTTTCTGGTTTTGGGGTAATCTTTTCCCCCCACATAGCTTCACTTCTTCATGGCCACTTAGTCTTGGTCATGAAGTGAAGTTTCTTGGTCAGAGTCGCCTGAGATTTAGATTCTAAACCCCATTTTTTCCCATTTTGAGGCAAACTCTCTATTAGGTTGTATCTCATCAGGGAACAAGGTAACCCACATTTCTCTACAAATAAGCTCACTGAGGGCAGGAATTGTCATCACTGATGTCTACACACAATAGGTGTCTAATCAATATTTGTTGAGTTTAATCAGTCATGCATTTATTAAGCACTTGCTGTGTAACTGGGCACCGTGACAAAAATGAGCAGGTGCCTTTTCTCCTAGAGCCGACATCCTTTATCTGAATTAAATGGAATGAAATCCCCAGTGCCCCTTCTCCTTTCCTGTACACATTTGGTTATCTTGCGGGTTATTGCTCCGGCTCTTTGAGTAATAGTTCAGCCTGAAGTAGACCTGTGATTAAAACAAACAAACAAACGAGCTCCCTCTCCATCCTGAGTGCCCGGCCATGGGAAGAGGCCTCTTCAGGGGCGTCGGGAGGCTCGGCTCCTCGGAGACCTCCCGGGAGGCCTGGAGCAGCCCTCGCTTATTAGGTAATGGCATCTCTTGCCTGGAGGCCGAACTGGGCCCTTCAGGAGTCGGGAAGGAAGTCGTTTTCCCCTGTTGACATCATGGCATAATTGGATACTCTGACCAGGGTGGTATTTCTTTTTAAAAATTTAAATATTTCCTCTTTTTGTCCTTCGAAGCAGCAGGTATTGGTTTTTTCCGGAAGCAGTTTCTTCTGGCAGAAGCCAATTTTCATCGTTCTTGAGGATTATTAGTGAGTCATGTGGCTTCTCGGGGCATGAGGCCATCTGGTTCAGACTGCACTTTGTAACCTGAATGGGCCTCCAGCCCGGGCAGCTGAGAACCGGGCGAGGGGACCGGAGATGTTGGGAAAGGAAGGGAAGATGGGGGGGGGGGGAATGAAGGCATCATTTATTTAGCGCCTTCTGGATGCTACCTATTTTACAGTAACCCTGGGAGGCTTCTCTAATTCAGTTATGGAAACTGAGGCAAACGGGTTAAGGGACAGAGTTAGCCAGTGTCTCGGCTGGATTTGAGTTGAGCTCTTTTTGACTCCGGTTCTAGCACATTAGTGGTGAGAAGTCTTGGGGACTGAGTTTGGAATGAGGGGACATGGGTTCAAACTCTGCCTTGGATGCTTGTGGTCTTTGTGAACTAGGGCAAGTCGCAACCTCCCTGAGTGACAAGAGGGAGCTGGCGTGGTCAGTCAGCCGGTCGTCCGGATGATGCCGGGTTAGAGCCGTCTGTCCCAAGCTGTCTGGCTGCCTCGGGAGTCGATGGGGTCCAGGTAGGGGTGATCTCGCGCAGCTGGGGGTCCCCTGCATGACGACCATCAGCCTCTGGCAGTCCATGATTCTAGAAAACTCAAAATGTGATTTTTAAAAAGGCCTCCAACTCGTCCCTCAGAGCAATGGAAACTATGTCCATTTGACTTGCTTTGGGGATGACATGGCGCCCATTTCCTGAGCCCCATAGCAGCCCACGCTCTGACCTGCTTTGACTTATCTGTGCAATATTGGGTTCCCCAGGGGGCAGCTGGCACCTGGAGGGCAGGGATTCTTTAGGCAGCCGGCACTGAGGTTGATTTCATCGTTTCTTATTCCTTATGACCTAAGGATCTTGCAGCAGAAATTATGGGTTCACAGCTCTTGCCTGAACAGGACTTTAGGTGCCATCTACTCCAGTCCCTTCCTTTTGCCTCCGTTTCCTCATTTGTAAAATGGGGCTAATAACAGGGATGGTTGAGAGGATCAAATGGGATAGAAATGGTAAGGTGCCTGGCCTATTGTAAGCACTATATAAATATTGGCTCTCCTTTATTTTGGAGACTCAAACTTGCTTCAGATGCAAGGCTTTAAGTGGCAAAATGGGAATCTCTGTGGCATAGAGGGCAATTCCTCACCTCAGAGTTCCCTGTATGGGTGAAGTGAGAGGAGGAAACTCCTAGCTGATGATGCTGAGAAGGGTTGATGGGTCACTGGCCTGTTGTAGAAACCCTCCATGATTATAGATCTTAAACTAAAGATTTTCACATTGGTCCTTCAGTCTCCCTTCTTCCCTGTACAATGGACAGATGTGCCTGTTTTGCAGACCAGAAAACTGAGGCACAGACTGGTGATGTCAGCTACTATCTCCCCGTTGAAAGCTTGACTCATAGCTTAGATAGAAATCCGGGCCTGGCTTCCTGCCCTTCTCTTCCTCCCCCCGCCCCCAGCCCCCTAGCTTCTCCGAGGCCGTTTCCATGTCTGCGTATTGCGGATTTGGGCTGTTTGGAGATTTCCCAACGGTTTTCCTGAATTTGGGAGGGTTCCCTCAGAAATGCCCAGAACTGCTTCCTAGACCTCCTGGAGTGCGGAGAAGGAAGGAAATTCCCAGAGAGATCACTTAACGGTATCCTTTTGGAGTATTCCCAAGGATGGGAGGGAGTCTGTTTGTCCAGTGGAACCTTTTATTCAGTAAATTAATATTTCAAAGGCCTTCTCGAATGGAACATCTGATCATTCCGGTGGCCTATTTTTGAGGGTTCTGGGAGCCCGCTCATCCGCTACCGGATGCGTCACGTGGATGGTTGTAAATGCGTAAGTGTGACCTGCCTTTTCACTCCCTTCAGACCACAAAGAAAAACGATTTAAAATCCTGCTTTACCGAATCCAATTCAGATTTGTATAAACCATTGGAAGGAAGGTAGCTAGCTTAATGGCTAGGGCCCGGCACCTAGTAGATGCAGATTGTGACAACAGAAAGGAGAATCTTCAACTAGAAGGGACCTTGTTGTCACCCCCTTCAGACCACAGAAGAAAAAGGATTTAAAATCATGCTTTATTATATCCAATTCAAAATATATTTTTTTAATTTTTTATTATAGCTTTTTATTGATAAAACATATGCATGGGTGATTTTTCAGCATTGACCCTTGCAAACACTTTTGTTCCAATTTTCCCCCTCTTTCCCTACACCCCCTCTCCTAGATGGCAGGTGGTCCCATACATGTTAAATATGTTAAAATATATGTTAAACCCAATATATGTGCACATATTTATACAAAACATTGAAAGGAGATAGCTAGCTTAATGGCTAGTCCCGGCACCTAATAGATGCTGAATAAATGTTTATGGATAGACTGATAGGGGACTGATTGTGGCAACAGAAAGGAGAATCTTCAGCTAGAAGGGACCTAGTCGGCCCCTGATGAACATTCTGAGACTCGGTGACTGAGTAGTAAGCATGATGGGATTTGAAACCAGTACTTCTGATAACAAATTCTACTTTCTTTTCCATTATATAATTTCCATTATAAACTGGGCTCAGTTTTGACTCTTACAGCTCTGTCTCTAGGCAAGTCTGGTGGCTCGGGCAGCTCAGTAAGAGTAGAAGTTGCCAACATTATCAGGGAAGGGAGTTTCCATGTTGGAATCTCCCACACTGGTAAAATCACAGGTAGGGACATCTGTCCTTCTCCAGAACTCCCCGATTTTGAAAGATTCGATTCCTTGTCTAGGACCCAGGTTTAGATCCTCTCAGGCTCTCTATTATTCCCCTTGACAATCAGAGAGAAATTGTCGGTTTTTGTCTTTTATCTTCTTTCAGCAAAGCCCCACAAAGGCTGGTGTTGATTTTGCAGCTGGCTGTAGCCTTTACAAAGTGATTTACATACATTACCTTCTTTGAGCCTCATAATAACCCTTTGAGGTACAGTCTGATTAGCCCCATTTTACAAATGAGGAAGCTGTGGTTCTGAAGGCTAGGGACTCCCCCACAGTCACCCAGTCTGCAGGCTCCAAAGCGCTCCCCTCTCCCTTGTCCCTCGCCTTTTAATTCTTTAATTTAATTAATTAAAATCAATCATTTTAATTCTGGGTCTTCTCTCAGCCCAGGAACCGTTGGTTCTGAGCTAGCACCGGAAACGACATTATTTGGCCTGGGCTGGGAACTCTTGGAGTTGTGAAGAAGGTTCCCATTAAGTCCCCGGAGTGATACAAGCAATTACTTCTTGCCGGATTGACGGTAGCAGACACAGACCTGTCCCTAACACTTTCTGATTGAATCCAAAGGGGGCCAGAAGGCAATTTTTCAAAGTCCGCCGATTTTCCTCCATCTTTCCTCAAAGCTCCTCTCAGGACATTGTCTAACAGATGAGTGTCATTCTTGAAAAAATAAAAATAATTTTAAAGAAAATTGACGTATTGAAAACAATGAAGAAGATTAGGGACTGGGACTCAAGCTGACGAGCATTAATCAAGTACTTTTTGTTCTTGCTCAGTTTTTAGTCATATCTGACTTTTCCCGAGGCCATTTGAGGTTTCTTGGCAGAGAAACCATTGCCTTCTCCAGATTGTTTTACAGATGAGAAAACTGAGGCAATTAGGGTTAAGTGATTTGCCCGGCTAGGAAATGTCTGAGGTCAGTGGAAACTCAACTTTTTAGTCTTCTGAAGAGCCATGGATGAGGGCACTGGGCACTGTCAAAACCGAATCTTGAGGGAAACCAGGGATTTGTGGGACAGAGGCATGGAGAACAGTGTGGCAAAGATCTGGAGGTGGGAGATGGAGTGTCATGGATGGGTAGTAGCCCAGTGTGGCTGAACCATAGACCACATGGAAGGAAACCAGGTGAGAGAAGACTGGAAAGGTAGGCTGGATCCAGACTGAAGTTTCCACTGTCTGGCACTGTCAGCCCAGGAGGCTACTGGGAAATCCTTGGGTTTCACTGACCAGTGGCTGGCTTGGACCAGTCAGAACAGAGCCTCTGAGGCCATCCCGCCTAATTTTGTTGAGGTCCCCTAATCTACCTGTCTCTTATTCAGAGAATCAATTTTGGAAAAGTGATATCTATATCTATATTTACAAGCATATATGCACACATGTATGCATGCAATTATTATGTATATAGCAGTAACACACATCTATATGTATTAATATAGATATACCAATATATACATATATGTAGTGATATGTGTATATATGTAATATATGTGTGTTGATATATAGGTATGTATATGTAGTTATATATACATGCAAATGCATATTAATGTGTGTATTGTGTATATTAATATGCATACATATGTGTATATATAGTACTATGTGCCCCCATATATTATATACACTGTACATGTAATAACACATATTAACATACCTATATGTATATCAATATACACAACATGTGTATATATAGTAATATACATGCCCATGTATATTAATATAAATACATATATATGTAGTACTATACACACATTAATATATACCTATGTGTGTATATATATATATATATATATATTTGTTTAGTATATATTTATATCAATATACACTTATGTGTATATAGTAATATATACTTATATATATATATACACACACACACACATACATACACACACATATTGATATACACACATATATATATATATAGTATTGTCTACACAGCCACCCAAATAAAGCCAGCATAACACAGTGGCTAGACAGCTGGTTTCAGAATCGGGTAGAGCTGGTTTTCGATTCGGCTTCTGCCACAAGTGGCGGCTCCCAGGGTGGCCCCCGGTGAGGTACCAGATTCCCAGCATCCTTGTTGGCAGCTCCCAGAGACCCCGGGCTGCTCGGCATCGGCAGAGGGAGTCTCCTCATGAGGGGGTTCTTGAGTACTAACAGGGACCCCCGATCCTAGAATAACAACTGAGATTTGTAAGACACTTTGCATCCATTTCTTATCTGGTCCAAATGTAGACCTGAGGGCTGCCACATCTGATGGTTGGGCCTCTATTTCCGAGGTGAGCAGCAGCCTCAGAGGTAGTATGGGGCTTGGGGGTTAAAGGACCTTCACCCCATCCCTGCTTTTGCTCTAAGAGTCGCCTCATTGAGCAGAGGAAGAACCCTAGTGATAGATTCTGTGACGGAACAAGGCCACGCTGCTGGGTGGCAGAGCCAGGGTTCTTTCTCCAGGCTCCCCGGAGGCAGCGGGCGTCCCCACGTTTGCAGCGGCTCTGATGGCCTCAGGAGACAAGCTTTCAGCTTCTTGCACCAGTCCCTTGCTCTTGCTCAGCCGCTGGCTCTGTAAGAAGAGCAGAGATGGCCCTGTGGTTTCCGGCTGGGCCCTGCCACAAAACCAGCCCTTCTGTCTCTAGCATCTCGGAAATGGCCCGAGGAGGTTTGCAGAGGACTGCCCCAGAGACCTCCCCCCTTGTCCTGGGATTGGATGGCTAAACTTGATTAGTATCTGTATGCAGCTCTACCCCTTTAGCTTTGCTTCCTAGACTCTACCCCCTCCTCCCAGTTTGTAATCTTTCCAAACCTTGTGAGTGGGGAGTTCCTGAGCACCACGTGTCCCCTCAGCTCCGGGGCGCTCCCCCGCTCTGTGGCCCCCGAGCTCTAGATCCCCCCGAGTGGTCAGAGGGCCTGCCACCTTCCTCCTTGCTCCACCGCTCCCATATCATCAGGCGAAGTCACCATCGGTTCCCTTGTCCCAGTGTAGTCCATTTACGAGCCACGTAGACCTGACTGGAGACGGGGTTATTTGGCCGGCAGGAGAACATGTGACTGGGCTCTCTGGGTTCTGTGGTGACTGAAAGGAAGAGTTTGGGGTGCTAGAGCTCAAGCCCTCTGTCTGTCATGCATTTATTGAACATTTGAGCCAGGTGTGCGCCCTGAGGGAATACATTCTATCAAGGGAGACCCCCTTGCACATATGGGTGGATACAAAATGGATACAAGATATCTGTGTGTAGGACCCCCAGCAGTTGGGAGGAATCAGGAAAGACTTTCAAACAGGCACTTAAAAGAGTCTTGAGGGAAACCAGGGATTGTGGGACAGCGGCATGGAGACCAGTGTGGGCAAAGATCTGGAGGTGGGAGATGGAGTGTCATGGATGAGTAGTCGTGCAGTGTGGCTGAACCATAGACCACGTGGAAGGAAACCAGGTGAGAGAAGACTGGGAAAGGAAGGCTGGATCCAGACTGAAGTTTCCAATGGCATAATTAAGAGTTTAAATTTGTCCTTGGGGTGATGATGGAGCCACTAGAGCTTGGGTAGTCGGGGGGACCTGCTCAGGCCTGGGCTTTCCAGGGCCCTCTTGGCCAGCTGCCATCATAGCCCCAATCAGAGGGGACCCAAGACTCTTTTCTTTTGAATCCTTGACTGTTTGCTCTATTTATATTATGCTACAAGACTGCAGCAGAGCCTCTATATTATTAGCCGGGAATGATGGGAAAATTAAGCAAGCTTTTCCCTAACGGATAACGATGCTCTTGGGCGCTTTCCGATTGGGACTTATTCAGTAGGAATAGTCTTGTCTCTTCCTGAACCCCTTTTCTCATCCCAATAAGGGGAGCTCATTCAGTGAGCTCCGGTGAAAGCCCAAGTGGTCCATAGATGAAGGGCTTCCAGGAGCAGGACTCGGACTTTGTGCCATTAGATGCAAATTCAGGGACCGGCCACTTGAATCCAAGCCTTTTCCAAGATCCAGGCCTTTTGGCTCTCAAAACCTAGGGTGGCAGCTATTAGCAGAGATGAGGTTTAGGGCGCTTTGCCGCTGGGCCATTGCGGTGATGCAAATCATTTTCACCAGACTTAAAAAGAAATAAATAAATCCCCACTGGTAAGCTATATTTAGGGTTTCTATAGCCACGTGTGAATGGGGCTGAGAAAAGGAGCAGATTTGGTCTTAAGGGCTTTATGCAAGCTTCAGAAGGCCAAAGCTGACTCAGAGTGTACTGTTTTCTATAAATGATGCTCAACCTTCACTATTTCTGTCTGGGGCTCCTCCATCCCTCCCCTTACTGAGGATGGCAACTTTGGAGTCATGCTCAGTTGTGCCCTCTCTCCACTCCTGCCCTGCCCTTTATCCCCATTCGATTACGGGTCAGATCTATCCGTCTGTCCCATCTCCATGACATCCTTCATATTAGTCTTCCCTTCCCTGGCATAGCTGTCCCCTCCCTGAAGCTCAAGTCCTCACCTCCTTTTGAATGTGCTGTAGGACCATAACCTTCAGGGCTCCATCTCCCCGGGACTAGTCTTGCCACTCTCCAACCATCCCTTTGAAGCTGCCCAAATAATTTTTTTTCTTTTTTTTTTTTTTAATTTTTAAAGCTTTTAGATGGGCAGAAGCAGCTACACCCAAAGAAAGAACACTGGGAGATGAATATAAACTGCTTGCATTTTTGTTTTTCTTCCCGGATTATTTCTACCTTCTGAATTCAATTCTCCCTGTGCAACAAGAAAACTGTTCGGTTCTGCACACGTATATTGTATCCAGGATATACTGTAACCTATTCAACATGTAAAGGACTGCTTGCCATCTGGGGGAGGGGGTGGAGAGAGGGAGGGGAAAAATCGGAACAGAAGTGAATGCAAGGGATAATGTAAAAAATTACCCTGGCATGAGTTCTATCAATAAAAAGTTATTAAAAAATTTTTTTTAGCTTTTTATTTTTAAAACATATGCACGATAATTTGACAGCATTGACCCTTGCCTAGCCTTATGTTTCAGATTTTCACTTCCTTCCCCCAACCCCCTTCCCTAGATGACA
Source organism: Antechinus flavipes (assembly GCF_016432865.1). Classification (NCBI taxonomy): domain Eukaryota; kingdom Metazoa; phylum Chordata; class Mammalia; order Dasyuromorphia; family Dasyuridae; genus Antechinus; species Antechinus flavipes. Next base: position 7,913,796 of record NC_067400.1, on the reverse strand, counting down.
AACAATCCAATATATGTTAAATATAAAACATTTTTTATATTTTTTACAATTTTTTTGTATTGACTTTAATTTTTAAAATAGCTTTTGATTTTCAAAATATTTTGAAATGTTTTTAACAATAACTTTTTATTTTCAAAATATATGCAAAGATAGTGTTCAACATTCACCCTTGCAAACTTTGTAGAACTTTTTTTTTTTTTTTTTTTTGCTAAAGCACAGTCACACCATGTTATTCCATTGCTCAAGAAGCTTCACTTTCTCCTTATTGCCTTTGGAATAGATTGTACTCCTCAACTTGGCACTTAAAGCCCATCATAATCTGAATCCAGTTTTCCTTTCCAGGATTAGACTCATTTTTCTCTTATATACCCGTGTTCTAGCCAAACTGCTTGATTTTTTTCCCCCTTAGAGTCATCTCTGCTCAGACTGCTACTATTTCTTCCTCCGTGAGAGCTGCTTACTATATACTGATGGCATCAGAAATTACCCCGCTCCCCCAGTTCTCTGTCAGCCAGCACTGACACCTGGGAAGATCATGTATGTCCTTTTGCGCGGTTCCCAGAAGGCAGTGTCTTTCCCCTGTGTCTGTTTCCACTGAGAATTCCCTTCTGAGGAAATCTGATTCTCCAGAGTCTTACATTGGGAGGTATATCTGCTTCTTTTAGCATTCTTATTTTCAGGGACAAACTTCCCCATGGGTATTCCTTCTGAGATGAAATAAATGTCATTTTATTGTGGTTTAGTCCCCGAATAACTATGACTACTGGCAACTGGAAGGGCCCAGCTGGCATGAGATTCAGCGCCACCTTTAGATAAATGGTTGCTTAAACCAAGACCACTGCTGGTCTTCTCCTTTGTGATGGTAGTAGGTGATGGGAAGTAGAATTGTTGATTGATTGACAATAGCTGGCTATGAAAATAAATCATGTTTTGAAACAAACCGTCTCACCATGTAAAAAGTTCCACCTTATCATGTGGCTTTTGGGCCAAAAAACTATGATTCTTGGATCCCATTTTGACCTTCTGCTTTGTGGTTCTTTTTGCTGGCTGGGGTTATGATTCACAAATTCACGGTGTCTCCTTTAAGTGACTATCAGGTTCTTAACTTTTTAAGAAGGGAAATTATGGGCCATGTTGGATAGAGGGCTCGCGTCCAAAGTCAAGATCTGTGTAATTTTGGGTGAGTCTTAACCCCTGCCTGCCTCTGTTTCTCCTCTACAAAGAGAGGCTAATACGAGATAATACCTGTGAAATGCTTTGCAAACCTCAAAGTTCTATGTCAAAGCTCTAGTTGTTGTGATTTTATGCCATTGACCTGACTAGTTTTCAAAATAATACTTGTAAAAGCATAAAATAAACTACTCAGAATGACAAAGAGAATCAATTATATGGCAGTTGTGTTATAAAAACATGAAAAGCAAACAATCTCTAAGTTTCTGGTCCTCAGACTGTCCAGTTCATCCTATTTCCCCAAAGCCCTGGAGCTTCCCTGAAGGATACTTCCATTGCCAGGATCTTCACCCTCCCCTAAGAGACCTCCTTCCCTTTAGGACAGATTTATCTCTTTGTAACCCTTACCCAAGTCCTGTCCCCGCAGGCCAAACAGAAGGCACTTTTTATTTCTGGGTGACTATTCTTCAGCTACTTGCAGACAATGATGATTTGCTTTCCCTCCCATGCATTGGTGCCCCAGTAAACGTTTACCAGCCAAATCTAGAAAACAAACTGTATGCATGACATATTTAAATTTAATTTCCATTATTAATTTTTTCCCCATCGCTTTCTTAGATCTTGGCAACCAATCAAACAGAAAGGAGAGCCCTGATTTGTAGAATTAGCTGACTTGTAAAATACAGTATTTCATTATAAATATAAAATAAAGTTTACTATTTCATTATAAGTAAATAAATATAAATATTTTAAATAAATAAAAATTATAAATTCATTTAAAATATACATACTTCATTATAAAAATAAATTATAAATAGAAAATTCAATTTAAATAAATAAATTATATATTTATATAAATATATGTAATATATAAATAAATGTACATATATTTCACACTGCAAATTTATCAGCTCTTGAGCTCGCCTCCCTGTTTCTAAGTCTCCTCTTCTCTAGGTTAAACATCTCAATTTTTTTCCTGTAACATAAATTCAAAACCCATCATCCTCTTGGTTGCCCACTTCTGGACAATCCAAAGACATTAACATCTTCGTTGATTTCATACTACCACCTCCTTCCTTCTATGCTCACCTGGCCAAGTACAGATGGAGAATGCTCATAGATGTGCAAGGTTAGGAACCATCTTCAGTGCTGGGACCTTCTGGGGAGCCCAAGATCATGGGGAAGGAAGAGAAGGTTCTGGACAGGGCTCCCGTGGCCATCAGGCCAGAGATGAGTCGTTCCTACTTTCCTCACCTGACTGCTGCTTTTTTCCTTAGTCCTCATTGGCCCCAAAGGACTGTTGTTGGGGGTTCTGTGTGTTTAGTTTTTGTCATTAAATAAAAGCCCTGGGGGAAAAGCTCTTTCTCCCTTTTTTCGTCATTGTCTGAGCACATATTGATGTTGGCCCTGTTTCAAATAGTTCTTCCTAGTTAGTATTATTGATGGTGGAGATAAAGTGGCTTCTTAGTTCAATAACGAATGTCCCGTTTTTCTCTCCCTGCTGCCTTTGCTCAGTGATTTTGTGCTGATTGTAAAGTAACTAAGTCCTTGATGGGAGCTGTGTGTGTGGCAGACTGAAGAATCAAGGATTAACACTCGGGGATCACACATACAACTTTTTGCTTTTCAGCCGAAGGAATTGAGAAAGACGAGGAGTGGAGGGAAGTAGGAGGCTCAGGTTTTCAGGGACAGAGTGGAGGAAGGAGCATGTCTGGGGCAGGGATGCAGGAGATGGTGGAGGCAAGAATTGGGGGCACATGGGAAGAGCAGCAGCAAGGCTATTGTGAGTGGACGTTGGTGCTTGGGAAGAGGCAGGTCTGAGGCCTCTGGTTCCCAAACCAGAACACTCCTCATTGTATCCTGCTGTTTGATTGGTCCCAAGGAAAGCGTCTCGGGGGTGTGAGTACGTGTGGTGTGTGTGTGTGCAGCACACCCAAGAGACTGACACTCAGATTGCCGTGCCTCTGCTTCTGACACCTGCAAGGAGAGTGGATGCATGTGTGGGCAGGGCGGTGAGAATTGCAAGCCTTATCACCCATTCATGCACCTACTTATTTGTTTGCCACATGCAAATATGGGTTTTTTGCAGATGTGTTTAATATATCTGTTGTTTCCGCCTTTTATTTTTATTTTTAAAAGGGGGGGGCAACCATTTCAGTTGTATCGGGGCCTTCGTTGGCTTTGCCTATGACAAAGCAAGCATGTACTTGGGGCAAGTTCTTTTTTACTCTCTTCCATTTTATCTTCATCACAAATGATCCCTCTGCTGCTTTTGTTAATGACAACATTGCAGTAGCCACGGAAGGTCCCTTTTCCCAAGTTCTTGGATGACGATGGTCATCTTGGGAGCCGTTTTCCTTCTGTCACTCGATATGTTTATGGTTCAGCGGATAAGGAGACGGAGAGCCGTTTTATTCCTTTTTGACCAATCAGTTGATTACACACAGATATCATGGGTGACTTTTGAACTTTCCTCTAGTTGGGGAAAAAAAAAGCTAAACAAAACTGAACCCAAGAAGCATACTGAAAAATCATCTCCCTCTGTCCTCTCCCACAGCAGGTTGTGGTCATTGCCGAATGCTGAAGGCCAGTGACAAAGCAACTTCTGGTTACTGGGCCAGGGGAGGTAGATGCATGGGACTTTGGGAAAAGGACTTGGTTTTGTTGGTAATAAAATTAAATATGACGTCAGCTTCTGAAGGGTCACCTGGCTGCAGCCTCAGTATTTCTGTGTTCGGGCATTCTGAGGTTAGCAGGATGACTGCTTGGCAAACTTGGGGCATCTAGAGACTGATGGATTGGTAGGTGACTTCATCTGTGTGTGTGTGTGTGTGTGTATGTGTGTGTGTGTGTGTGTGTTTTAAATATAAGCAGTTTTCTTGGACAGATTTATTTTTACATCTGGGCTTGCCAAAACCTATGGAAAAAATGGGGAGTGAGTGGGAAGACAGCCAGGTTGTTGGGCATTTAACTTGGGTATTTGATGACTGCAAGGTCTTCTGGACCCAGCTTCGTGTCCCAGCTATTTTTCCAAGCACAGGTTCCCTGAGTGAGTTAGTGAGAAATCTTTCAAGAGGAGATTTTATCTAGATCCCATCGTGGTTATCAATAGAACAAGAGCTAAGAATTTTCAACTTAGACACCATCATTTTAAAGTCAATGGGGGAAAGGAGGATGAGAGAACATTTATATGATAGGGGTGGTTGGACTGAGAGAGAGAATGTTATTGATCTCTAAACCTGCTGGAGGTGGGGAGGGCAGACCCCTAAGAAGGAAAAGAGAAATCCTGCATTTAAGTACCTTCCCTGCTAGGCACTTTACCAATATCTCATTTGGACTTGGGGCACTGTGACAGTGAGACCCCTTAGAGAGGGGAGCGTGGGGCTGATTGTGCTTCCTGGTGTCATGGGTCAGTGGAGAACCAAGAAGAGAAAAGGGGGACTTGAGCTCAGGGAGGAAGTGCACTGACTGCAATCCTAATTTCAAGCCTTTGAGGCCCTGGCACAAAGGCCTATTTGCTAATCAGTTAGTACACCTTTATTTGGGACCTACTATATGTCAGATTAAGTACCCAGTTGCCTTTTTTGGGAGGAGGATTGTCTCTTACCACTCAGAGACAAAAGAAAAGCAGGGGATTCATCTTTTCTGATAACTACAAAGGATTTAGAATAAGCAAACAAGTTGTAATCAAGAATATTTAGTGGTCCTTAGAAGAAAGCAGCTTTCAAGAAAGGAAAGACCACTGTCACTTCCAATAATTTGGCTGTTCTTATTTCAGCATTGGGATTTAAGGGATCTCTTAGTTCCCTTTGGACTATAAATTATGATTATGTGATTGATTGCCTGCATTTGAATTGGTTCACTCATCTTTAAAGTGAAATGACTGTTAAGTTTCCTTAATTTTTATTTGTCTATTTATTATGAAGTATTTATTTTTATATTTATTATATTATGTATTTATTATTAATAGAGGGGTGTGTGTGTGTGTGTGTGTAGGGGGGTGTAGTTCACTGCATAAAGTGAAATTTTTTTCTTTGTTAACTCAGCACATAGTATGGTGTCTGACACATAGAAAGTGTTTAATCCAAGCTGCTTAATTTATTGACCGATTTAATGTTAGAGGAAAAATTGTTTACAAATGTGAATATCACTCCAAAAGAGATGAGGGACGGGAGAGAGAAGAGACTGAAAAAAGAAATAATAGTGAGATCACTATCAAGTGAGAGATGGGAAACAAACATGTGAAGGGGAGCGTGGTCCGGCAGAGACGCTGTTTTTATAGAATCCGATGTGTTGTCCCATATCCCTGCTTGCCACCCCGGGTAGGTTGTCTGTCTTGCTGCAATGAATGCTTAAAGCAGCTGTTGTGCCTTTGATGCGTACTGTACACGCATCCCCAGCTGACCTGGCTGTGTCCGTACTTTCCTGTGCTGCTGTGTCCATACAATCAGGCAGGTCAGCCTAGGGAGATGAGACGATCTTCTGTTTCAATTTTAGACTTGTGGCTTGTACATTTAAATATTTCTGTCTGTTCTCATGCTGTTCCTCTTTTTTGTCTTTCTTTCTTTAATTGTTTATTCATTTGAAGTTGTCTGTTCTTCTTTGTGTTGGACAGTTTGCAATTCTGTAAGTAATTAGACAATTCTTTTTTTTAGAACAGCATCTTTCCGACAGTGACAATGTAAGAAGACAACATTTGATCAGGCTGAAGTATTCTCTTGGTGCTTGTATTTTTCTTTAACTAATTTATCCCCACTTAATTTACCCTTAACTTACTCACTGATGCTTCCATCCTTTTCTCTATACCTTCGATCTCTTAGATAGTCCTAAATCAATTGCAGGAACTCCTCTAAATTTTGATCAGGCAGATATATTTGATTAGGCTGAAGTATTCTCTTGGTGCTTGTGTTTTTCTTTAACTAATTTATCCCCACTTAACTTACTCTTAACTTACCCACTGATGCTTCCATCCTTTTCTCTCTACCTTCGATCTCTTAGATAGTCCTAAACAAATTGCAGAAGCTCCTCTAAATTTCATTGGATGTTCCTAAAAACTCAACCGTGGTCTAAATTTAACCTCATTTGAAATACAATATTTTATTTTCATTAGAGATTTGCTGGGGGAGTGGAATATCATAGAGCTCTCCTAAAATAATAATGGCAAGACAGATAATATTCTCATTCTCAGCAGGGGTTATGGAAAAAAAAAGTCTTTTAATGTCACTGACCTCTACTCACTGGAAAAAGTTTGTGCTGTTGAATTCCATTAGGTGACGTTGCAGGGGTTCTAACGTTTCCTTGAGTGATGAGTTTGAAAGCCTGGTCAGAGGACGCTCGTCTTGGGCTTTGGGCTGAGTGGGGTGATGAGGAGACATCCTGTTCTTACTCAGAAAGACAGATGATTTTGCCTATTGGCTTAGATTTAAGGAATAATGTTGGGCTGAAGCACTAGAGAGAGAAGGTAGCCTGGAGTTAGGGAAGGGGGGGAATGGGATGTATTCCACCAGGTCGTCAAGGGAGCCACTCCTTTTTTATTTCAAAGCATTTTAGAGGATGTATGTAGACTAAAAAAAGATAAATAGACAAATTAAATGTTAGGTTTTTAACAAAATTTTCTTCAGAGGACCATGGATACATAATGATTAGAGAAGGGCCCACTGATTAGCTGTGTTATTTTGGGTAAGGCACTTAACCTCTCTGCCTCTGTTTCCTATCTGAATAATAATAATAATAACAACAACAATAATAATAATAACATGATTCTGAGAGGTGGGAATTATGGGAGAAAACATGTATGAAGGGCTACATAAACCTTAAAGCACCATATAAATGCTAGTGGTGATGATGATGATGGAGATGATGAAGAGGAAGAAGAATTAGACAAGTTCAGCTGGTTTTTGGACCTCTTTATGCTCTTAAAAATTATGGCACCCTGCAAGGCTTCCATTTATATGGATTATATCTGTTGATATTTGACATTATAAATGAAAACATTTTGGTATTATGAAAAGAATTTTGACCTCAGGGTCCCCCTGACAAGGGCACAGGGACTCCCAGAAGTCCCTGGTCTACACTTTGGGAACTGCTGGACTAGACTGTGAGTTTGTATGCAGGACTGGATTTGGAGATGATTCTTAAGCATTTTGGAAGAAGCCCTTCAAGTGGAGAATGATTCTTTAGGAGGAGGACTTTGGGGGGCTGGGAGCCCTCCTGGCAGTCTTTTTGCTTTTGTGGAGACGTGAGGGAGATTCGAGTGGGAGTGTGTTTAGGGATCTTCTCCTTCATCACAACTACTGCCTCCCTCCTTCATACTTTGTTACTGAGATTCGTAGTCCATGAGGTTTGACTCCATAAGACATTTCCTTTTATAGGGATGAGTGGGTTGCTCTTCCAGTCACCTTTGTCAGTGACCTACTGGAGGAACATGGCCTTGTAGCCTCATACTCTGGCTTTTTTACTCATAATATTATTTTTTTAAAAATCCTCTTCACTGAGGCTCATGGGAAGGCATAAACATGAGAGCCAGCTAAAGCTCCAGCCTGACTTGGTGCTTCCCTCTGGCTAGAGCTGAAGTCCATTGCAGGGCCCGTCTGGAAAGACGTCACTGATTCACAATAGGGAAACAATCGTGGGCTTATGGGGTGTTTATTTTTGCTGTGCTCCAGGGCTTAGCGGCCTGGCCACTTGGCTGGCCTCAGACTTCTAGAGGCCAGAAGACCAAAGGCAGTGAGTAGCCAGCCCGTGAGACCGGTTCTGCTTGGCCCAAGAGGGAAGAACTAGGGCTAAAGTGGACCTTGATTCTCATGGGCTGCTGAGTCCCCTCCCAACTTCCCAAACCCACAATTCCTTTGTGAGGCTAATTTTGAGAAACGTGGCGCTCCCCCGAAGTGGAATGGTGGCTTTGGTGGCCAGTGGGTTCCAGGCTCTGGAAGTCTTCCTTTTCTTGGGGGTATCATAGAGGGGATTCTTTGTCAGGCAGGTGAGCTGCTAAGGGCTGCCACCAGAATCCCTTCTCACTTTCAAATCCTGCAATTCTGGGAGGGTGAGGGAAGTGGCCATCCCCAGGGATGGGGTAGCAGGGCTTGGGACTTTCAGTTTCAATCCCATTTAATTGGATGAAAAATCAAAAATCATGATTTGAAATGAAAAAAAGCCAGGGCATCTCTTAGACTGGAGTAGTCCCAGCCACTGCCCAAGTCCAAGGAGATGGAAGATGGAGGGAGAGCTTGACCTGCCCAGGGATACACATTGCTTTCTGCGAGGATTCAGCATCGGCTCTTCTTACTCTAACTCGGGGCTCGACCCCCACAGCCTCACACTTCTCCTAAGTGGGTTCAGAAGCCCCAGGCTGATCCAGCCTTGTGACTGACTAAAGGGTGTGTGGGATATGTTCCTGAAAGCCCAGTTTGGACAGCTGGGAAGCAGCATGTGGACATGGATCCTGGCTGGTGTCCCTTATCCCAGCCTCGAATAACTCAGCTGGGAAAAAGGTCTCTCTACAGTGGCCCTTCTCAAATTGTGGTCCGAGGATACCTGGGGGGCCTCTGGCCCTTTCGGGAGATCAAAACTGTTTTTATGGTAATACTAAGGGGTCTTAATTTCTGCTATATTAAATATTGCTGGATATAACCCACATAAAACAGCTCTTTGTGGGGAGGGGACTCGATTATCTTTAAAAGTATAAATGAGTCTTGAGAAGAAAAGATTTGCAAATTGACAATTTAAAGAATATCCTTCTTCCTTTTCTTCTTCTTTCTTTCTTTCTTTTTTTTTTTTAACTATCTTTGATTCTTTGATTATCATGATCAGGCAAAAACTTGGTTTCTTATAACCAGGGTTATCTCAGGCACAGTTTATGTAAGAGCTATTTTAGGATAACTGTGTAATTTATTCCTCTAATCCAAGTAGATTTACATACTAGTCTTAAATCTGAAATTGGGCACTGAACCTTAGCTTTTGCATTTCCTGCGCCTTGAGCAGCTCACTTTACACCCTTATCCAGACATTATATTTTAAGCTGTGACATTTCAGTTCTTTCCCAGTGTCTTCAAGTCAGCCGCAGGGATGGGGTAGCAGGACCAAAGCCTGGATCTTCCGTAGCTCCCTATTACCCCTGGAGATAAAAGCAAGACTTGTATCTTGGCACCCAAGCCTTCCTCTGCAGTCTGGTGCCAGCCTGCCTTTCTAGACTGATTTCCCATCACTCACCGACACGGACTCTGGGTTCCAGACACGTTGGCTGAATAACTGTTCATTCAACTCACTGTCGCAGCTCCATGACTGCCAGGCCTGGGGTGGGCTCTGCTTCCTTCCCGCCAGCCCACCTCCCAAATCCTTAAGTCGCTCTAGGAAGCAACAATCTCATTGTATTAATGAGCTCTCTCTTCCAACATGACGTTCCTTATCACATAGGTGATGTGCCTCCCGAGGGGGATGTGGGCTCCTCAAAGTAAAAGCTGTTTTTATTATTGCTGTAGGCCCTTGACAAATATTTGTTTAACTGAAATAGAATAAAGTGTCGGGCACACAGTAGGCACTCAATAAATGAACTGGGCTCGGGCCGACTCCAGGTCCGACACCCTCTGCCCGGCTGCCCGAGGAAGACTTCCTGAACACCTCGAGTTAATAAAACTGGGATGTTGTCGGTTTCTCCATCATGCTCCTGTGAAGATGAATGAGGTTCTGTCTTTGCCAAGCAAGTTAGAGAAAGGTAGACTTAAGTAGGAGGCGTTTATTATTAGCGCACTTGCGAGAGAGGGCTAATATTTGACGAGAACAGCTGGCTGCTTTGTTCATCCTTTGTCTGAGGGATGAATAAAATAAAGGCCCCTCCAGTAGAGTAGAAGGCCCCTCCTCCGTGTCTGATCGACTTCAGACCGGAAGCCTTCTTGTTACACTTGAATCCCTTCGTTTCAAAATAGTTTCCGCATTGATCAAACTGTAATTAAAAACGACGGTAATGATAATAAGGCAAATCCCGGTTCCAAAAGATGCTGCAACAAATGCCACGATCTGGCAGAAACGACTTACTGATGTTGCTGAAAACAAGGATTTTGTCCTCGGTGATTATTAAACATATGAAGTGGGGGGTGAGGGGGGATTAAGGCAACGAGTTCTAATCTGGGCTTGGGTCTAGAGTATCACCTTCTAACTGTCCTCCCCCCAAGTTTATTGTTATATCTCGGAGATCCCCTGGATTCCCAAGGATCCGGTTCCCCACCCATTCCCTTCTTCCCTCTCCCCTCCATCATGGTAGGAAACCCTGTTTTGTGAGATGGACTTATCACCTTTGAGGGTCAGGAGCAGGGGCCTGGAATGGCCTGGGCTCGGCTAATGTGCAGCCTCGCTGATTCCTTTGGTCTTGGCTGATACCCACCTGCCCAAAGCGGGAGATGGCAAGGGCAGTCGCCGTTATCCACAGCACGTATAGGGAGGGAGCGGGGATGTAAACCCAGATGAATGGGTGCTGCTTACCTTGTTGAGGTGCTTCTTACATGTCCTATTCTCTTTCCCTCAAACTTCCTCGTGCATTGTCCTCTCTGGATGAGACAAGGGAAGCATTTATAAGCAGTGAACCACCTTTGGACACTCCCCATGACCAAGGGGACCAGAGAAGGGAACAAACATTTATCAGGGGTCTAATATGCCCCAGAACTGCCAGCACTTTACAATATTATCTCACGCAAAGGACCATCAAGCTGTGCATGCCCTTTGACCCAGTAGTGTTTCTACTGGACCTGGATCCCAAAGAGATCATAAAGGAGGGAAAAGGACCCACAGGTACAAAAATGTTGGTGGCAGCCCTTTTTGTAGAGTCAAGAACTGGAAACTGAGGGGATGCCCATCAGTTGGGAATGGCTGAATAAGTTGTGGGATATGAATGTTATAGAATATTATTGTTCTGTAAGAAACGACCAGCAGGAGGAGTTCAGAAAGGTCTGGAGAGACTGACAGGAACTGATACTGAGGGAAATGAGGAGAAGCAAAAGAACATTGTACCCAGCAACAACAAGACTATACAATGATCAATTCTGATGGACGTGGCTCTCTTCAACAATGAGGTGATTCAGGTCAGTTCCAATGGTCTTGTGATGGAAAGAGCCAACTACATCCAAAGAGGAGATTGTGGGACTGAATGTAGGTCACAACATACTTTTAAAATCACTTTTGTTGTTGTTTGCTTGCATTTTGTTTCTTTCTCATTTTTTCCCTTTTTGATCTGATTTTCCTTGTGCAGCATGATCAATGTGGAAATGTGTACAGAAGAATTGCGCATGTTTAGTGTATATTAGATTGTTTGCCCTCTACGGGAGGGAAGGAAAAAAAAAATTGGAACACAAGGTTTGCAAGGGTAAGTGTTGAAAATTATCTGTGCATACGTTTTGAAAATAAACAGCTTTAATCAAAACAAACAAATATTATCCCACTTGGTCTTCACCAAAACCCTGAGAGGTGATCATAATAATGATGATGATGATGATGATGATGGCTAGCATTTATATGGTACTATATAAATGTGTGTCAGGCATTGTGCTAAGCATTTTACACTATCTTCTTTGATATGTGCTATTATTATTCTGCTTTTATATTTGAGGAGACTGAGGCAGAAATTGGGGAAGTGATTTGCCTCGGGCAACACCGTTGAGGTTTGATTTGATTTAGATTTCATGGCTCCAACCCTTGTGCTCCATTTTCCATACTATTTATAACCCCTGACTTGGGTTACAAGAGACCTGAGTTCTAGGTCAATCCCCTCCCATTCCTGAGTCTCAGGTTTCCCATCCATAAGATAAGGTCTCTCTCTTCAAGCTCTTCATCTCTGGAGTGCACTAGAGAGGGTCTGGAAAAAGGGAGGGTCATATTCATCTCTGCTCGAAGACCTCTAGTCATGGGGAGCTCATCACCTCACAAGATTGTCCCATTTGGAGTGGGCGACTCTGTGATTTAATCTAGTCAGTTGATCCATGAGTATTTATTGTCTTTGCTCTTGCCCCTTGACTAATTAATCCTTGGCGATACAAAGAAAAGCCTAAGCAGTCTCTGTCCTCCTCTCACTGAGGGGATAACCACGACCACCTTGCCTGGCTCCAGTATGTTCAAGGCGCTGTGGCTGGATACAAGAAACTTTATGTCTTCTCACCAAATTGTCTTTTCCTCATTGTCTCCCATAGCTGGCAGACTCTCCTTCTCCCCTCAGCTCCTCCTGGCTTCCCCAATGTCCTTCAAGGCTCCACTCAAAGCTACCTTCTCCCAGAGACCCCTTCTCTGCTGCAGCCTTTCCTGGGAGATGATCCCCCTTTCATTCGTGTATCTTGTACATCCCAGAGCGGCTTATTGTCTCCCACTTTTAAAGGAGAGCTCTTGGAGGACAAGGATTATCTTTGTGCCCGCCCTTTGTACAGGGCCTGGCTCAAAGGAGAACTTACCATATGTGTGTTGATGGGTGCGTTGCAAATCCAAATCTACAAGATAAAAATGGTAGGGGGAGAGTGGGCATGGGGGAAGGGACAGGGGCTGGGAACCCGGAGGGGACTCCCAAAGAGATGGCTGGCTCTGGGCTGCCTAAAAGGAAGGGTGTAAAAGATCATGTATTAACAGGGGGCTGTTCCTGGCATTTGTGGGCCTCCGTCCAGGTCAGATCTCTGCCATCTATTACGATGGCAAAATTAACTCAGAGGTTCAGTAGGTAAGTGACCTTTCATTTCATTGGCCCCTAGAACTAAAACCCTCATTTCACAGATGAGAATATTTACTCAGAAAGTCCAACTCAGAATTTTGACTCACTTGGTCCAAAGTGATCCTCAGATGGAGAAGCGACTCTGTGCTGTCACTGAGCTGTCCCAAATTTGGGGCCCGATCCTTAATCCTGAAGTCCTTCTAGCAATCCTAGATGAATGTTAGCTTTATCTTCCCTCTTTCCTGTAAATTCTTTAAGGACTGGGGATTGTTTTGTACACGCTTAATTAATAATTGAACCAAATGGAATTACTGTAGTGATACCATCCCTGTTATCTAGGAAGTGGCTGATTTATTCTGATGTCTCCACTAGGATCTAAGGTCTAAAAAAGAAATTGCTGAACTCTTTGAAGCTTGGGGCTTGAGTGGGACCCTCTCCCTTCTCCCATTCTTCTCTCTCCTTTCCTCAAATACTTCACGACCAACTTGGCTCAATTTTGTGAAGGTCTAGAAGGCTTTGTCCTTGTGAATGGGATTACGATGGCCCTTCCCATTATTGTTTCTCTATCTTGTAGGATTTCAGGATTTAGAGCTATTCCCATGTGGGATGTCGCTGCTGGGAGGAGCGGTTCTGGGTCCCTGAAAGCTCGGTCTTCTTGGCAAGTTCCTGAGAGGCACATGGTGCTTAATGACTTCTCCTCAGGATTCAATGAGAAAATAGGGTCCGAGGGATAGTTGACCACATCAGTATCACAGCGAGTCCCTCGGTCTCCAAGGGGGTTCTCAATCCCAATCTTCTCATCTCAATCCCATGCCAGCTGTCATGTCCAGCTGTCTCTTAGTATCCCAGAGGAGTGGAGTGAGAGCTGAAAGGGACCTTAGAGACCCAAGCCTCTTGTGTTACAGAGCAGAAAACACCTCAGAGAAGGGAACGGAATGACTTGCTCCCAGTGAGGAAGCTGGTCAGCTTATGATTTGGACCTAGGCCCCTTTCTCCCATCTCACTCATTGCCTCGGCAGCCTAGGGATTCAGATCCCCATTCTACAGATGAGAAAAATGAGATCTGAGGAATTGCCCAAAGTCATACTGTGAGGGATGTAGATGACCCTTACCCAAAATGACTACTCAGAGATCACTCAGTAGAAAGCAGAAAAATTGTTTATTAAAACCTCAGAAGCATGAGCCATCCCACCATGAGATAAGAAAGAGAAAGCTCATGGTACGAGGGCTAAAGAAGTAGTAAAGATACACAGCTTTTATACAAGAGATTACATCACAAGTAGGAGAGCATTGAGAAGGGGAAGGGGAGGCATCTAATTGCTTGTTGCTATTCAGAGAGATGGGAATGGGAGGTTTCTGTTTCCCCAAAATCTCCTGATTTCAAGGAAAGAGAAAATCAGGCCTTCAGGCTTAATCAAGCAGATAGTGGTCAAGCTAATAGACTAAATATCGATAAATGTCAAATACTGATAAATGGCATCAGCTCAGGTTAAGTAAATATGTTTCTAGCTGGCCAAGGCTCAAGTAAATATGAGCCTGTACATATTATACAGGTCATGGGGGAAACAGAAATAATGAAAATAAAATACAGAAAAAGAATTCATCCATTCCTGTAAGTTCTTCACCTTATCTCTCTATTCCACACAGTACCATCGTAAGTTTCCCAACTCAGATTAAATTATTTTGGTTTTTTATTTTTGTGTTTTCCCTATGACATTCCCTCTCCTTGCCAGGTATCCTGGGGGATATGGTGTGAGAGACCAGAATGGGGTCACTGTAGTTTTTGAGCTCATCAGTGTCTTGCACACAGGGCTGGCTGATTCAACAATAATTTAGGTCTTTCTCAAAATGACAGACCTCAGATAAAACGAGAAGACCGTCTTTCATGTCTTCATGGCAGTCTTTGCCATTTTTCACACCTCCTGACAATGTCGGACTTTGGCAGAAAATCTGACAAGTAGAAAAGCTGGGTCAGCTGACTCACCTGATTAGTTAGAGAGCTTCGTATTGCTTGGGGGTAGAGACCCTTGCTTGGTTTTCTGGGGGACGTACAGAAGTGAGGATGGGGCTCTTGCTGTCAGGGTACTTTGAATGTGATTGGGAAGGCAGAGTGTACTTCCATATCGAATCATAGACTATTAACCTTCTTTGTGTCTTTGAGCCACCTTGGTAGTATGGAGAAGCACAATCTGGACCCTTTCTAGATTGTGTTTCAATGCAGAAAATATAATATATAGGATTAGAAAGGAAGCCAATTATATATTATTATCAAAATGTTAAAAAAAATTCCTAATTTCACTGTTCCTAAGTTAAGAAGTCATTCATTAGCCAAAGAGATTAATAAATGCTGAGTCTGGGTGATGGAGTCATTGAAATTCAAAGTTATAAAGGCACCTTCCAGGTGATCTGGTCTCATGGACCCCTATCTGATCTAAAGCATCTTCTTTGCACAGAAATGCTCACCTAGCCTCTCTAGGAGGGTCTTTATTTCTTTATTCCATTATACAATGGAGCCATTTTGATTTTGGACAGCTCCAATCAGTAGGAAGCTTGCTCTCTCTCTCTCTCTCTCTCTCTCTCTCTCTCTCTCTCTCTCTTTCTCTCTCTCTTTCTCTCTCTCTGTGTGTGTGTACATCAAGTCCTGAATTTGCTTCCCTGATATTTTTACTCATTGATATCTATTGGTAGGGCCTTCGATTAGGCACTTTGGAAACTAAGGGAAACCACAGGGACCTGATTTCCAATCTCTCCTCCATTTAGTGTCTCTGTTTTTTGCATATAAAATAAGTGGACGCTATATGTGATGCCAGTGGCCTCTTCAGTTTCTTGTCTGGTGGACGTACCCATCCACTCATCCATCCACCCTTCTATCCATTCTTTCATTCATTGAAGCATCCACCCATTCATGAAGAATCGAGGTTATGTGGCAGTGTGTGATAGACACCAATCAGTCAATAATATGCATATTTCACATTTTCTTCCTTTGAGAAGGCCCTTATAGTCTATACATGATCTCTCAAAGCAAAGATCTGAGGGGAAGGATTAATTCCTTTTTCAAATGAGGAAACTGAGGCAGAAAGAAAGGGTTAGGGCTCCTTCCAGGACGCCTTCTTGGGCCTTTTTGAGTTAAGAATTGCTGAGGGCTCCAGAGGACTTTCGGGGTCAGAAAAGCCCTTAAGGGCTCCCTTAAGATTGGTTGTCCTAGGATTGTGTTTCCTATTATATAGATGAGAAGACTGAGACATCTGAGGAGAATGACTTTACTGTATTGTGGAAATACAATTAGGGCAGGGCATTCTAGGAAATGCGGAGGTTAATCCCATGTGACAGAAGAGTATTTATTTCAGTATTTCTGTGAAGGTTTTGAGAAGGTAGAAAGAAATGGGTTTTATCCCTTTAACTGGGCAAGGTCTTTTAAAAGCAGTTGCAGTGAAAGTGGGGCTGCCGCTTTATTTTAGGTTTGGCTGGGGGGGGGGCAGCTTCAGATGGACAGGGCTGTGATTTTGAGTTGCTGCACCTCCCCAGCAGAGCTCCCTTTGGAGCTGCTGGACTGGGGGCCCGGGAGCCCCACCCCCTTCCTGCTCAGGCAGCTTCTTGAGATGTCAGCTTCCATTGACTTGATGGTTGGCGACCTCATAATGTCCAAGCTTTTTTAGACCGCTCTCCACAAGGCTCTGGTGCTGGATCCTCTCTTCTTGCTGGGAAGTTGGGACCAGTTCTAGGCCACCAGCCTTGGTTCTCTCCAGGGGCCCCCAAAGCCGTCCCTCTTCATACTGGGTTACCCCCGAGTGCCCCCAGAATGTGGGGGGGGGCTGCCACAGGCTGCCTGTTCATAGAAGCTTCCCCCGTGGCCAGGCCCTCCCCGGCCTGCCTGAGCCTGCTCTTTCTGGAAGGTCAGCAATACTCGGGTTGCAGAGAAGTGGAATTTCAGAGGGGGAGCTGACCTCCCGGTCGTGTCCATCCGCCCAGCTCTGGTTACACGCTGGCTGCATTAAGTCGCCGGAGCTTAGCTCTTCCCTCGCAGCCCAGGCAGGAGGTTATAGGCAGAATTCACAGACTCCTGTCATTTCCATAAGAAGATGCTCCGTGAACCCAAAGTGGTTTGGAGAGCTCTGATGAGAGTCAGGAAGCAGAGGAGTCTGGAGTTCTTGGAAATACTCCAAGATATTAAAGTTAATTTCCCCCCATTCTGAGGATGATGCTTTCTTGCCTCCCCTTCCTCCTTTTTCCAGTCCCTATTTTGGCTGCTGGGATGCTTGGACCCACACTCAGGACAGGTGGGGGAAAAGGAGAGGGGCAGAAATAAAGTCATGGAATCCTGGCTCCAGAACTGGCAGGAAGCTCAGAAGGCCTCCAGCCCCCTGTATTTATAGATAAGAAATGACTTTAGGCAGGCACAGGCCACGTGACTTGTCCAAAGTCACACAAGTAATAAGCGGGCACAGCTGGGAGTTGAAACCAGGTCCTCTGACTTAGGAAACAGCCCATGTTCCTTCCCTGATTCCATGTTCTGATAAAATGTGGGTGAGATGAGGAGTTTCCAGCTTGGGGATAATTTGTGGGTTTTAGGGTCAATGGCAGTCAAAGATCTGCTGTTGCAACAATAGTGAGGGGCTGGAAAGCCAGAGCTTGTGGGGCCGGTGAGGCTTGGGGCATCCAAAGACTAGAGAGTTTAGGGTCAGGTGACATGATTCAAATCCTATTCTTGACTTTTCTAGTCACTACCTAGGTGAATTTGGCCATTTAGCCCTTCTGAGCCCATAAAATGGGGGGATTAGGCTAGAACAGACTTCTTTTTTTTATGGAGGTGTCAAAGACCCCTTGGATAGTCTGGTAAAATTTGCATACCCTTTCCCAGAATGTTATGAAATACAAAAAGTCTTTTTAAAAAATTTCTCTTTTAATAAACAAATGTACCAGATTATAAGAAAATCAATTATATTGAACTAAAGATTATATTTCCCCCATCCAAGTTCAAGGACCTCACATGAAGGACTAGTGAACCAGTAGGTCCCTTCCAGCTCTAGAGCCAATATTTGTAATACCACCAGTGAAGTTTTATAAGTCCTTGTCTGATTATCCAGTTTGGGGGGCTAACTGGGACCTTTGTTCCTTCTTCATCGAAGCACCATCATTTCTCTTACAAAGTGGTAGAGAACTACTACTATCAAAGTAGTGGTTCTACCACTGATTTTAGAGTCAGGTTTGAATTCTGCCTTTGATGCCCTTTAGCTGGGTGACCTTCATCTAATTTCTCTTAGTCTTGGTTTCCCCATTTATAAAATGAAGATGAGCATAATGGGGACCTTCTGGGGTTGTTTTGAGGATCAGATAAATAGAAAGTGCTTTACAAATCTGTATGAGATACTTGACAGTTCATGACCAGGGAGTTAGGAATTATTCAGTAAACTATAGGGTGACTGATTGTAGTGAAAGCATCTTTCCAAGTTTGTTTCTTTATCTGTAAACTTAAGATCCTAATTATCGCTTGTCTCCCTATCTGACTACTTGAGAGAAATAGGCTTTCTCTTCTTCTCAGTGTGCCGTGCAGGTGGCAATGGATGTTTTAAATTCACCTTACAAGTTATTGGCACAGGTGGTATTAGCCTAAAACTGGGCAATGGATAAATAGGAGGTTAACGCAGTATCCTATGACTGTCCTTCAGGTTTGGGATGTTTAATAATGCTCAGTGATCTGTTGTTCCCACAGAAAATGAAGTCCTTTGTAACCAAAGGTAGATTAAAGTAAATAGGATATGTTTGGTTCCTCCCCTTTGGGATTACTGAAGAGAAATATGAGTTATTTAATCAATCAATTCAGCAATTAATCAATTAAGTCCCTACTGTGTTCAGTAGTCAGGACCCAACGTCGGAACTTCTTTGAATGAATCAGAGGATGTCATTGGAAGCAGCTGCTGGCATCTATCACTTTAGTCATTCTCACAAGTTTAAAAAAAAATACATTCCACATCTGCTTGAAAAACATTCCGTTGATATCTGTTGCTCTTTTAATCAGCCATTTTCTGATTTGGTTCCTCTCCAAAAGAAAATGAGTTGAGCAAAGTAAGTTGACAATTTAATTTCATAGCACATACGCCATTCGTCCTTGCTGATGGCCCATCCCTTCACTGAGTGAAGAGGAACTCGGATTCATCGGTCTAGAACCCAAAGATCCCTTAGAGGCTATTTTAGTTAAGTCAGGGTGGCCAACAAGCATTCATTAAGCTATTACTGTGTGCCAGGAACTGTGCTAAGGGCTGAGGATACAAACGAACAAAAGGGAAAAAAAAAAAGACTAGATTTGTTATTGGATCCTGGTGGTAATAGGGAACCTTGATGCACTATATAAAAGCTGGCTATTTTTCAGAAGTTAGGAGGCCCTCAGAGGTCAGCAGCTCCAAAATCTGTTTAAAACTCATGTTTATAAACAGGTTCTGTCTGTTAGCAAATTAACATAATTGTTTATGATTCACTGCAGAGGGAGAGTCATTTATTAATCTAAGTCCTTTTCTGAGAAGTGGTGATTCTGTTAAAATCTTGACTTGGGAGGAGACAAAGGTCATGAAGAGTGGCTGGGGTATTCAGGTTCCTCTTCCTGGCCTAAGAACAAACAACAGTCACCTTGGGACTGTTATTTAATCCCAAGAGGGGACAGTAATTTAATAACTATTGTGTTTGGTTTAAGAAGAGATGCTTTTAAGGACAGCAGAAATCTAAGCTAGCCTCTAATGTATTTACAAATAGTTCTTTCCTGTTTTTAGGGCGCCAAATAAATAGCTGTCCTACCAGGTGTATTTGAACCCATTTACTCAGTGGATGGTTCTGCCATGACATGAACACTGAACTCAGATTAAAAAATAAAGTGATGTCGGAGTGACTTCTCATCAACACTTTTCCTTTTCTTCCTCCTTTCTCTCTTTCTTCTACAAGATAAAGGACTTTAAATCATGACTGCTGTTGTTTTTGGCTGGAATCACCAGGCTCTAAAAATGGAAACAGCTTTCCTGCTTCTGCCCAGGTCACCAATGGGCACTTTCGCCCCTTGCCTTGATGGCCGCATCTCAGTATTTGTGACCCCCGGGTTATCTGGACGTTAGTGCTGCTCTCAAAGAGCTCCCACTTAACAGCAGAGCCTGGTTCTTGGTCTTATGGGTTAAGTTGTCTGCTCCTCGGACAATTTAACTTGCTTTTCACCCCCTCAGTTAATATCCCTACCTTATTAAGGTAGGTGCTTTGTGGAATTTCCCTTCATCCTTTACCTGAATGAGAAGATGCTCTAAGTGGCCATGACCTGGGAAGGCTCTGAGAGCTGGGGGATGGATGGGCAGCCCTTGCCCACATTGTCTCTGGTGCCCTGGCCCAAGGGATCACTGGCTTAGGGAGCTGTCCTGTAGGTCCAGGTCAATGAGCGTGTGAAGATCCTTCTTAGGTGTCTGTCAGCTTTCTTGTGGGGGATTCCCTTCCTCTTTGGTCCTCCTCTGGTCCTCCTCCCACTTCTCAGATTCTCTCATTTCATAGAAAGTTCAACTCCTTGCTTTTTGCTATTTTCTTCTCGCACATGGTCCAGTACACTGTAGCTAGATGCCTGAAAGGTGCTTATGGCATTTGAGTTTTATGGTTGAAATCGTCACCCATTTTGCCAAAGAAGTCATGTTGACAATCCCCGTGTGGCTGATTTAATATCTCATTTATTTATTTTTTTTGAGACTTTGATTGTGAAGGAATAAAGTTTCCCCCCAAATCTCAAGCTACGTTGTATTTGGAGAAAGCCAATGTATTCCTTCACTCCCCGTGGCTGGCCCCCAAATGCAGCCTCTTCAGGGTATTAGTAGAAATGACGAAAACCTTGGCGAGATCCTGGATCCCGGGGTGAGATTCAGTGACCTACTTACGGGAAATCCCCAGCGGGCAGACGGCTCAGGAAGGCTCATGTTTAAGCACAGGAAAAGGAGAGCATGTTTAGGAAATGAATGGGGAGCCTGCATGGTGCATGGGGAAGAGACAGCAGCCCTCCTGAGGGAGAAATCCAGCCCCTTGCTGGGTTCTTTGTTGATGTAATGAGCCTCTCCCTGGAGGCTTGATGCAAAAAGTCCAAGTTCATTCCCCAGCTTTCCAGTGTCCCTGGGGTGCCAGGGTCTCATTGTGATGAAATACCTCCCCATCAAATTGCCTTTGGGGTGATTTTTGAAGTGCTGCCTCTTCACTAACTGGGTATGAATAAAATGTGCCATAGATAAAGATTTTAGAGAAAAGGGCAATGGGGCCAGTAGGAAAAGAGCCCCCAAGTTCATATTTCTTTTTTTTTTTTTTTTGATGGGGAGGGAACAGATTTTTTTTTAATAATATTTTAGTTTTCCTCAGTTACCTGTAATTTTTTTTTAACATTCATTGCTTTTTTTTTTTTTTAAGTTTTGAGTTCCAAATTCTGTTCCTCCTTCCCTTCCTTCTCTTCCTCCCTCAGAAAGCAATCTGATATAGGTTATGCATCTGTAATTATATAAAATATTTCCACATTGGTCATTTTATGCAAAAAAAACTCAAATGAAAAAGAGAAAAAAAGAAGGAAGGAAACAAGAAAAAAAAAAGAGAAAGAAAGAGAAAATAGTATATTTCAGTCTGTATTCAGATGACAATTCTTTTTCTTTTCTAGAGATAGATAGCATTTTTCCCCTAGGCCTTTGGGACTATCAGAATAGCGTATTACTGAGAATAGCCAATTCATTCACAGTTTTTTATTGTACGTTATTGCTGTTACTGAATATAATATCCTCCTGGTTCTGCTCATTTTACTTTGAATCAGATTATGTAAGTCTTTCCACAGTTTTTCTAAATTTTTCTAAAATTGTCCTGTTTGTCATTTCTTATAACACAATAATTTTCTATTATGACTTGTCCAGCCATCAACTGATGGGCATCCCATCAATTGCCAATTCTTAGCCACCACAAAAAAAAAAAAACCATGACTGTTTTTTTGAACAAAAAAGATTCTTTTTCCTTAAAAAGAAAAATCTCATTGAGATACAGATATAATTATGGTATTCAAAATCCATATTTCTTAATGGGTAAGTGGAGATGGGGTTTTTTTGTTCCAGGGCAAGATCTGGGATGGAGGTGAAAGTTACCTGAGGTGACTAGACTTTGCCAATCTCTTTCTCCAGGGCACAGAGATTCTTGGGTGTAGCTTGGGATCCCAGTCCTTCAGCTTGGAAGTGGTTGAGCTGGAAGGTAGTAGGCGCTAAATAAATAGATGCTTTTTTGAGGGGTTAAGTATTTTGGTTGGGTGAAAATAATAAAGTTAATTGGAACCACAATTCTGTGCATCTCTGTCTCTGTCTCCTTCCTTTCCCCGTGACCATTTATCACTGATAACCATGTGACCAAAAATCTACAAGGAGATTTTGATCTATAGCAGTCCTAATGTTATTCACATGTATGTTTTCCTCTTTTTTTCTTTCTCTTTCTCTGTCTCTCTTTCTCTTTTCCTTCCTTTCTCCCCCCTCCCCCACTCTCCTGTAAATACAAAGCAATCGAAAGGTTTTTCCTCACTTGCCCTGTCTGTCCTTCCTTTCCATTATGTGGCATATAACAGTGGTGGGGTTGGATGGCTTTAGGGGGTCTCTTCCAGTTGTTGAGCTGGGATCTTCTGTACCTTCCATTTTTCTCCTGGAAAACTGAGACAATAGTACCGAATAACAATCCACTCCCCTGCTGGGGATGCATAGGAGGCATTCAGGCTCAGGGGCAGTCTTAACATTAAAATGACCATGTGGTCAATTTGCAAAGAAATGTATTTGACAAGAAATATTTGTTTTCTCTCATTGTGAATTTAAAAAAAAAAAAGACAGTACTAATCGATATGGCTTAATCCTTCAAAATATTCTTAATCTTGGTCCTCCCAGTGGTTGGTTATGTTGGCAGTACTCGTGGTGCTTCCCTGGCAGGGCTGTGGTAAGCATAGCAGGGTTTGTTTTTGTTTTTCAGACATTGGATTTTGCAGACACGATAACATGACATTCAAAGCTTTTCATATCCTCCTTCCCTTCCCCCAATTCGCCTTTCCAGTACTTGTATCTTAATTCCCCGACACACATTCTCCAGAGCAGTGACTCTGGCTGTTCCTCCAACAAGTCACTTTATCTCTCTGCCCTGGGTATTTTCTCCAGTTTTTTCCCTCCCTAGGACATGCTCCTTACTCATCTTTGCATCCCGGCTCCCCAGGCTTCCTTCAAGTGCCTGTTAAAAAATCCCATCTTCCATAGAAAGCCTTTCCCAACTCCTTTTAATTCTAGTTTCTTCCTTCACTTATTTATTTCCTATTTATTTTTTTCTCTATATTATCTATACATTTCCCTATTTCTTTGTTCTCTAGCTTGTCTGTATGTAGTTGTTTGCTTTTGTTTCCCCCATTAGAATGTGAGCTTTTTGAAAGGCTATCTTGTATCTTTTTTTGCATCCTAGCACTTAGTGTGGTGTCTGGCACACAGTAGGCGTATTGACTGACCACCTCCTAGTATTTAGGAGTTTCCCTAAGACAAAGTTGAAGAGAAATGCCAACCTGGGTACAGGGGAATTTTCCCACTTGGGAGTTTCCAGACCTTCTCCTCGGATCTTTTACAAAACTCCATGGTCATAGGTCTCATCCTAGTTACTTGCAAGTTTTGATCAAGACCATGAGGATCCTGGTGTGGGGCTAACCACGCTATTCTAGTGCCTTGGGGTCTGTTCAGTCAGGGCTTCTCGCAGTCCTTATTTCCAGTGTTGCTGAGATCATAGATCTCCATCTGGAAGAATTCTGGGAGGCCTTTCTTCCTGTGACTCGAGGGAATTGAGAGACAACCGAAGTGGGATTGCAGAGATGGTGGCCACCATTTCATGAAAGGGAAGCTCCTTTCCTAAAGGCAGGAGATCCCGAGCATTGGCCACACTTTAGCTTTAGAGCCAGAATGCTCGGGCAGTCGCTTGATATCGGTCTTCTGTTGCAAACTAATTAGGGAACATTGTTGATGTGCTAAAAATCTCAAGTGTCAGACGTCAGGGAGGGCAGGAACACTCTTGGGAATTAGAAATTCATTTAACTCAAAGAGCCCTTAAAAAAATCCATAGAAAGCAAGGAACCACCGGTCCTTCTAAGAGCTCCAGGAGCTGCTCACACCTGTGTATGAAATAAATTTAACCTGAGCTCTGATCTTCTGAATTCCTGATGGGCTCCAGGAGGAATATTGTTGATGGGGGCTTTGCATCAGGACAACGATTTTCGGAATGGGGGCACTGGCAGACCTAGCTGAGGTGTGCTACATTTGAAGTTGGGGGTTCCGTGTTCCAGTCCCACCTGTGACACTAGCCTTATGACCAGGGCCAAGGCACTAGCTCTTTGAAGTTCAACTTCATCTCCTGCATAATGCAAAGAATTGTTGAAGATCATAAGATAATACATGTCCAGTGCCTTGTAATCCTTGAAGTATTGTCAGAGTGAAGGATTTCAAATCAAGGTTAATGAAAAATGAATCTTTGTACCTTCTTCCCCTTTCTCTCCATTGATCCCTTCTTCCTTACACTTCATTTTCGAATATCCCATACATGGGACTCTCTATCTCTTCCTATCTTCTGCAAGAAGTCTTTCCCTCTTCATCCTAGAACCTTCCCCGCACTGATTTTCTCCAGTTTACCTTGCTTATATCTCCTCTGAACATAGATGCTTGCCTGTTGCCTACCCCACTGGGTGCTGAGCTCCTTGAGGTGGGGGACTAGGTTTTTGCCTCTCTTTGTGCATTAGCATGAACGAGATGCCTCAGTTGGTTTATTATTGCTTTTGTTTACAAATGCATAGTAGGCTTTTTACATGCTTGTTGACTAGACTCCTTTGAAATTCACTGGTACAAATACAATTTTCTAGTTTTGCTTCAATAAGTCAAAGACCTGGATGCACGTTATACCGTGTGGGACGGATAGAACTTTTCTTAGTGGGTAAAATCTTGACTGGAACCAGTTACTTGTAGAGAGTAAAACCTCAAACACGAGTCGGAGAGAGCCATGAAAAGATCTCGGACGTGGTTTGCAAAGTCATTCTTGCCTCTGACACATGGACTCGGGGACACTGGATGAGCCCGCTGGCTTTCGTGGACTTCTGGTGGACTGGGTGGCCAGTGTTCCTTCCTGTTCTAGACTTAGGGCTCCTGACCTTTTTTTCCCACCCCGAAATGAGGTGGTTGGACTAGGCGGACTCCTTTTAGAGGTCCCGTGACCTCTATAAAATGAAGGGTTTGAGCAGAGGGCATTCCTTAGGAACTCTTAGATCCCTCTCTGTTCTAGATGTGTGGTTCTAAGGAAGCAAATAGTGGCTCATCAGGATTATTTTTAGGGCACATCTGAGCATGTGGGGGGGATGTTGTGGAGTCTAGGTAGATGTGGAGTTAAGAGTGAGAGAAGGGGGGAAATGGGTGGGGGTAAATGAAAAGGGGAGGCTGAAGTAAAAGTAGAGAGAAGTGGGTGGAGTGAGGAAGGAAGTGAAAGTCTGCTGGGAACTTTAAAGTAGGAATTCAGGCTCAGGAAGAGGTTCCCCCTTCCCCTCAGGGGCTGGAATGTACTGAGAACCATGGGCGGCTCTTCCCTTCTCTTCTCCCTTTTGGAGAGGTTGAAGCGTTTTGTTTTATTTATTTTTTAAAGTTGAAAGGAGGGAGGAAGAGGGGGCAAAAGAAGGGAGAGGGGGAGGGAAAGGGAAAATGTTTTCTAAAGGCATTTCTGCCTGAGTGAGCTCCGGAGCGAAAGTTCCCAGCCCGGGATAAACAGAAGATGCCCACCGGGGCCTGGGCGGGAGCTGACTTCTTGGCCAGCCTCCTCCGAGCTCGTCATCCTCCTGGCCAGCTCCCCCTTTCCTCCTCCTCCACTTGCTCCCTGTGGGCCTGTGGCCCACCAGGAAAAAAAATCCAAATCTTCAAGCAAGTGGCTGATTTCAGTCGAAAATTATTTTCCAGTTCATAAAAAAGGATTTGTTTTGGATTTATTAACCTCGATCACCTCATCTGTTTCGCATTGAAGGCAGCCTCCATCCCCCACCTCCCACCCACCCACTGACTCCAACCAGCAGCAAGGCTGCCATATTTGGAGAAGGCAGCGGGGAAGGGCAGCTCCCAGGAGCTGGGGCCGGAGGCTGGGGGGACGGCCGGGCCTCCTCTCCCAGGCAGCCGCCGCCGCCCTCCTCGCTCGCCTGTGGGCCGGGCCGCCTTCCTGGTGGCAGCAGCCGAAAGTCTTTTTAGGAATGGCGAGATATCCTTGTGCATCGCGCCTCTTCCCTGCAAACCCCACCCTTTGCTTTGGATTCTCCATGTTTCATCTTGGTTCTTGGGAGCTAAGGCTAGATTGCAGAGCTGGTGGAATTCCTTCTTTTCTCCCTTCCTTTCTTCCTCCCTCCCTCCTTCTTCCTTCCTTCCTTCCCTCCTTCCTTCTTCCCCTCCCTCCCTCCTCTTTCCTTCCTTCTTTCCCTCCCCCCCCTTTCTTCTTCTATTCCTTCCCCCCTCTTCCTTTTCTCCTCTTCTCCTCCACCTCCCTCCTCCCTAAAATAAATAAACCAGTCGCTCCACACAGGTTCCAGGCATATTAGTCACATATCCCAGAAGTTTAATACAGAATTATTTTGACAGCGAGAACAAGGAGTGTTTTCTAGCGAACGCTCGGAACGCGCTATTCCAACTGGTCTTCCTGCCTCCCAGACAGATGAGATGTTTTTGAGATGGCTCTGCCTTGGAGGAGACCGGCTGGCTTCCCTTGGAGACGTGACAAACTGCTCACTACCAAGAGGGGCTGGGGGAGAGAGAAAAGGCAGCCTGAGATGGAGTCCTTCTGGCTTTTCTTTCCAATAATCCCAACATGCACGGGGAGACTCTGAGGATTATTTGTATGATTTTGTGGGTGTGCTCCTGTCCCTTCACCAAAATCCCTCGTTTCTTCCAATGCGCAGCTAAGAGACTTCTTCCTTCCCCTTTCCCCCATGAATACTTTCTCCTTCTTTAAATAACTTTGGGTTCCCTTAGAGTCACACGAGGAGAGCTAGGAGGCATCTCCCAGGGCATCGCTCTAGTTCTGTGCCCCTGGCCCCTTTAATAGATGAGAACACTAGGGAGTCTGACGTATTACCCTCATCAGCAAATACTTATGGAACAACAGTATGTACCATGAACCGTGTTTGATATTAGAGACAAAAGACAAAACTATGATCCTGCCTGCCTGCTGGCGGCTCGCGTCTCTCTGGGGTGCACCTGGGTGCTGAATCTCGAGGAGAGGAAGGTGAGGGAGGAGGTAATGTGCTCTAAGCATGGGGGCAGGAGAAAAGGTCTGGAGATGGGAGCCAGCCTGGCACGTGGAAGGAAGGAAAGGCAGGAAAGCTCTCCGCTGCGTCCCATGTTTAGTCAGATACTTCAGAAGTCAGCTCTCTGAGGGCAGGGAAAATGTAAAAAATAGTATTGCATCTCAAGAACTTAGCAAGGTCCTTTGCAAAGAGGAGGGATTGGAGTCAGCAATTTTAGAATCGAGTTGAGTTGAATCATAATGAAGAATTGGAGTTTAAAGCTGGCATTCTACCACCTTGCCTCCCCTTGGAGGCCTGAAGCTCCTAGTTTTCCATGACCTTTAGATCCAAGTCTCTTAACCTTGACTTTTCCAGTTCATCCTTCCCAGTGAAAACAGGAAGCACGTTTCCCAATGACCTTACAACTCACAGGATCGTTTCTGGATTTGGGGGAGGATTCCCGGATCATTTTCCCTATTGCCAAAGAGGGGAAAATGGAAACTCAGTGAGAATGAGTCCCTGGCCACTTTGCCCGGTCGCAAAGAATGGGCTGACCCGTGGAGCCTGAGGCCTAGGAGGAATCTGCCTTGCTGGGTCGCCTTTCTCAGAGCAGGGACCAGGAGAGTTTGGGGAAGGCCGCCCACCCATGTCCATTGGGGAGCCACTGGAGGCTGATTTTATTTATTTATTTTACAAGTACAGGTAGCTTCTTTTTTTAAGCCAGAAAATTCTGCTTCTGCAAGGTAGGTGTTTATTTTGATCGTGAGATCCAGAGCTAGGACGACTAATATTAATAATAGCCGACACTTCCATATTGACATTAAAATTTGCCTGATGCTTTAAATCTATTATTACAATTATTTTTTTTGCCCCATTCCAGTGAGGGGGGGGGTGCTCTGGAATTCTTATTTCCACTATGCAAAGGAAGGCTCCAAGAGCCTGGTCATGTTCCCACAACTGGGGGAGGAGGAACCTCTTCTAGGAGACCTTTCCTTATCTCCTGCTCCCACTCAGGTGTTAAAAGCTTCTCCCTCTTGAAATTCCTTGACCCCTGTATGTATATATGTGTGTGTGTGTGTGTATGTGTAATATATATATATATGTATATATATATATATATATATATATAGAGAGAGAGAGAGAGAGAGAGAGAGAGAGAGAGAGAGAGAGAGAGAGAATGAAACACACACAGAGAGAATGAGACAGAGAGAGAGAGATGTGAGGGAGAGAGAGAGAGAAATGTGAGGGAGAGAGAGAGAGAAATGTGAGGGAGAGAGAGAAATGTGAGGGAGAAAGAGAGAGAGATGTGAGGGGGAGAGAGAGAGAGAGATGTGAGGGAGAGAGAGGAGAGAGAGAGGGATATCTGTGTATGTCTGGTACCCCCCGTAGAGCATCTCCTGGAGGAGCAGCAGGAGCCTCCGAGCCCGTTGCTGCTCAGCCACTCGGGCTTCTGGTCCATCACCAGGATGGCCCATCCTTGCAGCCTTGGGATTCAGTAGGGTCTGCCCAGCTGACCTTTCTCCTCCTTGCCTTCCATAACAGAGGGCCACCCCCTTTCAGACTGAGGCTATTATTATGGGATTGATGCTGGGCTCCAGTTACTTTCTCTTTCTCCCCAATCCTAAGCCTCCATCTTCATGAATGACGTCTGCCATGTCTCCAGCATCTGTTATCTCTTCACAGCAGTCCTAGGAGGTCGAGGCTATCCTAATTGGGCAAATAAGGGAACTGAGTGAAGCACTTCCCTTGGGCCCACGTTGAATTAAGTTCAATAAGCATTTATTATATGCCTGCTGTATAAATTGCACTTTAATAATCACTGGAGATACAAATAAGTGAGAGAGTGTGTGGTTCCTGCTCTTGAGGAGCTTAAATCTAAGCGTGGAAGGAAATAGACATTGATAAAGCACCTACTATGTGATGGATACTGGTAAACGATTTACAAATCCCATCTCATTTGATCCTCACAAAATCCGTGCTGGGGGAAGTGCTGTGACTTCCCCACCTCGCAGATGAGGAAACTGGAGCGAAGACATGGTAGCTTCTTGCCCAGTCATCCCGTGAGTGTTTGAGGTCGGGTACAAACTCGGCTTTTCTCGCCTTCAGACCCAAGGCTGGACACACTGCGCCCCCTAGCCCCTGTGGGAGGCTGAGATGGATGCGCAGATAACTGGCCAAGAGGCAGTGATGGGGCTTGGCAGGGGGAGCAGTCACACCTGGGGCAGGCTTCCGACACAGAAAGTCATCGCGAGACGGTGTGAGGCCCGTCCCGGCGCGGAAGGGGCCGCCCTCAGGTAGCGGGGCCGCCCTCAGGTAGCGGGGCCGCCCTCAGGTAGCGGGGCCGCCCTCAGGTAGCGGGGCCGCCCTCAGGTAGCGGAGCCGCCCTCAGGTAGCGGAGCCTTGTTAGAGGGTGAGGGGCGGCTTGGCGTGGAGGGGACAATGCGAGGGGGGGTGAGGAGGGAATGAGTGAAACAAACCAAGTTCATTGGATTATTTAGCGCTTCTCATGCTTCCGGCGCGATGCTAAGAGGGACGGGAAAGAGGCAAAGACAAGGGAGTTTTTGATTGTTGGGGCGGATGGAGATAGATCTGAGAGATGGGACAAGTACAGCCCTGAGACCGAGGTGGAGCTGGCCCGGGACCAGAGCAGGAAGGGGGGTTGCTAGTGTTAGAAACATTATAGTTGGGAATAGAATAGTATGTAATATAATATGAACATTATAGTTGGTGATATAATAGTATGTAACATCATACATGTATGTAATAATATTATTTTATTACATAAATAGTGTGTTATATGTACCAGTATCTAATATAATGGTAACTAATAATAGTTTCCATGAGGGAAGTTTCCCACAGGGTAAAAGAGTAGCACTTCTCTCCCTGCTGCCCACAGCAGTCACCGCGACATGGAGCGGACAAAGTCCCGGTCACCCAGCCCTGGTTACGGCTCGGACAATTATATGCATCCTTACACGGCAGAAGCGTTTCTCCCCAGGGAGATGGCTCTCAGATGCGAATTCTGGTCTCATTGCTTTGTTCACTTTTTTCCTTGTTCTTGGAAAGTTTGGTTCCATTCCCTCTCTCTTCCTGTAAAATAAAATGGCGCTTGAATGGCCGAAGGGCTCATTTTCTAGGGCCGGGAGCTGCCATTTTTGCCCTGAGCGAGGATCTGGAGGGAAACCTCCCGGGTGAGCGGGCCCGGGGTGGGGGGCTGCCTTTGTCCTCAGTTCCGATCCGTGGGGGCGTTTCTCTCTCTCTCCTAAATCTGGCCCCCGCTCTTGAGGGAGGTCATTTGGGCCTACCTGCTCACGGTTACGCCGCCTTCTGGGTCCCGGCCCAGCCCTTGGGCCTTGGAGTGAATGTTTCCTAGATGGATTCATCAGATTTCCAGTAAAGACAAACTTGCTGGATACCAGATCGCTGGTGACCCAGCCTTCCAGGCTCACGTCCATATAAGGCAAAAAGAGAAACAGCCCCGGGCGACGAGGCAGCCGCCCCTCCGTCCTGCCAGACGTGGATGCAGCGCTCAGGAATGCTCCTTTGTCAGGAGAACATGGCCCTTCTGCAGCTTCTCCAGATGCTCCTTTGTCAGGAGAACTCGGGCCCTTCTGCAGCTTCCCTAGCACGGGCCTGCACCTCCGGGAGGCGGCCCCCAACCTCCTCCTTAACCTGGCGTTTAACTGGAAGCAGAGGCCTTGCTGCCAGGCGCTGTGTCTGGCCGCCTCTCAGCTCCCAGACGGACAGAAGGCCGCCCTCCGGCCCCCTCCGCCAACCCCCCTATTTGTAAAATGGGGAAACTGAGAAAGTGATTTAGGATTGTAGAAACTTCAAAATTGTCCTTCATCCTACAAGGACAGAAACTGAACCTGGATTGTTTGCATTGAATTTAAAGATTGCCCTTCATTTTACAGATGAGGAAACTGAGACCCGGATTGTTTACACTATTTGCCCAGGGCTTTTAGCTAGACAATTGCAGAGCTGGCAGTTATGGGGTCATTGTTACAGAGCCCCTCCTGTCATCTTAAAGAAGGGGAAACTGAGTCCTTAGAGCTTGCTGAGGGACTCATGGGTGGGAGCAGCAGGGATATGCTTCAGAAGGTCTGCCCCTCCTCCCATGCTGGCTGCTCCTGGGTCGGAACCGGCCTGAGCAGAGGCTGGCTGACAGAGCCCGGTGCCGGGTCCCATCCTCCTGGCCGGATCTCTCTGTATCCTCTGCGGGGGGGAATCAGAGTCCAGCCTCCACAGCCTCGGCCGCTCACGTGGCTCCCTCACACCTTTGGAAATTGAATTTGGGATGTGAAGCTGAGGTGTCGGTTCCCCAGTCAGTAATTAGATGAGTCACTCACTGTCACAGATGTTAAGCAAAAGCAGAAACTGGAGCTCCTGGCCATGTGCCGGGCTTGGAGGCCCGTCTGCGGGGTCCCTGCTGTCCTCCATGGCGGGGTGCCCCCCCGCTGGATCCCACAGAAACCGTACCCATGGCACCGGGCTGTGTCGACCGCATGGATGCTCCCAAACAACAAGGCTCCAATACAAGAAGCTGCGGCTCCCCTGCCTGCATCTGGACAGCCTCATCAGCAGGCCAATGGGCTCCCAAACCCAGCCATCTCCTTCAGAGGTGATTTTGGAGAGAGGAAGATCCGGATTCAAATTCTGCTTCTGACAAACACCAGCCCTGTGACTCCCGCCAATCATTTAACTAGAATTTAAGCCCTAATTTCCTCCTTTGTAAGATAAGAGAATTGGATCAGAGGGCTCCTACTGCCTCATTCCCCTCTGAGTCTGTGATCAATCTGGGGTGGGAGAACTTACCAGCCTTGAGTTAGGTCACTTAGGGAGCTCTCCACTTTTAAGGCAACTTTCTGGCCTTGGATCCATGAGTTGTCCATCTGTGGAGGGAGTTTCCATTCTGGAAGTTCCCTATACTGACAATAAAATTCTACCCCTAAAAAATGACGGAAAAAACTTGCTGCCAACTTAAAAGGATTTGTATTCTTTTTAGGAACCACCAAAGGGAGACCCCCTTCCATCTCTCCCTTAAAACCTTGCTTTTGGGGTTCATTTCTCGGTTGATGGAAAGGGGGGCTTTTTTCTTTTAGGTAATTGTGTTACTTCAAAGCTCTTGGCCCTAGAGGGCAGGACTGGGAGCTTCGGGTAGGGCTTGGGGCCTGATGTCTGGAAGGATTTCAGAGAATGAGTTTCTCATATGGGACGTGGGCTGTCTTGGGAGGAAGTGAGCGCCCACCCCCAGTGAAGGCCTTGAGAGTGAGGTTGGGGCTCTTGTAGAGGGACCCTTGTTTCTACAGGAGGTGGACCAGCTGCTCCTGAGGTCGTAGGAGGTCATGAGCATATGGAGTCTCGCTCACCCTCCCCCCTAAAAAAGAACACTTGCCATGCTGGTTGCTGGGAATCGGGCTCCCCCACCCCTCCAAGGGGACAACGTGCTCCGCCGAGCAGGGGAAGGGAGGCTGGCTCCGTCGGAACACAGCATCTGCCTCTCCGAGGCAGGTTTCGATGACGGGAGCTTTGCTGCAGTTGGCAGGCTGGGCACTGACTCCCAGAAGTGTGAGGAGAAAGAGGGGAATGCTAATGGCTCTGAGATGGGTGTCGAACGCCGGCCCCCGCCTCCCGGCCCCGGGCAGAGCCTGCTGGGCACAGAGCGGGGGCTCTCCGGGAGCAGGGACGAGCACCCGGTTCCCTGGGCTGGGGTTTGGGGAGGACGTGCCAGGGTACAGCCAGCGTTTCTCAGGCGCGGTGGGGGACGGGAGGTGGGCGGCAGTGGGAGATGGAGCATAATTAGGAGCCCGAGCTTGATTGTGGGAGTCTGGGGGATGGGGATGACCTTGGAGCCGGTGCCGCCAAGGAGAAGCAACAGATTGGAGCGACCAAGGCCTGTGTCTCCCCCAGTCCAGCTCTGGGGTTCGTCCAGGCCTGAAACCCGGCCAGATCCCCCGGCAACAGATGGAGGAAGGACTGGACAGCCCGGTTAGCCTGATGAGAGAGAGAGAGGGCCGAGGGAGGGGCCTGAGTGGAGTTTTGGTTTTGTTTTGGGTTTTTGCTAAAGGGGAGGTGGAGGGAGGGCAGTAAATCACAGAAGACTTCCTGAAGAAGGGGGAAACTAAAGTAAAACTTCAGGTCAGTCAATCTCAGTGGGTGCTGTGCTGAATGTTGTGGTAGAAAGATGAACAGGGACAAGCTGGAGATTGTCTCCAGGCTCTCTTTTGATTTCTCTCTCTTGTAGACATTCAGCATCATCTCTCCATTCCTTATATCAAAGAGAGTTTGTAGGAAAAAAAGATTTGCCTCAGTTTCCTCGTCCCTAAAATAAGGGGCTCTAAGACCTTCACTTGCTCCTTTATGTACTTAGCCATTTACACTCTAGCATAACGAGGCCAGGGCTCTCCCCCTGGCTTCTGGGGTCCCCTCTGCGGCCCCCTTCTCTGACAGATGCACCGACCTCCTTCTCCAGCAGGGAACTGCCCATGGGTATATCTGCCACTTACAAACTTCGATCACTTGCTGGATGCCTGTACCAGGGTGGGGGAGGGGTCGGTCTTCCCAAGACCAGGATCTCCCCATTTCCTCGAATGCCTTTTTATGGCGCCTCAGATGGACTTGTCTCAGCTCCAACCAGCTCTGAGCTGTCGGGGTCCTTGGGAGTCTCATGGTCTTGGAGCAGCTTGGCGTTCTTCCCGATTCTGGGTCATCTGCCGATCTGCTGCCATCTTTAACCCCATCCAAGGCGCCTGACCGTACCGCGTCACCCGGACCCCGGCTTCCCGCCGGCCACAGGGGCCGAGTCATCCCCCAGGAACCCAGTCGGGGCGAGGGGTCTCTGCGATCGCTGCTTCCGTTTCAAGACATCCATTCTCCTTCCCTTTAAGGATCCGGAGCTCTGCCATCCTCCGGCTCCATGTTCTTCCTCTCTCTTGGTTTAAAAATTGGGTCCACGTGGGATTCCGCCGCCATCCCACGCTGCGGGCATCGGTGCCGCCTTGGGACGGCATCTGCTGAGATGAGCCCAGCTTTCCCAAAGCTGGGCTGTGACCTCCTGGCGGGGCTGGGATGCAGGGAAACTTCCTCGGGAGTGGAACCGAGGTGCGAGCTAATGTGTGGCCATCCCAAAGCGAGGCCGGAAAAAACTAGTCCCTGCTTCCGCTTGGGAAGGACTTCTCTGGATGATAGAAGGGATTTGAGACGGTGGAGAGTGTCGAGGTCCCCAAAGGAAAGCTGCGAGCCAGGCTGGGGTTGGAGAAGGAGATGGGAAGTTGTTCAGAGATCCAGATGTTTGCCTCCAGTGTAGACGCTCTCAGCAAGTGCTAGAGTCATAGCGGGGAGGGGGGGAGTGTGAGGGGCTCAGTGAGACACCGAAGCTTTTCCCTTCCCTGTGACATAGTAGGGGTGATAGCCCTGATTCAGAGGGGGGTGTGTGTGAGAGAGAGAGAACAGAGTCTAAAACAGTCCAGGTTCTAAACCACCATTTTAGACCCAACCTTGATCTCCTAGGGAGGGGAAACTCCCTCTCTCTCAATGCTGTATTGGAGCCTTGGAGGGTTGCCTCGGGCACTGAGAAATTGGGATTTTCCCCAAGTCCCACAACCCGTACATTTGGAAGTGGGCCCTCTGGTCTCGCCCTCCCAATCCGTTAGTAAGGAGTGCTGGGGGCCGGGTTTTGGCTTAGTTTGAAAATGTCATGTTATCTTTTGTACTTTTAGTCATTTTGTTAAATATTTCCCAATTACAGTTTAATCTGGTTCAGGCCCCCCAGGGGCCAAGTGTAATTTTTAAGTAATTTTTAGAAACTGGACATCTCTGTGTCATTCCTCTGCTCTCAGTTCTTTATGTTAACCCTTAAGAATAGGGAAGTCTGGATCTCAGATTCTGCCTTTGACCCTTTGGGCAAGTTGCACAACTCCCTCAGCCTCAGTTTCCTTCTCTGTAAACTGAGGGCATGGGACAGAGATGACTCTGATACCCCTTGCAGCACTCTCAGTACAGGTCAGATCATACTGACTCTGGGGGCTTCTGGGGAGAGAGGCTAGAGCAGCTCCCGTGTGGGGTGGGTCCCACAGGTGATCTCAGCTGTGCTGGGCTTCAAAGCCAGGAGGGGCAGAGGAGCTGGGTAACTTGGGGAGGTGGGGGTCAGCACAGGCCCCGAGGCCAGACTGGCTGGTAAAGGGACTGGGAGTTGATGGTGGAAAAAAGGAGTAACTAATGGTGGGCAGATCAGCTCTTTGGGGCTGAAATCAGAATTCTCACTGAGCCTCCTCTCCCTGAGGGGAGTTGTCCAGAGTTAGCAGGGGAAGCACCGGACTTCTTCCCATCTCCCTTTCTCCCTTTGCCCTTGCCTCCTGTAGGAAGGACAAGAGGTGGGGAGTTCAGTGCATGGGACAGACTGGGACACAGAATTTTCAAAAGGCACAAAATGGAAAAAAAAAATAAACAAAATGTATGAATGACCAAAGCCCAGTAACCGATAAAAATGTAATCCGGAGCAGATGCGAAGGGCTCCATCGCTCATAAATAAGAAGGGACTTCTAAGATGGGAACAATTGCAGAAAGAAAGGCCGGCCCTGCCAGGAGCACGAATGCTTTGCTGTCCCAGGACCGGGAATGGACTCTCCTGGAATTAGAATTGATTTCTGTCTTTTTTTCCCCTTTTAACAAGTCCGTGAACAATGTTGATCAGGAACGTTCCCCTCAGGAGTTGTCAGGGAAGTCCCAGGGGTTGCTCGGAGCAGAACTAAAGCCAGACTGGTTTCCTCCTTGTACCCCCGGCTTCCTCTCCTGAAGCCTTGACTGCCTCCCCCGGGGATCTCTGCTTGACCAGACTCACAGTTTGTCCCTCTAGGTTCAGAAGATGGTCCATTTCTTCCTTAGAGGGACCTGGGACGGTGAATTCATCAATAAATATTCATTAAGTGCCTCTTAGTATGGGCCAGCCATTATGCTGAGCACTGGGGAGAAGAAGACAGAATGTGCTGCTGATGGTCCTTGAAAGGCTCAAAATTAGCTCTCACATAAAAATATGTTCCGGCATCCACAGAGCCACGATGGAGACCCGAATAGGATGGTTTCTGGTTAACTCGGCCTTCATTTCCCACGGATTACTTCCTCTCCATCTTCCACCCAGCCGAGCCGCTTTATAACAAGGCACTTT
Source organism: Antechinus flavipes (assembly GCF_016432865.1). Taxonomy (NCBI): domain Eukaryota; kingdom Metazoa; phylum Chordata; class Mammalia; order Dasyuromorphia; family Dasyuridae; genus Antechinus; species Antechinus flavipes. Next base: position 7,877,505 of record NC_067400.1, on the reverse strand, counting down.
TTGAAAAAAATGACCCATCGTGCTCTTCCTCTGTAGTTGGGTGGGAGACTCCAGGTTCCAGTGCTCAGTAATAATAACCACAGTAGCCACTGCATTAACTGAATGCTGTTATTTATAAGCAGCTGCTGGGGTTCCTCACTAGTGGGAGGTATCTTGGGGGACTTAGGACGGTGAAAAAGAATATAAATTTTAAAAATTGTCATTTCCTTCTCCCATTTTTATCCCAATCTTCCCTTCTTTCTCCTTTACCTGAATCCTCTGTAACTCTAGAATTGGAGCTCAGGAGACTTTAGAAGCCATTTTATTTACAGATGAGGAAGTGAATTGATTGGGTTGAGGTCATCTCTTTCCCATTCATCCTTTGCTCTCGCCACGTGATGTCCTCCCTTCCCGGGCTGTTCAGCGGTATAGTGTATGGGAGACTTAAGGACGTGGTGGTGGGTATTTTAAATGGATTACCATCTCTTGGGAACATCCAGAAATCCTTAGCGTCATCATCCTTAGTCTTGGGGACGTTTAAATCAATGGCAGACTGATAGTCATTTTTCAGGAGTGACACAACATTTTTAAAATTTATTTTTTGGTAGCACGTCATCACCAAATGGGTCCCCTGGCACATGCCGCTGCACTTGTGATCTCAGGATGAGGCAGTGGAAATAGCCCTGGCTTTGGAGTCAGCCTGAATCCAGGATGGGCTCCGGCTCTTCCACCTGAATGACTCGGCCACAGAATGCACCTACTGGGTGTTAATTGATTGATTGACCTTCATGTCTCTTTCAGCTCTGAACCTGTGGGTGTCAATGTGGACACAATAAAACCCCTTCAGTTGCCTGTGCCCTCTAACAAGTGCCCCACGGGCATGGGGGTTGGTGGATTCACCATGCTAAAGACCTTCCTCTTTTTTTTTTAATACTGAATCGATCTGACTTCCATCTCTTGGGCAAAGCTCTTCTGCTCTGGACCCCAGTTTCCTCATTTGTAAAATGAAAGGACCACACCCAGTGACCTCTAGCTCCAACTCTGCCAGCCTCCCAGGAGGCACAAGAGGGGCCCACAGCTACCTCTTACTTTTCTACTACTGATTATCCATTTTCCATTATCCATTATCCATTTTCTACTACTGATTATCCATTTTTTTCAGTCATTTTTCAGAAGACTTAACTCTTCCTTCAGGATAATTTCTTATTTGTAATGTGTCTTAGCCCACTGTTCCCTTTAAGTGATTTATAACCTCAATTTCAGAGAGGGGGAGGAAGTGAAAAAAGAAATAGAAGGAAGAAAAATGGGAAGAGGCAGAGGGGCACAGGTACAGGCACATTTCATTTTATTCTGGAGCTGTCATAGCGCCATGGCTTAGAGGAGCTTGAATTCTAATAAGGGAAGACAACATGTATAGGGTAATGGGGGCCAAAAAGGGAGAATTTGGAGAGAAGTGTCAAAGAGAATGGCCCGGTGAGCAGCTGGAAATACTCACAACAACGTGTCATGGGGATGGTGAGGAGTTACTTCATGGTCAGGGCCCAAGGTCATTGGGGTGGTGGCCCTCCAACCATCCTGGGAAATGTAGCCAGAAATATAGAAGAAAACTTGTAAAGAAGAAGGGCTTTGGATTCAGGGAGGAGACTGAAAGTCATCACCAGGATTTTGCCAGGAGCGTTTCTATTTAACATGTACCACGATCCCAGTCCATTGATGGCCCCAATGCCGTGATTGATTGTCAAGCTCCAGAGGGAGATGTCCAGCTGGAAATGGGGATCTGGTTGGGACGTTCTTGCTTGGCTGGACAGTTGGGTCAGACCCTTTGAGTATTTGTCCATTCTGGTTCAAGGACTTCTCTGGTTCGCCTTCAGGCTGTATAAGGGACTCTTGCTTCAATTCCCTGCTGTCCGCCATTTCTGGAAAGTGGATTTGAGCCCTCTTTGTTGGGACAGGAGAAGCTCAAAGCATCCTCACTCTCTGCCGTTCCTCTGCGATATCCCTTGTTGTTTATTGATCTTTGTTCTATGGCAAAATAACTTGTTCTGAGGCATCCGAAGATGCCTGAAGTGAAGAAGAGCCGAGCGTGGACCAGCTGGGCAAGTCTCGTCACGTCATCCTGTTTACCTCAGTTTCCTCCTCGGTGAAATGAGCTGAAGAAGAAATGGCAAAACTACCCTCTTTTTTTCACCAGGAAAACCCCAAACGGGTCACGACGGAAACAACCGAACAACAACAAAGTTGTCCTGAGTAATTTTTTCCTTTCATAGTCTATGTAGAAAATAACTTGGATCCCGCGTGTCTCCTAGATGCTTTTCTTCCTAGCTACAATCAGACACTTCTGTCACTGTGGCTGCTTTCTCAGTCTTGCTAAGGGCATGTCTACAGTGGTAGAATCCCCTTGTCTCTCATTACTGGGATATTCAATGTCCTACCCCCCTTCCCCCATCATTCTCTGTGCTTGAGCCAGGCTCATGGGAGAACTTGGATGTGGGGATCATCACATTTCTCCATCTGGGCCCTCAATTAATACAAGGCATTCCAGAGAAAATCTAGGGATGAAACATTTATCTTTCCCAGTGGGTTTGGGGCCAGTCCAGTAAAGAGACCACGGTCCAAGGGCTTTGGGCTCAATGGCCAACACTCTGAAGGCTGAGATTTCTTCCTGTTTCTATCAGTAGGATCCTATGATCTGGGCAGAGACCCGTGCATTCATACTAGTGCCCAGAGCTGATTTGAGGTCTTAATCCATCATGTAACAAGTATCTATCATTAAAGGTCTTCTCTGTGTCAGGCGCTGTGCTAGTGTAAGTGATAAGAAAGAAAAAGACAAGGGGTCTTTTCTTCAATAGAAAGCTAGGCCCAATCACCCAAGCTCCTTGCACTCTGCCTTCTGAACTATGTTTGCTTAAGGTATTTATTCTCTTTGCCTATGTATATATTCATTGTTTCCTCTATTAAAATGGAAGCCTTGCGAGAGCAGGGACTGTATTGTTTTTTGCTTTTCTATCAGCAGCACCTAGTACGATGTCTGCTATATACTCGATAGTGCTTAATACATGCTTATTGATCACTTGATAATACCTGTCTACAAGGAACTTCTATTTTACTGGATCTCTCTACAAAACTGTAATTGTAATTCTTTCCATCCCAGAGAGCAGTCAGTTGTGAATTGAGCCTTGGATCTAAAGTTCTGTTCCAGTCTCAGTGGCTGAGTGGTCCTGAACAAATCATTTAATCTCTTTCTACCTCAGTTTCCTCACCTGTAAAGGGATAACAGTAGCACCTACATCCCATGGTTGTTGTGAAGATTGGATGAAATATTACTTGTAAAGTGCTTTGCAAAACTTAAAACATATGGAACAGAAGGTTTTGCAAGGGTCAATACTGAAAAATTACCCATGCATGTATCTTGTAAATAAAAAGCTATAATAAAAAAAGAAAAAGAAAATATATGACCAGAAAAAAAAAACTTAAAACATAGGTGAATGCTACTTGCTTATTGTTATTATTTTTAATCAGTAAGCATTTATTAAGTACCTAAGAAACCAAGCAGCAAGATCATAATCTTGGAGCTGGAAGAGCCTTGGATGGATTGTGGGTTGAGATCTGAGTGATTTTTCAGGCCATCTGCTCTGACCCCTTAAGTTTTACAGATGAGGAAACCGAGGGCTAAAGAAATGGACTGATTTGCCCAAATGACCCCGCCCAGGTCATTGGAGGCAGTAGGGTTCGAACTTGGGTATCCTGACTACATATTTATTGGGTACTCTTTTCCTTGTGCTCCCCTGCCCATCCTTCCAGCGCAGGAGGTCGCTTTCCCTGTATCCCCAGTGCATCTTTATGTCTACAGTGCTTGGGGCCATGCTTTCCCTTGGTTCTTCCAGTGCCCAGCCCATAGTGGGTGCACGTCACGGTCATTTCTTGCTGCCTTGCCAGCTAACCCAGGCCAGCTGGTGGCCTGCTGATTTCAGGTTTTACAATCCTGGGTCCGAGTCCTTTCTCTGCTCCGATCCGATTGGATGTTCGGCTGTCTCATCTGTAGGGGGTTGAGTCCAGATGACCTTTTGGATCCTCTCGGATGTGGAACCTGTTGTTCCTAGGGATCAGCTGGTCTTGAGTTAACCCCTCCCCTGTTCCTGTAAGCTGGCAGAGGCAGCCAGTCACCTCAAGGAAACTGCCTCGGCCATCTTCTTAAAGGGCCTGAGCTTCTTCACAGATTTATGGTCTGAATTACATGACAAGGGAGAGACGTCTAACCTCCTGCCATAACCAGGCGAAGCGGGCGGCTAACGGCCCTGCCTCCTTTTCTAGGGATGGAGGGATGCTGACATGTTCTTTCTGATCCCCGTTCCCTCGGAGGAGCTCTAAACCCCCATTAACCTCTTCTTCTTCCCTGTTCAAAGGGGAGTCAGTGGGGCCGTCTGGGAGAGGAAGTGGAGCCTGCAGCCAAAGCCTCCATCCAGCACTGTCCGGGGTTGTGGAGAGTAATTAGTGTACCTGATTATCTCCCTGGCTCAGCACATCTTTTCAGGGATGTGATGTAATGCGCGGAAACGGTTCCTTGTCAGATTTTCAGCTCTGATCAGATTTACTCTCAGAGGAAAAGGCGAGTTGTCAGGGACAACTCGAAATTGATTTTCCTTTTGCTCGTCTCGGCTGAGTCTGTTCCCCTTTGAATCACGCCTCTAATTTAATATAGAGAACTGAGTGTCCCCACCTGGAGATGGACTGTTTCTTAATGACAGGTATCGCAGGCAAACGGTTCCTCTTTCCCACAGAGGCCGAGAGCTGCGGCTTCTCTCTCCTGCTACCTGCTGCTCTTCCTTTTCCCCTTTGTTTATTTGTTGAGGGTGGCAAGGAGGAATATAACACAGTGTCCAATTAATCACTGTTTTAATGGGGCCCACGGAATTGTGATAATCGATGGCCGAGCCTCGCTCCCAGCCTGCTGTGCACGTGTGGGAACGGAGTCTGATTGGAGGAGGATGATGATCAAGGCAGGTTCCATTGCATAAATGATGGATTCTGGGCCAGCCCTGGAGCCCAGAAGCCCCGGGTACAAGGCTTACTTTTGACCCAGTGTTTTTTTTTGTTTTTTTTTTTTGACCCTGTTCAAGTTACTTGAACTTTCTGAAATTTAAGTGTTTTCTTATCTGTAAAAGAAAAGCACTCTGCTTTCAGGCTATTGGGGCTATCAGCTGAGGTGATAGATATCTACATGGATATAGATATAGACATATATAGATAGATATCTTTCTCTGTTTCTTCTTCCCTCCTTCTCTGTGTCTCTTTTTTTCTCTCTGCCTCTGCCTGTCTCTGTCTGCTCTCTCTCTGTCTCTGTTTCTCTCTCTCTATCTCTCTCTCTCTCTCTCTCTCTCTCTCTGTTCTCTATTTTTCTGTGTAAATATCAATGATTTTTATTGGGTCCTAAAGAGTCATGATTAATGCCATGAGAATACGGGCTGAGCTGAAGAAGAGGATTTGTAGTGAGAATTGAAATGGGAAGATTTGGCTGGCTGACCTGAAAGGTCCTTTGCAGTTCTAAATCTTTGATAAGCAAGTAATAATAGCAATAATAATGATAACAATACTGTTTGAAAACTGCTTGACACATATTATCTTATGTAGTTTACACAATAATCCTGTGAGGTAATTGCTGTTATCATACTCCCATTTTACAGATGAAGTAACTGAGATAAGCAGAAGCTAAGTGACTCCCCCAGATTCATACAGCTAGTAAGTGTCAGGCTTGAATCTGGGTCTTCCTAATTCAAACTTCAGCATTCAGGAAGTGAGCATTTATTAAGTGCCTACTGTGTACCAGGCTCTGTGTAAGCGTTAGGAATAAATGGAAAGAAAGAAAAAGGCACTTCCTGCCTTTGAGGAGCTCACAACCAAATGGGCATTCTCTCCCTGAGGTCAGCCAGCTGCGAAGACTGGCACAAAACCTTGGACAGCCAAAGGGCGTTAGCTCTAATTCAGGAAGGGACCTTTTAAGTGCTTTGTTTTACAGACCTGCCAAAGTAGACTGTCAGTGTCGGAAGTGGAATTTGAACTCTGGTTCCAGACACATTATTCATTCCATTGTCCCAGGACTTGTCTCTTCCAATCAGTGACTCTCACCACGTCATTTCAACAGCAGCCCCAATATTAATGTGGTTTGGCCTAGTTTATCTCTACAACACTAGGAAGCAAATTGGAAGCATGCATCTTTTTTTTTTTTTTTTTTGGTTTATTTGATTAAGTAGCCAGGAGTTGCTTTAGATTTCCATTAAAAATAAGTTGTATTGCTTTCCTCAGTTTTTGCATAGTTAGCCCTCCCCCTCACCCACTCATACAGCAACTGAATCTTTCCTTCTAGCAAAGTGACTCAGAACCACTAGCCATGTCATTCCTGCATCTGGCCGAGTACACAGCACTCTGCTGGTAGCTCTACCTTGGAGCATCTTCAGTGCCTCCTTGTGGAGGGAGGTCAGGCTGACCCTTTGTCAATTCTCCATCTGTCTGAGGGATCCATGAGCTTTGGAGGGTCCGAGGGCTGCTTAGTATCTCCTTGATGTTGGGTCTGACCGCTCGGTGCTTCCGGATGACTTGGCTCCCCTGAGCCTGATGTGGTTTCCTGATTTTCTAGTGGGCAACGCTTGCTGACCAAGGAGTGCCGGAAGTGTAGGACCCAGAGTGCCTGGGCCAGAGCCGGGAACTCCAGTCCCCTCTGAGGACCCTCTCCTCTGGGCTTTTCTACAGTCTCTAGAAGGACTTTGCAAGCAAATAGCTCCAACAGTGACCAAGGACCAAGGGAGACCTTACTGGTCCAGGGAATCTTATTTTTGGAGACAGGAGCATGTTCTGGGCAAGACCCTGGCGACCCACCTCTGGTGTAACCGGGAGTGGGCTGTGCTCCGAGTTTGTTGATAGAGATATGGTCCAGCCATTGGATTTTAATGGTGAGAAATATCAAGTTTTCTGGGACGTTCTTTGAACGTTGGTTCCCCAGAGGGAGAGGGAATGTGGGACGTAATTAAGAAATCAGAGAGGCCTGAATTGTAGGAGGCCATGGGGTGCCCTCCTTGGTCTCCTAAAGAACTCTGAAAACAGGAGTTCTTCCTTTAGGTTGTACCGTGGACCCCTTTGGCAATGGAACTAAGACTGCAGTAATCCTCCTCAGAAGGTTTTCAAATGTATGAAAGAAAATATGTAGCATTATAAAGGAAAACATTTATATGGAAATAGAGTTAGCAAAATATTTTTTTAAAAATTCTTAGGCTCTATGCCAAGGATCTTTTCAGAGGTCCAGCTTCTCCGATCCCTGAAACAGAATATCCCTGGGAGGGAGGATGTAGCTTACGTACAGTACGACCTTGGACCTGCCAGACTTAATCTGCTGCTTCAGTCTTCCCTACAAAAGTCCTGCAGTTGCTTTGGTTACAAGGCTTGCTAATAAGACGAGGGACTAGGGCAGACTTTCAGCCTCCTGGCTCCTTCTGTGGTCGTGTTTATTGGAGGAGGTTGGGACTCGGAGGTCTCAGATGCAGCAAATCATTGCTATATGGCACTCCCTTTCTTGACCCCTCCCCACTTCCCTAAATGTTTCCCCCCTGTATTAGAATATAAGCTAGTCAGGGACAGGGACCAATTCATTTTAACCTCTATGGTTAGCCTGCACTGTACCCGGCACATAGTGAGCACTTAGTAAGGGCTTTTTCATTCATTTATTTATACATACATGTCTTGATCTTTAGCTTGTCCTGCCTATAAAGTGAGCAGAAAACATTTCTCATCAGATAAAAGACATGTCAGAAGCTGTTGTGGGCTCTGGTGACAGCAGATATATAAGCCTAGAGGGTCCCCGGTGCCTAACATGGTGGCTGCCACATAGGAGGCACTTAATAAATGCTTGTTGATTGAGTTGTTAGAGTCCCTGTCAATTTTAGGATAGTCACATTCACCCAATTTCAGAGTTAGAAGGGAGCTACCTGATCATTTAGTCCAATATGTACCTCTTCCCTGAATACCATCTGTAATTCACTGTATCTCCCCTGCATTTTTTCCCTGCCTCCTTCCCTCCCTGCTTCCTCTATCCCTCCTTGCTTCCTTCCTTCTTACCTCCCTCCCTCTCTTTCTTCCTCCCTTCCTTCCTTTCTTCCTCCCTCCCTTTCTATGTTTACAATGCTGTTGTTATAGTGCTCCTTTCACTTTGCATCAATTCATGTAAATCTTTCCAGACCTTTTTGAAATTATCAGTTTTTTCCTAGTACATCTTATTTAACTATTTTTTAGTTCAATATTGTTTTAGTTTCTACTTTTTTTGCCACCATAAAAAAGCCACTATAAATATATATTTTTTGAAATTAAATGATTTTTTCTTCTTTCCTTGATCTCTTTTGGGTACAGGCCTTTCTAATGTATTACACTATCATCTCCACATCTCTTACATGTGACTAGATAAATAATTCTACTTCTCTGCCCTTACCCTTCTCATCTATAGAAAGAGATTTAAGAGTACCTACCTCCTAGAATTATTGGGAGGATCAAATGAAATATTTGTATACTCCTATAGAAATATGAGCAATTAGGATTAGTTTCCATACTTTCAGTGGCAACTGATACCTAAGGAGAGCTTCAGTTATCGTGGGGACATAGAGTTGTTTCTTGCTCTTCTTTGCTATCTTACAGAATGCACAGCTGAGTAGCAGAGGTGGAATTGAACTTAAAAAAGAAGTAAGAAAAAGCTCAGGATAGAATTTTAGAGGGAAAAATATGCTAGGCCGCTGATGATTGTTGAATGGAAATAGAAAGGAGCACCCATATTCTCACATAAGCATGGTACTTTGACAGAAAAAAAAAATGGATCATGTTTCAAGACAAAGAAATCCAACTTCTCAGTTATAGAAAAGGAGAAATATTATAAACATCCTTTATTGATCATAATGCAATAAGTATACATTAAAGAGCAAATTAATAAAATCTTAAAATCAACTGGAGACAAAATACTTTAATCCTAAAGAATTGTTGGTTCAAAGAACACATCATAATAACAATAGAAAATTTCATTAAAGATATTGATTACAATGAGACAATGCTTCTAAGTTTGAGGGATACAGCCAACTGAGTTTCAAATCATACTAATAAGAGAATCAAATTAAAGCAATTTCTACCTCTCATCTATCAGAATAACAAAGATGAGATAAAAATGGGAAATGATTGATATTGGAGAGGCTATAGGAAAACAGACACATTGATGAGCTTTTAGTAGACTCCTGAATGAGTAAATCCATTTTGGAAAGCAGCTTGGAATTATACACAAAAAGTTACCAAATAGCGTGTGACATTTAACCTAGCTATAGTCCTTCAAGGCCTGTACCTAAAAGAGAGTAAAGAAAGAAGGAAAAAGTCACTGATTTTCAACAAAAAAATTATAGTAGCTTTTTTTTATATGGTAGTGAAAATGTCGAAACTAAAAATATTGAATTGAGGAATGATTAAAGAAGTTGTAGCTTGTGCATGAGATAGAATACTCTTGTGGTATAAGAACTAAGGAAATTCATAATTTCAAAAAGATCTGGAAAGATTTACATGAACTGATGCAAAGTGTAATGAGCATTATAACAACAGAATTGTAAAAATGAAGAAATTTGATGATTTGTATAAACCAATGAAGAATGAAGTAAATAAAGCCAGGAGCATACTTTGTAAAATGACAACAATGTAAAAACAAATAACTTTGAGTTGCAGCTAAATACTCAGTGGGTAGAGTTCCAGGCCTAGAGTCAGAAACACTCATCTTTGAGTTCAAATTTTTCCTCACCTGTCACATGAACTGGAGAAGGAAATGACAAACTACTCCACTTCTTGGTCAAGAAAAATCCAAATGTGTCATGAAAATATAGACACAACTGTAATAACAGAACAACAGAGAATTATGATCAATACAATGATCATGCACAATTCCACAGTATGGATAGCAAAACACTCTGTCTAGCACAAAGAAGTACTGGATTTAGGGTGCACAGTAAGACTGTCAGTGGAGGAATTTATTTTGTATGACTGAGTATTTGCTAAAAGAAATAAGCTCTTTCTCCTCTTTTTTTAATTGTTTAGGTCAGACTTTATTTGTGTGAGAAGTATTTTATAATTGTGTTCATATAGTTGCTGGGTTTGTCTTGGCAGGTAGACACCCAAATATTTTATTTTGTTTACAGTCATTTTCAATGGAATTTCTCTTTCTATCTCTTGTTGCTGGGCTTTGTCGGTAATATATAGAAATGCTGATGATTTGTTTGGATTTATTTTACATTTTGCAATTTTGCTAAAGCTGTTAATTGTTTCAAATAGGTTTTTGGATGATTCTCTAGGTTACTCTAAATACATCATCATATTATCTGCAAAGAGTGTTAGTTTTATATCCTTGTTGCCTACTCTAATTCTTTTAATTTCTTTTTTCTTTTCTTAGGATATTACTATTATTATCATTAAAGCCAACATTTCTAGTACAATACTGAATAGTAGTGATGATAATGGGCCTTCTTGTTTTACCCCTGAAATTATTGGGAATGTAGCCAGCTTCTCTCCATTACAAATAATGGTTGCTGATGGTTTTATATAGATGCTGCTTATTATTTTAAAGAAAATACCCTTTATTCCTATGTTCTCTAATGTTTTTTTTAAATAGGAATAGGTGCTGTATTTTGTCAAAAGCTTTTTCTACATCTGTTGAGATTATCATATGATTCCTATTAGTTTTGTTATTGATACAGTCAATTATGGTAATAGTTTTCCCGATATTAAACCAATCCTGCATTCCTGGTATAAATCCCACTTGATCATAGTGTATTGTCCTACTGATAAGTTGCTGCAGTCTCTTTGCAAATGTTTTATTTAAATTTTTTGCATCAATATTCATTAGGGAGATTGGTCTGCAATTTTCGTTCTCTGTTTTGGCTCTTCCTGCTTTTGGTATCAGTACTATATTTGTATCATAGAGGAATTTGGCAGAACTTCTTCTTTATCTCTTTTCCCTAATAGTTTACATAGTGTTGGAATTGTTCTTTAAAAGTTTGATAGAATTCACTTGTAAACCCATCTGGCCCTATGGCTTGTTCAATTTGTTTTTCTGTAATGGGGCTATTTAAGTAATTTATTTCTTCTATTAATTTGGGTCATTTATATCTTTCCTCCCTTCTTTCCTCTCTCTGTCTCTCCCTCTCTCCCTTCATCCCCTTTTCCTCTGCTTCCTCCTTCTCCCTTTCTCTTTCCCTTCCCCCTTTCTTCTTCTATTTAAGAGAGAAAATAGATTTGTTCCTGTAAAAAAAGAGATGTGTGTGTGTGTGTGTGTGTGTGTGTGTGTGTGTTGCCTTTGTGGCTTGTACTACAAATGTTACATTTTGCATTCACTTTCAGATGAGGTGTCTATTAGTAGTTTTACTTATCTTTTTCATTTTGTTACAAGAGACCTCTCATACAGTGGGGGAGTAATCTATATACATGTATGAATGTAAAAGTAAAACAGCAATAAAACTGAAAGGTAGGTAACATGACATTTTGAAACTAAGAATTATCAGAGATTCCTCCATCCACATTCGTGGCTCTGTTTCTGTTTGAGTTTGGCACCTCTGGTTAAAGAGTAGGGCCAGAACCTGGCGTCGGAATGAGCTGAGATGGCATTCTCCTTTAGACCCTTGCTAGCCGTGTGACCCTTTGTAATTCACTTTATCTCATCATTTTTAGTTTCCTCATTTGTAAAAATAAGCTGCAGGGGGCAGCAAGGTGGTGCAGTGGATAGAGCACCAGCCCTGAAGTGAGGCAGACCTGAGTTCAAATCTGGCCTCAGACGCAATACTTCCTAGCTGTGTGACCTGGACAAGTCACTTCACTCCAATTGTCTCAGCAAAAAAAAAAAAAAAAAAAGGACTCTGATCCCTTTCAGAAAGTTTTAAATCCGTGTCCTATGACCTTTTTCTTTCCTCCCTCCGTTTCTCCCTTCCTTCCTTCCTTTGCTAAATTTGAACTCAGGTCCTCATGACTTCAGGGCTAGTGTCCTGTCCATAGTAGCAATCCCAAACAGACTCTCTATGACTCATTCTTGATAGAATTATATGTATGCATGTGTATGTGTGTGTGTGTGTGTGTGTGTGTGTGTGTGTGTGTGTGTATGTAGTGTGTGTGTGTGTGTGTGTGTGTATAATGATAAATATCCTCTTAGAAAACTGGAGCTTTAAAGAGGAGCTGCAGAATCTCCGCTGTTCCCTCCCATATCGTCACCCCCTTCATCTCGGCTCACGCCTCCTTTGGACCATCTCGGGACCTAGCATCCCTGCACTTGCTCCCTGTAATCCATGACGCTCCGCCTTTCAGGACCTCTGATTGGAAGATGAGAGCTGCCATAAGGTTCACCCAGAGCTCCTTGTTTTGGAGAAGGCAGCCTTCCCTTTCCACTCTGCAGGGAGAATTCTCCTTTTGGTGGTTAGGGAGAGCTTAGGGTGATGAGCAATAAAACCCTTGGATTTCCTGAGCCTTGAGTAGCCTCGCTGACCCACCGTCCTTTGTTCTTTAGTCCAGGAAGGAAATAAAGGTACTGAGTAATTGTCGGTCTAGAGAGAGGGTCTGTTAAAGCTGAGATACAGCAGACAGTGACGGGAGACAGCATCCTCATCCCCACACATGGATAGGTATATATGTTCATATACAATTATAAATACATGATTAAATGTATGCAGGTATATGGAAGATATACATTATGGAACATATGTCTATAAACATATACACAACACATATATGGACTGTGTATATATACACATATGGATGGATGTATATAAATATATATATATGTATATATGCACATATACATGGTTCTTCTTAAAAGCCGAAATTGAAGGTGGAATCTCCCTAAAGACTTCGAAGGCTGCCTGATTCCAATTTTCAGGTGAGATTAGCCTTTTATTGAGTGTTTTATCTGTCAGATTCCATCCTCCATGTGCCAGCCTCCCAGGCTTATTAGCATAATTGTGTTGCTTAAGCAACAATACCCCCAAATCCAGCAGTAAAATAGCAGTTGGCTGTGGCAATTTGTTATCAAAAGCTTTTACTTAAGGGCAGTCCCAGCAAGTATTTATTATCAAGTTAGGGGATGATTTATTTTTATTTGGAAAAACAAAGGGAGAAGAAAAGAATTTTCTTTTTGTTGTTTTTAAATAATGGAGAAATTAGAAAGCATTTCCTCTCCAGAAAATTGTTCCCATCCCTTTTCTCTCCCCAAAGCAGTCTGCTCGGGGAGCGGAGAGCAGATTCGACTCTGTTCTCCTGCTGGTTCACAAGGAAGGTGACTGAGCTGTGTTAGCAGAAAATCAGATTCCCCTCCTGGGTGCACCTGGTCCCTGGCTAGGTGGGGACCAGCTTCAGGCCCCCTTCTTCCTCTGTCCTCCTTCCCCCAGCTCTGGGGCTTTGCATTCAAAGCCTGCGGCCGGGCTCCAATTTTTGAGCAGCCTGGTAGAAATTGTTTGGCTGTGCTCTCATCAGTCATCAGTCACTTCAGACTCCAGGCGGGGTAACTTTGTGTTCATCTTTCTCTGAACATTCTCTTTTCTCTTTATTTCCTGATCAACTCTCTGGAAAACACTTGTGATTACTGTCTGTGAAGGACAGGGTGTGAAATAAATGGTTTTGTAAGTAATTTAGGAACCTTCCAGGGAGAACTAGAGAGATCAAGAGAAATCTAAAATGAGAGATTTGCAAATTGCATCTCTTCTTTTTTTTCTTAAGCAAAAAGATGACTGAAGTCCTCCTCTTAGGCTTCATTATACTGTACAGGAAGGTGTGGGGAGTCTTAGCAGTCTCTGGTCTGGGCCGTCCATCCCGTGGGATGCCCGAGACCTCGCCGCCCTAAATCTGCCTATGTCTATAATTTTAGGACTGGCTGCCATGTGACTCTTTGACAAGACCACTCGTGACACTGTTTTCTGAGACTGAGGCTGTGGTCTGACCTTTTGTGGCAGGAACACCGACAGAAGTGAAATAATGATTTTTTTAAAGAGCGTAGAAATTTTGTAGAGGGAAAAATCTACCGAGAATTAATGAAAGCAGCACCCAGTTTCCAAGAGACCTCCTTATTGCACTGTCAGCTCCCATTGTAATAGGACTCTTCTCTCTTAAGATGTGACTTTAGCTGGGGGAAGGAGATCCCCTTTCTCAGTTGGGAGAATTATAGAATCAGAGATTTTTAGGGCTAGAAGGAGACTTGGAGGTTAATCAGTCTAAACCTCATCTTCCAGGTGAGAAATCTGAGAAGGAGACAAAAAAAAAATATGGCTAGTAAGTGTCAGAGTGGATATCGCTAGTACTCCTCCATTGTTGTGCGCTGATAATTGGGAAAAACCAAAGGGCCGAAGATCAATGACAGAATTCAGATATTCTTCCTTCATCATGGAAACTGTAGATTTCTGTGTCACTTCCCCTTTTCCCCCAGAAGAAACACATCAGGAACTTCTTGGACTCTCATTGTGTTTTTGTCATCTCGCCATGGTGTACACTCAGGATATTCTTGGTCTAATTCTTCTCTCCACTGACACGGACTCCTTCCTTCTCTGTTCATGAAAGGGTTCTTGGGATGAGTCTAGACTGGACCTTTCCCACCCATGGCCACCTTGCCGTGTGTTTCTTTGAGTAAAATTAGACTGCTGCACAGGGTCAGGGGACAGTAAGCCTTGGGTTCCAGGCATTTAAGAATGGTAGAACTGATCAGGGCTTGAATATTACTAGCATATGTTACTTCTCTTGCCTGTTGAGACATGAAAATGAGACTTTGAGGCAAATGGGTGGTAGCTAACCCAAGTGGTAAATCAGTCAACACTCTTGGATTTGAATCTCGAGCATCAGAGAATCAGAGATTCTGCACCAAAGGATACTAGATATTATTGAGTTCCAGACTCTCATTTTCCAGAGGAGGAAACTGAAGATCAGAGAGGTAACTTGCCTAAATTCAGAGAAAGTAAACAGCAAGTTCTGTCCTTGAGTCAGATTCTCCGACCTGAAATCCACGGTGCTGCTCACTTTACCACACTGCCTCGAATCACAATGATTTCGTACTCATCGTAGTGAAAGTGACTTCATCTTTCCTGGTGATGAAGAAGCTATTTGGGGAGTTTGGGTTAACTCTCCATTGAATAATAAGTACTTTAGAACAGAAACTGATTAAGATTTCTGTTGTATGGATTTAGAATCAAGTAGTAGGGGCAGTTAGGTGGCTCAGTGGATAGAGCACCAACCCTAAAGTCAGGAGAACATCAGTTCACATGTGACCTCAGACTCAGTTAAGCTGTGTGATCCTTAATTCTGATTGCTTTAAAAAAATTGTGTGTGTGTGTGTGTGACACACACACATATATAAAATCCCTGACAAGGATAGAGGTAGTGGTGGGGTATGTTTCCAGAGAGAACTGTGAAAGATCAGAAGCAGTATTTAACTGCCATAAAAAAATAAACTTGGGGATTAGAAAGGCCCTCATTATTCAAAAAGGAATCAGCCCTCTAAGAATATTTTCCCAGCCTGGTTCTCCCATGATATTTGGGCCTAATGGAATTTTTAATGCTCCTGTGTTTT
Source organism: Antechinus flavipes (assembly GCF_016432865.1). Classification (NCBI taxonomy): domain Eukaryota; kingdom Metazoa; phylum Chordata; class Mammalia; order Dasyuromorphia; family Dasyuridae; genus Antechinus; species Antechinus flavipes. The sequence continues at coordinate 7,861,934 of NC_067400.1, read as the reverse complement.
GTCCAGGTTTGTCTGCTTCTCCCCCTTCCCCCAACCTCCCCCCCCCCCCCTTACACAAAAGTTAATTACCAGCAGACTATGAGGCTGTCTCCTTCCTTACCTGAAGAGCAATGGAAATCTAGAGAGAAAAGTGTGTATTTTTAAAAAGCATCGGGTCTGAGTGTTTCCTGAAAGTGACTCTAATGAGAGATGAGAAGCCAGAAAGACACACACAGAGAAGTGAAGGTAATTTCCCTTTCTGGTTAGAAGTAATTTCTCATAGTGAAACAGGATGTGTTTGGACACTGCAGGAATTGGAAGGGGAGCCATTCGAAAGGGCTGGGGGTGGGGCGCGTCAGGGGCCAAGGGTGACAGAAACTGTTTTCTCTGATTGTGTGAAATTCTGAGTGAGAGCAGCTCTCCTCAAAGATCTCAGTTCTCTTTTTGAGGGAATAAAAATTCCTCCCTTGTTAAGCCGGGTTACCGAGGGCGAGCCATGGTGATATTTTCTAGGTAGATAGCTTTTTTAAAAAGCAAAAACCACCGTTCTCACGTGGTTTCGGACATAGGTGAGCCGCCTTTGCTTATGGTCTGGGACATCTGAAGGGGCAGAGGAGGCAGTCCGCTGCAGAAGGGCGATGTGGAAACTGGGACTGCTCCCTCTCTAGCTCTGAGTGACCCAGAGCAAGTCCCCCTCAGCCTCCTTTTCCTTGAAGGTATCTTTAACCAGTAGAGCCTGTTCTCCTGTTGACATCCTCCAGTGATTTCCCATAATTTATCATTGTAGGAGCAGAGATCTTCAGGTGGAAGGGGCCTTGGGGGCCCAGTTCCCCCTCTCCAACTCCCACTTTTTACAGAAGATCAGCTGAGGTTGACTTAACTTGTCAGATTCAGAGAAAGCAGTTCTTTTAGAACTTTTAGAATGGCCTTAAGGTTGTCAGAGGCCCAGCTCTTCCCCACGTGTGCAGCAAAGGCTTCCTTGCAGTCCACTGGTTGGAAGAATTTTCGGTTGTCCCCTGGGTGCGGGCAGGAGGTGGGAGCCTGTGTTGAGGAGAGAACTAATGGCTCCTTCTGCTGCTGACTCTGGCCCAAATCCTCTGTCTGCTGAGCATCCCCAAGAGAGCTTGAATAGGCGTAAACAGAAAAGTAGGAAAAGTGAGTGATGAGAAAAGCAGGAACAGGAAAGGAAAAGGGAGGGAAGTAAAAGGGAAAGAGACTGGGAAGACAACTAGCTGGAGTTAAGTGGTGAAAAAGGAAGGGCTCCTGGGGATGAAATGTTCTTTAGTAGCCTCTGAGGATCTACCTCTTATTGGCTCTCTCCTTGTGTTGGAAGGGGTCACGAATCTTCCTGTGCCTCAGTTTCTCCTCTTGATCAAACCAAATAACAGTGATTACTGTTGACTGTTTACTTAGCAACTTGGAGAATGGGATAAACTCCATCCTTTTATGGAGAGTCCTCTCTCCTCCCCTCCATCTCTTGGAATCCCTAACTTCCTTTGCTGCTCCACTCAGGGCTGCCCCGACTCCTGCTCTCAGTCGCCATCTTTCCCCCAGATTCCCTCATCTAGCAGATCTGGATTTGTTCCCCTTTGAACATGGCACCATTGTTGTGGGCCATTGTCTCCTGAAGGCAGGAGCCATTTTGTTTTTGCTTGTGAGCCCAATGCCTGGCACCGAGGAGATGCCCAGTAATGGGCCTTGGGGGTACGGGAGGACACGGACACTAAATGTCAGCGGGCCGCACGGCGTTTCTCAAGTTCTGCAGAGGGCGGGCACCAGCAGGTGCCAAGTGATCCCGGGGCCAAAGGGAAGTTGTCACTTGGACGGAGCATCTAGAATTGTCCCTAAGAGAGCCGGAGCCCTCGCCATCTTTCCCTCCTCTCCTGTCTGATGTTTTCAGAAGCTTTTAAAATGGATACTTCCTGAAATGTTGATTAGAAAGCTATCTGATCAGAAATCCTAGGGTAGTGACAGCCCTGATTATATAAATAGATGTTTGGGATCGTGTTCCTGGCTCACTTGTCGGTACCAGGGAAATGCATGATTAGGCTGAATGATGGCGGGCTGGCGACTTTTCCATTTCTCCCCCTTTGAAAGAAGGGCATCTGGGAGCCTGGGGAGGCAGCGGCCCAGAGCAAGCTCTGCGGTTCTGCTGTGAGAGTCATGTGCACCTGAGCAGGGAGCGTAAGCTGGGGAAGAGGCAGGGAATGTCCTCCCACCCTGGGGGATTGGGTGGATCCAATTGAAGGGTCCCCTAGATCATACTGTCAGTGCCTTCTGAGTTAACTCGCCTGGAGCTAAGGCCCTGCTCCCTGGCCCTGGTTTGGGGTGGGCTCATGGGGGGATCTAGGATCTAGGAGAGCTTAGGGAGCTACCCAGTTTCCCCTGGAGGCACTTCTAAGCCTGGCGTGTTCTACTTCCCACAGACATTTCCTTCCCCCCTCCGAAAGCCCCTGATTTGGAATGGGGTTCTCGGGTCACCAGTGGGAAATGGAGAGCCGTCGGATGCTAGGAAAAGCCGGAAGGCGGTCGCGGTTTTGGGCCTGTACACAAACCCGGCTCTGCTTTGATTAAGTATCCGGTGAAACCAATTTACATGAACTTCAATTAAACTTTAATGAACACGTGGGTGTATTAATATCATCTGAGTAATATGGGCAGTGTGGATTCCAGTAAGCCAGGCTCTTCTGCGCAGCTCATTTCCCATGCAGGGTTCCTGTTACTAGAAAGCTTCCAGCCTGACTCGAGGGGTTCGGGTCATTGCCACGAGCCCCGGTCCTTCAGTAAACCGCCGTCTTCTGGTTTTGTTTGCAGAAGGAGCTTCGAGTCTGGGGAGCGGGTGCTAATTATCTCTTCATTGGCCAAACCAGGGAAGTTTTCTCCCTTATTCTCCCAATGGCGATAGCACTGGCCAATGACTAAATATTCCTTTGTTGGTCACGACCGGGGAAGTTTTCTCCCTCATTAGCACTGGTTCGATTTCTGCCTCTCTGACTTTGGGCGAGTCCGGACCTCCTGCGCTCTCCTGCCCTTCTGGTTCTGAGATTCTTTGCCTCTGGGAAGGGAAACAATTGAACGCTATTTGGGGGATTTTGTATGAGCCAAAGGGACTCATTAGTCAGTGGCAAACTTCTCTCTCAATGAGTTGATGATTTGAATTGGAATCGAGAGGGCTACCAGCCTCCCCGTTTGGGAGTCAGAGATAATTTGTAATCCTCCTTGGACCCTACAGAGTCAGCAGTCGTTCCTCTCATAGCCTGCCAAAGTAGGGATTTAGTCGGCACTTAATAAATGCTGATTGATTGTCTGTTTTATAGGAGAGCTACCTGGAAGGAAAAGAGAGGGAGATTTGGGTCTAAGGACACTTAAGTTAGGTCTTCCTGGGCAGACTGTGTTTATTTTGTATGTCTGTCTCGATACATTTGTTTACATAGACAAAATCGATTATTCACTCAAAGTTGTTCTTACAACAATGTTACTGTTATCGTATACAATGTTTTCTAGATGGGGCAAATCTTAAAACCTGGTAGGCTGTTTTAGAAATAGGGAAACTCAGGCTTTTTAGAAGTGGGAGAGTTTGGCAGTTATTTGGCACCTGATTCTGGGTGAGCAGAGGGCTGAGGTCGTAATCTCTCTTAATTTTAAGAATTAAATCCTTTTAGGCTCACCTTTGAACCCTTAGTAAGCACCTATTAGGTGCCATCTTTGTGGGAGTGAAGCGCTTCCCCACTTGGCTCTACTGATTACTTGAGCTTGAGCCCTGAGGAAAGACAGTGGGCTCCCTGCTGAGCCTTCCTCGAGTGGGAGAGAGATGCTCTCAGCCACTTCAGCTCTCCTCACACTGGCAGGCCTGGAAATGACATTCTCCCAAGGGCAAGGCTTAGGATTATTGTGGGAAACATCGGGTGTCCTTCTAGATTTCACTTTGAGCTTTCTTGTTAGTTAGTAAAATGAACCTTCTTTACCCAGGAGTGCGGCCTTGTGTCTCACTGCTCAGACTGGAGCCCCAGCTCCAGAATGGCAAATAACTAACCCTGCTGGGAGATTGGCGAGGGCCGCTGGGCCTTCAGACTCCGGGGCTACTGATGGCTTTGCTGTGATTTTCTCATCTAATAGACACAATTACCCAGGAAGGGAGTCAGCAGTAGAAGTATCCTTATCCCCATTTTATAGATGAAGTAGCTGAGGCTCATTGTTTAAGCCACTCCTCAAATTAAGGCTATCATAGGACATTGAGTATTAGTCCAGTTCAGAGCTTGCCCAGTATACAGTAAACAGTTAATAAAGGTGTCTGTCTCTCCCTTCCCATTTTCCTTTAGCTATTTCTCCCCCCGCTCCCCCACCCCCTGGCTTAGATCTGTGGTGAGCATCACTGACTCATTTTGTGCCGGCTGCTCGGACAGAGGAACAGAGCCCATCACAGGGGATCTATTTTTTTGGAGGCCCGGGGACAACGTGGCTGGATTCCAATTTTCGAGGGGCTCGGGAGTCCCACAGGGTCCCAGGGTAGGAAATGAAGTGCAAAAGTTAGGTGAGGAGGCCCCAGTTCCTTCACTTTGGGTACAAGTTGAGGAATTGGTCACAAGGAACATGACGAGGCCCCAGTTCCTAAAACTGGGGCAACGACGTCTGTGCAAGGCGAGCAGCAAAGCTGGCATCCTGAGCTGCTGAGCTCGGCACTAAGGTGTCCTTAGCTGGAGTCCGTCCCTGCCCAGGGGCCCGGCTGCTCCCAGAGCCCGTGGCAGCAGGAAGCCTGACGTTGGGGCTGGGGGGGATCTGGCCCGGCTCTGGAGACGGAGCCCACATGGGAGCAGGGAGGCCAGCCGGCCCTGACTCCAGCCTCCATGTTGTCTTCCTCCCCACATTGCCTCCCTCGGGTCCCCCACACTATCCTCCTTGGGTCCCCCACACTGTCCCCCTCGGGTCCCCCACACTGTCCCCCTCGGGTCCCCCACACTGCCTCCCTCGGGTCCCCCACATTGCCTCCCTCGAGTCCCCCACACTGTCCCCCTCGGGTCCCCCACACTGTCCCCCTCGGGTCCCCCACACTGTCTCCCTTCAGTTCCCTTGAGTTCTTTTTAAAGCTTCCTCCTTAGCCACTTGGATCCTTCATCATCACAGGGCTCAGTATTATTGGGGTTCCGGCCAAGGGGTGTCATTCAGCAAAGATCGGCCCCCTGCGACATTCTGGTCGGCTGCTTTGCTGAGCTGAGACCCCAGAGGTCAGTATCACCCATCACTGGACCCCGTTGGAATTCAGAGACACAAAACTCACCGGACAGCGCGGTCGTGAGATCCCCCTCCCAGCCATTGTCTGCCTTGTGCTGAGGGACTCAGGCTGCCGAGGGGTCCGTGGCAGCTATCGCTGATGGGCTTTCCTGGGGTGCTGCAGGCCTCCTGGCAGTGCCAACCTTTGAGTCTGGTGAGGGATGGATGGGGAGAAAACTGGCCAGACTAGCATGGGGGACCTCACTCATTTTGCCCATGCTTTGGGCCTGGTCATCCCTTTGACTCAGAAGTAATAAATGCTCTTTTCACGTTCTTCTCTCTTCCAAACAACCAACTAGCCTCTGGTGGTCCATCGTGTCCTTCAGTGGGCTCGCCAGAGGCCCCACGGGTGGAACGTGGCAGCTTGCCCATCATGCAAAATGCTAGGGGAGCTTATCAGGACAACTTTTCTTCCCTTCTCAGCCAGCAGCAGCACATAGGCACTTGGCAGGCAGCACATAGTAGGTACTTGGGCAGGAAGTACATAGTAGGTACTTAGGCAATGCTTGTGCAATTACACTGAAGTCCCAACCTTGGGGGCTCTGTCCTAGAAGTGTCCAGCTGAGGGACTGTCTATTTATTAAGATTGGTGCTTGTTAAAGTCAGAACCTATCCAGGCCACATTTGCCCCGTAGTCTGTGCCTGTGGGTGATCCATTGGATAACGAATAGAGTAACCCCAAGGTTCTGTGGTCGGTCTGTCCTTGGGACTGCCTGTGGACTCCTGTCTTTGGAGTGGTGGGGGTTGCCCTAATTTCCCTTGGGGCAAGGTGAAGGCCAGCCCCCCCAAGTCCCCACTGCCCTGTGCTTATAACCCCTGGGCGGCTTCTCCGGGGAGGTGAGCGTTTGTGAGTTTTTTCCGTACGCTCAGACAGGTGACTCTCTGTGAAAAAAGAGAACCTGGTTCCTCGATGTCAAAGCCGGCATCCTTTCTGCCTTACCTCGGCTCTGAACTCTGGTAACCGAGGGCAAGCTCCTGCTACCAGCGGCTTCGCCCGCTGATATTGCCCGCCGTCCACTCCTTCCTATCTCTTACCCTGCTGTTTACCTGCTCCTTTTCCTCATCAGCAGAAGCTCTTTGGCTTGGGCCTTTCTTTTCATCCCTAGTACTTAGCCCAGGGCCTGGTATGCAGCAAGTGCCTCATAAATGCTTGCCCAGTGACCCATGCTACAGAAAGGGACCGAATCTGTACCACCGTGGACTCCCTGATCCTCCTAATGTGCGCTGGGGGGAGCGCTCTGTCCCGCTCATCCACCCCCTGAGCTGCTGGCAATGGGTGACCCTTTGTGGCAGAAGCAGCAGGTGGAGGAAAGAAAGAGCGGAAGCCATCGATTCCTCCTCTTTCATTGGATGGCCTTGGAAACTGAGACCTAGAGCGGGCAGGGGCTTCCTGTGGGTGCCAGGGGTGTGTTCTGCCTCACGCCCCAGGACCGCCCCAGGGGCAAGCCACTAGCCACCTCCCAGCAGCCCCAGGAAGGACTTCTCCTCCCCACAGCTGGGGTCAGGTTGGGGGAGGATACCCACTTGTGTCCACTCCCACGGGCAGGGGCTTCCTGTGGGTGGTGGTGGTGGGGGGGTGAATTCCATCTCAGGCCTCAGGACCATCTCCAGGCCCCTGGCAGTCAGGGCAGGGCTTCTCCTCCCATTGGGCCAGGAGGATGCCCACTGGTGCCCGCCTGCCGAGGGAGCCGGTTTCCAGCAGCCCCGCCGCCGATAGTCGTGGCAAGCCTCCCGGTTGTTTTGCAGAGTGGGCCGGCTCTGACCCAGGGGAGAGCCGGGAAGGGCTTCCTGTAAGAGGCGGGCGGCAACGAGGCGAATCTCAGAAGAGCTCGGGGTGTCGCCCCAACCACAGTTTCACATCGCTCACCCAAGCTCTTCGGGTCTGAGCGGGCCCGAAACTCGCTGCCGACCACAGAAAGTAAAAGGCGGCCTTTTTCTTTCATTATTAATACGGTGGCTCTTTGTTTTCCTCTAAGGGAGAAGTGATAACAGCTGCAGCGGGAGCTGCTTTTTGGAGCAGCCCCCTTCCTCGGCGTTTGCTGGGCTCCCACCCCCACGTCCCAGGATTCGGGGCTGGGGACACCCCTCTCCCTCTGGCTTCCTCCCCCCTGGACAAACGTGGCTGCCCGGGCCTTCCAGGGCGGGTAATTTTGTCCTCGGCCTGTTGGGAGTGAGTGGCAGAGACAGCTTTGGGATACAGTGACCCACTTGCCCCTACATGGGGATGAGTCCCTGCGTGCCCCTGATTGACGGCTGCAGGATGGAAAATCCACCCTTCGTGGGGGGGCGAGGTTGTGCCATCTTGCCCCCCCCCCCCCAGTATTAATGGCGGGGAGGAGGGAAAGGCTACTTCCCTGTCCTAGTTTCACCCCGCCTGGAGCACCGAGCGGGCCGGAGCTCCTGGGTTCTGTTCCCAGCTCTGTGTGTTGGGCCTGGACAACGGCTGTCAAGTCCCCGAGTTTTGTGGGTCTGAATCAATGAAGGGTCGAAGCTCCCTCGTAGTTCTAGTCTTTATTTTGGGGTGAGAAGAACTAAAAAGGGCCCTGGATGGACCAGTTCCCTGGAGAAAAGCAGCAGCTGTTCCCGCCTCTGTCTCGGCTGCTGTGCCGGCTGGCCCTTATTTCAGGGAGTGTCATCGGGCGGACCCGTGGGTGGTCCCTCAGCAGCCCAGGAGACCAGGGAGATGCTGGCCGCCCTTGGCTTCTCAGTGCCCCGGGCCCACAGAGCGGGGGCCGGAGGACCCCGGAAGTCCCACATCCGAGCCCTGTCCTTGTCCCGGGTAAGCCTGGGTCGGGTTTGAAGCTGCTCCTGTCGCTTGGTGAAAGCGAAGTCGTCAGCCCGAGGGAAACGATGGTGTCCTCACAGCAGAAGAGTGGTGACCTGGAAGGGCACATGGTGGGCAGCCCCGCCCTCGGGGAGTCCCCCGTCCTCCCTGAGTGTTAGTGAGCAGGTCTCCCCTCCCTTGTCCCGCCTTCCTGGCAAGCTCGTTTCTGACTGCAGCTTCATCTCCCACACCATCCTCTCCTCCCCATCCCGCACTCCTGAGGCTCACTGGCTATCAAGGTCACTCCCCGGACGTCCCTGGGTATCGGTCCTTCTCCGACCCTCAGTCACACTGTCTCTGCCGGTTGTCCCTCCATTTCCCCAATTTTGGGTGAGTATATGGCCCGAGGTGAGACATCTTGCTTTTTCCCAACCTCAGTTTCCTCATCTGAAAAATGGGGATATGAATGCCGGCAGTACCCTCGTAGTATCGGGAGGCTGGCGGGAGGTAGCAGATAATTAGCATTTGCAAGCTTCATCCTCCCCCATACAAATGTCAATCACAGTCACTCTCATCTCCGCGCCCCCGATGATGCATTCTGGTCCCACTATGTGTCTAATGCTCATTTCACAGATGAGAACACTGAGACCCAGGCCACACCACCAGTTAGAACCAGGGGGTCCCCAGGTTCCTCCCACGGCCCCAACCTGTCCCACGCGGATGAGGAGGGCCTGAGCTCCATGTCCCTCTTCCATCCTGCCGGGAAGCAGGCCGTTGGGGCCGGCGGGCCCCCGGAGCCGGGGAAGGATTTCTGTCTTTCTGCCCCAAGTGTTTGAGCCGCAGCCCGCTCCCGGGCCCCTGCGGAGACTGCTAATCTGGGCCAGTGGTGTTTCTCGTCATATGGACACCTGCCCACACATCATGATTAGAAATTATAATTATGAGGATGATGAGCTTTCCAGGACACCCACGTCCTCTTGGAGATATTTCTGCTCCTCATCTCGGCTGAAATGTGGAGGAGAAGGCCCGGAGCCTTTCGAAATCCCCCTCTCCTCCCCGAGCTAATTGAAGATGTCCGTCTAGCGGCTCTCGCCTGTTTGGGGGAGACGTTCTTCTGGGCGATTACGCACGCCTCACTTCCGACCCGGAAAGGCTCGGGGGCTCTTGTTAAGCTCCCGGCTCTGCTTGGCCAAGGACAGACGGGCCGTCCCTCCAAGATCCCCGAGCACCAGAAATGGCAGCTTAGCAGGCGGAATGGTAATGGCTGGGCTGCCGAAGGGCTCGCTACCTTCTCCCCGGGGGCCTTGCCACCTTGTGAGCTTCACGCTGTGAGGAGCTTTTTTTTTTTCCACAACTAAGGACCAGAAAGCTTCTTTTTAGAGAGGTTCCTTCCCAAAGTTTGTGAAGGACTGAACTTAGAATCCACAAGACCCACGTTCCAGTCTTGCCTCGTTGTGTGACTCTAGCCGGCTCACTTAATCTCAGTTTTCCCATCTATAAAATGGACTAACTGGCTTCCAAGGGTCTTTCCAGCTATGACCCTGAATCTGGGTGAAATTGTCTTGTGTTGAGTCATAGAGAAAGTCAGAAGTTGGATTTGAACTCAGAACTCCCTGATCCCAGTTTCAAATTTTTGTCCGCTGGGCCACACCGCCCGGCACTGTGTTAAACAAGGGTCTCTCTGGGCCGTGTCAGCGGAGCACGAAGCCGATCCTCCCCAGGGGTGATGGCTCAAGCCCAGAAATGGTGGGAGAACCAGTCAAGCTAAGTATCTAACTAACCAGCTCCAAAGCAGAGGCTGGATTTTTGGGTGGTGATGGCGGCCACTAGATCCCAGCCCACTGAGGGTCTAGATTGGAGAAAAGAGGGTTGACATGGATGGAATCATAGAGTTTTGAGGGACTGATTAACCACAGGGAGAAAGGAATAAGCATTTATTGAGTGACTACTGTTTGCCGGTACCAGCTATTCAGAGACAAGCTAATGACAGCCCCTCAAGGAGCTCACGACATAGAACCACTGTACAAGCTGTACGCAGGATGAATGGCAGATAACCATGAGAGGAAAGGTACCGGGATCCAGAGGGAGGGGGGCAGGCTTCCTGGAGAAGGCGGGCTTTCAGCCAGGCCTTGAAGGAAGCCAGCGTTATATATAACCTCCAGAAGGAGTTAAACTGCTGCCTCCATCTACCGCTAGTATCCACGAATAACTTAAGTATTGGGGAAAATTGAGCTCATGATTACGATTAATAGCTTAATTAATTCTCTGGAGTTTTTGACTAATTTTAAATACCCAGGGGGAGTGAGTAAAAGATAGCATGAGAGCTGAAGATTCTTGCTGTGTGGGGTGAGGGGGAGCGAAGGCCTTTTAAAAACACATGCGCTCTTTTCCGTCTCATCGTGTAGTGACTCGGGAGGGGTACTGAGCACGGCTGGCACCCTCTGACCCGTGTGTCCAAGGGCAGGAAGGACCCCTGGGAGAGACACGGCCATGACCCCGGGCATGCTGGGAAGGAGACAAGATTTGTTCTGGCCCCAAGGTCGCTTTGACCTTTCAGGGCCCGAGCGGCTCCAAACAGATGATTTTCTCTGGGACTCTGTCCCCGTGTTCATTGTGAATCAACTGCACTTTTGAAGTCCTACCATGTGCCAGGCAGTGTGCTAAGCATTGGAAGCACAAAGAAAGGAAAAAACAAACAAACCCCAAAACAACCTCCCCCAAAATAGTCTCTGCTTTACAGGAGCTCAAAATCTTACGCAGACAACCTTGTACAAACAAGACTTCATTCACAACGAGTAAACAAACCCCTTTATGAAGTATCATCCCCCCCAAACTGTTCATTTATTTGCACTGGTGGGTGGAGGAGGACGGTGGCCACATTTATTAGCCAAAACCTTAATTATCAGTCACCGCTTTAATAAGGAATCATTTGATGACCAAATAAGAGCAAGAAAATGGATCGGTTGACGTGGCACGAGACTTGTATGGGGTCGACAAGTTCAGTCTCTCTCTCAATCAGTGGAGAAATGGAGAGCTAGATAGTGGGGGCGGACCAGGGTTCAGATCTAGGTGAGAAATCCATTCCTGTATTCTCCATAAAGCCATCCGACCTCTCACAAGTACAAGAACAATCAGCCAGTCTGATATTGACATTGACCACTGTGATCAAGGAGGATTTAGTCATTTTTCCATGTTTTATGTCACTTCCTTCAAGGCTTCCTGGATTTTCTTCCTATTCATCTCTCCTTATGGAGTAGCAAAATCATAGCTGAAAGTGACCTCTAAAGCCATCTAACCCCATCCTATCCATTTTAGATGAGGAAACTGAGTCCTGGATGGATGAAGCTTTTATAGGACCATAGAGAAAGTCAGTGGGAAAGCCAATATTTAGACCCAGGCTCTTTGATTTCCATAATAGTACTTTTTGCCTGCAATATTCCATCCCATTTATAATGCAGTAAAATTTTTTAGCTTTTCCCCAATTGCTGGGTATGTATTTTGTTTCTAGTTTTTTGTTTTCACTAATAATGCTGCTACAAATAATTTGACACATGCGGACTTTCAATGGGTTTCTGGAATAATGGGTCCCAAGGGTTGGATCTCTGGGCCTTTGGGTGTTGATGAAGCTGATGTCCATCTCCTGATGGTCAGTGAAATGCAGGCTGACCCCTGACTCATAATCAATGGCCTCACCATGTTTGTTGCCCAACAGACCACATAAATGTTGTGGGAGCTCCAGAGCAACTTCTCAAGGCTAGAATCCTAACAAAGAGACCAGAGCAGAATGAAAGGAGCAATGGCTGTGAGTCGGTCAATCCATCCCATAGCCAGAGCTCCCTCCCCCTTCCCTCTCATCACTTAACATTCCCAAAACAAGTTTTTGTTTTTCTTTTCCTTTAATACTCTGGTGGTTTCAGCTATAGTCCAGGGATTCTTGCCTTTTTCTTGAAGTTGTGAGAAGTCCTGTGGCTTTATGGAGAGAGTACAGTAATCGATTTCTCACCTAGATTTGAATCTTGGTTCTCTTACTATTTCATTGTCAAACTTTTTACAAGTTATTTCTCTGGACTTCCAATTCTCCTTCGATTAAGTGAGAGAGCTATACTTGACCACCCAGTACGAGTGTCTTGTCTTGGAAATCCATGATGCTATCACCAAATTGCTCTCAGTTGGAATGATCCCTTATGAAAGTGGTGATCAGTGAATAAGGTACTTATTATTATATTATACTTAGGGATAAGCCCCATCCTCCTCCACCCACCAATGGCATTTTATAAAAAGGTTCCAGTCAAGTCCCGATAAACATTATGGAGCCACTGGCTAGAGTTTTTAATAGTGGAGAGTGGGTTCCTTCTTTGTCAGACCAGCTCCGAGAATGACTTAGATGGTCCATAGAGATGGTGGTTGACTGAAGGAAGGGGAATTGGATTGGTTATCCTCTCAGTTTCTTTTTTGGTCAAGATATAGATCATATGAGCGTTTGTTCCAAGAGACATCTTTAATGGAAGTGATGTTTTCAGTTTGGGGGAATGAGAAAATGAAGGAAAGCCAGTTCAGAGCAGTGGGTGCTTTCTGAGTCAAGTGCAAGGTCTTGGGGCATCTGCTCTGAATGTTTCTTGGTCTTGGATTCGGGGATCTAGAGAATGGAGGTTCTCTCCTTACAGTAATGACCAGAATTGGAGGGGAAACAGCTAGTCTCCTGCCTTTTCTTCCTAGCTCTATAGGTAAATATCTTTTTAAATATATATATATATATCTTTTAATATTTAGGGACAGAGCATGAGGGATAATCCAGTAGCTCCCGAAGGAGTTAGAAAATGGAGTCCAATGAAACCATTCTGCAGACAATCTCCCCGAGATGTGATTGCTATTGTTCTGGAGCTCTGATTGCTCTTGCAGGGAGGGGTTCATTGAATTAGATAAAAAACAAAAACCAAAACAAACCTTCCAAACTCAACAGGTAACTTCCAAGAGGAAAACCAGAGGAAACAGTCATCCCAGGCCCTCTTCATGGTTCCTTAAAGAAGGAACCATTTCCAGGCATTCTGAATATAGGGACAGCCAAGGTCAGAGCCGTAGCAAATGTTGGAAAAATCCTGGAAAATGAGTTGCAAAGTGTCTCCCCTTTTGGCTTATGGGTTAAAGAATGGTTTCCTTTCAGGGACAATGGGCCAACAGCAGCTTGACTCCATCCTGAAGGAGTTTTTCTCTAGAATTAGATTCAAAAGATAAGGTGGTTTTTTCAGCCAGGAACAAACATAGATTCATTGATTATTTCCTCTTTGAAAATGATCCAGCTCCTGGGTCCAAGTCTCTCCGCCTTCCCCCTTATTCATTTTGTTAAGTTCCAAATTTTATGAAACTAATTTCCATTGAGCTATAAACTAATATGCTATGAAACATACATTAAAGCTTTGGACTTAATGTGGAATCTCACGGTTGAAAGGATCATCTGGTTCGATATAGACTGAAACAAGAAGCTCTTTTTTCATTAGCCTTTGCTAGTAGACTTCTAGTGAGATCAAATCTACCAATTCCTGCCGCAGCAACCCCTTTGTCCAACTCTCTGGAGTAGGGAGTTTTTTTCCTGATGTCATGCCCAAATTTGCTTCACTTCAACATGTAGTCCTTTCTCCTGGTTCTGTCTTCCAGTGCCAAGTGGAACAAGCAATCAATCAAACCAACATTTATTAAAAATTTATGATGTACCGTGTACTATGCTGAGCGCTGGAGGACAAAGAAAGGCAAAACCAAAACCAAAACAAAACAGAAACCAGTCTCATCTTTTACAGAGCCCACAGTACCAGCACAGGGCCAACACGCAAACGGCTATGTACTGATGAGAGCTACAAACAACTATGTACAGATGAGAGCTACACAAAACACAGAGGAAATGCACCAGCATTGAGGGAGATGGAGAAAGACCCCTGTAGAAAGTGGGGACTAAATAAATATAATGGAACGGTTCCATATCATCAGAAATTGTGAATTTGAAGAATTCAGAAAAATAACTGGAAAGGCTGTTGTGTACTTATTTAGAATGAACAGAACCCCTGTGTTATTTCATCTTCCGCATGAATACTCCTCAAATACTGGAAAGCAGTTCTTCCCATGAAGGTTTCCTTTGTCTAGATCACACTTTACCAGTTCCTTCACCCAGTCTTCCTACTAGAGAAGCTCAAGGTCCAAGGTGATCTTGATCGCCCACTTTGCTCTTGATCCTTATTGATTTGTGGAGCCACAGGGATGGTTCACAACTGTTAGCCGCATTCTCAGTGAAAAGCCTTTCAACTCCATGAGATTTGTTTAAATCCTCATTTCGATAGGATTGATGAATAATTGACAAATGGGTTTTTTAGGGTTTTAGATCAATGGGTTCCTGAAAATTTGGTGAGCTACTAGTAATGATAACTTTTTATTAAAGGCTACTTTTATGTGGTTGTTAAGTAACCCTCAAAATTGGTATTAATACAGTGTGTTTGAAGATACTAAATTGCGTGGATGAATACGCCGAGTTCTACAACTCCAGGCTTGTCATGGACAGCAGAAGCTAGTTAGTTCAGCCAAAGCCATCTCTTAATGAGCACTCATTTCTCACGCTCATGTTGAATGCTGGGACCTGTGTGGAAGACACATAGAAAAGTCAGATGGTCCCTGTATTCCAAATGCTTGCATTCTATTGGGGGGAATGCAATGGACACATTCACATAAAAAAAAAAGATGAGTATAAATAAATAGAATACCATGTAATTTTTTGGTGGGTGGTATCGCTAGCAGCATGGGTGAGCAGGAAAGTCCCCAGTGTAAGAGATGATACTTCAGTTGAAATTTGAAGGAAACAGGGTATTCTAAGAGGGGGAAATGAGGAGGGAGATGGAGGGCATTGCCTGCACAAAAGTGCAGAGAGAGGAAATAGAATATCGTGTGTGAGGAGCAGTGTTAAGTCAAGTTTGACTGGGCTTAGGAGTGCATGAAGGGAACTGATGTTAAACTAGGGGGGAAGGGATTCAAAATCCCTCAAAACCCATCCTTCTCCCACATGCTACAGTGGATAGAGTACTGAGCCTGAAGTCAGTAGGACTTGAGCTCAAATGTAGCCTCAGATGTCTACTGGTTGTAGGATCCTGAACGAGTCATTACATCTTCTGCCTCAGGTTCCTTGACTGTACAATAGGGATGATAATATCACCTACCTTGTGAGGATCAAATGAGTTAATACTGATGTGCGTGGTATGTAGTAGGTGCTGCATAAATGCTTATTTCTTTCCCCCTCCTACACCTTCCATTCCCTCGTTTCCCCCATATAGTCAGCAATCTGGTGACATGGACCTTGTTGCCTTCCTCTCTTGAGCCACTCCATCCCGTGCCTTCTTGTTGACGGTCTTCCACTCCGGGAATGTTGTCCCTCTGGAGCTCTCCTTCCAGATCCTCTGGCTTCCCTCAGGTCTTCCATCCTGCCTTGCAGAAAAGCCTTTCCTCATTCCTCTGGTTCTGGCACCTTCCCCGATGCTCGTTCCCAATTTATCCTCACTGCAGCTGCAGAGACACCTTGTCTCTCCTACTAGACTGTAACTTCCTTGGCGGGGGGATAGGGACTTCTTCCACCTTTCTTTGTATTTTCAGCACAACACCCAGAGACTCATGGATGCTCTTTGGAGCTCGTATTTATCAGTTGGAACTGAGTCAGAGAGTGTCCTGGCTTTGGGCTTCCCCTGTGATAAAATAATACCAAATCAACAGAAGGAGAATTCCAAGTAATCTCCTCTAAACTTGGAAAATTGTGGATGAATGTAGCCCTGAGGGGCCGTCATGGAACCTACAGACCCCTTGGTGGTGTTCAGGAATCGATCTTCCAGGGGGAGCATTTAATAAGGATTTATTGTGTGTCAAGGATAGAAGGGCCAAGGCGCAGGGATTTTGTTTGGATGGGCCTTGATGAAGTGAACACCAACAGGCTGGAACTTTCTTCACAAGGAAGGCCTGCTAAGCCCCTGGGATTGCTCAGAGGAGCAGGATCCTTGAGTGACCCAGCCTGGCTAGCCATCCCTGCCCACTTTCACCTTCTGGACCCATTCCGTTTTGGGCTGGATTTGATTCCTCACCTTAGAAGGCAGGATTGATTCTTAGCCCAACTGGACCCAAGGTGAGGCTCATCCCAAACTGAGCTCTGCTTCCCAATGGTCCTCCCAGTTCCAGAGGCATCTTTGTCTCAGCTCCCTCATCCTCACATCCCTTCCATGAGAACTCCTTGTAATTCTTCCTCTGCAAAGGCTTTGTCATCCATCTCTTTCCCCTTCCCCATGGTAGTTACTCCTCATTTCTCAGTCCCCTTTCCTCCTCTCACCCATTTTGTTCTCTTTAAATCACAGCTATCAAAATAACATCCCTAGGGCAAACTTTGGACTGGGTTATTCCTCTGCTCAAGTACCTTATTTGACTCCCTATTGTCTCATGAATAAAATAGAAACCTTTTAGCCTGGAGTTACTCCCAAGCTTCTTATCACTGCTAAAGAGTGTAAGTGTTTCCTGAATTGACTTGTAGTTAGTTAGAAGAGAAAGGAGACACATTGGGCTAAGGGTTAGAGGTCAGAAAGATCTGCCCAGAGAAAATGGGTCCCTAACCTTGGATGCCATTTCCAGACTGAGCTCAAGTCTAGATTTCTGGGAATCCCGGTTGAGTTAGACCTCTTATTCTTCCTGGTTAGCATTATTTGCATCTTATTTAATTCGTGTATTTTTTTCTCCCACTCATCGCATCTATTTCAGCCATTTTCTATATCACCTGCCACACTGCTGGTATTTAATAAAATATATCTTTAAATTGTTTACTCCCCCTTGTGAATAAAAATCCAAATTAGGCTTGCGAAGTGTAGCCCCAGTAGAAAGTGTTTGGGGACCTGATGCAAGTGAAGAGATAGGAATGATTTGTAATTAACATAGCAATTATTTCCACATAAAAGGAGGCTTCCGAGGTATTTGAGCTCTTTTGAAAGTGGTTTATGCTTTTCGTATGCTAAACACTCATCCTTTCTGTACACTCTTAATCTGTGCTGTTTGTTGAAGAGTTTGTTAAGCAGAGCCAAACTTTCCCCCAAACTCCTTTGCAGACGGCCACAAATGAGGCTGAATCCCACTCTCCCGCCTTAATGAGATTTCAGGGTATTTTCTTTTCTCCCCTCTGATCTGGGAAAAGCCTTCCTCCGCCCCAATCTGATGGGAATTGAGAGTAGCTTCACTCGGGCCTGGATTGGATTAATGGAGATGAAACTGGGTTGGTTTAAGTATTGGAATAGGCAAGTAGCTCAATCCCCTGAGGTACCTGTTGATGCTCTTTGGGGGAAGATTGGAGGAGACCTGAGGTTGAATTTTGGCCACAAAACAAAGCAATGAAACTCAAGGTATGGTGGAAAATGCGTGGAGAAAGCATGGAGCGGTGACCACGTGGGCAGGTCAAAGGATAAGTGTGTATGGAGAGGGATGAAGAGAAGCTTCTTGTGGACCTTTGCTTTGATCTGTGTCCAGAAGAAATAAGTGTAGTGAAATGATGGTCTGGGCAGAGTACAGGGGAAGTGCTGCATTGGTTTGGGGGCGTCATAGTGCTGGAAGCACCAAGACGCCTTCCTGAGTTTGAATCTGACTCCAGACATTTAGCTGTATCACTCTGGACAAATCTCTTGGTCCTGTTTGCCTCAGTTTCCCCATCTGTGAAATGAGCCAGAGAAGGAAATGGTAAACCATCCCAGTATCTTTCCGGAGAAAATCCCAGCTGGGATCATGAAGAATAGGATGCAGTGAAAAATGACTGAACTTAGCAAAAACAACCCCACCAGTTTTGATCTGGTCGGTGCCAAAAGCAAAGAGCCCAGGGTCCTTTCTTACTACCTCCCTCACCAAAAGAGCTTAAGAGAAAAGGCTTCCTTTGTGGATAAATCAACAAATCAGCACTTATTTAGTGCCTACTATGTGTTGAGATGGCTTCATTAGGGATCAGTGGGCATTTATTAAGAGCCTGCCATATACTATGAAAGGTAACTTACTTGAAGGTCAATCAGTGAATATTTAATAATGTTTACTGTGTGCTTTCAGAGATGTCTTCCTTGGGAACTGAATGATCAGTGTGCTTTTATTAAGTGCCTACTATATGCTCTGAGAGGTGACTGATTTGGACATCAATCAGTAATCTTAAGGTGGATTCTTAGAGATGTCTTCCTTGGAACTGAATGATCAGTGTGCTTTTATTAAGTGCCTACTATATGCTCTGAGAGGTGACTGATTTGGACATCAATCAGTAATCTTAAGGTGGATTCTTAGAGATGTCTTCCTTGGGAACTGAATGATCAGTGTGCTTTTATTAAGTGCCTACTATATGCTCTGAGAGGTGACTGATTTGGAAATCAATCAGTAATCTTATGGTGGATTCTCAGAGATGTCTTCCTTGGGAACTGAATGATCAGTGTGCTTTTATTAAGTGCCTACTATATGCTCTGAGAGGTGACTGATTTGGACATCAATCAGTAATCTTAAGGTGGATTCTTAGAGATGTCTTCCTTGGGAACTGAATGATCAGTGTGCTTTTATTAAGTGCCTACTATATCCTCTGAGAGATGACTGATTTGGAAATCAATCAGTAAGCTTACTGTGGATTCTCAGAGATGTCTTCCTTGGGAACTGAATGATCAGTGTGTTTTTATTAAGTGCCTACTATATGCTCTGAGAGGTGACTGACTTGGAGATCAATCAGTAAGCTTACTGTGGATTCTCAAAGATGTCTTCCTTGGGAACCAATAGAGCAGGATGCATTTATGAGAGATGGCTTCCTTGAGAAACAATCAGTAAATATTAAGTTTCTACTATATACCAGGCCCTGGGCTGAGCATTGGGGATACAAAGGCAAAGGTGAAGCAGTCCCTGACCTCGGGGCTTCCATTCTAATGGAGAATATTACATACCTATGTAAAATTATACATAGGAGATATACATAAAGGTAATTGTATGAGAAAGGACGCAGAAAGTCCGTGAGAACAATTATTTATCGATTATGGATCAAATGGCCCCTTTTATTCAAGATCAATTAGTAAATCAATAAGTGATTATTAAATGCTATGAGAGAGTATGAAGTTAGTACTATACTACTATATTACTATACATGTAGCATGTATATATGTGTGAATATTATGCTATACTATACATGCCACATATGTATCATAGTATATATACTGTATATACTATGTATCTATTATACTATAGTATATACTATATATACTGTACAGCATATATTCTACTATATACAATATATATAGCATGTATATATGTGTGTATACATATATTTTATATTATGTATGTGCAGCCTCATTTAAATATATACATGCTTATATGTATATGCATGTATGTGTATATAATATTTTATTATAGTGTATATGTAAAATAACAGGGCTTCTCCATGGAGCCCTTGGTTATCTGCCGCCATGGCGCTGTCCCCCCATCCCCCAGTTACCATGCGGCTTTTTCAGCGTCCTACACTGGAAGTGAAGGCCGGCTGCCTGTGTCTCAGTCCTCCCAGAGCCTGGGACTCCACGAGGGGTGTCGTGTACTTGAGTGAGGACTCCATCCTCAGTGTTTCTGGTTTTCCCACTTCTCTTTGAGGCTTTCAGAAGGATGGAGGCTGGACCGGGTGCTCGTCATTGTGGTGTGGGTGACAGGAGGGAGAAAGAGCAGTGGGAGTTTTAGGACAGAGATTGGGGTTAAGCTTGGGGGATTTAGCTGAATGGCTGGCTGGCTGGCTGTTGAGGGAGCCCCTGGTCTGTGCAGAGCTGCAAAGCTTTGGGGGGAGTGGGGATCCTGGGCTGGGATGTGACAGAGAGGAAGGTCTGAAACCCGGGGCAGAGACAGGGCTGCCTGAAAGGGGGTGGGGGGAGGATTTGTACTAAGTTATTTTCCTACACGCAAGCCGCTACCTGTTACTTTTAGGGGGACTTCCTTACTAATAAGGGTGTTGGGCTTCGTCCTGGGAGGAAGGAGCCCTGGCAGATGGGGGTCTCTGAGGAGCACCCATGGAGAGCGAGCATTGCTAGGGCTGATGGGGCAAGAGGCAGCCTGCTGGCTGAGGGAAGTGGAGACCCCTTCCCTGGGGGTTGGATTCCCTCTGCCTGCCTTCTGGGTGCCCCCAATTCAGGTGCTTAAAGGGGAACCCTCTGTTCCTCCAGCTTGTCCAGCTTTCCCTGTGTGCTGCTCACCCTAAGGGTTACTCGGGGCATTGCCCCCAATCTGTTGTCTCCACAGGGGCATAAATAGGGTCAGGCCAGCTACTCCCAGCAGCCCAGGCAATGTCACGTTGACAGGCCAGTGGACACTCCCTTCCACAGAGCATGTCTGCTGGGAATACAGTATCCAGGGATCATTTACATGCTATGGGATATTTCTAGGGAGGGACTGAAGGAGCCCATGCTGGAAAAAGGGCAAACACAAACAGGGTCATCGAATTTCAGAACTGGAATGGATCTTCTTAGTCCTGGAGAGTCCGAGAACTCACTTCCCAGGTCACTGAGATCGTTCAGATAGTGGGTGAACCCCCAGATAAAATCAATTGCTGCTGCCTTCCCTCCCTTTCTTCATTTGTCTTCCTTACTTTTGCCATTTCCCAGTATTCTCTGCCCTTTCCCCTGCCTTTAGCAAACATTCTCATGGATCAAAGCAAGACCAACCAAGTCATTAACTTTGAACCAAGTTATCACTCTTGGTCCCATCTTTGGAACTTCCCCAGCCGTAGTCGGTCATGTCCCCAAGAATAGACGGCCGGCCATTCCCGTGTCTGTATCTAGGGGTTGAGAGGGGTTTCCAGTGTTGGACTTTTAATTTTCAGCTCTGTGAAGGTAGTCACTCCTGATTTGGCCTCCTTCACTCTGGAACCATTCAGAGATGGCTTCTCTCAATCCTCATTCACAGCAGTCTGAGACACAAGTCCAGTTATTCACTGAGGGCCAAGCCCCCGGTCAACAGGCTCTTGTTTTGTTTCTGATTCTTTGCTCCGTTCTGCTGTCAATAGTTTCAGGGAACTGCTCTTCTGGATGGATTTTTTTCTTCATTCTATAGTCAGTCAACACTGACT
Source organism: Antechinus flavipes (assembly GCF_016432865.1). NCBI lineage: Eukaryota > Metazoa > Chordata > Mammalia > Dasyuromorphia > Dasyuridae > Antechinus > Antechinus flavipes. The sequence goes on along the minus strand of NC_067400.1, from coordinate 7,840,818 downwards.
TCCCTGTCCAGACCCCCAGAGAGGCAAAACTATGGCTCCTGCCTCAAGGAGCTTTGCTTCTAGTGGGAGAGACAACATACAAACAACTGTGTGTATACATAGTTCCATCCAATAATTACCCATCTATCCACCATCCATCCATCAGTCCATCTCTCTACCATCCATCCATCTACCTATTTATCCATCTTCCTACCCCCCATCCAACTATCTCCACTATCCAGTGTAAATGAAAGGGACTATCAGGAGAAAGGTCCTTCCCTGTGGCTAATAAAAATGTTTCCAGGTGGAAAAAATTAAGTTTATATGGAGCTACATTGGTACTGAGGGAAGACTGCTACATTCTCTGTCATTCACTTCCTATATGAATTCTGCCTCAGTTTATTCTTCTGTATAATGGGATGTTTGCTTTGATGTTGCCCGATGGGCCTTCCAGCTCTTGCACTCTGATCCTTTCCTTCCCATGCTGTCACCAGGAGGAGAGAGTTAGAGCTAGGCTGGACACCTGTCTCAGCAGAAGATGCTTTTGTTGCCGGTTAGGACTTTATTTTGGCCCATGTGTGTCTTTGTCCCCTTTTCCCTTGTGACCCGATGCTCATTTTTTGTGATCAGGGTATCTGTGTGTGTGCCAGGGGAGGGGCCTAGTGTAAGGAATAAGAGAAGGAGAGGTGGTGGTCACAGCCTCCCAGGAGCTCTGCCGAAAAGCCCTCGACAGGGTGGCTTAGGTTTCCCGGTAGCCTCTCCATGGTGCCCACAGAGCACAAGGAACACATCAAAGCCGCCCGAACACTTCCTTTAAGCGCAAGGAAGCATGTCCCTTCTGTCATCACAGGGGAGTCTGGGCTGTGAATCATACCCACTTTGTGACCCAGAGGAAGAGCTTGCGGCTCCCTTCGTACCCACTTCCCAGGCTGGGGGCTCAGAGCCAGCTAATTTTTCATGTTCACTGATGGCTTGTCAATATTCTCCACCTAATGGTTCAAGTGGCTGTTTGCTTGTTCTCGCCGCCTTGCTGCGAGCACTGGACCAAAGGGCAGCGGGCCATTTTGGGGGAGCTAGGGAGTCTAAAGGAAAGGATAGTCAGAAACCTTGGATGTGAACAGAGGGATTTCCACAGTTTTTGTTTTACAAGTGAGGAAACTAAAGTTGAAAGAGGTTGCGTGACTTTCTGAGTCATGCACTGAGGAAATGACTGAAACGGTATTCACACTCAGGTCTTTCTGACTCCAAGATGTTTGGTGAGGAAAAGGATCCAGTCTTTGTTTGAAGACCCCCAAGGAAGTGGAAGTTACTGCCTTCCTAAGTGACCTTTTCCATCTTTAACAATTATCCATCCATCCATAATAATTATCCATCTATCCACCATTCATCCATCAATCCATCCATCTACCTATTTATCCATCCTCCATCCCCCTATCTATTTACCCATCTACCCATCCATTCAGCACTCACCTACTCATTCATCTACCATCCATCCATCTTTCATCTCTCCATCCGCTTACCTATCAACCATCCATTTGCCATCCTTCCATTTAACTACCCCGTGACTATATTTTTAAGCATTTCTTTTGTGGCAAGCACTGTATTGTTGTTGAGAATACAAAGATAAAAATGAAAGAGTCTCTTATAACCGGAAACTACATTCTATTGGGGATGGAAAGAGTAACAGAGAAAATAAATACAAGTTTAATTGTTTTTGTTTTTTCCTTTTTGGGTCAAGATCTGTGGTTTATTGGTCTAGGGCACTTCCGGTGGGTGACCTGCGTCCTTCTGCTGATGCAGATTGTCTGTCACCTCTGCAATTTCTATCTTAATGAGATGCCAAGAGTGTTGAGAAGTAGGTGAGTGGTCCAGAGAAAACAGCCGATTTATATCAGAGATGAGGTTAACTCCATCCTGATTCTGAGGTCTGTTCTTTATCAGCAACTCCTACTGCCTTAAAAGCAGGCACCAAAATCTTTGAATACAGAGGAGAAGCAGCTGGGGAAATCGGGGCAGGGTCCCTGCAGGTTGGCTCTAATTACTAGGATGGGTTTCTTGACATTTATCTTTACAGCTAGCTAGGTGATGCAATGGCTAGAGCCCAGGGATTGGTCAGGAAGATTCAGACACTTTACTGGATGTGTGCTCCTTCGTGAGTCTTCAGACCCCTGTCTGCCTCAGTTTCCTCATCTGGGAAGGGGATTATAATAGCACATACCTCCCAGAGTTGTTGTGAGGATCAGAGATTTTTGTAAAAAAGACAGGCTCTCCTTCCCTCCCAGGCTTCTCTGCTCTGAGCTAAACAACACTGACTCCTCCAATTACCAATAATGATTTAAACCCTAGTTTACCTATCTGCAAACAAAATTATCTTTTGTCTCCTTTTTAATTTTTATTGCAAAGGGACATCCTCAGGATAAAAGGAGATGTAAAAACGTTTTGGAAATAAGAATAGTGGATAAGTGCAAGCAAATCTTTTAAATCAATCCTGAAACCTTGAAGTCATCCTTGAATCCTTCTGGTATTGTCGGGGATTGTTTCTTTAATGCTGTCTTGTAGGATGCTCCTTCCTCTTGTATCTTTCCTTGCTGACCCAGGCTCTGGTTACATATATATACATATACATATAGACAGACATACATACTGTAATTGCTTTCCCCAGCTCCTCCTTCCGGCAATATCCCCCCAACCTCTCAATTTCTTCAACATGTCAGAAGCAGATTCGTTTTCTCAAACAGGTTACCTTCCCATTCAAAAGCCATCATTAGCAATAACCACATGGTCTGTATCTGGAGGTCTTATTCTATGTCCAGTGACCCCCAAGGGTCTATGGGAAATTTTTAGAAGGTCAATGAATGGGAGGGGAAATGAGTTCTTTTTCACTAGCTTCTAACTGAAAGTGATAATTTCCTTCCATTTGGAATATATCAAATGGCTTTCTGAGAAGGGGGTCCCCAGGCTTCACACCCCCCTCCCCGCCAAGGGAATTTGTGATCTGAACATTTGTTGAACTGTATTCTAGTCTTACTCTGTAACTGATTCTCTATGGAGTCCAAGAAAAGATATTTGGGGGCTCAGTTTCCTCATCTGTTTCCTCTGCCTCTGTTGATACTTATTCTGTGACCCTGAACGCTCAGTTTTTCTGAGCCTTGGTTTCTCCATCTGTAAAAAGAAGGGCTCAGACTTGATTGTTAATTTAAGTGGGATTGCCCCTTGATTGGGCAGGGTGGACCCTCATTAGGACATTTTGAGGCTTTTCTTCTTGAATCATAAGCACTATCTCTACCAGACTTCATGGATCTCAGAACAGAGGTGCAAGAAGCTTCTTGTTTCCCTGGAAGCAGCGTTAGAGATGATGAGGATGAGTAAGGACCGAGCCCAGAGGGATGTGACTCGTGAACCATGATCCCGGCATGAAAGGCAAGGTACAAGACGGTAGCAATTTCCTCCCTCCTCCTCCATCTCCCTCCCCCTTCCGAAACCCTCGGTACTGAACAAATTCACTCTTTGTTCTCTCTGATGTTTCATTTAAAGAAATCTGATTTGAGATGTCAGAGAGGACCAATTTCCCCAGTGGCTCTGAAGGTCTCTCCTTCCCCCACTTTCCAGTCTAAGCTGACCCTGAGCCCACTGGACAGATGGTCCTTGGGGCCTCTAACTGGAAACTGGCCCATTGAGTCTTTCCAAGAGCCATTTCCTCTTTCTCCCAGTTGGCTTTTTTTTTTTTTTTTTGTGGGAGGGGGCTCATCCCAAAGCGCCTGACAAAGTTCTAGCTTCATGTGCGTTGTGTGTGCGCACATTTCTTACGTGCGTCTGTGAGGAGTTTGTGTTATTATGGGTTCAGGCAGCCGTAACCATGGTGAAGGGACCTATCACACAGCATTTTTCTGAGTCAGTTTAAAATGCTGACAATTAAATATACCGTACTCTTTTAAGAGATCCATCAGTCTCTCCCGTTGCCATGGGGACCGGAGTATATTTAGAAATGTGACAAGTACATGGAGTTCAATTGCACTTTTGCCAAAACATAGTTTTGCAGCTAAAATTGAATTTCCTGATTGAAGATCCAAGGGCTGTTAGGGCCAGGCTCATTTCTATATGTTATTTGGGGCACGCAGATGAGATCGGTCTATTCAATTCAGGAGATCAACCATTATCGGGCTCAGAAGGCACCGACACAAAGCAGCGACATGTACGGTTCCATTTGGAGAAACCAAAGAGATGCACCCCTGCTGCCGTTCCTGGAAAGGCTGCCCGATTTCTCCAGAGCATAGTTTGGGGGCCTTGTTCCTATTCACCCCCAGATCTCAGCTAGGCAGGAAAACTGGAATCCATAGCAGAACACTGACTCGGGAGCAGAACTCGGCATCAAAGTCTCATTGCCCCAAGAGCTTCCACCAAATGGGGCATTTCCCCAAGGAGCTGCCCCTATGTAGAAAGGTGGGGGGCTATGGAAGTGGAACATTGCCTCCTTGGGACGTAGTTGTCCCTTCTGATGCTACAGCTCCCACCCTGAGACCCAGAAGTCATGACTTCCGAAGCCCCACACTCCCACCCCATTTTTATTAAGAGCACTATCATCCTGGATTTCTCCCTCTGACTCCCTCACCTACAAACAGCTGGGAAGTCATGTTTCTACCTCACAATGCTCCTCCCCTACATCTCTTTCTCTGGATTCATAAGACCACTATCATGCTAGCTTGTCACTAGAGCTGGTGATCTAGCCTCCCCACCTCTGGTCCCTATTGCTCTGGACCGTTCTCCACACAGCTGCTGATCCTATTGCTTTTCTGTTCATAAAGCCCCAGTGGTCCTCTCTTGCTCCTAAAAGTTTTTTGTTATCCATTTAAAGCTCTTTAGAAGAAGCCAGGTGGCTGAATTTTAAGTCAGGAAGACCAGTATAGATATGGCCTCAGACACTTAAGTTACCCGATGGGATGCTAACTCCTTAAGGGGCAGGGACTATTTCTTTATGGCTTAAAAAAGTAGGTGCTTGATAAATGTTTGTTGATTGATGGATTGAAATCACAGTGATGTAAAACAAATCAATTAAACATTAAAATGGAACCTAATTAATCAGTTCTCCCCACTGTCACCTGCTCAAATGGGAAAACCATATTCTTATCTGAGTGGGACTCTGCCTCTTAAAACTCTCTCGATTCTTCTCCTCTCTAATTGCCTTCTGGGTTTGGATGGAGGTGATTGGAGGTGGAGTGGATCATCCTGCTTTTTCCCATCCTCTCCTCTTGGGCTTGACTTAGATTGTCCTCCCTTCTCTATACACAGTGTTGGCTCTAATAGACTCCTTTTGGAGTTTGCTGAGGGCTCAGGGCTTATTAACCAGCATTTATTATGAACCTAAGGTGGGCTAAGCACAGAGCTACAAATGGATTTGATTTTCAGTGACGAGGTCAGGGAGGAGCCTTTTTCTGCATGGAAGCCAGATGCCCCAACTGAAGACAATTTGAGGGCTGTTTGAAGGAGCTTTTGTGCAAAGCTGATCTCTCTCTCCTAGTGTCTTTTCCACAGGGAAAAAGGCAAAAGGAGGAAGAGTTTCTTTACTAAAGCTTTTTAGAACCAGGAATAAAGAGGATTGTTGCTGATTGATTCAGGTGTCCAAAGTCAGGGGGAGGAAGGCTCTTTTGCTGTTCCAGGCTCCAGAAATGCTTCTTCAGGAGTTTCTGTTATCTTAGAATTTCTTTAGTGTTTGCCTTAGAGCAATCACAACAAGCTCTTAGGAAACCTGAGGAAGGACTGTTTGTTCCCAAGAAGACTGATCCCAAGATCTGGCTCCTGTGGGAGACAAAAGGGAGTTTCTGGGCCTTCTGATCCAAACTCACCATTTTTATAGATGAGGAAACAAATAATTTGCCCAAGATCATAGGATCAATCATGGAATCATAGATCTTGACCTGGAAGGGAACTCCATTTAGTGTTCATTTTTTCTCTCACCATCCTCTTATTGAAAAAATAAAATGCTCTTGGAACAAGTATGAATAATCAAGCAATAGACATTCCCACATTGTTCATGTCCCAAAATATCTACCAGTGCAAGCCGAGTCAGAAGCATTTATTATCACCTACTGTGTGCCAAGGATACCAAGAAGGTGGGGGAGTCCCTCTTTTCAAGGAGCTCACAGTCTGAAGGGAGAGACAATGTGTAAATAACTAAATGCAAATAAAATACATGCAGGACACACTGGAGATCATCTCCAAGGGACTGACTGGCAAAGGCTTTTTGTAGGTGGGATGTTAGCTGAGCCTTGAAGGACATCCAAGAAAACAGGAGAAGCTGAGGAACAGGGCAGGCATTCCACGTAGGGAGACAGTGAAGATCCCCAGAGTCTGATTAAAAATGTATCTTGTTCAAGGAGGTCAGTGTGGAAAGATGGGAGGGGGTTGGGTTATGAAATACTTTAAAAGCCAGTAGAGGCGTGTCTCAGTCTACCCCTGAATCTCTTGCCTTCTGTCAAGATGGCACCATCAAAATTGTCCTCAGCATCCATTGCTATTTTAATTCTCCTTGTACACAGAAGGAAACTGAGGTCCAGAAGGGTTGTTGAATAATGTGGTTAGGAACTGGAAAAGACCCGAGAGTTGATCCAGTTGAATCCCTTTTACTTGGGGAGGAGACAGGCCGACAATTTTCCCTAAGTGCTATTGGTCAGAGGTGAGATTTGAACTCATTGTCTTCCACAACCAAAGTCTCTTTTTCCTATGCTCTCCTGGTGGTTAGGCGCCTAGTGATTTTCTTTCTGATCCTTATGAATCTTAAAAGTGGTTTCTGGTTTTAAAATTGGATAATTGGTTAATGCTTATTTATTATTATTCAAAAGTTAGATAATAATAAAAACTAGGTAATTATCTACTTTTGTTATTGTAATTAGGTGGGAGGGAGCACGATTGCTTCTGAGCTTCTCTGGAATCCTCACTCATCTCCTTTGACAGTCTACTCCATTTGGTTCTTAAAAAAACAAAAACAAAAACAATTTCTCTCCAGCCCTTCCCTTCCCAGGGTGTGTGATCTTCCTTCGCTAGGACTCCCAGTCTTGCACCTTGTTTGATTTTAAATGCTTTTCTGAGAGCTCACCCCCTGCTGTCTTTGGGGCTTCTCTGATCAGAACATGCAGGGTCCTCTTTAAGGGGACAGAATGAAGTTGGCTGCTGATCGTTGGCCAGATTATTGCTCCTCCTCCCTGGTACTGTCCAGGACCTAGAAATCCTTCTCTAGCAGGTCCTCTGCTCCTCCCATCTAGCTTCCTATCCTTAGATAGGAAGGCCTGGGGTAATCCTTTCCATACTTGCATTTGGGATTCCAGAAGCTATCAGCTCTTATGTAAATTTGTTTAAATGTCCTTTCTGTTTGCTCTCAGATCCTCACTCTTGGGATGTAAATATTTGGAGGTGGAGAGCCTACTGGCTTTTCCTTTCTCTGGGAAAGCTGATTAAATCAATCAACAAGCATTTATAAAGCACCTACTAAATGCTGGGCTTTGTTCTAAATCCGAGGATTACCTAGAATAAAGTAGGACAGCTGCAGGCTTTCTGGAGCTTCTTTCTTGTGTTTCCTCCATCACTTCCCCTGTCTTTGCTTAAAGGGAAGGTAGCAATGGGGTAGCCAAGCTAGGTCTGTCTAGAGCTGCTGAAAATGAGGAAATCATTGACTCACAGCTGTGAAGTTCACCAGTGAGCATCTTTACTTGGCGCCCTGATCATGCACAATAAAGGCTTGTGATGGTTTCATCTCAGATTTTGGTCTCCTTGCTTTTCTGTGTTCGCCCAGAGCTTAGAACATAGAATAAGCCCCTTAATTAGTTCTCAGCTCATTTCTAGCAGAGGAAGCCCAAGATGGGAGGGGACATGTCCAGAGTCTCCCAGAGAGCCACGATTTGGCTGCCTCTGTCTCCCCAGAAGCCTTCCCCATGGCTGATGCTGGGGGATCCTTACTCAGGTAGGGTTGGGGGATGAAAGGCTGAAGGTCTTTTTGTGAATGTCACCTCCTCCACACCAATTGCAAATCTTCTCTCCCTCCCCAGCCTACCTTAAAATCCAGAAAGAGCCAGAGAGAGCTCTGGTCCCCCAGTGCTGAACAAATAAATGCTCTGTGAGTCAGTGTGCTGTGACAGCTGCAGGTGAGAATGGCAAAGGCTAATGAAGGTGTTGGGGGAGGATTGGCTGACTAGCAGAAGTCCATAAGATCTTGATAGTCAAAAAGATTCATTAACCACCTACTATGTGCTAAGTCCTAGGAGAATAAAGGGGAAAAAAAAAAATACAGAACCTTCCCTCCTGGAGTTTATAATTTAATGAACTTGTATCTTGAAGGGGCTTTTGCCACTTTCACTCTCTCCTCCTACTTTGGGACAAAAAAAAAAAAAAAAAAGAGAAGGAAAATCCCTTTTATCTTTGATAGCTCTTCCCCTACGCTCCTTCATCTCCCCCCTGAGACTTCTCTTCTCCAGACTAAACGTCCTCAGTTCCTTCAGCAGCTCTTGTTCACATAGATTTCCTGTCATTCCCCCCTTTGCTGCCTCAGACACTCCAGCATCTCAGGGAAGAAAAGGGAGAGCATTATGCAAGTATAATCCATGGCTACTGAAGCTGATGATACAGGCTAAAAAAAGGGGGGCTAAAAAACCTTTGGACTCGGAATTCAAAAGCCCAAGGTCTCCTCTGGAAGAATGCTGAATCTAGACAATAGGTACCTGCCCAGTTACATAATAAAATAGACAGAAAACAGGAAAATCACAATAGCTGTCATTTATACAATGCTTTAATAAGGTTTGAAGAGGCTATTACTTTAGTTATTGGTGTCTCACAACCTTGCAAGATATGTGTTTTATTGTCCCCATTTTATAGATGAGGAGACTGAGGTTAATAACTCTGAAAGTACTTACAAAGTAGTTACAGGGCAGTGAGTTGTCCAAATATGTAGAAACTACTGAGCTTTTCTGTGCCTCAGTTTTTGTTGTTGTTGTTGTTTGTTATTTTGCTTTTTTCATTTCAAAAAGAGGATTATACATGATTTCTCAAATCACTTTTTATTTTAAAAGTATATGATTTTAGAACCTAGAACCTATGATAAGGAAAGTCAATGGGACACTGAATATTTGACTCTGGTCTGATTTCTTCTGATTTTACCTACAAAATTAAGGGGTGGAACTGGATTGTTTCCCCATTTAATTCATCAATAGGATAATTGGGAGGTGGTGGTGGTGGGGCTTGTGATAATTTATATAGGAAAATTGTCCAGCAGGATAAAGACTATCTCAGAAATGAAATGGAGAAAGGGCTTGAAATTTGGGAGAAAAATCATGCTTATGATTTTCTTATTTTCAGAAGACATTGTTGCTTTTAATGAGAGTTTTTGCTATGTACATAATTTAACAATTTAACTGTGTACTTCCCTAAGGAAACTTACCAGTGTAAACTGGGTAAATCAGCCGCCACGTAGAGAAGACCAAAAGAGCTGAGCAATTATCTCAGCCATCAAACACTTGATGGTTTTACTTCCTGAAGAGATGCGGTGGCCACAGGCAACATTTGTTTAGAACATCAGCTTATTTGTAAAATCTGAGCGTGGAGCATGGTGGGATCTTGTGAGTGACCAAGTGCTGGGCACAGAGTGAGGGCTTAATAAATGCTTGATCTATCTATTTATAAAGCAATAAAGAGCAGAGGAAGGGGGAAAAAATAAGGATATTTGAAGGTCCCAGTGAGCAAAATCATCCTGAGGGCTTTAAGAATAAAACTGGAAAGAAGACAATTTATAGATGAAAAATGGAAAAGATCTGTAATCATTTTTATAAGAAACTCCTCTCCATCAAGGAGGGGGAAGCTGCTAAATTTGGATTCTTACATTTAGTCTTCAGATATGCTACATGAGGAATCCTAAATGACTCTGGAGAAAAAAGTTTTTGGAGGAAAAGATTTCTAACCCTGTCTTTCGTCTCATTGAGTCCTTCACGTGTTTGGGGAACAAACAGCATTTGGGACATGGGCCTGCTTGACTGGGTCCTATTTCCTTCTTATCACTGATGGCTCTCATTTTCTTAACGACCTTCCTTCCCCTTCTCTTTGGCCATCTTGTCTTTCTTCAGGGACGCTGGGTAGTACAATATAACTATTGTTATAGTTCCAGAGCTTTGGCCCTGGAGACAGGAGGCTCTGAGTTCAAATGTGTGCTCAGACACTTACTAGCTGTGTGACCCTGGACAAGAAGTCATTTAACTCTTTGCTTTAGTTTTCTTATCTGTAAAATTAGTAGAAGAAGGAAATGGTAAACTACCCCAGTATTTTTATCAAGAAAACCCCAAATGAGTTCCTGGAGAGTTGGACAGAAGTATAATAACTCAACAACAACAAAACAGCAATTTTTCTTGAAATACTGATCATGGACTTTGAGAAAGGGTCATTTATGAATTATTTCTCCCCCCCTTTCTTCATCCCTTCCTCCTTTCCTTCCTTTCTTCCACTCTTCCTCCTTCTCTTCCCTCTGCTTCTCCTCCTCCTCCTTCTTCTCTCTCTTTCTTCCCTCCTTCCCTCTTTTCCTTTTTTCCTCCCTCCCTCTCTGTTCTCTCTCTCCCTCTCTCTCTCCTTCCCTCCCTCTCTCTCTCCCTCCCTCTCTTCCTTCCTCACCACCCTCCTCCCCCCCCCCCCACCTCTCCTGGTGCTCCATCTTCTCTTTCTTTTTTTCCTTCTCCTTCTCCTTCCACTTTTGAACACTTATTTCCTCTCTTCCTTCCATGATGGATTCCTTTCAAATATATCTTTCTTGGTTCTTTTCCATTTTTCTGTCTTTTATTTCTGGGGACTGTTATTTGGTGTCCTGCCAGCTGATTTCTGCCAGGCTCCTCTGGCTTGCACCCTCCCCATCCCATTCTCACCTATCTCCCAGCTCCATCTCCATAGCTCTTTTTGGTCCCTTCATCATCTTCCCCCATCAGTCCCAACTCCAAGGCTCTGCTTATCTCTTTGTTCCTTTTAAGCTGAACCTTTCATTTCTCCTTCTCAGTTACTGCTGCCACTGATTTTCTTTCTGACAATAACCGTCCTTGGATAAGCCGCCACTTGGTTTTCTTGCATGCTATTTCTAAACTTCTTATCTGCCTCTCACGTACATAACCTGGAATCACTTAAAAAACCAAAACACACTGATAGCACAGCCTTCTCTTCTGATTTCATCTTCTGTTGCCCTTTAAGGAGTCAGCCATGATGTTCTCATTCAGCACCCCTTCCTTTCACTTGCTAGGGTCTGACAAGACTTGGATTTATTTCTGGGCTACCTGCTGCCTTTTTCCTTTGACCTTGCCTCCGTCCTTGATGGGCGGGGGCCTCCTGGAGGCCACTTGCAACTTTAAGCATATTCCAGTGATCTTTGGGGCACTAGAATTTATTTCAATATTTCTTGAACGACTGGCATGGGCTGAGGTTGTTTTTGGTCATTTAACATTTTGGTTAGAATTGAATTGCTTGTGTTATCTCCACGGCTTCGGTATAAACAGAATTTAGACTCGTCCCTTTCTCCCACCCCTGGACTAGTGCTATTTTTTCCTCTCTCTAGTATAGCGGGCTAGGCTTTGTTCATTTCTGGACTTCCGTTTCCCATAATCACTCAGTTTGCCTCTAAATGAGCCGCGTTCTCTGCTATATACAGCGGGACCTGGGAAAACCAAGGTGGAAATCCTGCCTTGGTTGACAACCCAACAACATTGCAGGTTTATATTTATAGAATGCCTTACATATAGGATCTCGTTTTATCCTATAAAGCATGTGCTATTTTTATCCCGTCTTGGGAACTTGACTAGAGGTTCAGATATTCCAGATCTTCCAGATTCTGAGCCCAGAACCTTCTTTGTGGAACCATAGGCCAGATCCCCATCAAGCTATAGTTTTACCATCCAGAAAATGGGGATCATAATAACTGTATTAAGAACTCTTTCCATACTAGGGTTTCTCTGAAGCTAAATGAGAAAATGTAGGCCTTAGAACACTCTCTGGGTCTCGGCCCTTAGTAAGCCCCCTTCATAGAACTTTATAAATAAATATCCTCATAAGAAATTGCCATTTCTACATTAGGGCCAAAGCAATTTACAGTTAAAAAAAAATCTGATTAATTTCAGCACAATCAACCAGGATGTCAAAAAGATCTCAGTGTGGCTGATGGATGCTGACAGGTAAGGAAATTAAAATCAGAAGGGAAGCAATTAAACACTGGCAAACATTCCTTTAATGAGACAACCAAATCATTCATAGGTGATGGAATTTGTTGTATTACAGATCGGCATCTTGGGTGGGCTTAGGCGGGAAAGTGTTTGGTGGCCCCTCGAGCAGAAGACAGGGTACCTTTGTCTCCAGCCTCTCCGTACCAGGCCCACGGTGTTATAAGTACATTTGTGGGTTAAATTTCGAATACCCTCATATTTTAATTAATTCTTTAAAAAATTAGTCCGGGGTCTTTTCACCTTGGCCTGAGGATACATCCACAGGCTTATGTGTATCCATAGATTAATTATACCTTTATCTCAAGCTAGAAGGGAGGCATGGCTACCTTACTTGAAGACAACCAACATTCCATTTGATCTTGATGGGCTAGGGCAGGGGTCCTCAAACTTTTTAAATAGGGGCCAGTTCACTGTCCCTCAAACTGTTGGAGGGCCGGACTATAATAAAACAAAAACTATGTTTTGTGGGTCTTTAAATAAAGAAACTTCATAGCCCTGGGGGAGGGGGATAATCGTCCTCAGCTGCCGCATCTGGCCCGCTGGCCCTAGTTTGAGGACCCCTGCGAGCATAGGGCTTAATCCATTTAAATTTAAGAAGAATAAATAAAAAGTCTTATGCAAGTTCAGAAATTCTTGACTAGGAAACAATTCATCTTAAAAACAAAACAAAACAGCTTTGGGTGTTTAGTGAACTGCATGAGTCAATAGGATGAGCTGGTCAGAGACCACCCAAATGTAGAATTTGATGATGGAGAGAAAATAGTTTAATATATGTGTATATATGTATGTGTGTGTGTGTGTGTGTGTGTGTGTGTGTGTGTGTATGGTACTATATATATGTGTATAGTGTGTGTATGTATCCTCAAACCTTTTAAATAGGGGGCCAGTTCCCTGTCCCTCAGACTGTTGGAGGGCCGGACTATAGTAAAAAACTTTGTTTTGTGGGTCTTTAAATAAAGAAACTACATAGCCCTGGGGGAGGGGGATAAACGACCTCAGCTGCTGCATCTGGCCCGCGGGCCGTAGTTTGAGGACCCCTGATATATATGTATGTATGTTTGTGGATCCATTCAATCTTACTCCATCAAATACAGATCAGGAACCTGAAGTCCAGTAGGTAAAGCTGTTACCTTAACATCATCAGAACCGAAGATGGGCTTCAGACCCAAGCCTGAATCTGTTCCAAACTGGGCTCCCTCTGTGCTCCCAGATCTGACTGGGGACAGAAAGCCCTGACCCTGAGATTCCCCTTCAGGACGATCCCATTGTAATTACATTCTTCTTATTCATAAGAGGAGTCTTAGACGATTCAGGGATTATGCAAAACGTGCCCCTCCTGAAGGTTTGTCTAAGGTGGACTTGAGCTGGTGTTGGGCAGGGGCTGAAGGGTCCCTTAGTTGTTTACTCATTTAAGTTCCAGTTCCTAGTTTTCACTTCATATTGGCCCATGTGTTGATCAACTTCAATCAAATAGTCAACAGATAAGCACTGATTCCCCTCTAAGGCCAGGCCAGGGAGATCTTGGACTTTGCAAAGACAAAAAAAGAACCAATTCCTGCCATTCAAGGAGTTCCCCAGCACCAGGAGGCAACCCCACATACTCAGTTAGTAAATGCACACATATATAGAGCATTAGCGGGGGAGGGACTGCCACCATCTGGGGAATCAGGAAGGCTTCCTGTAGGAGGTGGCACTTTAGTAAGCCTTAGAGGAAAGCAGGAATTCTAAGAGAGGGCCATCATGCCAGACTTTCCTCTTTCTTTTTCCCAGCTAACCCTGTGGTACAAATATCAGTGACTCACACATGTAAACCATTGTTTTTTGGTCGAAGGCAGGAGAATACTTCTGAAAAACGACCACAAAAAATAGTCCCAAGAGCAAGTAGCTGGTCTTCCCGGGAGCCTCCCCCTGCCTTAACCTGGCCCAGCTCCTTCTTCCTAGGGAGGTTTTTCAGCCAGAGCTTCCTGTTCTGTAAGTGCAGGTAAAAAGAAAATGGCGGACCAGGTGGGTGGGTTGGAAGGCGTTCCCTTCCTCCGAAGCTGGGCCTTCAAGGCTGAGCATCATTTGGTCCCTCTGAGTTGTGTTTGTCGGGACCCCCTTGTCTGAGAAGGCGAGTGGGAGGCCAACATTGCATTATGGGACGTGAGAGCCCTTGTCCCTTACTAAGGACGGCTCCGCCTGGCTACGTGAGCTGTGCCCGTTGCTTAGAGTAAGCGTGTAAGTGAGGTCGGGGGCGCACTGCAAGCACGCCGTGACTCAGTCTTGAGTTTGGGTCATTGCCCGGTTATTCATCTTCAGCTGAGACGTGGGGTTCTTCCCGCTTTCTCTTCCTTCTCCCGCAATGAGCTTGGGAAGGGCAGGAGAATCCCACGAGAGTATTTGCGCCCCACTTTCAGGCGAGATCCGTGACAGATATGGTTAATAAGAAAGAGTGATGGAAACCTCAGACCTCAGAAGCAGAATGAGAAAGTCTCATTGTACGCCTGCGAAGGCATCTGTGGTGTCTCGAGGTGGCCCCAGCCCCGACACCTTTCCACCTCCGCTGAGAAACGTTGCCCAATGCTCCCTTTCTGGGTCAGGAGACTTGGGGCTTGGCCCTTCTCTCATACTGCCGCGTGGCCTTTTGGTTAGACCACAGATGAAAAGTGCTCTCTCCCCTTTCACTTGCTCAGGCTGCACCCCGAGAGTGCTCGTGCTCCCTGGAGACAGATGCACCATCCCCATGCCTTTCAGCCTTCGCAGGCTGCCTCCCCACAATGAAGGGTTGGTTTGGGGGGGAGGGAAAGTTTCTGCTTTCTGATTGCAGCTCAGTGACATTTTTGTTTTTGCATCACCTTTATTTCTAGCTCTGGGGGTACCTCTTCCCCTCTCCCCCCCCCCATCTCCTGTAAGACTCATAAGCAAAAAATGGAAACTCCACAAAATTAACAATCTATCAGTAGAGCCTGACAATATTTGTAATGTAATGTTAAATGTAAATGTAAATAATAATGTAATATATTGTATATGAATGTTCTACTCCCATAGTCCTCTTCTGCAAAGAAAGAACTGAGGTATATTTTTTCCTCTTTCCTTCAGGCCCAAACTTGGTCAGTTATAGTGTATATAATTACACAACATTCACATCATTTTTGTGGTTATTGTCCTTTGCTCTCTCTCTATTTTTATCATCATGTGAATTCCTTTCTTGCTTCTGCTGATTCCCTTCCTAATCAGTTCATATTACTCTTTTATTGCCTCTCTGAATTTTTTACAGACAATGCCATTACATTCTATTTTTAATAGGACTCTAATAGAAACTAGTACATTTAATACACAATATATTACATATAATTATTAATTAATAAATTAATAATGATATAATTCTTAATAACTATTTCTCCATTTTCCCAATTGATAGTACAATTAGTTTTGTTTGTTTTTGCTGAAACAATTGGGATTAAATGATTTGCCCAGAATCACACATAAAATTAAGTTTTAAACCATTTTTTCAGTGTGTCCAAAAAACTTCAGGAATTTCTGGAGACAGATAAATTTTATGTCCCATGATCAAATTGGTAATCAATTTAATTTGGTAATCAACTAGTCCTTGGGTAGCAGATATTCTGTTGGTGGCCAACCTATATTCCAGCTTTTTCTTAGCATGGTGAGGTCCAATGGACTTATTTTCTCCTGGTACCCAGAACCTAGGGTTAACCTTCATGTCTCAGAGGGACATTGGAGGAGGACCTCAGTGGAGACTTTTAAAAGAGAAGTTTAATTAATCTTGAATTCAAACAAATTTGACTGTTCTGTTTTGCAAATGATAGCAATATAACACAGTTGGACACATCGTTTATATGATTAGCAAAAAATTGCCCACCAGCATTTATTCATTGTACAAAAATTATTGAACTATTAATACATGCAAAGGGCTTTGGGAAACAGAAATAAAATTTGCTCTTTGGGGAGTTACTCCCTATAGGAAGAAAAAGCAGGAGGAATAATGTTAGACATATTAAAACAAAAAAAAAGATGACATAGGAAAACTATCCTTACCATCAGCTCATCACCATCAGGGATACCATCCTGAAATGAGCTAACAACAACAAAGGAATCAGCCTTATCTTTTCAGTAGGTGTGATAGAGTAGTCCATCAATGGGTATTTATTAAGCACTTGCATTGTGGTGAGTACTGGGCCAGATTTGGAAATCTTGACTCCTCCTGGCCTGGTGCTTTATGCACTATGGCGTCCCTAGTGCCTATTGTAGGTAAGTCACCATTGGTTGTTCAAAGATAAAAGTGAGTCAGTCCCTGGATTCAATGAGCTTTCATTTAATTGTGGAATTAAATCTACTCTAACTCATTCATATACAACATTTATCATGGAGTAAGTAACCTCTAACTTTCAGAACTCCTGGTTTTCTTTAAGCCTTGGTTCAAAAGCTGCTTTTCTATATTAGTCTTTTCCTCAGCCCGGATGACAAGAACTTGGTTTTTCTTCCTGTGTCCTACAGATCCTATATGTACATGTATATGCTAAGCAAGGACTTGCTGTCTTCCGCATTAGATTGTTAATTCCTTGAAGGCAGGAGGTATTGCTGCTTTTTCTATATAATCTCAGCCTATTTGTGCTCGGATTAATCATTGGTTAATTGAGCTGGAGTCTCAAATTCAAGTCCACTTTTTATCATTTGACTACTTGCATGCTTTTGAGTGTTCCAACTCCCATCTGATCCTGGGTTTCTCCACTTTTATAATTTAGCAGTTGGACTAGATTATCTCTTCCAACTTTCAAACTATGATGCAATGATCTTCTTGAACTGGAATTGGGCCAGTGTAGGCTCCTCTCCCCGCCCCATTTCAGGTTGAGGTAATCTTGTTACTGCCTTAACTAGTTGCTTTCTTGCATTCACGGCTGCTCCGCACTTATAGTTAATAAGGGACTTTTGTCTCAATGATTTCATGCTGACCTCTTGCTCTTTCATCCACAGCTGTGAGCAGTCATCTGCTGAATCTGGTGTCCCTGGACCTTTGCCGTCACTACCACTGCTGACCCTCTGAGGTAAGGGCTCCTGTGCACAGACAGAAATGTTGCTAAGGTTTCCTGGGATGGGGCCATCCATCCACAGCCATGACTCGATCATTGGGAGCTCAGGCTTGCCATAGATTGACTGCACAGTTGAGGATGACATGGGAGTGAGGTACAGTAGCAATCATGGACCCGGCTCTTACACTTACTTCCCATCTGAACCTCATTTCCCTTTCCTGTAGAAGGAAGGGATGGACAAGATGGTCTCTTTCTTCCCTTCCAATGCTTGACATATGATTTCATGACTGTGAGCTATGGAATATTATATGGGCACTATGAGAGACTTTAACTTCTCTTTATCTTTACAGAAATAAATTAAAAAAAAAAAAAAAAAAAAGATCTGAATGAGCTATTCCTAGAGTCCAAAAAGACCTTTTAACAGTAACCATAGTTCACATTTTTATGGCATTTAAGGCACACAAAGCACGTGATTTATATTATCTCATTTGATCCCCAAAGGAATCCTCTGAGGCAAGTGCTAATCCCATCTTCCTGATGAGAATTTAAGTAAGAAAAGTTGTGACTTGTCTAGAGCTATTTAGCTAATCATTGCCTGAGGCAGGATTGGAATTGGGATCTGAAACTAATCCCAATTCCATAGCTGCCTGGTCAACAAGAAATCAGAGCATTAGAGCTGTAGAGGACCTCACTGGGTAGGTGGTGCAGTCCTCTTATTTTAGAAGGGACAAAATATATCTTGATATATTGATATCTATATTTATGATCGAGAAATATAAATATATTTATGATAAAAAATATACTATATATATCTTGTAACTAGTAAATACATCTGTATGCTTTAGTCATTGTCCCGCAAATGATCTTGGAAATGTACCCACAAGACATAGATTTTCACTTAAATTCCCTTAGTGCACACTCACAGACCACTGGCCCTCTTCATCCCATTCCTACTGGGATTGGCCAAAGAGCCTTGGGACAGGACTTTACCTAGTGAGAAAAGCCAACTGGAGTTTTGTTTCCAAAGGAGCACATTCATCATTAAATTTTGAAAACTGCAAGCCACAGAACCATCGGAAAGGCCAAGGGAATTGTTCAGTGTCTGATAACAGTGACTCCCTGGAGGAAAGCATCTCCGAGATGTTGAGAAGAGCAATACGAGAGATGGGAATAAAGCCTTGTGCATCATCATCCTAGCTGATGTTTATGAAGCACTTTAGAATGTGCATATGTCATCTCTGTTGTTTGCGGAAACAAACCCCAAAATCTGAAATAGTTTTAAAAAGAAATGTATTTGGTCATTTGGCAAAGGAGACCAAATTGGAAATAGGTGTCCCATCCGGGCCCAGGAAGGTTTAAACCATACTAAAGGTACTGCACACCAACCACATATAAACAGTTGAACAAAGTTGCTAAGAGGGCAGGCAACTTGAAAGCAAAGTAGATTGAGGTGAATGGGAAGAACTGTAAACATTTTTATTTATTATTTTATTTGGAATACACACTGCTTTATGAATCATGTTGGGAGAGAAAAATCAGAACAAAAGGGAAAAAACGATGGGGAGGAAAAAAAAAAACAGAAAAAAGAAGTGAATATAGCATGTGTTGATTTACATTCAGTCTCCATAGTTCTTTTTCTGAATGTAGTTGCCATTTTCTGCCCAAAGGCTATTGGGATTGCCTTGGATCACTGAAACACTGAGAAGAACCATGTCTTTCATAGTTGATCACATTCTTGTTGTTATTGGATTACTGATTCTGTATGTTTCACTCAGCATCAGTTCATGTAAATCTTTCCAGGCCTTTCTAAAACTAGTTTATTCATCATTTTTTATAGAACAATAATATTCCATCACCTTCATGTACCACAGCTTGTTCAGCTGTTCCCCAATTGATGGGCATCCACTCCTTTTCCAATTCTTTGCTACCACAAAAAAGAGTTCTCACTACAAACATTTTTGCACATGTAGGTGCTATTTTTATTTCCATCTCGTAGATAAGGAAACTAAGGCAGGCAGAGGGTAAAGGATCTCATAGCTGCTAAGTGTCTAAAACTGAAATGGCACTCAGGTTTCCCAAATCCTAAACCCAGTTCTCTATCCATGGAACCACTGAGCTGGCCAGAGAGAGCAAAAATAGATGGAGTAACAAGGCAGCAAGAGATCATAGAGAATATTCCTAATTACTAAAAAAACTTCCAAGACTTCCCTCCTTTATGGTTTCTTTGCAATACAGACCCAGTAATGGCACTGATGGGTCAAAGGACATGCAGAGTTTTATAACCTTTGGGCATAGGAATTGTAAACATTTAATTAAATTTGAATAAAGGCAAAATACAAAGCTACCCAAAACACAAACTTGGTGAACCTATCCCAGTTCCAGGGGTGGTAACACAAGACAAGGATGCTTTGGGTAGATCCAGGATCTGGGGGAACCCCGATATTTCGTAGCCATCTCCAGAATTCCTGGAGAGTTACTGGGGACAGGCACCTTCTGGATGTAGACAACCTTTAATTACATAATGGTGGATTTTAACATTCGAATAATTTTCCCGGACAATATAATGAATCATTTCTCCCACTTCGCTTTATCCTTATTTAGCAACTGATTATTAACTAAAACCAAGGTACTATTTTAACAAACATTTTGAATGGAACTGATAACGTATGAAAGTGATAGAATTTTGTCACCTGAAAGAATTCAGGGTGTGATGTCTCACCTGTTTAATGACCTTATAAATAGCCTGGACTTATGACAGAGACAAAAGATATTTTTAATTTAAATGTCTTCCTATAACCTGTTGCTGACATCCGGAGCCCTGTTCCAATAAGGACAAGTTTAGTCTTGGAAGTTTTTTTAGTAATTAGGAATATTCTCTATGATCTCTTGCTGCCTTGTTACTCCGTCTATTTTTGCTCTCTATAGCCAGCTCAGTGGTTCCATGGGTAGAGAACTGGGTTTAGGATTTGGGAAACCTAAGTGCCATTTCAGTTTTAGACACTTAGCAGCTATGAGATCCTTTACCCTCTGCCTGCCTTAGTTTCCTTATCTACGAGATGGGAATAAAAATAGCATCTACAACATAGGGTTGGTGTGAGTTTAAAACAAGATGTTTGAAAAGTGCTTTGTACCATATAAATTCTAATGGCTATCATCTAATGGCTAGTAAGATTATATTGACAATATTATCAAGAAATAGTATAAATGTTATTTATGTTAACAATATTACTGTTATTCATAATAATTATTTTGGGCAAAAATAATTTGTTTCATTTTAAATCTCTGTTATGGTTATTAAATGTTGCATTTTAAAATCTTCATTTAAATGTTCCTTGGTAACCCTAACTCCTGATCCAGTTGCTGGCACATGCTTGTTGGTAATTGAATGATAGAGGGCAGCTTGGGGGGTGGGGGGGTGGGTGCAGAAAAAAACCCAGCCAAGTGTAGAGTTCCAACCCCCTTAGCAATAGTCAGAAATAATAACGCCCTTCTGGGGAAGGGCCGCTTCTTACCCCTGTGCCTCAAGAAGGCTCATTCTTCAGAACTGTTGCCACCAGTTGGCAAAATCTCAGTGGCTTGAGACTCACTGGGTGTGTTTTGGCCATTTTTTGTCTTTTAATTGTGATTGCCCCCATCGTTTTTAGGCTGTGTGGTCTGCCGGGATTACCAGGCCTATTTGTGTAGCTCTTGGCTCCCCCCCATCTTGGATCATTGCAGCATTGAGTCCTGGATCAAACACTGCTGATCTCTCATCTTGGGGTTGTGACCTTCCTCCGCAGTACTTCCCTCATTGCTAGCATCTTCTTTCTCCGGGTAGCCCTTATTTTTTGTTCCTCTGTATACTATTTTAATCATTAATTAACATCTACAAAGTACCTATTATGTGCCAGGCACTGTACTGATCTCTGGGAATACAAAACCCAAGATGAAACATTGCCTTATTATTGAGACATCTCGGCACATTTACAGAAATACTTTGAGTGGGGAGGAGGAAGGTGGATGTGCAGGGACTAACAAACACTGAGTGGGACCCATCAAGGGGAATTTAAGAATTCTAAGAAGAGGAAGTCAAGAGGGAGAAGCGTGGAGATGGGAGATGAAATGTGAACAGGGTATTCTCCCCAGATCTTGCAAATGGGGCTGAAAGAAAGTAGAAGAGGTCTATGACTCACTGGACATCAGAGAGCAGCTCATTATGCCACATTATAGTCTCTGCAGAAGAGGAAAAATACATTTCTTTGGAGTGGTAGGAAAAGCAAAGGAAATAAAAATGAATCATTTCCTGTGCATCTCTCCCCATGAGCCTCTTCCAAAAATATCCATTGTTTTCTTGTTTGTAAACCACAGGGGAGAGTAAATAGGCATCCTCCAGTTAATTAAGACCAATGGAGTCATTGAATAAATGGATTCATTCTGGTGTATTTCTTTGTATATACATGTGGACTCCCCTTATAGAACATAAGCCCCTTGAAGTAAGTTTTGTTTTCCCACCCACAGTGCTTAGTACATAGTAGATCAATTCATGTTTATTGGCTGATGATCTCTCAATCAATAAAATGCCCCCTAAGCTTACCCTGATTGGATCTAAGTAGTTTAATGAAGCCTGGAGGTGTGTCTGGAGGGCTGTTAAATTTCTTCCATGATGGCTCCTCTAGGGGAATATGTGTTTATTGTGTTACTTGGAGAATTTCAACCGAATAATTGTCTACCAGGAAGACAGGAACGCTTCCTTCAGAGTAGTAGGTCATCTGGCCCCTAGAGGTATAGTCAGGAACCACATTTGCTAACCCCATGTGTTGGCTATTTTCCCTGGCTTGGGACATCAGCCCCTGATTTGGGCTCGGGCTCGGTCCTCCACATTATGTTCTCTTTAGACAGAGTCTATTTAAAGCTGCCTTTTCATGCAGTTTGAAATGGTACACCCTGTTTACAGTTTTGAACTGAATATCTAATGGCCTCTGTTAATCTCCATCCCTGCTGGGAGGAGGACTGATTTGGGGGAAATGCCTCAAGCCTCTTCCTGATCTCTGTACTCTGTGGAAGGAGTGATTGGTGAGCTCTCTCCGGTGAAAGTGAGGTGTTTGTGGGTAACAGCACCCCCAAAGGGTTCTATCGGATTCCCTTCCATTGTGGGCAGAAGATTGGGAAAAAGATCCGGACAAGACCTCATATTTATTTCTGAGAGAAGCATTGTGGGAGATTGGAAAGACCACTGGGATGGCATTCAGGAATTTCAATGTTTAGTGCCAGCTGAGCTACTAATAGCGAGACTTTGGGAAAGTGATGTCACCTGGCCTCCATTTTCCCATCTATAAAATAGTCCAGTTGGAATGGGAATGTCCTCTAGTGAAAAGGGCCTTGGTTTTGGAATCACAAAGTGGGGATGAGGAAAATGATACTACTTCACTTCTAGGACTATTGTGAAGATGAAGCGAGGTAGGATGTGGAAAGGTATTCACAAGTGTCCAAGGCCCAATGGAAAAGTCCTGGATGTGGTGTCGGGAGCACTTTCTAGCTGGGTGAACTTGGGCATGTTGGTTAACTTCTTCATTTGGACCTCAGTTTCCTCTTTTATAAAATTAGAGGGTCAGCCCAGTAATCTCTGAGTTCTTGGTCAGATATAGATGCATGAGACTGAATATTATTAAAGAAAATCCTTGGCTTCCTCTTTGTTTCTTTGTTCTCTTTTTCTGGAGCCTTTTTCTTTTTTCTTAAAAAAAACTGCATTTGTTTTGAAATCACCCAGATATATCTTTTTTCCCTTCTCTACCCAGAGAGCCACCCCTTGTCGCAAAGAATAAAAAAGAAACATGGAGTGGGGGAAGGCAGCCCAAATTAGCACATCAAGCGAGTGTGACAGTAACACATATATGCAACATTGTACTCCTGTAGTCCTGCAGACTGCCAAGAAGGGAGGGCGGTGCCTCTTCTGAGTTCTTTTTCTAGAGGAGCTAGGGCCCCCGTTGGCTCTCAGCATCCTTCATTTCCCCCAGAGCGCTTTGTGGGAAGAAGCTGAGGCAGGGAAGGAGACTCCTGGCTTGCCCCTGTAGGATGGTACCTCTGGCACCATCTGGCCCAGGGTTCTCCTTTTCCAGATGAGGAAGTGAAGGGAGAACAGACGTGGGAGGACCAGGCTAAGGTCACGTGTAGGGGAGCTGACCCGGCTCTGATTTCTGGAAGAAAGGTCTTGATGGATCCATAATGCCACAGGAGAATTGTTTGCTAAAAAGAGTTGGTTCTCAGATCTTTGGGTGAATCTGCACATGTGGGACTGTTTAAAAAAAAAAATGAGTTGAGCAGAAATTGACTTGGGGTCTATCCATTAAGCGAATGGGGCAGTCCCAGCTCTGTCCCCTCTCGGGCTCCTTAGCCCGCCTTTAAACTGAGACAGTGTGCTGGTACCCCTTCCTCTTCCCCTCCCTCCTCTCCTATAAACCCTTTCCCCTGTAAGGTTTCTCCCTGAATTATGGCAAGCCAGGATGAGTGCCCGGCAGTGCCGACTGCAGCTAGCTGGGCGCATTAATAAATAGTGAGATGGAAAGACAGAGGATGGATTAATCAACAAGAGAGCCAGGGGTTCATCACACCATGGCGGGATGTTGTTCAAGGCTTGCAATTCCCAGATGCCAGCGGGGGGAGATGAATGGTGTATCTCTTTCCCTCTCTCACTCGCTGTGGCTTTGTGGGACTATAACTGAGAAGCACTGAAAGGAACATTTGTCACAGATAAGCTCCCATTTTCATAGGTGCCAGCTTTTAAATGCAGGGAAATCGAGGTGGGGAACAGTTCTCCTTCTCTTACCCTTGCTGACAGGAGTAACTTGAGCCTTTGTTTCATTGCTTTGGTCGTAAGGATGTATAGGAGTCAATTATGGGGAGTCGGGTCCTAGGGCTTGGAATCAATCAGATATCCAGCTTTAAGCACTGTCCTGGGCTCTGGGGTTCTAAATGCGGACATGTGATTCCTGCCCTCATGAGCTTATATTCTATAAGAAGAAACAGGTACTTAAATCTATATCAAATAAATTCATATATTCCTGGTGGTGCTTTTTAGGAAATGGGACAAGGTGAACACATGAATAGCAGTGGAAGGGGGAGAAGCAGGAAAAAAGTCTCTGTGGATGGGTGAGAACCCTTTCCCAGGACCAGACTTTGAACACTCAGGTGCTGACCACCCTTTGTTAGAATTGGACTTGAGTGGTGTTTGAGCCCCTCTCAAGATTTGGGTGTTAGAACTGGGACTATTATATAATATTATAATATATATATATATATGTATATATATATATTTAGGGTTTGGGGTTAGAGTTAGGGTTAGGGTGCCATTGGAAGAATTTTACATATATTTATATATATATTATATTATTATTGCATAATGTAATATTTATATATGTTATATAATAATCCCTATTATAACCCCCAAATCTCGAGAGGGCCTCAAGTACTATTCAAGTATGTATGTGTATGTACACACACACACACACACACACACACACGGGACTATTTACACTAGGAATGGAAAGATAGGCACACATTAGTCTCCATCCTGAACTCTACTTGTTGGCTGGGAGGTGAGGAGAAGCAATGTATTGGCAAGTAAGGAAATCCACAGTAGGGACAGAATTACGCAGTGTGACTTCAAGAAGGAAAAGTACCCATTTCTGGGAATGGGGGCCAAGAATTTTGCATTTCACCCTCGGAGCACTAAGGAGCTCCCGAAGGTTTAGGGGTGTTGAGATGCCCGTTTGGCATCTGTGTCGACTACGGATTGGAGTGGGAAGGCACCGGATGCCAGAAAACCAATTAGGTGATTTCATTAATGAAGGTTTGAACTAGGGTATCGGCTCTGCAAGAGAGAGGAAGATTAATAATAACAGCAGTGGAATTTATATCCTCCTTTTGAAGGTTTATATAGCAATTTGTCACATTTAAACCTTTAATTTAAACACATTAAACACAACAACCCTGGCATGTAGATAGTACGGTTATGATTTTTTTCTCATTTAAAAAATGAAGAAGGTCATCATTCCTATGGCCATCCAGCTTGGATCCTCATGGCACAATTAAAAGGGCACAATCTGGAGTCTGAAACCTGAGTTCAAGTCTCCCATCACTTCCTTTTTGGTGCTGGGCAAGTCATCTGGATGTTCCAGATCTCTGTTTCCCCATGTGTAAAATGATAGGGTTTGACTAGGTGGCCTCTGCAGCTTCTGGCTCTAAGTCTGTGATCCTAGAATCTGTGACCACTCCTATTAAATGGCCTGACTTCTATTAAATGATGGTTTCTTTTGTCACTACTTTAGCATCACTGTGCTCCATGCTCTAATTCTTCCTGTGCCAGCTGAGGGAGCACGAGCAGCTTCTTCCTTGTGTTTTATAATCCCAGAGCTGGGGGGACCCTGACCTAATGTGTCCAGGTTGGAATGAGGCTGGATGAGAGATCTAGTGTCTGCTGAAAGGGAATCTGTCCTTGGTGAAAGCTTAAAGCTCTGATGAATTGTAAATAGAGGCACTGGACCAAGCATGGGGCTGGTCCCTTTGCCTTTCACATTTCTATTTCTCACTTCCTTTCTTCTCTCTTGCAACAAACAGCCATAGAATGGGCCATGGGAAGGAATCCTTGTACTTGATAGTGACCACATATTAAGTTTTGATGGTAGCCATTCCTTAAGAGGTGTGAACTCAGTGGTTCATGTGTAGCCAAGGCTATTCTCTGTGTGAATCTATTCAGGAAGTAATTCCTTGTAGAGGGGATCACACACACACACACACACACACACACACACACACACACACACACACCCCTTCAAGAAAGAGAAGATCTCTTTGAGGTTTTCATAGGAAAGAGGTCCATCCCAGCATATAGCACATCCAGAGCAAAGAATAGGAGAAGGCAGAGGAAGCTACTGGCAAGAGGAACAGAGAAGGCCATTTTCTGTCTTCTCCTCTCTCCTGTTTGGTCATGAAATCTTTATTCTGGCATCTGAAAAGAAATGAATTTCTTATTTCTATAATTTGTTCATGATGTGACACTTTATCTCTTGTCATGTATATATTCAGAATCCCTCTTTGTATATATGGTGTGAACTGTTGGTCTAAACCCAATTTCTGCCAGATTTATTTTTTTTTTCTGTTTTCTCATTTTCTTTCTGAAAGATTTGGAGCCCTTATTCCCTAGTTCAGTTCTTTGTGATTATTGTGCACTTGACTAATAGTTTTATTTCTTTCTGTATACTACGTACTTAATCTGTTTCAATAATCAACCTCTGTTTTTTAACTTGTACCAAATTGTTTTTGATGATTATTGTCAAGAAACAAATTGAAGGAGAGGAGAATTTGCTTTCTTTGTCCCCTTCCTACGTTAGGGATTAAAAAGCTATCTGTGTTTAGAGAAAGGTGGCTGAAATTTTGGGATAATTGAAGCAACTAAGTCAAAATCAGAGAGTCTGGGTTGGGTATTGGAAACCTATTTGCCAATCTGGCTTGGGATTTTTGGAGGCTTTGGGAAAGAAAGAGTCTTTATTTTTTTTTCCTCTGTCTGGTGTATGGGCAGGATGAGAGGTCAAGATGAAGGGGGGGTTAGCAGAGTAACTGAGTCCAAAGAGCATGGATTTGGGGAATTTTAACCTTTCTTGACTGCTCTGTTTGTGGAAAAGCCCAATTCCCCAAAGTCTTCTCATATCCTAAATGCAATCAACCCCTTTCCTAGGGGGACTATGGATAGTATTTAAAAAATGTAATTCTAGAATCTTTTGTAAATTCAGGATATGCTTAGTTTATTGTTGATTTGGATGTTGAGTATTTGGATGTTGTGTATTGTTTAAAAAGTGGTCTCCTTTGGGTGCCATTGGAAGAAGTATGTTTGGGGTCATTTGGCAGACGGGGATCTTGGAGGCCCTATCGACTTTCTCTTTCCGGGTGACCTTTTAAGATCAAGGGCTTATGTGCAGGACACAGCCAACTGTGGTGATGATTACATGCCCTACCTTGAATTCTTATTGGTGCCCATTTGATTCAATTCAGAAATTTTTTAGTAAGGATCTAGCAATGTATGGCACTGGAAACATTTAAAAAGATAAAAAATGGCCCTTGACTTCAAGGATCTTACATTGCTCTTGAATCCACAGATGGTGAAAATTCATTGTTTGCTCTTCATTGTCCTGACCTAGCCATGCAATTTAATCCCATGGCTGCGAGGCACCTTAGTAGCCCCAATGCTTTCTCAAACTTTTCAAAATTAAATCTTTTTTTTTTTTTCCACTCTCTGTCACTTTTTTAAATTTCCTACTGGTTTCAAAGAGATGTTCCTTCCTAATGGACCTTGAGACACCTGCCTCAGAGAAGGTATAGTCTTCTGTAGTGGACTTCTCCCTCTTTTTCAGCTCCATCTTCATTATCTTGGGAAGAAGATGTAGCACCTAAGTGTTGGACTAGGTGGAGAATCATCTCAACATGAAGCTTCTTCTAGTTACGTGATTTACATCTCTTGGCTGACTTTTGGTGTGACCATTCTGTCTTGCGTAATCTTCCTTGACCTAGAGCAGCGCTTGGGGACGTGATATTGCTTTGGTTCCACCTAGCTGCCAGAGTAATTTTCCAGAAGCAGCAGGTCTCACCAGATCCTTCCCTTCCATAGGAAACTCCTGGTTCTCTCCATTATCCTAGATGAATTACAAATCCTTCCCGAATCCCAAGCCCTTCCCCATCCGGTTTCAGCTGATTTTTCTTTCTTTCTTTTTTTAAAAGCTTTTTTATTTTTCAAAATATATGCCTGGACATTCTTCAACCCTGTGTTCCAATTTCCTCCCCACCTCCCTCATGCCTTCCCCTAGATGGCAAGTAGTCCAATATATGTTAAGTATGGTAGAAATATGTTAAATCCAATATATTCAGCTGATTTTTCCAAACATTATTCCTTTACTGGCTCTATTGGCTGTAGTCAAAGTGTGCTTTCTCCCTTCCCCCCCATACTAGTAAGGGTCTTCCTTTCTTTGGATTCACTGATTTTCTTTAAGGTACAGCTCTCAAGCACTATCACTTACGTGAAAATTTTCCTGTTCACACCAGTTGCTCCTATGGCTTATATTATGATTTTTTTTTAAATAAATGGGAGAGTGGGCATATATGTTAGCAGTTATTAATCTTCTCTTAGTCATATTTTTAAGATATTAAAAAACTCTGTGATTTCTTCTGGGCCCATATTATCTTTTTATCCTGGAAAAATATATCAGTCCCTCAATGTCCCACAGTTAAAAAGCCTTTGGTATTGGTCTCCTTTCGATATAAACTTGGTTGAATCTGGCTGCTTTTCTCGCTTTCATTTTCTTTGGTGTCATTTCTTACCCTTTGGCACATTTCAGAAATTGTTATGCCAGAGTTCAAGTGTGAAGGTTCCACTGCCTTTGGAGGGGAAAAACAAAAAAGCTGGAGTTGGTTAAAAGGCTTTCGAAGAGCACGACTGTTCTTCTGTTTATGTGCTTTTACAAATGTCATCTATACAGGGATTTAACTTGTCTTTCTGAAGGTATTAATAGGGAAGAAACAGGTTTTCATGAGTGTTATTCAAAAACAGAAAATGCAATGGATATTAATCTCACTGCCCTTATTGTTTACTTTAAATAAGCTTTGACTCACTAGAACAAATCACCACCTTCTTTCTTAGCTCTTTCCAAAGAAATTTCCTCCATTCATGTATTGATCATTCAGGGCTGGTTCTTTGGAAAGGGAAACAAAAGAAATAATCCTGTTCAATGACTCTCTGATAATCCACATTATACAAGGCATTTCCAAAGGCCTTCTCATGGACAAATAGAGTCCAGGTTGAGGAGGGATTGATTCCCGGTGTGGGTGAGGTCTTCCATACCCTGTGTTGGGAGCAATCCCATTGAAGAAACCCTCTTGGGTGAGATGGGTAGCTACCTTAAGGAGCTTAGTCTGGTCCTTCAGTCATGGGAGAGATCAACTGGATGAATCATGTCTCTTACTCAGACAGAATCTGAATAAACGCCCCATAGAACTTTTTCAACTGCATGTATACCTAGAAAAGAGTACAGATGAACAGTGAACTTGGTCGAGAGCTGAAAAGCTGGAAGAGAGTATGCTAGATGAAATTATTAAGCATTCTTATTGACCCCTAAGTTTCCTGGAATTAATCTTTTTTTTTTTTTTTTTTTTTTTTAGGTCTGTAAATTCTTTTTTTTTTTTTTACATGTCATTTATTTTTATTTATTTATTTTTTAATAACTTTTTTATTGACAGAACCCATGCCAGCATAATTTTTTACAGCATTATCCCTTGCACTCACTTCTGTTCCGATTTTTCCCCTCCCTCCCTTCATCCCCTCCCCCAGATGGCAAGCAGTCCTTTACATGTTAAATAGGTAACAGTATATCCTAGATACAATATATGTGTGCAGAACCGAACAGTTCTCTTGTTGCACAGGGAGAATTGGATTCAGAAGGTAGAAATAACCCGGGAAGAAAAACAAAAATGCAAGCAGTTTATATTCATTTCCCAGTGTTCTTTCTTTGGGTGTAGCTGCTTCTGTCCATCCTTGATCAGTTGAAACTGAATTAGCTCTCTTTATCCAAGAGATCCACTTCCGAATTAATCTTTAATAAAGCTTTAATTAAGCTCTAAGGAATTATCTGTGAAGGGCTTCCTAGAAAGCCCCTCCCAGAAGTTCTTGCATTGGCCTTTTAATGGTGAAAGTCCCTGGTCAGAAGGTCTGGGTAGGTGAAGGGGACCCAGAAGTTCCAGGATCTCAAGGCCCACGCCCAGTGATTGTGGCAGGAAGGCTCCTCCTTGCTAGTGAGTTTGATACATGGTCACATCTCCCACCACCGCAGTTGGGGATGCTTCTGTGGCCAGCAACCTTTCCTTCTCTCTCCCCTTCCTTATTTGTGAAGGAGAAAGGAATAACCTTGGGAGCAAAATCTCTGAAACTCACTTTTACCAGCCTTGAGCCTCCTTGTGCAAACGTCTGGGAACCCTTCCCCAGGGGAACCTCAATGTCCTGTTTTATTGGATTTAGAGCTGAAAGATACAATGTCTTAAAGCCTCAATTCAGCTCTTTTGTCTTACAAAGGAGGAAGCCGAGGTCCAGCTGAATCAAGTTAAATTACTCAGGTAGCAAATAAGAGGTAGGTTTTACATCCTGGTCTTAGGGTGATGGGACTGAAAGGAACCTCAGTCCCTCTGCTCCATCTCCTCACTTTACAGAGCAGGAAACAGGTCCAGGGAGGTCCCAGGATCATCGATTTAGAGCCAGATCCTAGAGGTTGCTTAGTCTAATGTTCTCATTTTCTAGGCAGGCAATTAATGCTAAACTCCAGTAAGCATCAGAAAAACAGATCACGATTAGAAGACTGAGCCGTCCAACTCCAGGTCTCCTGTTCCTGAGTCTGTTTTCCTGCGGTCCACTCCCTTCCCTGCAGGCCCGTCAATTCTTGCTTTCATCCTTCTGACCTAGAAAGACTCAGGTGGACTCTTACCATTGCTTTGGGCGAGCCTCAGTGTGGCTCCCAGTAACTTGGGAGTCTTGGAGTCCATGATCTTCAAGGTCCCTTTCATCCCCTCAAAGCCTGGGATCCTCTGAATGCTCTGCTCTCTAATTACTGCTTCCCTCCAGGTTCCTCAGCATTTCTGAGGGTGACCTTCCACTCTATGAAGGCAAAGCTCTTTCTTTACACAGTCTCACAGATCCCATTTTCCGTGGGTCCTTGGCCACAGGGCTCAGCTGGGGGGGCCAGATGTGCAGCCCTTCCATTTTAGGGAGCGTGCTCTCCTGACCATAGGACTTGGGTTTGCTGTAGATCTACCAATGGAAGCTTTCTTCATCTGAGACTCGAACACCAGTGTCGGCAGAGCTAGGGCGAGCTTAAGTCTTCTCTGGGTGAGTGGGAGGTGCGCTTACTTCATGGAAGCTAAGTGGTGAAGAGGCACAAAAGGGGCATGGGGGAAATTACAGGAAGAATGACAGTGGGGCGCTTGACTTGGGGATGCCAAGGTTGGTGAAAGCAGTGGCTAAGTGCAACAGAGATCTGCAGCCACAGGAGTCCAGAGGAGAAATCAATGGCTCTCAAAGCTTTGCCTTTGGTCACATCCCCACAGGCAGGGGGCCAGTCTTGGATGGCGCTTACTGATCAAAGTATCAAAGTAGGGGGTCTAACCTTGGATGCCACTCGCCAGTAGAAGCTGGGGGCTAGCCTGGAATATCACTTGCCAATAGGAACTAGGGGCTAGCCTTGAATGACACTCATCGATCAAAGCAGGAACCAATCTTGGATGAAGCTTACTGATCAAAGTATCGAAGTAGGGAGCCAAACTTGGATGGCATTACCGATAGAAGCTGGGGACTAGCCTGGAATATCACTCTCCAATAGGAACTAGGGGCTAGCCTTGAATGACACTCACCGATCAAAACAGGGAACCGGTCTTGGATGATGCTTACTGATCAAAGTAGGGGCCTAGCCTTGGATGACACTCACCAATAGAAGCTGGGAGCTAGCCTTATACAAAGCGAGGAGGGCTGGCCTTGAATGATACTCACCAGTCAAAGCAGGGGGATAGCCTTGAATGACACTAATCAAAGCAATGAACCTCAATTCGGTTCTCTGATACTATTTTTTTGCCCATCTTCAGGGGCCAGGGAGAACAAAACGGATCCCTTGTCACATGTCAGTCTTCAAGTTCCTGGGGATGGCTCTCATGTTCCCCAATGTCCAGGCTTTTCCAAGGAAAACATCTCTTCCTCCTTCCTCCCCTACCCTGATCCGGGAGGGTATCTACCCTACAAATTACCTTTCTTCCTCCATTTCCAGCACAATTAAGTCTATTTTGGAAGAGGATGTGTTTTTTAAAAATGTGTATTATGTCAATTAAATCACTGAGGGACAGTGTGCTTGTCCCCTGCACCCTGCACTGCTGTTGAAAACTCTGTTTGTTCTTTTTTTAAGAAATAAAGGCGCCATCGTCCTCCCAGTAGCCCAGGCTTACAACCTGACTGTCTTCTGTGAATCTTTCTTCTCCCTTACCTCCTATATCCATTCCTTTGACAGATGTCGTCCCTGTAAGGGTCTCCATCCTCTCTGCTCCTCCCCCATGCTCTAGCTCAGCCCTCCCCTCACTCCTTTCACCTCTACTGTGCTGGTAGCCTCCTATTGGCCTCCTTGCCTCTAGGATCCACCTTTCCTCTACCTCCACACAGGTGAAAATGAACCATTCTGGTTTCAGGCTTAAGATGTCACTTCTTGCCTCAGAATTCTCAAGGGACTTCCTGTTTCCTGTGACCTGAAGTCTAGAGCTCCTCCTTGGCCAGCCGACGAAGGCTCGCCATAATGTCCCCAGTCGTCCAGACCAGCTGTGGCTTGCACGTTTCCCTTTCACACACTTTCTCCTGCTCTCACAGGGGCTGATACCCGATCCTGCCCCCTCCCAAGGTGGGCTGTTTCCCACCCCCCACCCCCATACCTAGAGAATATTCCCTCCTCATCTCTAACCGCCCCCCCCCCCCCAAACCTTTCTCTGTCTTCAGGGGCTGCTCAGAGGCACAGACTCCTTGGTGCTGGCCGCTCCCTCTCCAGTCACTTCCTTTCTTGGGTGCTGGGAAGTAGAACAACAGATGTGGAGGGTCTGGGTCATAACCAGGCCATGGAGGTGGCCACATCCACAGGGCCCCAGGCCCTGGAGTCAGGAACACCTGGCTTCCGATTCTCCTTCGGACTCTATGGGTTGTGTGATTCTGAGAAAGCCACTTTACCTCTGTCTCCCTCAGTTTCCTCATCTGTAAACTGGGAATAATAATCTTATATTCCTCAGAGGGTTGTGCTAAGGATCAAGTGAGATAACATGCAAAGCTCTTTAAAGCATGATATAGTCATTGTGGTGGTGGAGGAGGAGGAGTTAGAAGGCAGATGCTCCCAATGGAAACGTGGGACGCCCCTAGCTATGCTCTGTCTTGACCACTGGGGTGACCCTCTCTGGTCTCGGTCCCTTTGTTTCAGATGGGGGGGGGGGAATGGGTTCTTTAGGGCCCTTGGAGCTCTTTCTTTTTCATGCTGAATCTCTCTCTCTCTCTCTCTGCCCCCACCCCACCCCCACCCCTATCCCTCTTCTCTTTCCGTGTCTGCCTTTCCTTATAAGAACACCAGATACTCTTCTGCTTCATTCATGTTGTACTTGGTGCATTTAACGTTTGTTCATCTTACACGTTCCTGGTCTCCTTGGAAGGGGGCAGATCTGTGGAAGCTACAAAATGCCTCATAAATAGTTTCAGGCCCCAGCCCTCCCTCTCCCCCCGGCCTCGCGTGCCCTCCTTGGATCTCCCTCTCTCGTTACCGCCAATGTGCAGACGTGGGTCCTGGGCGGCAGAGAGGCCCTCTGGCTTTCCCGGGGGGCCCCCGGCCCTGAGCCCGCCGCTCTGAGAAGCCCGCCGCGGCCGAGCTCTCCATCGTGCGGAGCATGCTACTTTGGAACGTGGAAAAATTTCCAGCACGCCTAGGTCAGCATAAATACAGATGTGAACAGCTACAACGGGGCTCCTGCCAAGTGCATAATGCTTCCCACATGTGCAGAGGCCGTCCGTCTTCGGTCCTGGGCGGCCCGCTGTGACTACGCGCCGCGTGGAGGGGGAACACAAAAGGGCCAAGTTGGATTCTTTACTCCAACCTTTTCATTCTTCCTTTGAAAAGAATAAAAAATTCCCAGACCGTAGCCCAGAAGGGCGAAGTTACTTGTGCAGTCACCTGGCTCGTTGCAGGCCGTGCTGAGCCTTGAACTCCGGCCTGGAGATGCCTCTAAGTGGAGCACTGGGTCTGGAATCAGGAAGATCTGGGTGTGAATCCATCCTCCAGACACTTTGTAGCCATAATTACTTACCTTCTGCCTGACTCAATTTCCTCCCCTGTAAAACAGGGGATAATCATCAAACCTGACGATTTTGTGAAGATGAGATGAGAATACTTCTAAAGTGCTTTGTATAAAAGTCTTGTTACTCTGCTGCCTCTGGTTCCACCTCCGGTTCTATAGGGCAGTGGTTAGTGACAGCTAGTTATATCTCATCTAGACCCCAGAACCATGAAGTATTGAGAGCTAGATTAACAGCTGGACAAAACCTCATTTAATACCTTTGTTTTAATTCTTATTTTTAAGAAAAAAAAAAAGAACAAAAATCTTGTCATTCAAAGTTTTGTTCAAGGGCTACCTGGGAAGCCTTTCCTGATCTTTCGTATGCCTTTTTGTCTATTTTGTAGGATGAGAGGGGATCCCACGTTCTAAAGCACCTGGCACACAGTAGGTGCTACATGGTTCACTTTTTTAATTTCTCGTACCTGCCCATATTATTTTTGCCCAATAGAGTTCCTTGAAGGCATTAAAAAAAAAATAAACGTCTCCATTTTTGAATGTGGTACCTGATCCGTAGTCAGTGGCCAAATGCTTATTTGGAGGGAATGAGATGAACGAACAGAGTAACTGATGCTTTTTGTTTATATAACATATAGCCATTTACAGATCTCCTTTTTGAACTTTTTTTTGAGTTTTCTAACTCAAATCGAGAACGCCGGATCCAGTTGGTGTGTGTGCCCCCTTCTGACTCCATCTCCCCCATCTCCCCCATCTCCCCACAGCCATAGCTGCCTCGGGTTGCAAAACAATAAACTGTTGCTCTGAACATTGAATTCCCTTTCTCAAAATGGAGGAATCAGAATTTGAAACCGGGCCTTGTCAATCACGTAGCAAGGCTCTTCCCACTATGACCATCCACTCTCTGGTTGTTGATAGCCACTGAGCCTTAGAGAATGGCCCACCCTGGGCAGCCTCGGGGCAGGGAAGGGAGAAGGAGAAATGGCGAGCCACCATGTCCTCTGGGCTCTCGCTGGGATTGTCTTAATTTCTCAAGAAGCCGCTTCCCGAGCATCTCCGCCCCCTCCTCCTCAGCCAGCCCCATGTGTGCGCTATCTTGAATTCCCTGCAGTGTGGATATTCTCACACTGGCTCCTTTCCCTTTATTACTTCATTCCTAGAGGAAGGGGGTGTGTGGGGAGTGTGTTTAAAGCCAGGATCCTGCCGTTTAATCAGTTATTTTCCTCTTTTAATGAGGGTGACTATTGTGAAATAAGTAATTATTAATTACTCCAAACTAATGAAATATTGTCGTTTCCTTGCCCAAAAGCATATGGAAGAAAAGGGAATGCATATGGGTATTTTTAGGAAAGCATATTGGGGAATGGACAAACTCCACCAGTGCCAATCCTCCTGAGCTGTCTGGCTGAGACCACTGCCACTCCCGTTGGCATTCGAGGCTCCGGGCTTTTGAAGTCCTTCCCCAAGGTAGCATCTGATACACGAGGAGAAGAATAAAAACCCAAGTTCTATCGGATCACGCTTGAGAAAACATGAGAAGATCCTTGTGGCCCCTCTCCCCAAGGAGGAACTCCCCCCTGCCTCGTGTCCTTGGTAACTTGAGAGCCTCTTTGGTTTGGTCTGTCTCGGGCAGGGCTGAGGGCTGGGGATGATTCATGGTATCTCGAGGCTAGCAGAGAACCTGAGATCACCGAGGGACGGGGGGAGAGACACGGCCCCCAAATCTCTACACTCATTAGCAAAGAGGCTTGGATCCACAAATATTACATCCGGTGGGTATAAATGTCAAATGAAAGCCTTGGGTTCAAAATGTCAGCTTAGCTTAACATAATACCCCGACATCTGGGAAGTGCTTAATGACTGAAAAGTACAAGGTGGTGCGAGGGAGGCTGGACGATCGTTCATCGAAAGAGAAATTGCCCATCCCACTTGAGGTAACCAAGAACAACGTGATCTGGATCTCCACGAGAGATAGAGCTTCTAAGCTTTATTCTGGACTAGGAGGACCACATCTGCCGCAGAGGCTCCATGCTTTGGGCCTTGAGAGGCTCAGAAGCCAGAGGAGATTAAACGGGATCGAAGTGGCTTAGTAATTGGTTGGTACATCGTGATTAGTTGTACAAACTGGGCGTTTTACCATGGAGAATCGAAGACTCAGGAGAGATGCTGTCGGCCTTCAAGTGTTTGCAGAGATGTCATGTGGAAGAGAAAATACAATCTATTTTCCCTCTGGTTTTGCTCTAGAGGGCAGAGCTAGGAGAAATGGGTAGACATTGCACAGTGACCCATTCGGGCTAACGGACAACAAGAGCAAGACGGAGACCCTTGTTAGCAGTGGGACCTGTTCCAAATTCAGCTTAGTTGCTTTAGTAGAGAGAAAGTTGCCGCTCATTGGAGGTCTTCCAGGACCGACATCTTGATAAATTTTTTCTCTCTCCTTCTCTGTCTCTTTGTCTGTCTCTGTGTCTGTGTCTCTCTCTCCCCTTATGTTTGTGTGTGTATATATAGACACATGTGTTATCTCTCTGTCTCTATTTTATATTCTTTCTGTGCATGTATGTTTGTATGTTTCTTTAAACTCATC
This sequence comes from Antechinus flavipes, assembly GCF_016432865.1. NCBI lineage: Eukaryota > Metazoa > Chordata > Mammalia > Dasyuromorphia > Dasyuridae > Antechinus > Antechinus flavipes. Next base: position 7,804,138 of record NC_067400.1, on the reverse strand, counting down.
ACTATGAGCTATTCCCAATGTGGAAAATGTTTATTTTTTACCGCTTACTTCTGGAGTCCTGAGAGGTTTAGTGATTTGCTCAGGCTGTGCAGGTCGTGTATACCTGAGGTGGGAATTACGTACAGGTCTGCCTAATATCTACCACCTACTTCATACTGAGGTCTATGAACACGAATATTATATGATAATTATTCATGACTAATAATTAGCAATAAAGATTGATAAAGAAATATGTATCCATAACCCTCTTCTGCCACCTCATGAGAATAAAGGGAAGTCAGAAGCCTAAGAGAAAGGTGAGCAGTTTTCAGTCCTTTCACACACACACACTCACACACACACACACACACACACACACACACTCACACACACACACACATACGGACTAAGCATTTAATTTAGAAAATTAACTTTTGCTGGTAAGTTTCTTTCTTCCCCCTTCCAACTCTTCAGCTCTCACACTTTTCTTCTCTTGGATTTCCTGGGACTGTTCTCAGGTGGCTGTTGTTCTGGGTTCTCTTTACAGGACTTGGAAGTCTTGGGAGGAAAGGTGATCTGCAATTCAAAAACAGCTCATGATCTATGGGACTTGGTATTAAGCAAGACGAGATTAATGAGGGGCGCCTGCTTTGACAGGATGTGGCAGCTGCACATACGTATTGGCAGCCCGTAAGCACTGAGTTGCTATGACACTCATGGATTCTGTTGAGATCAGCTTTTCTCAGGAGGATCCACTGACCTTAACCTTTGTTCGCTCCCCACAAGCTGTCGGTGTGATCGGCCCATTTAGCGCCCCATCTTGGCAAGACCCTTTGGGCTTCTCTAGAACTTGTCCCCTTTGGCTTCTTGGTAATGAGACGGCTCCCACCACCATGTGGCACAGGGTAGCGATCCTCTGTGGATCCTTCCTCACGTCTTCAAGGTTCAGAGCAGAACCTAGAAGTGTCATCAAAGGAAGGGAAGGCATGAAGAAGGCCAAGGAGAATGATGGGAGACTCTTCCCCAAACTCTCTTCCATCTCCTTCCAGGCTGTTTCCTGTGCCTTCCTTCTGGCTCATGTGCTCATCAAATCAACCTCCAAACATTATATTCCTGTCTTAATTCTGGACCTTTGTATGTAGACTGGAGACTGTATACAATATAGCAATAATAGTAACAGATGACATTTACATGATGTCTTCTTTGTGCGAGACACTGTGCTAAGTGTGCTCCTCACCGTAATCTTGGCAGGTAGTTGGTCATTATTGTTTCCATTTTATAGCTGAGTCATCTGAGGCAAACACGGGTTCTTTGATTGGCTCTGGATCCCACAGTTAGTCACTGTCTGAGGGCAGATTTGTTCTCAGGTCTTTCTCATTCTGGGCTTATTCCTCTAGATACCACCTACCATGGGTAGATAAATGGATGCAAGAGAGTTTTTTATTGCTCACCTAATATGTGCCTCATGCTATTCTAAGAGCTAAGAATACAAATACAAGCTTCCCCCCCCCAAAAAAAAAGACAGTTCCCATTCATGAGACACTTCTATTTTAATGGAGAAAGACATCATTACATAAAGAAGAAATGGGGAGAGTTTCAATGATGTTATTTTTTATTTATTTATTATAGCTTTTTATTTACAAGATATATGCATGGGTAATTTTTTTAGCATTGACAATTGCAAAACCTTCTGTTCCAATTTTTCCCCTCCTTTCCCCATTCCCTCCCCCTGATGGCAGGTCGACCAATATGTGTTAAATATGTTAAAGTATATGTTAAATACAATATATGTATACATGTCCATTTTGCTGCACAAGAAGACTTTGGGAAGCCTGTTCACAATAAGGAGTCTGAGCTGCTCACTCAGCCCTGGAATCAATCCTGTCCTCCCCTCCCTTGGCTCTGCCCAAAGCATTGTTGTTTCAGTAATTCCCCCAGAGGTTGAAAAGTCTCCTTCCTTCATGGTGTGTTCTCATTCTGTATCCTCCTTTCCCCCTTCTGTTTGGCTCGGGTTCTCTCCAGTAACATTCCCCTTCTCTTCCAAGCAAGACTGCCTTCAGATCTCCTTACTTCATCGGATTGTTTGGCCAGTTCCATTGTGTTCAATCCAGGACTCTGCTAGTCCTGGTGATCCCATGACAAAAACAAAAAACAAAATTAAACCAAGAAAAAAAAAATTCCAAAACAAATCAGTCTCTGTCCTTGCAGAGAAAACCAGGAGAACGACTCCACACCCTCCCTTTTCCTGGTTGCGCAAGTCCATCAGGCAGTCAGTCAACAAGGGTTTAGTAAGAACCAGTATTTGCCAGGCACTTTGCTAAGTGCTCAGAATATAAAGAATGACCAAAACATCCTCTCTGCACTCAAGGAACTCACGTTCTAATTTTATTTCTAATGTGCATTATAAGAAGACTTTCTGGAAGAAATTATTAATGATGATTTTTTTCCTGTATGTAAATAAAACAACATAACATGATGGGAGCAAATTGAGAGAGCGTTAAATACTTGGTTAGTGTAAAATATCCACAGTATCAATCTTAATACCATACATTTAAATTAAAGTGACCCCAACACACACATTATATATATATATATATATAAACATAAACTATATGTATAAATAGATATAGAAACATATATATTAAGCAATCAACAAGAATTTAACACTTACTCTGTGCTAGACCACAATTTACACACGTGGGGATATACAAAGACAAAACTAACATAGTTTTTGCCATTAAATGACTCATCTTCCTTTAGGAGAAACGCTACTCTTATGGATGAAACATACACAATGAAGCTATCAGCAAAATTTATTAAGTGTCTTCCGAGTGGCAGGCGATGTGTTTGGCACTAAAGTGACAAAGGCAGTGGATCCAAGTATCTCTACTTCAGTGAGTTTACATTCTAATTCAATGAGTCAACAAGGATCTATACAAGTCTATCCAGGAAAAAAAAAATGGAAAGAATAAATGCTAATAAATACATCAGTCTGAGACTAAGCGTTGTTGAAGTACTCTAAAATGGGCACCAAATCTAGGTGGTAGGAAACCGAATGGACTTCTGAGGAAATCAAGATGATATCTGGCTTTCTGGAAGCCTCTGAGTTAGTGGAGAAGGAAGAGTGAATTCCAGGCTTGGGAGACAGTTGGTTTGGTCAAAGCCAGAGAGAGGAGAGATGAAATGTGGTAGATTAATAAAAGGTAAAGGCTCAATCTGGTTGGATTTAGTACAAGCTTAATAGGGGGATGGGAGGCAGTGATAACTGCACTGTTAGCATAGGAAGAAAGTATTTGGAGTTGGACTTTGAGGTGCTTTAAAGGAGGAGGAGGAGAAATGTCTGATCCCGGGTATAATAGGGAGCCACAGATATACAATAATCAGATCTGTACTTTAGGAACAGCATTTGTGATACTGTGTGGAGAATAGATTGGACTGGGGAAAAACTGGAGACAGAGAGAAAAATAAATCTTCAAAGGTATATTTAAATATGTCATAAATCTACAGTTTTGCTAAAGTAGCTTCTTCCATTGGTACCGATCACAGTTCTATGATCTTTGTGAGCTGCTCTGGTCATTAAGTCTTGCTCCTTGATTTATCCAAATTGTGATGGTTGGGTAGTTTTCTGATGAAAAACATACACTCTATTGCTTGGCTTCTACTTACGAGGTCTCTGGATTTCATTTTGCTAGTCCGTCCTTTGAGGATTCAGATTCCCTCCCTGTGATCTTTAGGGTCCAAGTTCCTTTGATGGAATACGCTTGGGAAATGGGTCTATGTTTTCAGTGATCTTAAGTAACGGCAACCAAATTGGGCCACAGTTCATAAAATGTCACAGCTTCTCCGGAGTCCAAATTTATTTGACTGAAAGGCTGATAGAAAGACTCATGACCGACCCAAGCAAGTTCCAGAGCATTATCAGTAGGCCCCTGCATACAGAAGTAGCCTAGGATATTTTTCCCAGAATAAGTAGCTTTATTATCTATTAAACACTCACACAACATATGATGCCCTCAGCGTATTGGAGTTGGGGTTCAAATGTGGAAGGTATGTCTTCCCAGCTCTTTGAGAGACTTGACAGTCATGAGAGAAAACTAGACAATTTGTTGAAGAATCCATCTGTGTTATCCACAGCTAAATCCTTCTATTTGGGTAATGTCACCATTAGTTTGCCACTCTCGCCATCAGCCACATTTACTGGATAACGTCCGTCATATTTTTAGATACCTTCTGCGTAAATGGTCCAATACCTGCTCCCAAGAGAATTGAGGTGAATGTTAACAGAATTTATGAGGTAACAGTTATAACAGCTCCCCACGCTCCTCATTAAAAGGAGAAATATGAAGTACTTTCTTCCTTGCTGGCTTAAATTAGTGACATACAGAATGGAGGAGAACAGTATTTTTTAATCCTTGAAAATTCTCTTCCTTCTTTTGGGCCCCAGGTTAAGCATCCCTCCTATGGGACATTAAACTTTTTTTTTTTTAAACTACTTAACATATATATTTTTTCCATTTGATCCCCATAGTAGCCCTCTTAGAGTGCCCATTTTGCAGATAAAGAAATTGAGGCTGAAGGAGAAGAAACCCAGGGTTATACTTTGAGGGTGAGCAATGCCATGCAAAACCCAGCTCTCCTCTCTCAAAGTTTAACATTCTCTGGTCTGCACAATGTCGTTTTGCTAAGACATTTTTTTTTCCTTTAATCTTGACATCTAGAGTATTGACAGCCTGCCTGAGGTGGAGGACATTTCTCTGGTCCTATTTCTCCTTCAGGGTAACAGCACTTGATTTCTAGGCAGAAGGTCTGAATTTGAATTCTGCCTTTTCCTCCCTGGGTGACCTTGAGGCTATTCCATCCAAGGTTTAACTGGAGTTCTGAAGCCCAGAATTCAAATCTGGCCTCCGTTCCTACTTTGGGACTCCGGCAAGTTGCCTTAATTCTATCTGCCTCGTTTCCTTATTCATCAAATTCACCTTCCTGCCAGGATTTTCATGAGATTCATGCAAAGTGCTTTACAAGTGCACGAGATAACCGATGATGGGGATGTCAGGGGGGACACTTCTCGGCCTCTCCAAACTGAGAGGCTCGCGTCTGGTTGCCTCTCCAGCCTCCTGATTCTCTCACCCTATGAACTTCGTCTCAGTGCTCAAATGATGGCTTTGGGCCACACGAGGGTCCGTCTTGGGTCTTCCAGTAAACGGGTCAAGTGCTTGAATGTCAAGTCTTCTGGGGTGATCTTCCCCTCGGGTCCTCTGAAAGACAGGACACGTTGATGTGGAAAATGGCCCCTCCCCAGCTGACTGGCAGCCTCTGGAAGGAGATTATTCACTCTGGCAGAGTGGCTTCGGTTCTGCATTTCAGCTCTTAGGAAATGCACAACCTCATACAAAGAACATTAATTTTAAGTGGCATAAATTAATTTCAGAAAGTGCCCTCGATAAACTTTTTTTTTCCTAGTGAATCTTCCAAACACTTTAAGATCTCCTTGGTTTCTCTGCGTCAGGGTATTCATTTCAGTTTTACATTAGGAATACTTAAAGCCCGGCTTAATGCTTGACCGAGGTCACGGAACGGGTCAGGAGTCGGTCCAGAACTTCAAAGCGCTACCTGGGGCTCCCAGGATGAAGAGGCATCGGTCCCGACCCCGTAATGAATGGTTCCTCCAGTTTTTGGAGCGAAAGAAAGCTGGAAAAACCCTAGGCGAGACAGTCTCTCTCTCTTGCTCAGTGCTCAACGTGAACGTGTCAGAAGCAGTATCACGTCCCTCGGAGATGATGTGAAATCCATTCAGTTGGAGGAAGCACACCCAAACATCTGAGTGAGTGTGGGAGACACGTAACCCCCGTGGCTCCGGTTCCTAACTCGTACCAGGAATTCATGAGGCGGCAGTGGTCGGGAGGAGCGAGGCAGGGAGAAGCAAGCGTGTTCGGGAGAGAGAGAGGGCGTTGTTGGGAAGGGGGAGAAACGTTGTGAGACACATTTGATGTAATAGTCATATGATTAACAAACTGTCACATCAAACTTTGCTGCTAAGTGGGAATGCGCTGACACTTCATATTTTTAAAACTGACATTTTGATTCATTACTGTAAATAGCACTTTGTGTTAAATATTGTGACAAAGAACAGATCATATATTATAGATATATGTGAGTGCCATATAGATAGATGCGTGTGTGTGTGTGTGTGTGTGTGTGTGTGTGTGTGTGTATTGTCTGAGATCTTTGACATTTGGGAGGTTGGAAACTTTCTATGCTTTTGATCATTTGTTTAAATAAAGTCAGAGGGCACCTGGAGGCGTGGGGAAAGGGGGATCTTCGCCGCCCATCCTTTTAATAGGAGCCCTGTACTTAATTTTAGAAGGGACAATTGATCTGGGACTGATCTTTTTCCAAGTTTTGATGTACTTTTTACGAGCCCAGCCTTGACCTTCACTGAAGCCGATCTGTTATTGAGATGCTAATGGTGGGTCTCTCCCCAGAGGTGTTTGTTCCATCTCTTTGGTCAAAGGCCTTGGTGAGTTGCCAGGGCCCAGCAACCCATTGGGCTCCGGTGCTCTGCTTCGATCCTTGTACCTCCAAGATTTTCGAGACGTGGGATCTGCCAAAGGCGCTTTTCTGAAGGCAGACATTTCAATAATTCATCACCCCTTTTCACAGTGAAAGCAAAATGTTGCAGAGAGAGGAGCGGGCTTAGGTCTCACTTCAGACCCTTCTCCCTTGGAAACTCTGGGAAAGTCTCTTAGCTGCTCCAAGACTTGGTTTCTTTATCTGTGAAATGAAAGCTTTGGACTCGGTGGTTTTAAAGTTCACTTGAGATCAGAAGACTTGAGGAAGGAGTTCAGTGTATCAAACTGGCTGCAACGACACTTGGAAATCACTTGGCCAAGACACACGTGAGCTCCACTATGAGGGACAGGGAGGTCTCTTTGACTTACTCTTCCATTCAGTCACGTGCCTCTCAACCAATCAGTTATCAAACATTTATTGAGCACCTACTATGTGCCGGCATTATATCTGAGACTCAGGAGCTTAGCACTGGACTCCCCGTCTCCAAGAGCTAACGGCATCCGCTCTTGGTGCTGTAGGATGACAGTTATAGGGTGTCCGAGTGGGAAAAGGGATGCCAGCAGCCCTGTCTAAGCCGCCTCCTACCAGACGAGGGGGTCAGCTCTGCCCGATCCTCAGCAAGTGGTCGCTGGCCCCTCAGGGCTGACCTCCGGGGAGGACTGGCCCACCCATTTCTGATGTTTGTGCTGCCCCTGCCTTTGTGACTTTTACTGCTGTTGTTCTGCCCAAGCAAACAGAAGTAGTCTAGTTCATCTTCAGTGAGCTTGGATGCCTTTTTTTCTGGGCCAAACACCCCTACTTCTTTCAGCTCCTTGCAGGCAGGGACCATTAGGTTTAGGTCTCTGTACCTTCCCCTGAGGACAGAGCTGGGCGTGTACCTCATTCTTAATGAATGCTGGTACTTAATCTGAATAGGTAGGCAGGAGAGGCGGCCTGGCGACCCCAAATGATGGGGCATTTCTTGCCTGGGCAGGGACAGGAGCCAGAGCTCAGTTATTGCTGGATCCGAGCTAGAGCTTGTCCACACTTTGCCCTTGGGTTCTGGCCAATCTCCTGGTTCACCCAGGAAATGTGGGGGTTCCTTTGACCAAGCCCTTATAGTCATTTATCTTCAGATTCTAAAGGTTCTGGGATCAAGAGAGACTTTCAGGGCCAGCTAGAACAACACCATCATTTTGCAGGTAAGGAACTGGGGACCCTGAGATGTTAAATAAATAAAGGAGGCATCAGAGTTAGGATGTGAATCCAGGTTCTCTAGGTCCAGATTCCAAGAGTCACTGGCAGTTACCATAGAGGTTTCTGCCTGAACGGGGTTGCCATTGGCAGCCAAGGTCATGGCGCCGGAACCCAACACCATGGCGTGCCGGCAAGACTAGGGCTTCATTTCCTTGTTTTGAGTTTTCCACCTAAGTTTTTACAAATGCCTCACTAGCTTTACCTTGTTATTTTTCAACAGTAATGATGGATTATTGCATGTCTGATGTACTCTTCAAATTACTTTATTCCTTTTTTTCTGCTATGCTTGTCTGTGCACGGGTTTTTTTTCTCCTTGATGGAAGGTAAGCTCCTGAGGGGAGGTGCTGTTGTGATTCTGTTTTTATATACTCGATGCCGAGCACGGTGCCTGACACCCACTTAATAAATACTTATTGGCTGGTTGCTTTCATTTAATTAAATATCGTTAATAGCTCAGCGACTGTACTGCATCTGTCCTTATATACTTTATATTCTATGTTCTACTGGAGGAATCAGAATATATTAGTTAAAAACTAAGTCTATATATGTATGTACATGTATAAACATATATATGTGTGTGTACATATATACATATATAGTTGCTGAGCTATTGTACTGCATCTGTCCTTACAAAGTCTATATTCTATATTCTACTGGAGGAATCAGAATATATTAATTGAAAACTAAGTCTATATATGTGTGTACATGTATAAACATATATATATGTGTGTACACATATACATATATAGTTGCTGAACTATTGTACCGCATCTGTCCTTACAAAGTCTATATTCTATATTCTACTGGAGGAATCAGAATATATTAATTGAAAACTAAGTCTATATATGTGTGTATATGTATAAACATATATATGTGTGTGTACATATATACATATATAGTTGCTGTGCTATTGTACTGCATCTGTCCTTACAAAGTCTATATTCTATATTCTACTGGAGGAATCAGAATATATTAGTTAAAAACTAAGTCTATATATGTGTGTGTGTATAAATGTATATATTTACACATATATATGTATATGTATACACATACACACATATAGATATGTGAAGCATATTCTGAGCATGTATATGAAGCATATTTTGAGATAAGGTCCACATACGTGGGTATGACACCCACACATATCAGTGGCCAATAAAACATGGAGAGCCAGTGCCTTTGAACGTGGGTGCAGAAGGATTCTGCATGACGCTTTCTGGCCATGAGCTCGGGTCCTCCCCTTTCCTCTTTCACCCTGAGCTCTGTCATCTATAAAACAGGGATCCTGGTCTTTGCACTACTTATTGTACCCTTCCGGTTACTGTGAGCATCCCACGTGGTCATGTATGTGCCATTTGCAATCTACCTACCTGTGGGTTCTCTCCACATACTCGTTGACATGTTACTATTCTCAAATGGGCACAAGGTCTCAGCCCCGCCATCTCACCTGGGCCCGGACCCGCCTCCCTCCCACTGCTGTCTATGCCGAGCTCAGATCCTGTTGCCCCTGGAGATGCTTTCCGTCCCCATTGTCCCCAACGTGGATGACGCAGAAAGAGGAAGCCGCCTTGTGCTCTGTGGCAGGTAGTAAGAGGCTACTGTAATGCAGGGAATGGGTTGAGAAGCAGAAGTCCTGCTGGAGAAGAAGGTCCAGAGAAGCCCACCCTGGTGATTCCTGGGGCTGGAAACGAACAAACAAAAACCATCTGGAGAGTGATGGAGTCTGGATCAGAGGCGGCATCAAGGGTTGGACCAGTGGGCACCTTTGCACTGCAGATGCAGAGGAATCGTATCCAGGTAGATGGCCTTTCTTCTGGCCTGTGCACAGGAAAGGGGCGCGCCGGCAGCAGGATGATGGGCTTTGTCCTTCGGCCCCTTGCCCACGGAGATGCCGTTGAAGCCATCCTGCCATGGGCTTCCTTATTAATTCCATAGGGGGAAATTCATTAGGTTTCATATGTATTTGAGGCCCAACTGTTTCTTGAATTATTATTACAATTATTATCTACTTTTTTTCCTGGCTGATGGGAAGGGAAATTTCACAGATGTGTGATTAGCCGGGCATGAAATTAAAAATGTTTTTGCACAGAAGCAAGAGGATGTTTATTACCAAATTCCTAGTCTGAGAATTAAGCATCATTCAGGTTGACCACAAGACGTTCCCTCTCAGCATTGAAGTTCTTTTTTCGTTTCATTCAGTTCTTGGTAAAAAGATATCCCCCCCCCATCAAAAAAAAAAAAAGGAAATTAAAAAGATACGTCCCTCCCACCCCCCACCCCCCCAAGGAAAGTTCCGTGGTACTTGCTTCCATAGAAGGGTGGGGTTCCACTAGTAGCAGTGAAAGTCAAGGTAACTTAACCACATAGAAAATTTCAAGTAGAAAATAGCAACAAAACCCAAAGATGCTCACTGTCGTTCCCCCGGCCGCCCCTCTGCTGGGGAAAGAGCTCCTTCGTGGAGGTCTTGCACCCTATCAAGCAACAAGTGTTTGCTGGATGTCTACGACGTCAGTCCATCTACATGCACATTTTCAGCTTTTTCTGGGTATCGGTCACTGTTCTAGGTGCCCTAGATGCAAATAGGAAAATCCTTTAGTAAATCCAGGGGACCATGGCTGACCCTGATGGATGTGGGGACACAGGGAAGACGTGTGTCTTCCAAAGAGAAGATGCAAGGCATGTTTTTTGGGAAAAATCAAATCACTGAAGTGCCCGGGAAAGACTCGTGTAAGAGAGAGTCTTGAAGGCAGCCTTGGAGGAAAAGGCCGGACACTGCAGGAACCTGACTCTTCCCTCCACATCCTTTCTCTGTGTCCCTTGGAAATGTGCTGCCTTCATCATCAGAAGCTTGCACTTTTTTGTTTTAAAATAGATCTTTATTGCTATCTTTTTTGATAAATCACCTAGTTTTCCTTCTGCAGCTTTCCTCCTGCCCTATCCCAGAAGGTTTTCTGGCACAATAAGGAAAAAGAGAGTAGGGAAAGAGGGAGGAGAGAGAAAGAAAGAAGGAAAGAGAGAGAGAGAAAGAGAGAGAGAGAGAGAGAGAGAGAGAGAGAAGTGTGTGAGGTGGAGGAGGAAGGGAAGAGGGAAAGGGAGAAAGGGAGAGACAGAGACAAACAGACAAATAGAGAAGGGGGAAGAGGAGAGAGAAACAGAGACAGGGAGTTGGGGGAGACAGATATAGAGACAGAGGAACAGAGAAGCTGCAAAGAGAAAGAAACACAGAAAGAAAGACAGAGGAGGGGAGACTGAGATATAGAAAGAAATAGAGAAAGAGACAGGTATCAGGATGGGGGAGGTCTAGAAAGAGAGAGAGCGACTGAGACAGAGAAAAAGAAAGACAGGGAGAGGGAGCAGAGTAAGGAGAAGAATTAGGAAAAGAAAAATAATTAGAAAACGAAGAATTAGAATAATCAGAAGAAGAAGAATTAGAATTAGGAGAAGGAAAAGAAACAACAAAGACATAGAGACACAGACAGCAAAGGAGAAGGGCAGCAACTAGGAGAACAAAGACAAAGAAAAGAAAAAGGGGAAGAAAGGGAAAATAATCCATAAAACCAATCCAAGAAAGGCCTGCCATTCTATGCCATTGTCTCCACAACTGTGGCTCGCTGTAATACCATAGCAAGCTGGCCTTCCGTCCCAGCTGCCATTTGTGCAAGTGCTCTGGGTGTACCGCTGAGGAGTGGTCTGGAAGGTATTTCATTGCTTCTTTTGGGGAGAGCACGCCACCTTCTCCCCTAAATCTTCCCTTCGCCAGGGATGTTCCAATCTGTTGCGTAGCAGACATTTCTGTCACGCTGTGCAGAGTGCCTCCCCGTAGCTCATGGGAAGGTCTTTGTCAGGCACCCAGAGTTGGCCATCAGCCTCCCCAGCTTCGGGCTCCTCCCAGAATGCTCGGTCTGGGCAAGGGCCACGTCCGAGCTGGGGCCATTGGCTGGGGTAATGAATTGGAAAAAAAAAAAAAAAAGAAAAGAAAAGAAAAAACAACAAAAAACCAAAAACCTTTCCAAGTTATCTCCATGTTGTGAAGAGCTTTGCCAACCTCCAGTGCCATAACAGTGTTAGCGGCTCTCATTGTTGATGCTGTCGGGACCTGGACTCCTAGTTTTTCCACTTCACCAGCACCTAGCACAGTGCCCGGCACAGAATAAGTGGTGCAGAAATGTGTGTTGATTGGTTATCCTTCCTGCTCTAGGGGCTTCATGTGCTTTCACAGCCGGGGGTCACCCCGGTTCCTTACATTGTCTCTCTGCAGACCCCGTTTGGCAGAGAGTTTGTGATACACATAGACGTTGGGCAGACAAGAAAGTGCACAGTGTGTGAGTGTGTGTGTGTGTGAGTGAGTGTGAGAGTGAGTGTGCGTATGTGTGAGTGTGAATGTGAGAGTGTGTGTGAGTGTGAGAGTGTGTGTGTGTGTGTGTGTGCACATAAAAGCGGGCCTCAGTTTTCCCACATTTGTGGTGCTGATTGATAGTCAGGTCCCTTCCCAAGACCATCTACCATCAGTGATGTAGGCCTTGTGGGATGAGCAGGGGGCCTGGAGGGATGAATCGCCATTGGATTCAAAGTCAGAGAGAGGGGGCTTGGGATCCTGACACTGCCTGTTTGATCATGGTCAAGACTAGGAACTTCTCAGCGAGCTGTTCCTTGATAAGGCAAGTGATATATTGATTATACTCATAAAGTTAAAAATGGATGTGTATATATATATATATATATTATATATATATATATATATATATATATATATATAATATATATATTTCCATACTAGCCATGTCGCAAAAGAAAATTTTTTTAAATGGCATTGAGCAGAATTGTGAAGGCAATAGATGGTTTTAAAATGTGGGGATGAGGAGGAAATTTCCTAGGCCGGGGGCTTAGTCAATGCAAAGGCGTGGAGACTCTAAACAAAACGCAGAGAACAGACATGACCAATTTTTTTTGTTATTCTTTCCCAGAATTTTGATATTAAAAAAACCTCAAAGAATATCATTGTCTTTGCTTCTAGTCCACCATGACATCTGTAAAATGAGGCTATTTTAACTATCAGATCCTAACTGTAATAATACCTTCTCAAAGTTTAAATTAAAGAAAATGTTACTATATTCTCTAAGTCTTATATATATAAAATTATATATAATATTATGTTATATAATTATACAATGTTTATTACAAATATACATAATTTATATCTGTATTTGTGTGTGTGTGTATTAAAGCACCATATACATTGTGGATGATTGGTGTGGAATGTTAGGGGCTTGCCATTAGTCACCTGTAAACCTTTTCCAGGTTTCCCTATTCTTCCATCTGATGGAGTTCTGGTGTCCAGCCTGACCTGGTCCCCATCTCACCCTCCTTTTTTTCCTTTTTTTCTGTTTACGGGGTGACATACAAGTATCCAAGTCTCATATTTTCTTGGCTCATGCAGTGTTACCTGAGTCAGATATTGGGGACCCTTTAATGGAACGTATCTGTTCCACGGAGGGTCATTTCTGTAAGGCCTGATGCTTGGCAGGGAGCTGGTCAGGGTTGGTAAGCTCTAGTTCAAGCCCCCCAAAGTCACCATCATTTTTTGATTGACTGTTCCTCTCATCAGATTGCCTTGTCTGTCATCTCCATGGATGTCATGTGGGACTAGAAACAAAGAAAATGATACTCTTTTTTAAAAAAAAAAAATGTCAAAATGCTGGGGAAAAAAAAAAAAAAACAAAAAACCAAAGAGAAAACTTGGTTGTTTCTTCCTGTTCTCTGTATTTCATTTACAGTCTCCACCGATTGAGTCCTGTGTCTAGGACACACCATCTCTACATTTTAAAATCTTCTTTGCCTTCACAATTCTGTTCAAAAACATTTGTAACATGGCTAATAAGGAACTATATTTTGTATAACTTCACACATATAATCAATGCATTGCTTATTCCTTGAGGAGTGGGAAGGGTAGGAGGAGGAAAAGAATTTGGAACTCCAAAGGAAAAAAAAAAGAATATCATCTTTTACATGTAATTGGAAAATATTTAATAAAATAAATTTTAAAAAAGTAAAATAAAAGAACGCAAAATAAACACAAAACAATGCCTTGGGTCACGAGTAGCTGGGAAATCAGGAAGGGCTTTATGTAGGTATCATTGAGCAGAATTGCCATGTGTTCTGTAGTGAGGGTTTTGGGGATGAAGAGAAGGCATGGATAAGACCAGATGACGCCCAAAAGATTCCTTCTAACTTTAACATTTGTGATTCTCCGATTCTGTGATTTAGAATGTGGTCCTCTTACTTTTCTGATCCTGACCACCGCTTTGGGGATGTTGTTGGAGAGTGGGGAAAATGGAAGAGGAATGTAGAAGAGATTCTTTGGAGTCTCCATATTAGGAGATAGTGCTTCATGTTTATTTCCTTTCAGTAACTTGTGGAATGTCCAAGAACCACTGGTATTAACTGCTGAGCCTATTTTTTTCATAATTATTATGAAAACTCCCTCCCGCTTTCCAGATCAAATGGTCAGAAATAAAAAAGCCCAAACCAGGCCAACATGTCCACCCTGCCTTCCCCTGCCAACCTTTCTCCAACGCTGCTGCCCAGTTGTCTTCTCTTGGCCGTTCCAAGTGGTGGCTGCAGTTCTGGTCAGAATGAGGCTCTTGGAGTCATAAAAATCCAACTTGGGGGAGTTGTGAAATGAAAGAAGGAGGGAAAGAGAGGAAGAGGAAAAACAAAGCAGATATTGCTCTAATAACTTTCTTTTCTTTCTTTCTTCTTTTTTTTTTTGGTTCTGTAGCTTCAAATTGAATGGATAGAAAAGTTTTAGGAGTATGGAAAGACATTCTGGGTGGATAGGATGAAGGGAACAAGTTTGAGAAAAATATTCACAGAGTCCATCTAGTTTTCTGCCCTCGAACCATGCCATATTAGGAAAGGAGATTTATTTAATAGATTTTTTTTTCACCCAATAAAATGTATTGGCCAAAGGATCTCCACATGTATGACCTTTTGGCAGTTCTCAGTGTGTCCAAACTAGAACTTTCTGCCCCTTCCTTCTTCATCCTGAGTTAGAGCTGCTCGACTTTGAGTCATTCTAAGCCCATTTAGTAGGAATCGTGGAGTGGGCCCTGGGCAGGAACCCAATGATGATGGTGAAGAAAAAAAAATAGAAATCCTTGGTTCTCATTTTTCAGAGCACATGTCTCGTGTGCAGGATGGGTGTCTACATAAGTGGATCGGATGGCAGATTTGAGGCATTAGCCACGGAGGAGAAAGTCCTTTGCTCAATGGGAAAAAAGATGAATATTCTATCCCATGCTTCTACTCATAGATTTGAATTTTTGAAGAAAGTGTAATGAATCTCATCCTTCTTATTTTTATCACGAAGAAATGAAAATCCAGAGAGGAATTACAAATGAACCTTGATAAATATCTGTAAGAGCTAGGATAAGATCCCCTGCTCTGATTCTTTATCTGGTCTTTTCTATTCTCTATCTGACTCCTGAGATTAGATGAATGGATGGACCAGGTTCCCTAGGTAATTCTTCACCTGGCTACTCAGCATCCAAAGACAAGGCAATCTTTCCTCTTAGGCGCAATGGGATTTACCGTGAGAAGAAGTGCCTTCCTTTGAGTCACCCACATTACCAAGCTTGGGGTCACCCAAGACTTTTCACTATACCTATCTATTCCGTCTCAGATCATCTCTTCATTACTTCCTTTGGCCACAGATTTCCCCTTGTCTTCCTTCTTATAATCACCAGCTGGATGAGAATCTTCGTTTCCTTGGCCCAGACAATTGCTGTAGTCTGATTGTTGACTTCCCTGCCTCAAGTCTCTCCCGCCGCTCAGTTGTAAAAGCAACCTTCCCCTTCCTACTCAAGAAGTTCCAGTGACATCTTAGCTCTTCTAGCACCACGTGTCTAATGATCTTTTACATTTCAAGCCTTTTATATCTCCCCAGTGGACTCTGGAAGTCAGTACCACTGGCTTCCCTGCCATTCCTCACACATGTCACTCCATCCCACTGGCCTCCCCACAATTCCTCATACAAGTGACTCCATCTCCTAGCATCAAGCATCTTCACTAGACACTATCATTTCCCCATGGACTTTTCATCACTACTTCCTGGTTTTGTTCATGATTCATCTTCGATCCCAGCTTCCTCAGGAGGCCTTTCTTGTCCTTCATGTCTCACCCCATCCCCCAGTTGCTGAATTCTTTCTGCTGAAATGACCCTCCATCTACCCAACTTTATCTCATCTATATATTGTTGAGAGTTGTCTCCCTGCATTAGGAAGTCGATTCCCAGAAGTCAGAAAAACTGGATTACCATTAAAGGCAACTCAGCTGTGTTGCTATATATGCCCAACCCTTGAAGATGATGGCAAAAATGGAAAATTTCCTTCTCCCATGCAGCATTCCCTACAATCCCTGCTACAGTATAGAGAATGGGTTGGATTTTGGTTAATTATTTGGAAGCATTGGCAATCACAGATCTTATTATTGGAAGAAAGTCTCCCTAACTCCCCCATACAGTTGGAGTCTTTTTGCTCCCCATCTTTGTCCTTGATGTCCCCTCTGTGGCTCCTCCAGAGCCAGGGTCAGGCTGTTTTTCCATAATGCCAAATGAGATAAAACTCCATGGGGGTAAGTCATCCATGTCTACAATGGGTCTGTCTGCAGGGCTTGTCTAGTTGTGGTTTGGCTGTAAGACCCAGCAGCCTTTAGAGAATGAGGATGAAGGGAGCCTTTGCAGGTCCTCTAGGAACCAGCCTCAGAACTTAATGGGATTCTCTTCCAGCCCCATCATGCAGACGAATGATTTCTCCATGAGAGTTACATGATCTTTAGAAATTTCTGGCTTCACAAGCAATCTTATTATTGGAGTTTACTTAACTCCCATGTTCAGTTGGGGGCTTTTTCTCTCTGTGTTCTCTCCACTTCTCCAATGAGATCCATCCATCTCCCATCCTTTGGGGGTCAGTCTGGTAAAGCCTGTGAACCTCACACACAATCATGTTTTTAAGTACTTGAGAGAACTTCATGGGATTCTCTTCCAGCCCCATCATGCGGATGAGCAATTTCTCCTCAAGGGTTCCATGATCTTTAGAGATTTCTGGCTTCACAGGCCAGTGTAGTTGGTGCCTCTGATTGCAGAAGGTACCTCTATAAACGGGAATCTGGCCCATTTCTGGTGGCGACATGTTTCGTGCTTCCTTCATGAGCTCGAGGAAGACCACAGGGCATATTTGACTGGAGTCAGATGCTGGCCTTGACCGTAGCTATGTTTAGAGATTTTCATCATCACCGGCATGCTGATGTTGTTTACTTGTGGGCTGGAGGCTCCACAAAGCTAGGATGGCTGTGTGGGCTGGCAACGTGCTCCTAATAGGATTCTAGGGCCATGTTTTCAGGCAGAGGGAGATTCATTGTGGCGTTTCTGTGTAGCCATGTTTAAGGTTTGCGTCATGAAGAGAAGGAGCTGGCAATTTGCCGAGTGCTTGAGGGATATGGCTTAGTTATAAGGTATCATGTGGTTATTTCTCCCTTTCCTCTTAATTCCCTATTTCAATGTTCTTTTCAGAGGCTAAATTTCCTCTGTTCTCAATGAACAGAAAAAAAACCGAGGCATTGGAGTATAGGATCATCACGCTCTTAGAGTTTAATGGGTCAGAAGAATGTCTCTCCCTACTTGTCTGTTTTTGCCATGAGCTCATGGGTCAAGAATTGGGAAAGACCTCAAGGTGATATAGTGCAGGGCTTCCATTGTACAGAGGAAGAGCCCAAGGTCTAAAGATGCCCTAGGAGATATCAGGGAGGCCTTATTGGCCACGTAATTCAGAGTTTCTTTACTTTTTCTGTGACCTGGATCCCTTTGGGGGGGGGTCAGTCTGGTAAAGCCTGTGAACCCTCACATAGAATCATGTTTTTAAATGCTTGAAAGAAATTCTAAATTTCAGTTTAGAGGTCAGCTAGTGGAAATAAAGCTGTAATCTTTTCCCATTCTTTAAGATCTAGCTATAGATCCCTTTGGCTTAAGAACTCGTTAGCTTAGACCTATTATGATTTTTGTTGGCATGCAGAGGCCCTGCTCATGCCAGATTCCCAATCCCTTCTACATTTTGGGCGCTCTGCCATAGTAAATGCTTATTTAGTGAATGATTTTTGTGACCCCTTGAGATTCATCATCCATTGGCCAACTTGGTGAGAATGGTCCAATGGTAGACCATCATGGGACCCATTTTTGAAATATCTGGCTATACCTTGTCTCTGCTGATCTAGCCTTTGGGAGCCCAAGGTCCCTTCTACAGCACTCTGTGCTTTGCAGAGACAAAGACAAAAATGATAATTATGGGGCAAACCAAGGGGGTGTCAGCATAGGGTGATCTCACTGGTTTTTCATCATTGAAAGTAAATATCACACTGTGGAATAGGTCCTTGCTTTGGTTCTTGTAGTTAATGGACCTGGCTTCAAATCTCAGCTCTACCATTACCCGTGTGACCACGACCAAGGTAGTCCCTCTTTCTAGGTCTCAGATACTTCCTTTCACTAATGTGAGGGTGAGTAATGGGTGGATCTTGACCTCAGTGACCTTTGAGACCCCTTCCAGTGCTTGGTCCTATGGCAAACCCATCATTCTAGAAATCTTTATTAAAAATAAATTCCTGCATGGCCAATAATCCTGCTGATTATTTGTTATGAATCCCTTTCTCTTGGGGTTCTATTATGTATGTCACTCTGTTCTCTTCTCCATATTCATCCATCATCTCATTCATCTAACAGACATTAGTTCCCTAATATACAGGGTCCTGTGCTAAGTGGGGTGATAGACTGACGAACAAGATGGCAGCTTTGTCCTATTGTCAATGATTGATGAGATTCAGAGGGAGGTTTATTGGTTTGTCATAAAAATAAATAAATTAAAAATGTGTGTGTCATTATAAACAATATATATGTGTATATATACACACTTACACATGTATGTACATACATGAAAATTTTATAAACACAAGGCATATTTGTACATGCATGCACACATATAGGAAGATTTTAATATAAAGACATGTACATAGGAAAGGAATATTACAGATAAAGTACGTGAAACATGCAACAAACATACAAGATGTGTGTGTATATATATACATATGTATTTATAGATGTAGTTACACACATGAAGGTTATGTTATAAACATAAAAGAGATACCTGGATAGATAGAAATAGCCACACTAACATATACAGGCTACTTATGTCCTGCTTTTAAATCGTCTTCATTTCCCCAACATCCTTTATTCCTCCCAAGAGTTATCCTTTGCAAGAGTTGGCAAACTGTGGCCAAAGATGGTAGCCTGCTTTTGTATGATCTGTAAGCCAAGAATGATTTTTTTACTTGGATGTACAATAAAACTGCTGACTTCAACTCTGCTTTATAACAAAGAATAAAAAATAAATTAAAAAATAAAAACGGTTTACAAAATGTGCTAAGGCATCAATCGTACATTCAAAAATGCAGAGTTCCATCTCTGCAAATTTGAGAGGGAAATGGATTCTTTTCTCTTCATGTAATCTTGGGCTCAATGTATAATGAGAGAAGGGGCTTCACGTTGTTTCTTGGATATAGCAACCTTTGATCATTTATTGCTGTTTAAGTGTCCACAGGTTTGTGACTTACTCAATAATTTCCAATCTGCTCGAATTCAGATCTCTGCTCATCTCTCTCCATTTGGGCCTTGATACTGCAATACGAATATCCGAAGTTCTCAATAAACAATTGAAGGTTTGACCAACGAGCTGCCCACTGCTTAAAAGAGATGCCTTTTGTTTTCACACATTGATTGCTTCCCAGTACTCCTTCCTGTAACAGGACCTTTTATCCCTTCCTCATTTTCCTGGGCCAGACTCGCAATGTTAGCGCTTGGTATAGGTTCTCTGTTTTTCATGATGGGGAAAACCAATTGTCGAACGAGACCAGTTTGTTTTTAAACGGTCTGTGATCGTGTAACTCTGCAAATATCATCGAGCTTGTTCTGCTTTATGCTTTTCCTCCTCAAAGGTCTGGTTTGCTCAGACTGCTTTGATGTAAGATTTGCTGCTCAGCTACACGCGGGGAGCAGTTGCAGCCCAGCTCAATCTGGGAAGGATAACTCAGGGGCAGGGAGATGCTGCTGTAAATCTCAGCCCTGGAAGCTTCCTGTGTGGAAGGATGGCCATCTGCAGCTTTGCTCGGCAAGAACTCCTCCAGGCCTGCTCTGATGGTTCCAGCTGGATGGAACCGTCCTGGAACCAAGCGGCCTGAAAGGAAGCCCTTGGCTCTTGGTAAAAACTTTTTTTAAATTCTGAACTTATACCCCTTCCTCCCTTTTAAAAGAGGCATCCCCCCATGCACAGCAGAAGCAAAGAAAGATTGTTAGGGACATCATGAATCTCTTTTGCATCCTCCGTGTTCCTCCTTCTGCTGTTCATTCTTGGGATGTTTCCCTGGCTCTCACTTACTGCGGACACTCTCTCGGTCCTCCCCATCTGCTGGTCCATGGAGAGGCTTTCTTTTGCCGGAGGCTAGACAAGGCCTCCAGACTTTGGAAGCTTCTCTCCAGCTCCAGGAAACAGGAGGCTGACGGTCCCAGAGCCATGTGGGTGCCTTCTTCTGCAGCCTCACTTTGCTTCCTTAAAAAAACAAACAAAACACAAACACAAGCACCCACCCAACTGCCTGCATTTATTAATACTTAAGAGTGTTAAAATAATTCATTGTACGACACAAGTGTAACCTAAGGTCTTGGAATCCAATTAGTAAGAAGAACACGTCGTGAGAGGGATTAAATAAATAAAACAATTCCAACCCCAGAAAGGCCCAGAGCAAGGCTGAGCCTAGAACTGGGGAGCCCAGGTAAGGGAGACGGGCAAGGAGCTGTAGACCTTTGTGAGCCCTGTGGCAGCTGGGGTGGGCACACAAGGCCAGGTTGAGGCCGGCCCCCCTGGAGGAGCACGCACTGACCCTCCTCAGCGCTGGCGGGGCCGTGTTTTTCTGGAAAAATTTGTAGTGTCCTCAGAACAATAACAAACACTTTGCAGGTCATTCTCAGTCCTCCACGCCAACATCGGGGGCCAAGGGATGCTTTGCAAAGTTTTCCGAAGGTCGCGTTGCGTCTTTGTCCACGAGCATGTTGCCTGGATTGTGAATCATACCATCAAGATCCCCGCCCATTTGGGGATCTAGCATGAGAGGGACCCACAACGTGGTCTTGGGAGGATGGAATATTTTTTCCTTCTGACTTTCTCATCGTGTCTACCAGCAAAGGCTTGGCAGTGGTCATTGGCACATCTGCCATTAAGTCAGATGGGAACATCATTCAATTAAGAAAGTTTAAGTAGGGCAGCTAGATGACACAGTGTTTAGAGGTCCTGGAGGGACCAGAGTTTTGCAGGAGGACCTGAATTCAAGCCCAGCCTAAGACACTAGACATTTATTAGCTGCCTCAAAAAATAAAATAAAAAGAGAAGAGGAAAAAAAAAGAAAAAAAAGCATCGTTTGTGCTACAGGGAATGTGCTTTGTTCTGGGGAGACAAGGGCATAGAGGCAGTAACCCGTGCTTTCTAGGACTCTAAATTATAAGCGACGTGATTAAAGACATGGGGATAGGGAACTAGCAGATAAAGAAAGGCTTCCAATACAAGATGGTACCTCCTTGGCAGGGACAGAGAAATGGGATTTCAACCTATGTCTTCCTCACTCTTCAAGTTTTCTTTTCATTGATTAAGTCACGAATAAGACTTCATGTCTTCCTATATACATCTATAAGTATATATATGGATAAAAATGTCTCTATTTGTTTCTCCCTATCCATTTATCCATCCATCTATTCTACTATATTTTATTTCTCTTCTATTTTTCCATCAATTTATTACCTATCAATTTGTCATTTCTCTCTATCTCCACATGAAATTCATACAAGATAAATCAAAACAATGTAATCAGGAAGGGAGATTTTAGAAGTTTTTAGTAATGGGTCAATAAAATGGGTAGAGATAAGGGCTACATTTCCATTTCACTGGCACAGAGAAGTCCCAGACAAGCAACTTAGCTCTCCCTATGCTGGTCATCACCTTCTCTGCAGCTTTATCTTAGTAGCTTAGAAGACTGACAAATTCAATGACTTGTCCCAGTTTCTGTTGGGGCTGAAATTTGAAGTCTGATTTTTCTGAGTCCAAGGCCTGGTCTCCGCCTATTTCTCCAAGTCTCCTTCAGGATAAATTGAGGTTCCGCATAGTCCTTGGCTCAAGGTTGCTTTGTTAGCCAGATGGCAGCCAGATGAGTCATAGGATTAGTGTAGGGTCCTTTTATTTGCAAATTTCTAAGTGTCCAGTTTATTTTCTGTAAACTCCCAATTATCCAGCATGCAGATGGTTAAAAGGTTGATTTTTTTTTTCTCCCTTCAAAAATACAGTTGATGAAACAAAGACCAGTCATCAGCACTAAAGCAGTGCATTCACACACATGTGCACAGACCTACACACATGTACATACACACACACACAAACCGAACCAAACAATACCATATTCCGAAGGGACCAATACTGACGCTGCCATTTATTAGTTGAGTGATCTTGGACAATTTCCTCAGACTCTGTATGATTCTGTTTTTATTGTCAATAAAATGAAAATAATGTGGTGTGGCTGAAAGAAGGATTAACTTGTAGCTTATGAAGCTTGGGTTCAAATACCAGTTCTGCTCTTTAATACTTGTGTGACCTTTAGCAAATCACCTAATCTCTCTCAGGCCCTTCACCTCCTCATGTTTAAAATAACCACGTTGATCAAGATGTCGTCCAACTAATCTGCCCTGGCTGTTGGGCTTGGAATAGGGAATTGGCAGGGGCTCCAGAAGGTTTCCATTGAATCAAATGTGCCAGGCCAGACAGATGCAATGTGACCTTCTTCTGGAGTCTGAACCATGTTGCTTCATGGTTTTAGAAAGGTCATTGGCAAGGCTGGTGGTTTTGGAAATGAGGGAAAAGAATAAACTGGAAGAGAAATTTTCATGGCAAAATTGAGCAGATTGTGGAGGTTTGGGGGAGGGTGATGGGATCTCTGATCATCTTGCCTGGGAGCTCTGAACTAGCCTTAATTAGCAAATCATTTAAAAGAAGAGAGAGATGGGGTTTGTTTGAGAAGCTGCAACTGGAGAAAAATTGAGATCCTCAAAATGATTTCTCTGAAATGTATAAAATATGTCTTGAAGACGGTTTAATATTCTGATGGCTTAATTTTCTAATCTGTGTTCCTCCCAAGAACTCAGTGTGGCCTTTCCATGCCAGCTCACTCTAGATCCCTTTAATACTTGCCTGAGGTCCCACTTAGGATTGGTGGGGTGGGGATGAGTTTATTTTTCTCCTTGTACTGCACAATTGTGCTTTCCATCTCCCTACTCTCCTCTGCCACTCCATTTGTCCTCTGTTATGCTATTTTCTCTGAGTAGCTCCCCCCAAAACTTTAGTCCTTCAGAGACAATGTCTTCCTTTACTCATAATCATATAATATCTCTGGGAAACATTTTTTAGCACAGTTGAAAATGTGGGACAAAATGACAGAACTTGAGTGCACATCCAGACTCTACCAGTTCTTCCCTTTGTGACCTCCGGTGAGTCCCTTCATTGATATGGACCCTCATTTCCTTACCCTTACTTAGAATGAGGGGCACTAGCTAGATGATCTCTAACTTTTCTTCTACTTACAGAGCTATAATTTTATATAAAATACTAGTGTCAAAAATTTTGGCTTTTTTAAGGTTAAAAAAAAAAAAAAGAAGCTTTGTGTGTGTCTGTGGGGAAGAGAGGACTCTTTAAAAACATTATGCTGTTCTTCCAGTATAATCCCATTCACTCTCCTCTTCATATTCAATTCTTGATCAGTATTTGGCAAAGATGTCCAGATGAGTTTACTCTACACTACAGGTCCCAGCCAAGCTAATAAGTATCTTATGGCTTCCAACATCCATCTATCCATCCATCCACCCACCCACCCATCCACCCACCCATCCACCTACCCATCCATCCATGTATCCATCTATCCATCCATCCATCTATCCATCTATCCATCTACTCATCCATCTATCTTTCTGTGAATTATTTTAAATAGAAAAAAATGAACTCTCATGATAATTTAATATACTAATCACAATATTCTTTTAGATATATCTACAAAATGTTTAAAATAACTAACTTTTGCCCCAAAAGGTCTACATGGAAATTTTCACGTGGAATTATAATGGTAAAATATAAAATTTTCTTCTTCTTCTTATGATCATGAAAACTCTAAATATCTAAACTCCAAATAAACGTGTGTATGATTGTGATTTTTTTTTTATCACTTTAGAACCAAACCTAAAATGCTTAAATCATGCATATGCTCATTGTCAGAGAGAAAAAGATATATTTGTAACATAATTGGGCAATTATGTACTGCTTAAAGCACCATTTAAGAATTTTTAGTGTGAACCCTTTAGATGTTCTCCAAGCACTAAATGGAGACCGCTGATCTAGACAATAGGATCATTGACTGAGTGGTTAGAATCTCAGAGGCCTTTCAGTTACTGAATGCTGTAGAAGTCATTGAGTCTGACCTCCATATTTAATGGAGAAGATGACTTCTGCCTAGAGAAATCACATCATTTGAAGTGGGGTTACCAAATTAGTAACTGAAACTGTAGAAGAGAAGGACCAGTTTGTCCTGACTGCCAGTCAGTGCTGTATTTCCTTCCCACTGTTTTTTAGATTTTCTTAATCCATTCTTTTTCACACATTCCAGGTGTCTTCAACTTTCCTCCCTTTTATCATGTTGGCTTCTGTGACTCTTTTGTCCAACCCAGAAGCCTTTCCACCAACTGACCCCATATCTGGAACCCTGTCCCTCCTTTACCTCCACTTCCTGAATTCTCTAGTTTTCTTCAGTTTCAGATAAAGTTCTGCCTTTTCTCTTCCTCCTTCATTAAGTATCTTCCCTCTGAAATGATCTCTGTACATAGCTATTTGCATGCCATCTCCCCATTAGACTATGGGCTTCTTTGGGATAGGAACTGCTTTTGTTTTGGGACAGGGACACCTTTTACTTTTCTTTGTGTCCCTAACACTTAACACAAAGTCTGTTGACTTGACCAGTTAGATTGTGCCCACCAAATGAAAGGTTCAAAGCCTTTATCAAGTGATGTGGGGGCCATAAGCTCCCTCCCAGGAGTTCTCATGAAATTCATAGAGCAGAGATCATAGAGACAAGTACCCTTGCATTTCCATATCACAATAGAGGGGTGGATGATTTATATCTTTCTTTCTTTCCCATTCCACTTCCTCTCCTTGCCTTTCCTTCCTTATCGCTGCTAATTTAAACAACAACAACCAAGACGGGGGAAATATCCTTTAACTGAGCAAAGTATAGGCTAGGATTGAAGCTTCTCTCCATGTAATTCAGAAAGAGAAAGGAAGGGGAGCTGCACACACTTTTAAGATGAGAGATGCTGGGTTGGGGAGGCTGCATGGAAAGGTCCCAGAGCAGCCAAGCCTTCAGAAGGAGAGCCTTGTCTTCATTCATCTCTCACTTACCTCCAGTGGCTAAGACTTGGCAGAAGTCACAGGACCGAAAGCAGTCCAAGTATAACTCATTGGTTAGGCTCTATCGAATGATTTATTCCCTAAGGGGATACTTTGGATCTAAACTTATTTTTATGCCTCGTTTATATATAATAGCAAATTCTTTCTCCCCTAATTCTCTTCTCCGCCAAAAAACATTTTTTTCACAGTATTTCATTTAACTAATGCGATGCTTTGAGTAGTTATTGTTCCAGCTGTTTAAAAACAAGGTGCTTCCTTCCAAATTTAAACCTGTGTTCTTCCTTTGACAGATGAGCAAACTGAGGCTTACTGAGACCAAAAGTTTATCCTTTAGTTTCATGGTGAGAAAAGGTGAGAGGCTAGATTTGAACTCGGTTATCTCCTGACCCAGGTCCAACCCTCTATTCTATTTCCATTGGGTTGGGTTAAAGTCTCAGAAGCATTGTGAGTAGAGAGGGAAATGGGCAATTAATGCTTGCCCATTACTGTCCGGGTGGTAGTTGAAGACAGTTGTATTTGCCGGTTGAGTCATTAGTGATTTTGAGAGAATGGGCTCCCTGTGTCTTAGGCTAGTGGAGATAGACGCCGTTGGTAATCCATTTTTACCATTCTGAGTCTTCTCGGTGGAACGCTTGGCATAGCTGAGTGGCTAGAAGAGGGGCTATTGAACAATTGTTTATGTGATTGTTGGTAACTCAGTCTTGTGAATTATTGCCCGTCAGCCAGTGAAACTCAGAATGGGCCATAGGTTACTCTTGGCAAATGTTTTAAACAGGGACCATCTTCCACTAGGTCTAAGGGACATCCCAGACCCCTCTTCTTTCAGCCCATTTTCACCTTTTTAACCTTCAGCCTTTCACCTCAGGTAGAAACAAACTCTCTTACCCAACTTCCCTCTTCCAAAAAGCCAAAAAAACAAAACAAAAAAGTTTGTTTAATTCAGTTGAATCCCACAAACGTCTAGTAAGCTTCTATCAACACCCTGAAGTGTATGTATCTGCATGTATGTGTGTGGGGAGCGGGGAACGATGGTGGGGAGGAGTGATGGGGGAACTTTCCACAGGAACATTTTAAGTAATGAATTCAACCATTGTTGTGCTGAAGGAGATTTTTGCCCTGAATGAAGTGGTAACGTTGGCAGGGGGAGGAGCCTCACTACCCATTGCCCTTTTAGGTTCAAAATTCACTGGACAGCTATGACAGCAGCGGCACAGTTATGGTAGAGACCATCCCCAGAGGGCAGACTAGAGATTGTTCTGTGAGCTAAAGATTGTTCTGTGAAGCAGGTGGTTCCTCACCACGAGGGATTACCTTCCATTGCCTCTTTGTTAATGATGCTCATATATTATGATTATATAAATGTGTGTGTGTGTGTAGTGTGTGTAGCAATAATGCCCTGTTTTACATATGTATATATTATCTATTCATGCATTTATATGTAATATATATGCACATATAATCTAGAGATAATTTATTTGATACATAATACATAATTACATATTATATAATATGGAATATATATACATCAAATACATACACATATAATCTATAAGTAATGTGTGGTGTATATATATCGAATACATATACATATATAATCTACATGTAATCTGTAACACATACAGATATCTATATGTAATGCATATACATACATGATCTGTATGCAATGTGTAATATGTATACATCTAACACATATACATATATAATCGATCTGTAATGTGTGGTATATATACATCTCTATATAAGATGTAATTCACATACATATATAGCCTATATGTAGCATGTAATTTATATACATATATAATTTACATGTACTAGATAATACATACAGGCCTCTATATGTAGTATGTAAAATATATGATCTATATGTAATGTGTAATATATAGGAACCTGTATGTAATATGTAATGGCTATACATATAAGGATACACAATTTATTATGCCTGTGTGTATATAGAAGAAGCACACGCACACAGACCCCCTCATAGCCCTGTTATTCACCCGACCATCTCTCCCATCAGTGGGGAACCTCTTTTAGGGCAGGGATTGCCTTTTCACTCCCCTCATTTAATACTTTCTGAGGACCCCGAGGAGTGCCTGCAGGTGTTGGGCAGAGGCTGGCGGCCACTCCTCTGGAATAATGTGGAGGGTGGATCTCTGCCACTCCGGCGAGGCGACCCACGGCCGAGCCGCTGTGGGGCCGGTGTTGGCCGTGCCTTTGACCCGTGAAGTCTTTGTGGAAAAGGTCTGAGCGCCTTTCTTTTCATCTAGCTGGGAGTGCCTAGAGAGCCGTCCTCTCGCCTGCATGAACGTGGCGGCTCGGCTCTAGCGGCCGATGTAACGGGGGCCAGCGGGCTTAAGAGCTGGGGTCTGAATGGGGCCAAGGTTAAGACAGTTTCCCTGGGGGAGACCTCTGGGAAGGTGACATGATGTTAGCAATTCTCCTCACATCTGTACAGAACTCGGAGGTTTGCAAGTCTCTGTTATATCACCTGGCTCTCGTGACAAGGAAAAGTTTGTTATTATTCCCTTTTGACAAAAGAGTAAACTGAGGCTGGGAGAGTGTTCCCGAGTCACACAGCTACAGTGTGTCCGAGGCAGGATTCCAAGTGAGGTGTTCCTGTCTCTGGGTCTGACGTTCAGTGCTGGGGGCTCCCTGGCTTCCATTGATAGAGCCAAGACCCCAGAATTCTTCCTTGTGTGTCCCCATGGTGAGCCCACCCACTCCACTTTTGTTCTGGTCCCCAGGAGGGATGCTCTTGGGATGTTTGGCCCGAGGATGCTGAAGATCCCCATCCTCCGAGCTCTGCCTCCTCCTTGGGTGTCCCAGGCATCCCCTGGCCCTGGGGGGATGCAGGAGGGCCCAGCGCTCCGTGGTCTGCTGCTCCTGCCTCTCTCTGGGGCGGCCTGGAACGCTTGTTCCCAGGAGGATTTTCGATTTCTTAGTGTTGACTGTTCCTTCTTCAAGGGTGGCTCTTTCCCTGAAGAGAGGCTCTGTCCAAGTAGGACACCGAGCTGCACATTTATTTTCTCTCCCTGTTAACAGGTCTATGGTTAATTTATCCAAGAGTTGTTACCCAGGGCTCCACCTGAGAGCCACAAATACAGCTGTGTCCTTTGGGCCCCACGTGTCCCGCCTGGGATCGTGCTTGGTTGGGGGAGGATGGGAAAGGCAGGTGGGAGGGCTTGCGGCCTGTGGCTTTCTGTCCTGCCCGCTGTGGGGCCTAGGACAGTCAGAGCAAGTCGCCCCAGCTACGTACCAAGCACTAGGGTCAGGTCCATAACCCAGAAGGCCCTTCCTTCCTGGAGCTCACCTTTTTATGGCAGAAGCTACCTGCAAATCATCCCTGCACTGAATAACTGAGAACTTTTAGAGCAGACGGGAAGTTATCAAGCTTGGGGATAAGGAGGCTCGGAAAGGCCTCCTCTAAACCAGGGGTGGGAGGGAGGAGAACAGTCAGGGCATGTTGGGGGGCAGAGGGCAGACAGTGCCGAAACGAGGTGATGGGAGGTAGAAGGTCAGGGGCAGGAAGGGTAGGTGCTGCTGTCACTACATGTCCCCAGCTTGCTGTGGGGCCTCCACAAATGGAGGAGTGGGGGCAGATCTCCTGGGCAGAGATATCCTCTCAGCAAGCTTGCAGAAGAGCCCGTGGTCGGGCCAAAGAGCCCCTAAGGGAGCGTGGCAGGACACAGCCCCATGCTTAGCTTTGAGTTGACCCCTACTTACCCTTTTAGGTTTTATCAGCTGCAGGTGCCATCTTGCATAGAGCATCCAAGAGGACACGAGTCTGAATGTGTGACTGGGGGCAAATCCCAAAACCTCTACCTGGCTCCGTTTCCTCATTTGCAAAATGGGGATACAGATATTCCTTTCCACCAGGTTATCCATGAGATAATAGTTGTGAAACGTTTAGTTCAGCACTTGGCACATAGGAGGTGCTATGTAAACATCATTATTGTTGTTATCATTGGACCTTAGGTTTCAGAAGAAGCCGAATTAAATTAATTCTCTATTAAATAAAAGTTCTAATTTTGCAATATTTCCTTCCCATGCTTCCCGCCAGCTCTGCCATGCTCTTTGGGCCATGGCACCCCAAGCCCAGCTTTTGCTATTTGCTGTTTGAAGGACTGAAGGTCCGATGCACTCACTGACTGGGGAAGGAGCATTACCTATAAACAGAACAGCCCAGGAGACCCCCGTAGGCTGCTCCTTTCTGATATCCACCCAGCCTCCAAAGGGAAGATTGGAGGGACAAAGCGATGACTTATGGGACCATTGGCCATGCTTCCAGTTGGGAGGCCCGAGGTAGCCACGGGTTTCCTTGGCAGGGCAGGCCTGGTTTTGGCCTAGTCACAGACTCTCCAAGGGCTGGAGGAAGTGGTTCCCTTCAGGAAGACCAACCACTGACAGGACAAATAAAGAGATACTAGAAATCCCTCTTTTAGTACAGGAGTGTGAATGGGGGGGGCTATGGGTTCAGAATGTCGCGTACGTCATCAAGCTAAAACAGGTACTTTTCATGAATAGTTTTCCCTGTTTTGGAGAGGGGCTCCCTAGGGAGGGGGTTTATATCTGCTAATCACCTGGAAAAAAAAGAGGACAACAAAACTTATTTTGAGAGAGAGGAAGCTGGTAACTCTAAGCTAGAGACAAATTCATCTCAGCATCCTTCAGATATTTTAAAGAAAATGATGGAACAGTCAGTCGGTAAAAGGGAAAGCTGGTGGAAACATGAAGCAGATGGGAGCGTGTGGGATTATGTTGACCCGTGGCCCAGTGGTGTGAATCCCACAACTATCTACCCACAAATATTTGTGGGATGTTAGGGCGGGACATCCTTGAACATCTCCACGTTTATTTTCTCCGGGACTAAAATAGAGATACAGACCGGACCATGGTGGCATTCATGTGCAGAATTTGGGGAGGAAACACTTTTTATTGATATAGGTTGGTCGCTTCTTGGCAGTTTAGGCTTAGAACATTGGCAAGGTCATAGAGAAGAAGGGTCACGGGCATTTCACTTCGGTCTGGCTCGGTTTCCTTCTCTGTAAAATGTCTATAACAGTAACCCTGCCTTCCAGGGTTCTTGGGGAGATCAAAGAAAGTACCATTTATAAAGCATGTCCTTAAAGAGCCTGCAAATGCTCGTCGATTATTGTTCTTGTCATAGTTCTTGCCATTATTGTTACTGCTACCCAGGCTGTCTTTAAATCATTACAATGAGGACCTTAACTCTTAGATCCTCTCCCTTTACCAGCCTCTGCTGATAATTAAGGGGATTAATGTTCAATAAATATCTCCCATCATGTGGGGGTTTTGTGTTCTAAGAATGCTCACAGAGACTTTCTTCTTGAATAATAACAGGAAATGAATTTGCTAAATTTCTAAAAGATCAACAATGTGACATTTAAATGATGTCTTTGAGGGATCCCATGAGGTGAACAGTTTAAAATCGTGGAATTTTTATATTTGCACGGAGCAAGCCTGAGGGAGCGTCTCATCCGACCAACCCATTTTACTGCTGAAGAAATTGAGGCTCAAAGAAATTGTGGCTTATGCCTTGACTCCTTGTGTGTGAAGAGCCAGCAAAGAACTCGAGGCTTCCTGGTTGAAGTCCAGCTCCTCTTCTCCCCTCACTACTCCCCCCCACCCCCCGGGCTCCCCTAGTCTTTTTTCCCCAATGATTATTTCTCCCATTGATATGACTCATTTTTGTCAACCATGTAAATGATCTTAATGAAGGAAGGGCAGGTTCAGGCTTTCTTGATCCCAGTTTCATTCCATGGCACAACTTCTTGAAGAAATAAAGTTCATGCTGGATCTCATGGGACTTTGGTTCACAAATTAAAATGGAGATGTTTTGGTTGAGCCTGTAAAGTAAACAATTCATTGTTGCCATATCACACCACATGTAGATCCTAACCGGGCTGGACTTTGAGGTCATCCATAGATTTCCATTCATTTTTTTCCTTTTCTTAAAAATTCTTTGATCTTTTTATCTTCCTCCCTCCCTCCCTCTCTTCCTCCCTCCTTCCTCCCTCCCTCCTTCCCTTCCCTTCCCTTCCCTTCCCTTTTCCTTCCTTCCTTCCTTCCTTCCTTCCTTCCTTCCTTCCTTCCTTCCTTCCTTCCTTCCTTCCTTCCTTCCTTCCTTCCTTCCTTCCTTCCTTCCTTTCTTCCTTCTTTCCTCTCTCCTTTTTTCCATCTCTTTATTGCCATGGATGCGTTTTTATAATTTTGCAATATTTGTATTGTCATTTGTAATATTGGAATTAATCCACATTTGGGGACCTTTGCCATCCCATCCTCCACTAAGGGAAGGCTGTATGTTTCCTCTTCAGTTCTCTGTAAATAAGAGGGGAGGGTTTCTATAATCTCTTATGTATTTTCTACTGTCATCACTTACATACATTTAAAAAAAAAATCACTGTATAAAATGGGGTTTTTGGCTCCTAAAATCTTTGTCCCAGAAACAAACTCAGAGGTCTTTGAGTCCAACTCCATTATCTTACAGATAAGGAAACTGAGACCTAGGAGTTTTGACCATTTCCCCAGGGTCACCCAGCTAGTCCAGAGCCGGAGCAGGATGAAGCCAGATGTTCTGACAGAGTGGCTGCTGCTTCCCCCTCCCCATCAGCCCCTACAAGTCATCTCTTGTTTCCTTGAATTGGCCAATATTCCATTTCATGAAATGTGCTTAGCCATTCTCATCTCAACAGGCTTCCAATTTGTTTCCAATTTTTTGTTACTGTAAAAAATATGATGACAAGATCGATATCTCCCCGGGCTTTCTTTCTGTCCTTGTGCTTTGGGGGCCTGTGCTCCTTAAGGGCAGGGGAAGGCAGGATCATGTTAGTTTTGGGTTTGGGTCACTACGCCGAGTCTTCCTCCATCCAAGGAGGGTCTCCTGTACAAGTTCTGGTGACAAGTGTTGCTGAATAAGTGCTTGCTGCTAATTAAGTGGGATGAGAGTTGAGGGGGATGTATTGGGGAGGGCCCACCACTTTGAGGACTCTAGAGAGTCATGGAAGGGAAACACAAACACCACCATTTCACTAAGTAAGGAGGAGGTTGTTTGTGGCCTTGTGGACCGTGTAGAGATGAAATCGGGGCATAAGGGGTGTAGAGAGGGGAAGGAAGAGTCTATCCTGGCTGCAGAATAGGAGTTGGCCATGAAGGGGATGCCAGGGAGGATGGCAGCCATAATAAAGGTCTGGAACAGCCACTATGGTTGGGGAGTAGTGGAAAGATGAAGGAATACTCGATCCTGAAGAATCCCAGCTGGCCAAGCCCCTCAGTGCACCTTGCAGATTTTCTCCAAGAGCGGTTGAACATTAGGGAGGGGGTACAGTCACCTAGAATTGGGGGCTGAGGGACAGAGAGAGCCTGGAAAATTCTGGGGGGAGCAGTGACAGTGCTAGAAGGCATTAGAATGGAGAGGTGTGGGCTTGAGCCTGTGTAGGGCGTGACGTGAGAGCAGAAGGACTTGGGCATGGAGGGGCACAAAGAGGTTAGGAGATTGGAGGCCCCAAGCTTTGTGACAATGTACAAGGGCAGGGACCGACGCCTCCCCCAGACGGGCCTGCTCTGGGAAGTAGCCATGGCTCTCCACCGGCCTCAGGGAGGTCAGTGGGATGGGGTCCAGGGGAGGAAAGTCAAGAGGAGGAGGTGAAACCCCCGTGCTTCTCCTTTGGGGACCTCGCTCCTTGGGCCCCACTTCCCGAAAGCAGAGTTCTCGGGGCGGCCCAGGCCTCTCGCCAGCTGCAGTCTCTCGGCCCCCTTTGGCCAGGGAGCTCTGGTTCCCCTCCTCTTCTCCCGGCCTCGTTGGCTTTTGTTTTTGCTGAGATGTGGGTTTGTTCATCCCTTTCACTTCTTGCTTTCAAGATGATACAGAGGCTAGAGCTCAACTTTGTTTCTAAAACCAGGGAAACTTTGAGGAAGTAAGACTGGGCAAAGGGTGGGTCTGCCGGCCCGGTCTCCTTGCCCCTCCTTGGTCTGGTTTTGTTTCAGCCTCCACTCCTCCCCTCATCTGCATAGAGCCCGAGACCCTGGCAAGCAGCCCCAGGTTAGAGAAAAGGCATTTGACCCACAGGAAAAGGAAAGTGACCTTGAATTTAGACTTGTGGACTTCCCTGCCCATGTGTCATGGATCTAGAGATAAGGCCAATGGCCGGGGCCCTCACCTCACATCTTGGTCTGCAAGTAGAGGTCAAGTGGCCATTTGTCGAGTGCGACACAGAGATTCTCACTGTAGCAGAGGAAGGGCTGAGCTGGCTCTCGTGGCTCTGGACTTAGGAGAATTCAGGCTGGTTCTCTTTATTCTACTATTGCCCCATTTCTGAAACATCCCTAGTTACAAATGTTGGGGGAATGGGGAATGGAGAAAGGAAGAAGAGGGAAATGAAGGGAAAGAGGGAGGGAGGGAGAGAGACACACACACAGAGAGAGAGAGAGAGAAAGAAAGAGAGAGACAGAGAAGAGAGAGAGATGAAGAGAAAGAGAAGTTAGGGGGGCAAGGAAGGAAAGGGAGAGGGAAAAGAAGAGGGAAAAGGGAAGAGAGGGAGAGAGAAACAGAGACAGAGAGAAAGCCAGAGAGATGCACAGAGACATAGAGAATAGGAATGCTTGCCTTTCTCCTATATGACTGAGAAATCCTTAACAGCAGAGATGTTTCTTTAGTACTATCATCCTTCTAGTCTTCCCTAACACATGGCTGTGTATTTAGTATTCAGTAGTTGTCTAGTAAATGTTTACTAAGTATTTATCCTACCGATTTAATCCTACACTAGTCCAGGGTCTTATGTGCTCTCTCGCAGACTGTGGGAGCTATGTTTCCTTGCTTTTCTGTCTATCCCCCAACCTTAGCTAATTTTGGCAAGTATTTATATGGGTGCTCTGATTAGGAGACCTTATCTGATGGCTTCTGCCCCAGGGGAGGATGTCAGGACAGGAGATGATCCTGTAAACATGTTTTCATAAAAGGCAGCCTTTTAACCCTCCTCATTTCCCCCGATGGCGGCACACTCTATGAGTTGAGGTTCGAGGATTTCCTGGAGTGACCCTTCTCTTTGCCTGAACAGACAGCTGGAAGCAATCACGTCCCCCTCTCAATTAATTCAGTCCAATTAATAAATTGCCAAGTGGGGGCGGTACCAGGGAGATGATGCTCGGAGACTTCCGACCCTCCCGCTGGAGGGCCCTTGAAATCAGGATTGATGGCGGGTCTTCGGCGTCAAGCCCGTCACACTTTGTCCCCAGCTGGGCAGGAACCGGCTGGCTGACTGCGCCATTCTGGGTCACCGCCGGCTTCAGACGGGCCTCGGGAAGATGGCTGACCCCGTTACAAAATAACCGCTGTCGCTGCCTGAGTGAATTGTTGCTCCCTCTCCTCTTTCCACCATGTTCATTTCCAAATGTCTTCCTCCCCTCTCCTCTATCCAGTGAGCCATCTCTGGCAACCAAGAATAAAAATAAAATAAGAGGAAGGAGAAAACCAGGTCAGCAAAACTAATCAATGTGGCCGTCACATCCGACCCTTTATGCAACGTCCTCCTCTCCCATCCCTGCCTCGTCTATGAAGGGAGGGCCGCGCGTTTTCTCATCTCTTTTTATAAAACTTGCTGGGTCATTACAATTCCGAGTGTTTATATAAGTGACATTTATATGTGTGTCACACCTTAAAGTTCGCAAAGCTCCTTCTGGAGGTTATCTCGGTTGAGACGGAGGAAAATCCTCAGAGGATTCTGCTGTTCTCTCCATTGGACAGACGGCAGCATTCCACACCAGGCTCGGGAAGCCCTTCCTGCCTGCCCTCAAGGAACGCCCCTTCTAAAGTGGGAACCGGCACCCCAACAACCAGGTGGACAGAAGAGATGGCAGAAGCCATTCCGTGGGGGCAGCCACCTGTGCTTCATGAGAACCGGGAAAGGCCTCTGGGGGGAGAGGAGATTTGGGCTGAAGGGAGTCGGGGAAGCAAAGGGCAGACGCAGCAGAGTATTCTGGACATGGTTGACAATGAGTGCAAAGGCACCGGTCCCCTCCCAGGTCTCTACAGAGCTCACCATGCAACCGACCTTCCAGCTGACTGGTTTCTGGGAGGAGCCAAGGCTAATTCAGAGAATGCCTAAAGATTTCCTTAAGGTCCCTCGGTCTCCTTTCCTTCTTCTACTCAAACCTGGACCCCACTCAGCAATTGGGTCTAAGTGTCCATCTAAGAGTCAAGGACTGCTATAGTTACTTATAACTGGGTACTAGAGCAGCTTTCTAGCCTGATTTCCTATTTCTCCCCTTCACACAGTCTTTGTTTTGGTCAAATCTCCTTTCACCCATTGTACTCTACAAACAAGATGGCGGTGCTTGTCCCTGTACATTTCCACAGGATATGCCCCGCAAATGGTGGGTGTGCTCCTTCCCCTTTAACTCCTTTGGTCAGCCCAAGTGCCTCCTCTTCTGGCAGAGATTTGTCCTGATCCTGTGATGTCAGGTC
Organism: Antechinus flavipes; assembly: GCF_016432865.1. Taxonomy (NCBI): domain Eukaryota; kingdom Metazoa; phylum Chordata; class Mammalia; order Dasyuromorphia; family Dasyuridae; genus Antechinus; species Antechinus flavipes. Next base: position 7,768,288 of record NC_067400.1, on the reverse strand, counting down.
ATCTCTTCTTCCTCACATTTTACATGTAGTTATATCGGATGGAAGTTTCAGAAGGTTGGGATCTCCTTCCCTCCTTCCCATCCTCTCTTTCTCTCTTCCCTCCCTCCCTCCATCTCCTCCCTCTCCTTTCTCTTCTTTCTTTTCTCTCTCTCTCTCTCTCTCTTTCTCTCTCTCTCTCTCCCCCCCCCCGCCCTGTCTTTCTCAATGTATATATAGATATACATATCTACCTATATACAGAGGTAATTGCTATATATTTCTACCTCTTTAATTACTATGTATATCTATATCTATCTCTATACCTATATTAACAGATAGATACATGTATCTACCTATATGCAGAGATAATTACTATGTATTTCTACCTTTATAATTACTATGTATATCTACCTCTACATCTATATTGAGAGATAGATACATGTATCTATATACAAAGATAATTACTATGTATTTCTATAGATCTCTTCATATGTTTATATGAAGTTATATAGCATATTGTATATATTACATGTTTTCTATATATACAGAGAGAGGGAGGGTATACGTCGATGTTGATAAATAGATATTGATCCATAGCTCTAGATATTGATGGTTATTGAATGATCTCGTTACTGATAGATCTAGATATCGGTGTATTGTGGGTCCCGAGCACTGTGCCTTGCCCAGAGGAACTACTGCTTTCTAACATTCGTTGGTTGCATCCTTTCAAACACAGCCATGTCTGTTCTCTTCCCCTCAGTACCAGTCATGTCTCACCCTTCGTGGCTGCCCCCCAAGAGCACCGGGGAGTCCCTTGCTCACGCACCTGCTCGGATGGAGACGACACATTCGTTTGGGACGCCCAGTATCTCCGTGTCCATGCAGCAGACACCCAAGAAGTTTGCTCCGGTGGTCGCCCCCAAGCCCAAATACAATCCCTACAAGGCGCCTGGCGCCGAAGGTAAGAAGCGGGGTGTGCCCTGGGCACAGTGAGGCGGTGGGGATCTGTGTGCGCAATGTGCCGGACGATAATGGCCTCTTTTGTGAGGCGGTGTGGTGCAGTGGTTGGAGCGCTGAGAGGGGGGTCGGCAAGACTTACTTTCCCCATATGCTTTGAAGCTTGTATGTGACTTGGTACATTTGTGAGGTTGATCCACCAGTGAACTGTTCTGAGGTTCAGTTTCCTCATGTGCAAAAAGGGAATACTCAAGATAGCAGCGGCCTTTTCCTGCCGGGGCTCTTTGAGGATGGGAGCTCCATGGAAGACTGGGGAGGTGCCCCCCTGTTGTGCTGCTTGCATACAGTCGGGGCTCATTAGAGGCTTGGCACATTAACTAAGATAAGATCTATCAAATGCCCTGCAACTTGAGGGGCTGTAGCAGCGCGCACGGTGGGGATTTGGCTATTTGGGCTTCCACAGTCCTCCTTGAGCACCCGCGTGGCACAAACTCATGTCCCTGCCTCTCATTTGGACTATACCCACATACACAGGAGATGGCTCCTTTTCGGACGGCTCTCTGTGTGAGGGGATGATTCAGAGACTTTCAGGTGGACTGCTGTCAGGAGATCAGTGTGGAAATCCCTGCTCACCCAACTGTGTGATATTGGCTAATCATGTCACTTCCTTGTCCCTCAGTTTCTTCATCTGTAAAATGGCCTAGCAGCCTCATTGCTTTCTAAGTTCTTTCCTAGTTTAGAATTCTTTGATTTTGTAAGTCTCTGTCCCCCTCTAAGACTATTTCCTCATCTTTGAGTTGGATTTGATAATTCTTTGTTCATTTGCTCCCGGGGAACCACTTTCCCCTCTCTGTCCCCCTCTCCTTCCCAGACCTGGGATTTCCCTGGGAGTTCCTAAAGATGATCTTTCACCCCCTTCTCAGATAGTGACCTGGGCATGGAGAGGATCAGTGACTTACCTGGAGGCTCCCACCCTACGTTTGCCAGAGAGGGAACTGGAGTGAAGTTCTTCCCAACTCCAAGCTTGTGTCTCTCTCTCCACTCTCCCACCTGGCTTCACAGGGACATTTTGTGAAATGGGGACTGAATTGGTTTTGATCCTTGGATTCAGTGCCCCAAAAGATAGTCCCTGCCAAGGTTAGGGCAAAGGGCACCTCTGATTCGGCTCTCTCCTCTGTTGCTTCCCCTCTACATCATTTTTCTGGCACCTGTTTCCTATCCCACTCATTGGGAATCTTCAGTTCACTGCTCAGCCCTTCCATCTGGAAGGCAGCACTTCCCACTCCCATCCTGCAGTATTTCCTAACTTCCATATCTCAGGCACTTTGGGTCTCTTCACTTTTTAGACCTGGTGTTACCAACTCAGTAGCCATTTCTCCTCTACGGTTGGCTGTCCTCTCCTCCCATTCCCCCATATAGTATATATTTGGATTTGTGTTGCATCTCCTCCAAGGTTTGCTCTCTCCTCCTTCCATTTCCCATATTGTATGCATTTGGATTTGTGCTGCATCTCCTCCAAGGTTTACTCTCTCTTCCTTCCATTTCCCATATCCTACGCATTTGGATTTGTGCTGCATCTTTACCACAAAATGGAAGCTCTTTGAAGGCAGAGTCATTTTTATTTTTGTATCCCTCGCACCCAAGGCAGTTGTTGTACAGTGTAGATAGGGGTAACGACTAAAATAGTTATTAGCAATTTTTATTGCTTTCTTCTCCCCTACACTCACACACCCTCCTTTATTTAAGAAGCCCATAATTAATTTCCCAATGACTTAACCACTCCCTCCCCTACCAACAAAGCAAAACCCTCTCACAACAAATAAGTGTGATCAAACCAAATAAATCAGTGCATTAGCCACATCTGAAGACACGCTAGCTGTCCACCATCTCTTGACTGACAGGTCTGCTTGGCTCTTCCCCCTCTGAAGTCCCCATTAGTCACTTAACCGAGAAGGAATTGCAGAGTTTTCACCTTAGTGCACCTTTATGTTATTTCATAGTCACACGTAAACATGCGTCTCCTCTTACCTATTTCACTTCATCATTTAATACAATTCAAACAAAGTTGTTTTTCTCCTGAACTCTTCATATTGATCTTTTTTTATTCATTTCATTCTATATGTCATCATATAATATTTAATTTCTAATTATATTTAATTTATAAACCACAATGTCATCATTTGAAATTCATTGTTAAATGTTGAGATATAGTGTAAGATGTTACTTTAAATCTATTTTATGCTAAGCTGCTTTCCAATTTTCCCAACTTTTTTGAATAATAATAATAATAATAATAGCTATCCCTTAGATATACTTTAAGTTTCAGAATCCTTTACAAATGTCTCATTTTTTTTCTCACAATAATCTTGGGACAGAATAACTCTTTTAAAAACCAGAACTAAATAATTTTGAACATTACTTGTTTCTTAGTCTGAAATTTGGCCATACTAGGTTCCTTAAATTCCTCCTTTAAAAAAAAAATTTCTCAATTCTTCCTTAAAAAAAAAAAAAATGTTTTCCCTTGAGATTCTTCACTCTTTGGTCTTCCAGATGATTTCAGTTATTATTTTATCCAGTTCAGTAAAGTGACCCCCTTGGATGTTTGATATGGCACCAACTCTGTAGATTAATTTAGCTAGTTTCATCATTTATATTATATTGGCGTGGCTCCAGCTGTGATCTTTGTCTTCCTTTTCTCCTATTAAAAATGTTTTATAGTTCAATTCATTTAAGTCCTGAGTGAATCTGGATAAGCTGACTCCTAGAGATTTTATACATTTTGTTTTTTATTTTCAATGAAATTTCTTTTTCTATCTCCTCCTGCTGGGTTTTGTTAGTAATATATACAAAGCTTGATGAGTCTCTTATGGGTTGATTTTATATTCTGCTACTTCCTGAAATTACTGGGGTTTGTTTGTTTGTTTTTTACGTCTTCTCTCTTGAATACTCTAAGCAACCCATCATGTCATCAGCAATTAAAAAATGGTGTTATTTGTCCTCTTTTTTTTTTTTTTTCTGTGCTTTTCAAAGGGAGATACTTATATTTCAGGAGTTTTACTGCTTTCTGGGGGTGGTAGAGTGGTACAAGGCCAGGTCGGGGAGTTTGGGCTGAGAGGCTGTGGTTCCCAAATAATATTACCTGCGATCCTGAGTCTACCAAATAAGGGCCCCCTCTTGGGCCTTCCTGAGACCTCTTTGCTGCAAGGGGAAGGGAGAAGAAGCCTTGAGATACGAGCCTTTCCTTTTGTCTCCAGCTCTGCCCCTCTTTTGGAGTGAGAGCCCTTCCAGAAGACGCCATAAGCCCTAAAGACTGAGGACCGTGAGCCTTGTTCCCCAATGCTCTGTGATTTGATGGAGGTGCTCGCATTTTCACTGGTTGGTTGAGCATCTGACAGCCCTTCCTCCCCCCAACCCCCCACCTTAAGCATACCCTGCCACTCCCGCTCCCCCCTGCCCGGGACACAGAGCGGGAGAGCTGTTTGACTGACAAGCTGCCGCCAGTCGGTGTCAGCATCTTGGCCAAAGTCTTGGGACCGCAGGGTCTAATATCTGAGCATCAGAACATGAGACTTCTGGGATCTGGGAGGGAAGGGACAGTTAACGACTCTCCAGTCCATCACACTCCGTTCCCTTTTTATTGACTCATTCTCTCCACGAGGCTCTCTAATTGTTTCTCCAATGACCTCAGTGTTGTTGTTGCGGCAATCTTGCCTGAGAGACCGTTCCGCGCATTTATGGCTCTCGGTGCGGAGCAATGCTCTTAGTCATCTCTCTTGAATGTGTTTTCTCATTCTCATTTATTCCCCTTTCCTCCTTGGGCTCAGCCCGGTGGCGAGCTTGGGAGCCGTGCTGGCCGGTTACTCGGTGATGGATTTCAGACCGAGCTCCTTCCCGGCAGTAAACTCTTTATGAGTTTGTTTGTTTTTAAGGCTGATGTCATGGGCCCAGTGCCCAGCTTCCGAGGCAGGCTTCTGGAGCTTGTCTGGGGACTGAAGCAGTTGGGGCCTGGAGAGATGGGATTTGGGGCGCCCAACAGCAACAGTGAGCTGGCATCCTGGCGCGTAAGCATGGCGACATCCCATTTCCTTGGGGTCATTCGCTGGCTCAGAGAAAACAACCCATAAGCTTCAGTGGCCCTCCCATTGCACTGATGGCGTCCTTTTAAAATTTGCTACGGTGGTGGGCTGACTCGCCCCAAAGGAGACCCCAGCTGCATGATTGGTCCAGGTTTTAATGAACCCTTTTTTTGTCATTTGTGTAGCGAAAAGTATCCTTTTCCAGGGGAAGAGATAGGAACCCTGTGGCACTTTCCCTTCTTTGGGGTACACCTTCCAGCCTTCTCCCTCGTGGGGTAACATAGCCCATGTTTCAGTTGGCTGCAGGATGCTGTTGTGGGATTGTGGTGCTGGGAAGCCGGTCAGGAGAAATATCACGTGTGTACCAGGACTTTGCAAACCTTAGCCCAGTGGCCAACACATAATAAGTGTGTAGTCAGTGCCTGGAGTTTGTGTTGCCAGTGGTGATGATGATGAGGAGGATTATGGGACACAAGAGAGCTATTTCTTTGTAATTCACAAGGTTGCATTTAAATTTTTGTTTTCATTTATCAAGTATTTTCCTCCCTCCTCTTACCCCTCCTGTCCCCAAAGGATGAGAGAAAGGAGAATAAAACTAAAAATTCTTATAACAAATATCTTGCTTTTTAAAAATATACTGAGGCAGGGATGGGTAATCTAGGCAGTTGGCTGGTATTGTGGTATAGACTTGGAATAAGGAAGACCTGAATTCTAATTGTGCTCCAACACTCACAAGCCTCCACCAAGCTTGTTTTTTTCATATGTAAAATAGGGATAATATAGCATCTGACTTGCAGGATTCAATAGCATATATCAAATGCTTTGCAAACATCAAAGTGCTATATGAATATTAGCTATTAATATTGAAAGTAAAAAGGGGAGTTTTATCTATGGGTTGGCTTTGTACTTCAGACTTTCTTTGAAGACTAATTAATTCAATGAGTATATATCAAATGTCTACTGTGTGCCAGGGGCCTATTTCAGTCAGTTCAAAAACATTCAAAGCACTTACTATGTGCCAGATATTGAACAGAATGCCAGGGACTTTGTCAGTCAGTTCATAAATATTTAAAGTACCTACTATGTGTCAGGCAGTGAACAAAATGCCAGGGATTTTATCGGTCTGTTTATAAACATTTAAAGCACCTACTATGTGCCAGACCTTGAACAAAATGTCAGGGACTTTGCTGGTTAGTTCATAAATATTTAAAGCACCTGCTGTGTGCCAGATATGGAACAAAATGTCAGGGACTTTGCCGGTCAGTTCATAAACATTTAAAGCACCTACCATGTGCCAGATATTGAAGAAAGTGCCAGGGACAAAAATAAAGACAAAGGACTTCCCCTCTGTGCTGGGGGCTCACACTCTAATTGCAGAGATTGTTGTGATATAAAACCATGTCCATGGCCTCAAGATTTTTGCATTCCCTTGGGGAAAAAAGCACAGGAACACGGAGTTAGGTGCTGGCAACCACCTGAACAAAAGCTCCAATGGAATCAGGCTTGAGCTGGGTGAAGGGCCTTTCAATTGGGTCCATGGGAAGGGAGAGGCATTGGGAATGGATTTTTTGTCCAGACTAATCTTGTTGAAGGCTCTCAGAAACCACTAGTCCAACTCAATGATGCTGATCTCTGGTTGCTTAGCTCTTGGGGTCCCACAGCCACATGTGAATGATCCCAAGTCTGTCGCGGGTCCCTGGGGGTCCAGCTCCTTCTTTCCTGGACTTTGGCCTCTGCTTTCCCACCTTTGGCACATTTCTGGAATGGGGAACCTTAGACAAATGTATTCCAGTCACAACGCAGCAGAAAGGACACCAGCCTTGTCGGGCCATATTTCAAGGTGTAGCGAGCTGGCTACCGGATCTGGCCATCATTCAGCATCTCACAGGAAGCAGGGGCTGTTTTTTTCCCTTTGCGTGACATTTAATTGGCTCAGTGTCGCCTCTCAGACAGCCTGTGGCCGTCGTCAAAGACTTTCTAGCTGGGAAGGCCTGTCCCAACATGAATTCTGTTGGGATCACCTTGGAGAATCCAGTGGTGGCTTTAACACAGGATGAACTCCTTATATCATCTTCCCTTTGTTTTGAAATGATCTATTCAGTAGCCCTCATCATCTTGGGAGATTAAGAGCTCAGTAACCTGGGAAGGTAACACGTGAAGTGAAGACTGAAAAAACCCGTACCCATGCCCACGTGTGCCCACAGATGTGTCGTCCGTGGCAGTGACCTACTGATTTCTGGTTCCAGCGGTATCCACCAGGTGGCCTGAGTGTGGTCATGCCCTTCATTTCTCATTGGCCATCATGGAGATGCCGGGCCAGCCGCCATCCGTTTGGCTTTGGTACCTAAGAGCAGGCAATCCCAATTCTTTGCCCCTAATTATGTGTGGGCCTTTCCTGCTTTCTCTTTCTGACTGTGAAAGTAAAAAGTACCCACAATTCCTCCTTGCCAACATGTATTTAAGTGAACTCTCATGGTATAATTTCCTTTTATAAACCACAGGGCAGTCACAATAGCCTATTAAGGTTATTATTATTATTATTATTATTTTTGTAACCTCCGATTAAAGAATAGCTTTAAAATTTTTTTTCCTCCCTTTTTATTTGCCTTCCAGTTTAGGATTGGTGCCTTTTGGACCATTTTTTCTCCTTTTTGATCCTTTTTGGGACATTAAGATTTTTTATTTTGGGACCAAAAAAAAAATACTTTCACTGTTCCTTATTATACCCATTCTTTCCAGAACTGTCCTTTGGATCTAGTAAAGAACAAGTAACAGCTTCTGAAGATTGGATTAAGGTTTTTCCCTACATAAATTATCTGAAATAGAAGCAAAGAAAGAATGAATCATAAAGTATTGATTATGTTAAAGCACTATGTGTTGAATGCTGTACTAAGTGCTATAGATTCAGATTTAAAAACCAGACCATCCCCGCCTTCAAGAAGCTCATTTCAAGTAAGAATAAGTGGCTGGGGGACTGTCAAGCCCTGCCATTGATTGATAGTACCTATTCAGGAACAATGGAGGTATTGGTTTGTATCCAGAACTGGGAAAGGGGTGAGCTCAAAGGGAACGAGAAGCATGGTTGGAACCCCAAGAATAATGGACCATGTACCCATCTTCTATTCAGAATCCTGTGGACTCCTAGGTGGGAGTTTCAAAGGCAGTCAGTAAACACTTATTAAGCATTTACTGTATGTCAAGCAGTTGACCAAGCCCTGGCAATACAAAGAAAAGCAATTCTAGTCCCTGTTCTCAAAAAATTCACACTTCAGTGGGGGAGAAATATGCAAATAGGAGTATATATTTAAGTGAGGAAGAAAGGGAAAAAGTGAAAAGTCAGAACAACTGAGAATGTTGCACTCTCCTGAGCATTGTCTTCAGTGAAGAAGGTTCAGGGAATAGGTAGGTGGTATACGATCATGTGGCTCGTACCTTTTAGAGATGGAAGGAGGTTTAGGGATCATCTCATTTTACTGATGAGAAAACTGAGTGGAAAAGGGAGTTTCCAGTGGATACTGAGGGAGATGGCAGAGCAGGGATTTTAACCCATGTTCTTCTAACTCTAATCCCACTCTCCTTATGTAGTTCAGTCTTTGTAAGCTGAAAGACATGTCACAGTGGTGCAATACAAACGATGAGCAGAAAGTCTAGTTGCCCTGCTGCTGACTCGAGCAACTTGCTGGCTCCCATGTTCTGAAGGGAGGATCCTCGTTTTCACTCATATTCAGAGACGATGTTCTCAGTATCTAGGCAGGAGGTGGGACAAGCGACCTCTGCCGATTCCATGATGCTTTCCTTCCTTTCTCTTTGTCTGAAATCTGTTTCTCCAGGATGACAGTTGTTTCAATTCACCCATTCATTTTAAGGGTGATCCACTTAGCTCCATGTCCCAGTTCGTCATTGTCAGAAAGACATCAGGATTTCTAAAAAGCCATGGTATCATTAATGGGTATGTCCCATCATGCATCGCCATCCCAGTTCCTTCCTCCCGCTCCTATTTACCTTTCCTCCAGTTCCTTGGAGAACTTCATGCCTTTGTATGGCTGCTAAAACACAACTCCTGTGTTCAGCCTTCTGCCAGTGAACTCTTGTGAACTTAACCATGATGCACCTTGGAATTGCAAGGTTCCCTCCTGAAACCTCTCCAGTGTGGAATAGGACTTGTCAGAGTCTGGATTATTGGACCTTTCAAAATCTAGAACTCACATTTCTTGACTCTTAAAGAGCCTGTGATCATTGATTTACTTCATCATTTTCTCCCTCACAGGACATGATAATAATCAAGTGTACCAATAATGTCCCCTGAAGAACATTATAGAAAATGGCTCACAGCATCCCAGGTTCTTCTATTTAGATCTGCAAGGGACCTTAATCATCCATATCAGCTTCTTCATTGTGCAGATGAGGAAACTGAGTGAAAAAAAAGTTAAGTGAATCACTCAAGATCACTTAGTCGATAAAGCCAAGATTTGCACTCACAATATCTCAAGAAGGCTATAAACATAATACAATCTTTCCAAAATACTAACATTACTACATGGCTCCGAGATGAATGTCACAGCATGATAAATTCCTGCTCCATTTCCTTTTTAAGTGTTTTTTTTTTTTTTTTAAATTCTGGAAGGGAATTAGGAATTAAATTTTGTGGAATATTCACCTTTTTTGGTCATTGGTTATATTTTTTAAGATAGGACAGCTATGTGCAAATAGAGAGAGAGCTGAGTCTGGACTCAAGAAGACTCATATTCCTGACTTTAAATCCAATCTCAGATGCTTACTCGCTGTATGAACAAGCCACTTAATCCTCTTTGTCTCAATTTCCTTTTCTGAAAAGTGATTTGGAGGAGGAGATGGCAAACTACTCCAGCATCTTTACTAAGAAAACCCCAAATGTAGCCTTGGAGGGTCAGATATGATTGAAATAATTGAAGAACCAATATTGGTTAGGTAGGGAGTGCCTGATTCCATGGATGTGTGCAGTGTCCAGAGAAGGATGGATTGTTTGAGGATATTTTGACATTCCCCTAGAAGATAACAGAATTAGAAATTCATGTTAGACAAGAGGCGAATCTCACATTTCCTTTGCCGTGAGTTGGGGAAAGATCAACAATCTCAGAATTGATTTTGTTCAATTTTGATTTTCCCTATTTACGTTTCACTCATTTAATTTCCTGCCAATGTCTGGGAATCCCAGTAATCGATGACCTGGGAATGACTGTTGGACGGATCCTCCACCTTGAATGGGAGAAGCTAAACTCAGGGAATTCACTTTTGGTTCTCAAGATCCAAGATCATTCTCTTTCCTATCAGCTAAGGGCAAATCAGATGTCACGATGATGAACTCATTTTGAGGAATCTTGTCATTGAAAGTCCTATGAATTTAACTGTAATCACAAAAGGTGACTTCAACCCATCAACTGTGTGTGTTTCTATGGGATGTGCACTATTTACAAAACTAATTCTACTACGGTAGCTGGAATATTAGTAAGTTGTCACATTTGTTCCCTTTACAAGTTCATGGGAAATGATTGATCCTCATTGATAATTTTGCATGTGTGTGTGTTTGTATGTTTCAATAGCCTTGTAAATATGACTTTAAAAAAAATGAATAGTATTTATTTTATAGTATTTTGTTTTTCCCAATACATGCACAGATAGTTTTCACCATTCACCTTTACAAAACCTTGTGTTCCAAATCTTACCCCCTCCCCCCAAGAAAACAAGAAATCTGATATAGGTTAAACATGTGCTATTCTTCTAAATGTATTTCCATATTCGAATGACATTTTAAAAGAAAGAAACGATCATGTTAACTGATCATCACTTTGCGGCTTTCACCAAGGAGCTAGATGAGGTTCTAACTTGTCTAATATAACTTTCTAAAATTCTCTGTGCCTCTTGTGATATTTCAGTGTCAATATCCATCAGTCACCACGCATTTGATCGGTGTTTACTGATTTTAGACTGCACTTGGTGCTGGCAATGCAAAGGCACGTAGTCCGGGAGAGCAGACTCTAAATAGGAAATAAAAGTGGAGCTAAATGTTTCTTCTTTGGGTCTCCATTCACCCAAAGGAAATGTGAGATTCTCCTCTCGTCTAGCTTGAATTTCTAATTCTGTTATCTTCTAGGGCAATGTCAAAGATTTTAAAGTAAAATGGCAATAACTAATATTTCTGTCCAGTATCCACTCCGTGGTCTATGGAGAACCAAGAATGGGGGATTCTCAGGAATTTCTTTGGCTATTTTTTATGGCAGAATTTCTAGGAAATGGAAGAAGCTCAAACGAGGCTGTAGACATGTTATCTCACTTTTATTAGGGGTCTTCTTGCTGGAAGGGTTCATTCTGGGAGATCCCTCCCAGCTCTTGTCACATTATGGGATTCCTTCAGATGGCTTCAGCGTCTGGTAAATTCTATCTCATGGACAGCGTGGGAGAGTTTTGGAATTTCTCTGGCAGCTTTCCCTTTTCCCTGCTTTTCTGCATGTGCTTTTATTCCTATGATAGTGCCAGTGCTTTGTACTTTTTGTTCTCAAGGATTTTTTTATGAGAAAATTTAATTTGGATGACAGGAGCGAAGGAAGAAAGAGAATAAAAATGAGAGGATTCTTCTCAAATGCCCCAGTCATGCCCAAGCTGCAGCACTGTGAAGCCATTTCATTTTTAGTGCCTCAGGTAGCACTCTTGAAACCTCAATAGACTTTTTTTTTAAGGGTCTATGTGGAGCCATGTAAATCATTTATAAATTGATTCATGATTAGGATTATAAAAATATTCTTGGGACCTGATCTTCTGGGCAAATGCACAGTATTAAAAAAAATTGAATGAGGAAAAAATTCCAACCAGAGGATAACAACAATCCCAATTATTAGAGCTACCAAGCTTGTTGCATATTTATATATTCCTTTGTTCTCCCTTATATTCAGAGGTAGCCCTGCTGCTGACATCTTCACAGGTGCTAGCACTGCCTCCCCATTAACTCAAGTTCTGAAACAGAAAGACCAGCACCATACGTAACCTGAGAGCCTTTTCTGTTTTCTGGGTCCCCGTGATGCCTTTTGCTCCTGTCCAAAGAACACCGTGGGCTTTGGAAGCCTGGAGGTAGCCAAGAGACCTGACTTAATAAGAGTTCTCTGAGGCTTGGTCCCACGTCAAGTCCAGGCTCAAGCAAACTTGAAGCAAAAAGAACCCAGGCTATGTAGGCTGTGATGATAATAAGGAGTCACTAGGTGCTCAAGCCATAATCTGAAGCTCCCTCCACTATTTCAACTCTCCAATTGTCTTTTTCCTTCCCTTTCCCTTTCCCTTCCCTTTCCCTTTCCTTTTCTCCTTTCACTTTCCTTTTCTCCTTTCACTTTCCTTTTCTCCTTCCCCTTCTCTTTCCCCTCCCCTTCCCTTTTCCCTTCCCTTTCCCTTTCTCCTTCTGTTTCCCTTTCCCCTTCCATTTCTCCTTCCCTTTCCCTTCCCTTTCTTTCTCTTTCCTTTTCCCTTTCCCTTTCCATTCCCCTTCCTTTTTCCCTTTCCCCTTTTCTTTTCCCATCACAAAAAAAAAACATTTATTTATTTATTTTTATCTTTCTTTCTTTTATTTTATTTTCCAAGTGTCTTTTCAACATTAAAGGCAGTGTTATATGATGGCTAGAGCACTGAACTTGCCATTCTTGAGTCCTCAATATATCTTTTTTTTTTTTCAAACACTAGCTATTCAACACAAGTCCCAGAGACTCTTTGTGCCTCAGTTTCCTCATCTGTGAAACAAAAGTAAGACTTGATGGCCTCAAAGGTTCCTGTTCTAAATCTATGATTTTATGAAGAGTGATTTTAAAAGTTCCAACTTTCAAACCCTCCCCTCCCCCCTCCCCCCCACCATCACCATACTGAACACATGCATAAACAGCAATCAGCAGTCCTATTAAGGTGAAAGTTTGCTACAGGCAAAAAGGGGAAGCCAAGGGTCTTCTCCTTATGAGGTTGCCTCTTCCCCAGCCCAAATAGTGGTGCAGATTCAGCTCCGACTTTTGACCTAAACAAATAGATAAACAAACCCTCTCTGAATGTCAAAGAACATGGAAAGTTTCTCCCACAGTGGGGAATTTCTGAGAAAACAGGAAGCAAGAAAAGCCGGATTTTACTGTTGTGGTGTGTCCATGCCTTCCCCCTCACAGCCAGCTTGGTTGGTAACTTGAGACTCTTCAGGGTAGAGTTATCAGCACAAAAGTGTTGTTTCTTAAAAGAGATATTAATGGGATAATTGAGGGACAGATCTCGGTTTAATGCCCTGTTGAAGCGTGTTCAGGGAATCACTCTATTTGAGAATTATTAGAAGCCATTTCTGGTGTTTGCTTAGTATCGGTGAGCAGCATAAGAACGTGTATAAACCATCAGGGCAAGATGGCAAACAGAGATGGGTCCCATGGCTGCCTTAAGAGAAATGCAATAGCCGGGTTGCGTGCCTTGTTCTCAGCCCATGCAGCAAGATGGCATTCGGTTCTGGATGCTACATATATGTTTATATGAAATATCATATTGTATAACGATTGTGGTTTATAAGGCATGACAATATATTTTCTGAATTTATCAAATACCAAATATAATAAAATTTATGGTAGAGTCAAAAAAGAAATTGTGTATGAAATTGTGGATCTCTATTACTTAAAGTTTGCTCTCCCTTTAAAATATATAATAAATTCAATGTATTACTTTTTTTCATGTCTTCTTTCTGTTCTTTCCTATTCACTTTTTAAAAAATGCTTTCAGGACCCTTCGTTCCTTATTCCCTTCATTCCTCATCCCCTTCATTTGTTTGTTTGTCCATTCTTTCCTTCCTCCCTCCTTTCCCCCGTCTCTCCCTTTTCTTCTTAGTCCTTCCTTCTTTTCCCCTCTCTCTTCTTTCCTTCCTTCTTTCCTTTCTCTTTCTTTTTTTTACTGCCTCTTTTCCTATTCTTCAAATTTTAGAAAATCACAGAAATTCAGAGTAAAAAAGATCTCTGATGACTATCCTATGATATTCTGTAGCTGGGCAGTACAGTGGATAGAGCATCAGGCTTGGCAAGAAACTCTGAGTTTAAATTTGACTTTAGATACTGAGTAAATCACTTTACACCTCCTTTTTCTCATCTGTAAAATGGTAATAGTAATAACTCCTACCTTCCAGCCTCACTGTAAATATCAAGGGAGATTATAATTTTTACTCAGTACAGCATCTGGTAAATAATAAGCATTATATAAATGTCATCATCATCATTGTGATCACCACCATCACCATCATTATCATCACATTTTATTTTATGAGTGGTCATCCAAGACTCCCAGTGAAAGGAACCTCTTGCCTCCCAAGACAATCCATTCCACTTTGAATTTATTCAATGTCCCTTCATTTCTTTTGCCACTTTGTTAGACCTTTTTCTGCCTTTAAGGACATGAACAAAGTCCAGGTCCTTTTCTAGAGGCATCCCAAGTCAATCCAGCCACAGGTTTGATTGTACAATGATTGTGTCCGAGGCTCTGCCTTTGTTGTCGAAGGGAACCCAACAAGGCAAAGAGTTTACTTTCTGCTTAAAGACCGAAGTCACCATCTTGCCGCTGTAGCCCATGTTGCTGACAGGGGCTTAGGGATGACTTCCTGAAATCAGCACCACAGAATGTCGGAGAAGAAAAAGCTCCTTTTGACCTGTAGTGGTCAGAGAAAGTTTCATAGAGGAAGTGGGATTATCTTGTACTTTCACATGGGCTCTTGTCATGTGGCCATTCTGTGTGTCCTACTTGATCCAAAAGGCAGTATTAGTGTTTATGAAGTAGAGCATCCCCCCCTCCCACAACTAGTACCAAACCTAATTATCCTGAAGAAGACAGACAGACACACATACAAATGCACACACACACACACACAAAACTGTTTTTAAGATCAATTTTCTTTGGAAAATAATATTTTCATCATTTTTTTCTTTTACTAAATTAAAAAAAAAATGCTTTTCTGACCCCTTCATTTCCTAATATAGTCCTTTTTTTCTTCCATGAACAGAAAGCATATAATCATCTGCCAATTAGCGAGCATGTTATTACCATACTATGTGCCAGGCAGTTTGCGCTTGGTGCTGGGGATAGAAAGAAAATGTCCAAAACAATCCCTATTCAAGGGGGTCAAGGAGGGAAAGAAAAGTCCCCCGTACGCTCGTGTATTAATAATAACATTTTTTGGTGTAGCCAAAAACTAGAAACACATTGGGTGCCTGTTGATTGGTAAGTGGCTAAACAAATCATGGTACATGGGTAATAATTAAGTATTACTGTGCCATAATAAATAGTGACTATGATAAGTTCCAATAAGCATCGAGTTACTTATGGATGCATAGTCTGGAGCTGTAGGGGACATCGGAGGGTATTCCAGTTCATTTACAAAAGGAGTCATTTTATAAAATGAATCGTGGGTGATTGTGCGGCTCGGAGTGATTGTGCCTTTCCTGAACCCATGCAGGTAATCCCAGTCGAGCTGGGATTTGCAAAAGTGAAATTAATAGGAATAGAACAGCAGTATGTGCCGAGCCTAAAATCATGCAATGAATCTAGCTACCACACAAAAAAAGGGATTTCTGTTATTTCAGTTCTTTGGTTTGGATAAGGATAAGCTCAAATATAAAGAAATTCAAGGAGACTCTTTGTGAAATGGTTTGCCCTTCTCATACTCTTCCAATGTTGAGTCCAGCCAATGAGGGACCCTCGATGATATTAACTAAATTATTCATTATGGTGAAGATCAGGCATTTTGGGGTCTTCAGGGTTGTATCCTGAGCCACTCTTCTTCTGTATTATTTTTTATGAGTCATTTCCTCAGCTTCCATGGATTCAATTCTGATCTTTATTCCGATGATTCCCAGATCTATTTATCCAGCTCTAATCTTTCTCCTGCCTTATAGTTCCATATATCTAGCTACCTAGTAGACACCTCGAGCTGTATGCTCCATAGACATTCTCAGCTCAGCATGGCCAAAATGTAAATCACTTTCTCTACCCCCAAACTCTCCCCTCTCTCTGAGTCGCTTATTACTGTCACAGGCGCCACCATCTTGCCAATGACCGGACCCAATCTCTCTAAAACTCTCTCTCACCCCTTATCCAATTTGTCAAGTCTTGTCGATTCCACCTTTCGGACTATCTCTCCTCTGCCTCGGCCATCACTCTCGTGGCCGCCACTCTTCTCCCGTCTCATGTAGCTCTCCATCACAATCTTGTGCACTCAGGTGTCAGAGTGAGCTTAGACTGAGGTCTGACATATCACCTCCCTATTCAGCAGTCTCCCATGACTCATTACCTCCAGGATCACATAGAAAAGCCCCTGTTTGACTTTCAAGAGCCCACTTTTCCCAATTTTCCTTACATCTTCTTACACTTTATTCACTCCAGTGTGTTCTTCAGGTTCTTCAGGTACTTTTTGGCTCTTCCTACCAGAAAACAGTCTCTCTCTCAACTCTGTCTGTTGACTGTCCCTGGATCTCTCTCTCCATCTCTGTCTCCTGATTCCCTTTAGTTTCAGCTGCACTCTTACCTTCTGTGAGAAGCTTTTCTCAACCTCCCTTATATATCCCTCTGTTGACTGTCTTCCTTTTCTTGCATGGTTTTCCTTAGTCTCTCTGCCATCGGACTGAGAGGACAATGACTGATTTTTGTCATTCTTTATATCCCCAGGGTTGAGTACAGTTCTTGAAATATAATAGACACGTATCAAATAACCTCGGCTTTATTTATTTTGTCTCACTTGGTAGTGCCAACGGCCCTGCGCGGCTATTATTATTTTCCATCTACAGACTGAGAAACTGAGAGAGGTTAAGTGACTTACTCATTGTCACTCAGTTGAATATGAAGGGATAATATCTTTTTAAAAAATGATGAAGTTAATAGCACTGGGAGAAAGGGAAAGGGAGAAGTGGAATGGTACAAATGAGCTGCCTCCAAAAAAGAGACAAGAAAAAGCTTTTATAGTGAAAGGGAAGGAGGGAGGAGAGGGTGAATGAGTGAACCCATTGTCCCCCAGTAAATATGTAGAAGGATTCTAACTCTGGACTCTGCACGCAGTCCTTTCTTTTCCCCATCACTTCTCTGCCTCTCCGAATGGCAGCCATGTAACTTCTGGAGCTGTTGGGATCCTTAGTCACCACCATCACTCCCTTCTTGGCTCAGCCGCTCCCGAAAGGCTTTCCTTTCTCTCCTCCAGGCAGGCCGGCTTAGCCTTTGCTTGACTCTGTAATTCCATGAGCATTCGGTTAACGTTGTGTGATAGCGAACAGTCCTGTCTTGCCATGTAATTAATTTCCCATTTACACACATGTATATTTAAATGCACATATATAAAAATGACATTTTTCCATCCTTTCCCATTATTTCAAGGTTTGAAATGGTGATTCATCGGTGCAGTGGCCTATTTTTGTGAACCACAATAGCTTGGATAGAAAGATTAAAAAAAAAATCATCATCCTCAGGAATGGATAGCAGCCATCTTTTTTTAGCTAAAATTGCAAACATCTGGCAATTACTCTCTTGTACCTCCCTTTACAAAAAAGGAGAGTCATCCCTCATGCCTTGGAACGCTGCTGTGTTTAATCAAGGCCGGCCTGAGAACCTCAAGGCGCAATTGGTTATGATTTGGGAAGACCACTGGTCCAACCCGGGCTTGGCTCGAGATGTTTCTGAAAGAAAAAATGTTAATGTTCCCCATATGCTCCCGTGTTATATAATGACAACAATCGTAATATGACAATTAATGAGCACATAAAATCCTCTTTGATTTTTTTTCCTCTTTACTCATTTGTGGCGGCTCTCATGGCAACTTTTATATCCCCCAAATTAATGGTTACGGGAACATTTGACTATGGCTCTCCCCTTCAGTTTTTGGCCTGGTCAGGCACAGAGCCTGCGAAGTCAGTAAACCAGTAAACGTCTCTGATTATATTGCAAGTTGGCCCAATAAAAAATAAAAAGTTTGAGGAATAAATCGGCATTTCTTTCCAACCCTAGTTGTGGGTCTGGTGGCCCGTAGCCCACCCATCGTGATGGGGGTTTGGGGTGCCCCGTCCTATTTTAGTTGTAATAAGACCTGGGGGCAGGATGTCTCCTGTTTTGTGAGGTTGTTGTCAAAAGGAAGGGAGTGGAGGGAGGCGGTCTGTGCCTTCGGACCGGGCTCTGCTGCCGGCTTTCCCTCCGACCCTGACCGGTGCACTTGGCTCCAGGACTTCACCCTGGCCTAGCCTTCTGGCAGGGGAGGGAAGCTGGGTCAGTGTTACCGAGGGGGAGAAAGGTCTGGGGGCTCGTGGAAACATCACAGAAAAACCTAAAAAGGGGCTGCTCTGTGATGCCGACATATTTAAAGAACATGCAAATGGATATGCAAATGTACCCATGGCCTTCCGAATTATTTCATACACCTGGATTGGGCCCTCATGAAAATCCTGGTAGAAATCTCCTCCACTTAACTGCTCCATTTCTTTAGATATGATAATCATAACTCAGCCTGAGCTTTTGGGAAGGTTAGCGAGAGAGAAATCCAGAGCACTTTGCAAACATCTCATTACCCTGAAAGGCAGCCTTGGATACAGCTCAGAGCCAGGACTCCTAAGCCACTTGACAGAATATTAAAGAGTGTGTGTGTGTGTGTGTGTAGGGGAGGAAGGTCACGTGAAGGGTGGGATGCGGGACTGGGGCTCCTCACATAAATGACTCCCACTTTCATAGCAAATGACTTTTCATGACCTTTTTCGATTTTATCTTCCTGGTCCCTGCCATTTTCTTTCCCTTTGCTTCCCTTTACATGGCTGCTAATTCCATGATGGGTAAGTTTTAGATTTTCATTTTATTATAACTGGTGGAATATACTTCTCTGACTTTTGCTAGTTGGCGTATCAGAGCATCTCTAGATGTAAACTGAAGTCCCGAGCCAAGAAAGAGTTTGTGCAAGGCCCCATATGTTGGTGGTAGAGCCAAGACCCGGCTCTGGTCTGCTGACCCCAAATTTGGTTTCACAGTCCCAAGCTTCCTCTCTTTCTCCTTATTCTGTATTCTCCATTTCAAGTTCTTTCTTTTACTTAATGCCATGGAGACCTTAGATTGCCTCTGTATCTAACCTGAATTATTGTTATTATTATTATTATTACATAACATAATACATTTTACATAATTATATTATATAAAATATGTAATATATAAATATGTATTATATATGTAGATATAATTTATATATAATATAAATAAATGTAAACTAATATATGATATATAATATGAATATATTATTATTATATATTTAGGAGTTAATTTGCGTTTGAATGAGACAAAGGCATTATATTCATCCTGGTCCACCTTTTCACCTCACTGCTTCATTATGTATCACCATCTTTGGCAAGTATTGATAATCAGAACCGGGTCCTTCGTGGCTCTCTTCAACAATGAGATGATCTAGGCCAGTTCCAATGGTCTTGTGATGGAGAGAGCCATCTGCACCCAGAGAGAGGCCTGTGGGAACTGAGCGTGGATCACAACACAGCATTCTCACTCTTTTTGTTGTTGTTTGTTTGCTTTCTTGTTTTCTTTCTCATTTTTTTCCTTTTTGATCTGATTTTTCTTGTGCAGCATAATTGTATAAATATATTGGATTTAACATATATATTTTTTTTAACATGTTTAACATATATTGGACTACTTGCCATCAAAGGGAGGGAGGGTGAGTTGGGGAAGTTGGAACACAAGGTTTTGCAAGGCTTTGTGTTGAAAAATTATCCATGCATATATTTTGAAAAAAAAAAGACTTTAATAATAATAATTAAAAGGATACAAATATGGAACAATATTTGGGGTGGGGGGGCAAGACTATCACCATTAAGCCAGACCCATAGATGTAGATTCAAGAGAGATCTGGTTCACCTCCTTATATTCCCCACTTTTCAGAATATTAAAGAGTGTGTGTGTGTGTGTGTGTGTGTGTGTGTGTGTGTGTGTGGTACTGAGGGGAGACATTGAGGTTAGAAGGGGTCCAGACATTCAGCACAGCATCATGGCATTCTGGGAAAAACACTAGACCCGCAGTCCTAATCCCCAACCAGAAGTTTCATGTCTTCCCTTTAATAGAAGCAGTTGGAAGCAGCAATAACGATAAAGAACCAGCACAGCCAGATGCTGTGGGAAGCACCTTACACTTATCATTTTGTTTGATTCTCACAATAACCCCAGGAAGGAGGTGCTCTTATTATCCTCATTTTTATAGTTGAGGAAACGAAGGCCGATCAAGATTCACTGATTTGTTCAGTCAGTATCTGAGTCTACATTTGAACCCGGATCTTCTGACTATAGAATGTAGGATCTGAATATAGAACCAGCATCGTCTCCACCGAAGTGCCCCCTAGTTGCCCACCTTGGGGAAACAAACAAACAAACAAACAAGCAAAATTGAACCTCTTGGAACCTCATCTTAAAAAAAAAAATAAATAAAAGAGAATAATGATCAAACTGATAGCATTTGCTTCCCAGAATTTTTGTGAGCACCAAATGTAATCCAATTCATAAGGCATTTTTCATTATGGATTTTCAGATCAGATTTTTATTATGATTGGCAAACTAACCAAGGCCGGTTAATAGTACAGTGTGCACTAGAACCTAACTGTCCTGACTGCCAATTGACTGTTTTTTACACCGTGTATATGTTTATGTATTTTTGTGTGTGCATGATTTTCCCTTCAATCCCCAGACCAATTTCTAACTCAAGTGACTTCTCTTTAGCTTCTGATTGTTATCGTTGCTCGTCTCCCTAGCTGTTTTGCTCATAAAAAGGATTTGCCGTAAACCTACAGAGATCTAAATGTAAATATGGTCAGTGATGCCCTTTCACACAAATCATTTATGAGGTCATAAATTGAATTATGAAAGACTTTTGAGACTTTCTGTAGAAACTCGTGCCCTCTTGCTGCTGATCTGCTGCTGGTTGATCTGAGATCTGAAGATTTAAATTGAGTGAAATGACTTGTTCAAGCTCATATAACTGGCGAATGAGAGAGGTCGAATCAAACCCTTTGTTTCACTGCGTATTGTCAGGTATACAGAGCTGGATTATCGCCTCCTTTTTTATAAGCACTGGCCCCTAGGCTCAACTGATGAGTTGCCTAACCAGCTAATAATTGATCATCCCAGGCAGGACTCGGTGTTCTAACTCCAGACCTGCTACCTTTCTGCTGTATTTAGTGAATCCTTTTGCTCTTGCACTTATTCTCTGTCTGCTCTTACACTTATTCTTAGTCTGCCTATTTCCTCAGTGTAAAATCAGGATTCTAATAGCATCTCCCTCATAGGGTTGTTCTGAGGACCAAGGGATTCCATGTTTATAAAATACTTCGCATGGTGTAGCACATAGTAGGACCTTCATAGATGCTTTCTCCCTTTCCATTCTTCCAAACAAGGTCTTTTTTTTTTTTTTTTTTAAATCAGATTACCATACCTTGGAAAGGACTTGCAGAGAATTTCTGGTCCTCAGCTGAAGGGGGCCTTTTGGAATGTCCTTGATTACCCTGGAGGGACAATGGCAATCCAAGGTTGGAACAAGTGCACTTGGGATTTGTGCCCAAATGGGGATATCACCGAGGCATTTTCCATTCTCTGGGAGAGTTGCCAAGGACACGTCTTGTTCTATGTCCCTTGGCAGTCAGAGCTGATGGGCTTGGGCAGCCTCTTGGCAAAGGCTAATAATGCGTTAGGAGGCTAAGTTTATTGTATATGAAGGAAGGACATGGCCCAAGTCAATAAGATTTGAAGGAAGCCAGGGAGAAAAGAGACTTTCATTGACTGCTAGGGACTTGACATTGGGAGAGAGATCCACCCAACAGATAAGATCCCAATAAGCTGCAGAGCTTTTGGCCTGGACACCAATGGGAAGGAATATTCCCTGTGATCAGCTGACGACCGTTCTCTAGTTGAGGTTCCATCCCAAAGGTGATCTCTTAATTGTGGGCGTAGATCAGATGGGCGGCAGCCACCAGGTTGGCAATTAGGGTTCAGGGAATTTTGAGACAGAAAAGGGAGATCCTTTAGCAGCTGACCCGGATGATGAGCGAGCTACGAGGCAGGATGCTCTCCTGGGCATCAGACCCAGGAGACCTGCATTCCAGTGCTGCTTCTGCCCCCAGGGCCTCCTTGCCTTTGGCTCCCCAGAGTGCAGCATGATGTCTGGCACATAGGGAATGCTTAGCAAATGTTTATTGATAGATTGGACAAGACCCTTCCCTTTTCTGGGCATCAGATCCCACATCTACAAAATTAGAACCACTTGCCATCCCCACAGAATTATCCTGAGGATTGAGCTTTATCATCCATGACTGGGACTTGTTACTATAATCACAGAATTGAAGAACTGGGCTAAGATGTAGAAATCCTAGTCCAAGGCTCATCTCAGATTTAAAAACCAAAAACAACAACAAAGGAAAATGTCAGTGACAGCAAACAACTTTGATTCTGCCATGTTATTTTTGTCTGGTGGGGAAGCCTTGTTTGTGCAGTACCTTGGATTTTCACTGGGTGAGGGCTCAGAACCCAAGCCATGGTATGAGTCATGGAGTCAAGCTTATAATGAGGGGTCCTTGTGAATTTGCTCCTAGCTTAGCTCTGGGATTTTTCTCGGCTGCCTTAGTTTACTCATCTTTTCATCAGGGAGAACGCTATCTCTCGAGTCACAGTGACCTTGTACAGAAGAAGGTCGTAACTCACGTCTGAGTCGGGGCCAGATAGTGAATGTTCAGATCTGAAGGCGTTGGCTGAGTCTTGCCCCTCATGCTTTGGAGTGAGCTGTTCTCCAGACCCACTCGGAACAAAGGGAGAACTAATGACTTGTTTCCCTTCTGAGGGCAGCATCCAAGGGCTGGGCAGGATTCATGGAGCCCTCTTGTTCACCAAGCCCCAATGTTCTTGTAAGAACCATGTCAGGATGTTGTCTGCATGCTGTCTCCCCTGATCACAGTAATCGGGTCAGGAGAGAAAGAGAAGTAATAGAGCGTCTCTTAGCAACCAGCCCCAGGAGACAGAGAAAATTACTCAAACCCGACTATCTAGCCAGGGAAGTCGAAAGAAAAAAATGTTCTGAAAGTCTGTGGAAAAGTGCTCAGGGACAGGACTCTTTTATGCACTCTGCTCCTATAGGCTCGATTCAATGGGATCCAATGACTCTTCTTCCTTTAAAAAGAACACGGAAAGTGGGAGGGGGAGCAACACAAAGTAAATATTTTCTTCTCTTTCTCTGCCCTTCCTCCCTCTTCCTCTTCTGTTTTTTTTTTTTTTTTTTTTCCCATTTAAAAAAAACATCACAGAAAAATACGGTGGTGGAGACGAGGGAAAAGGCTTTTAAAAAAAGGAGATGATTATGTCCTGAGAGCCAAATGTCATTTTGGTAAACAAAAACACAACATAACCAAAAAATAGGGGGTTGGTCTCATCTCTTGCTCAGAGAAGTGGCTTGACTCGAAGAGTTATGGGCAGAGTCTAAGCCTGGCCATGTTGTTTTTAAGCCAGAAGACCAGCTTTTCCACTTTCTGTCATGTTGACTAATTTTCACTTCATTTTTGAGTAGGTCTTTCTGGTTGGAGGTCAGGTTCCTCTGCCCTTTTGGGAATGTTTAAGATGGCAGAACAAGATGGACTGTGACTAACATGGTAATGGGTTGATTTCTCAAAGGTTCCAAATTCCCATCCTCAGGGCTCCAGAGATCAGATGGCTGATTTTGACAGGGCTTGCAGTTAGCCCTCAGGAATCCTCTCCTGCTTCACAGACAGCCCCTTGGATCAAAAGTGTCCAGCCTATTTATATGTTTGTGCCATCGAATGTTGCTCCGATACAGCCGGCATTGGACACCAATCCGGTCTCCCCTTGTCAGCTAGGAAAAGAGCTGTTGGGAGCCAAACAAACAGTCCTTTTGTTTTCAGTGTTGCCCTTGTCCCAGAGGGATCAGAGGGGAAGATTCTCCTTATCTAAGGTCTCTAGCCCCTATGAAACCGGTCCCAAACCCAAATAGTTAAAAAGAAATAGGGTCAACCACTTAGCTAACTCACCCAGTGAGCTAATCCTTCTTTGTATAGGGATAAAAAAGCTTTGGCTTCTCTTGCCTGGGACCCAGAGACCTAAATGTGGCTCAGTATGAGTCAACTCTGAGATATGACAGCCTAGAAAGCGAATGTAATCTTAGGCTTTATTTCAAAATGAGGTTCAAAGTATCAGGAGGAAGAGTCCTCAAGTTCTGAGCTTTGGTTAGACCACATATGGAGTTGTTTTGAACTCTGGGAGCCACAGTTTGACAAGGGTCTTGATGAGCTGGGGAATGGACCAAGGTTGGGGGGGAACATGCTACCAGCAGAGTGAAAGGCCTCCACTTTTTGTGGAGGAGCTCCTGAAGAACCTGGAGCATCTAGTTTGAGGAAGGAATGGGCTTTTCCAGATTCTCAGGGCTATGCTCAGCTCCAGGGGGCAGAACGATGGTCTTGATGTGGAAAAGCACTTTAAACTTAATATGAGGAAATCTCTCCTAACCAGTGAATTGCTCCACGGTGGAATGAGTGAGTTTTTAATAAGTAGAGACTGCCCCTACCTAGGCCTTTTTAATAATGACCTCTTGAGGAAGAGAAGAATTGAAGAAGGTTTGTTTTTGGTTTGGTTTGGTTTTTTAAAATAAAGGTCAAATTTGATGGTCTTTGGGATTTCTCCTAACCTGGAGATACTGTAAAATTCCATGGGCCTTTGTCATTAAGAAAATCCCCCAGTGTCTTTATAGCTCTATATTATCATCTATTAGTCTGGTAAGGCGAAGGGAAAGGGACTAAGCATTTATTTGGCACCTACTGTGTGCTAAATGCCATGCCAGACCCTTCACAAATATTGTCTCATTTAATTCTTATCACAACTCTGGAAAGAAGCTGCTGTTCTCCATTTTACAAATGGGGAGACTGAGGCAGACAGCGGCTAAGTGACTTTGAGGATCACATAGTTGGTAAGGTTCTGAGCTCAGTTTCTTGGCTTCAGGACTAGCAATCTATCCATTTTGCTACCTGTATCGTGTATAGGATACTGGTATGATATCAGTAATGAGACATTTTCCATATTCCTCTGATCTAGAGAGGAATATCAGATGGTAATTTTGTTGAGGGCAGGGATTTTGCTCAGTTTCTTTGTGAGTCAGTAGCTCTAATACCTAGTCTCTAAGTAATAGTAGGTGTTTAATAAATATTTATAGGATTGAATTGAATTGCTAATTAAATAATAATATCTATGCAGTGCTACAAGTTTCCTGGAGAGAGACACTGTATAAACACCAGGTGTTATTGTTAAATTCCTTTTGTTTTCCCAGAAAGAAGAAAGTAAATAGGCACAATGTTAATTAATATCTGGCATCTGTTCAGAACAAATAAATCTTTATAATTTGGGGCAGAGATATAGTTTGCAGTGCAGGGCAGGAGGAGATTGTTTTGAGTTCTCAGCTGGTCGGTTACAGACTCTGCTAACACCCTCCATAATAGGGAACATTGAAAATAATGCTCTTAATAGATTTAATTAAATTGACCTGCAGAGCTCTGGAGTGACTTTCATCTTCTACTAAGGAGATGTGTGACCATTGACAAGTCAACATAATATTTGGATGCTCATCAGTGAAACAATTATAATAATTCTTATTGTACCAAACTTAGAAGTAATAGTGAGGGTCAACTGTTTGGAAAACATTTTCTCAAGTTTAAAGGACTAATTGGATGTCAACTTAATTACATCAATTTGGACTAATTAAATGTCAATGAGTATTATTATCGTTTTGATTCCTCTTCCCGTATCAGTGTAATTTCACAACTGATTCCTCCCTCAAATGCTTTCCCGGTTCCCTGAAACAGCATCATGGTAGCCTTTCCTATCTGATGGTACGTTTCATAGGTGGAGATTGAATGGCTTTTAGGAACCCACAGTCCCATCCACAGCCTATTGACACCTTCAGCAATGACCAAACTAGAGGAATCTTACTATCATCACTGGGGAGAAAAACAGTGAAAGGAGAATGTGGTGGTTCTCCTCAGATTGCCCTGAAAAGACTTGATTGTTTTCTTCTTCTGTTGAAGAAGAAAGGGGAGGATTCTCCCCCCTCCCTTCTACCACCACCCCAAGTTCAATGATTAAGTCATCAGCCATCTTTACTATTTTGGTCCTTGTGGTAAATGATGTTTCCTGGAAATTTTCCCCCAACTCTATTAATACTGTCACAGGGGGTTACAACAGTGAGTCACTCCAGGAAGTCAACCATCGGAGGCTTCCTCAATCTCACAAACAGTCCCCGTGTGCAAAATGCGAAACTTCTGCAAAAAGACTAGTTTACATTTCTCCAGAAGACTTCTCAAAATTTCACCTTCCCTTGCTTGTCAAAGACCCTTTATTGCCCGGGAAGTGGAGACTTTGAGAGAAGAGGTAGATTCTCAATGGAGCAATGTTCCTCGCATTTTATTGTCCTTACAATAATTGATCAGATTAGCTAGGAAATCTCTTTGGACAAGTTCTTTCTCTCTAGCAAGTAAGCAGGAGATGTTACTCATTTCTGGCTCCTTGCAGAATACCTCTGAGTACAGAGGTTGCTGATAATTCTAGCACCGTTCCTGCACTGTGTAATGCTGGATGGAGGCTCATACTTCTATTCGGTGACTTTCTCCTGCATCTGGTTGCTGTATAGTAAAGTAGGAGAGGTGATCTTCTTTGGGGTTACTTGGAGAGAAGAAATATGGCTCCTAAGGTGACATAGGGAGGCTTCAAATCATCAGTTTTGTCTTGTAAATGAAGAGAGCTTTAAGTTCATATAATTGGAGACTATAAGAGCTGTCTTGCATTCATTCAACAAATGTCTTTCATGTATCTAATTGTATAATGAACAATATCATGGCTTTTGGAGATAGGCAGAGTTTAGAAGTCACAGTGGCCCGCCCTCCCGGAAGTTACAATCTAGTCTACAAACATCAATAGTGAAAATGTACAATGTTGTAATAGAAATGTATAAAACAAAGTGATACAGTGAGTTCTTAGGTGGTTAGTTGCACTCTCCCTAATAGGGGATGTTGAAAATGATGCTCTTAATGAAATTAATTGATTTGCTGTACTACAAAGGGGTTTCCCTCCTGGTGATGTTTCTGAGCTTCTTTTGAGGGATGGAACACAGCTGTCTTCTGTAGTTGTGGACCCAGCTGCAGAGAGAGCTAGGCTTGGAGTCAGAAGTGACTTTCATCCCTTATTAAGGAGCAGTGGGACCATTGACAGTTCAGAAAATGTTCTTACTGACCAGGACCATCAAGAAGCAGTGATCTGCTAGTTCATTTTAAAAGTTGCCTAGGAATTCAAGAACAAATCATTGTCGTGTAGGGGCATCTTGGGTCTCAGGAACAGGAAGGAAGAGGGAGGAGAGTGAAAGGTATTTGGAAAGAGAGATGTCTACTCTGGCTTGGCTGGAACATTGAGTGTATGGAGGGATAACGGTATAGAATGATATGTTGAGGAAACATTTGCAAGACAGCCAAAAGTATCTGATTTTTATACTGTAGAAAAGTTTCTTGGGTGAATGGGAAATGATCACATCTGTGCCAGAGAAGGAGTATGACAGTAGAGAAGAAGGTTGGGTCATTTCATGATGATGTGAAAACAAATTGGAAAGGCAGGGGGTTGATTTCAACAGTCTGATGGAGTTATCTCAAATTTATCCTGTACTGTATATATTCTTTCTGGGAGTTGGGGTAGGGTGTGTAGTTTCTGTATATAGGATATGGGTTTCTCAAGGATTTCTACCTTTCTTTTTCCTTTTCCTTTTCCTTTTTCTTTTCCCTTTCCCTTTTCCTTTCCCTTTCCCCTTTCCCCCTTTTCCCTTTTCCCTTTTCTTTTTTTCCCTTTCCCTTTTCCTTTTCCTTTCTTCTTTCTTTCTCTTTCATTCTTTCTTTCTTTTCCATCCTTTAGCCTAGTGCTGCCACATGATAGGCACTTAATAAGCACTCGTTCCCTCAATATTACTTAAAGTCCTATGGAAATGTGACACCACTAGAAATAAATTCATTGTTGTGGGACACACTGCTGAGACTTAATTCAAGAAGCTGAAGAATTAATGGTATGACCTGAGACAGGTGGAAAAGTCAGAGGTTATGAACTGTGAAGGCAGGTAACTTAACGGTCTGAAGGAGAAGCAATTTTCTGGGAAGAGCTGGAGTAGGCCTCAGAAGCCACCTTATCGACACCCCTTTTCTTCATTTAAAAAATTTGAAAACTGAGACCCAGGGAGGTAAGAGATTTAGAATCTTAAGTCTAGAGCTGTAAGGGATCTCAAAGATTGTGTAGCCCAATGCTTCCTTTTTACAGATAAAAGAAACTGAGACAGAGTATTTATATGGTTTACCCAAATGTCACTAAGATTGTGAGCAATTGAAGCAGGATTTGAACCCAGGTTATCATCATCATCATCACTTTAACTGCCCCAGCCAGCTCTCTGACATAGTCATTATAAGTCAGTTGCTAATATGCATTGATGGAGTGCATTTCCTCACTGGGAAGCTCCCTGTACTGGTGAAAGCACAGGGCCAGATTAAAATATAATAATTGATGTAGAATGGATGCTAGGGCTATTTATCATTGTTGTTAATAGTGATTTGCTAGTTTCTTAGGATTCTGCTTGGTATTTTGAGAAAGATTTTGCTTGCATTTCCCTTCCTTTGCCTCCCTTCTTCCCACCTTAGTTCCAGCCCTGTCCAGCACTGCTCTGGATCTTCAGGTCCTCTTGTTAGTGCTGACCAAAGGCGGAGCTGGGAGGGGCGAGTCAGCCCATCCGAGATCCTTACCAGGAGTACAAGTATCGGGGGTCCCGTTCACTTCACGTGATGGGAGGCACAGCATGTTGGGATCAGGAGCAGAATTTACAAACCTCTGAGCTTTACTTTGAAATTGGCAGCCTGAAGATGATTCATTAAGGAAGCATTTTTCATGTCTTGAGTTTTCTCAGGGGAACAAAGGGAAGCAGAGCACACTTGCATTTCTAATGAGCCCTCATTCACTAAAGGTGCCATTCTTTGGAGCTGTGTGTACATGGATGTGGGGGGCGGGGAGGGGGAATAGGTGTGTGTTGGTGTGGAGAAAGCCCAGATGGTGGAGAGTTTCTCCTGGGCAGAGTCAGAGTCGAAATGTCACAGGGCTTTTTTAGCTGTTGTGCTTCTGAAACATTCAGTCTGTGATTTTCTTCTGCATTAAAATGTATCCTCCAGGTAAAATTATACAGCTTCTGAGCTTGTCCTGGAGAAGAATCAAGAAAACACATGTGCCTGGTTCCATTTTCAAAGTGGGGGACTATGGGTATAGAATATTGTATGTAATATCAGAAATCATTTTATTGCTTGTTTTTATTGTACTGCTTTTTTTTCTCCCCCCATCATCTATAAAACAAGGGATGACTCTCCTTGTCTGCCTCTCCTCCTTTCTCAGTCTCTCTTCTCCCTTTCTCCCTGGTATTCTGTTGATATTACATAATGAATGCAATGTAAAATCATGTTCTTTTTTTCAATATTCAGAAAATTCTAGTCTTTATGGGTTTTTTCCATTCTCATTCTTTGGAAGAGAAGGATGTTATGGATGGATTGTTTGAAGCTGAATCCCTTTCTATTGCCATGCTTCCATCGAGGGTGAAAGACTTGCAGATCCTAAGGCTGTAGATAGTGAGCTCCAATGGATGATCGGATGTCATCCAAACCGTGGCTCGGAGAGGAAGTCAGATACCATCAGGGGCAGAGCTGAGATTTGCACCCAGGCTCTCTGGTACCTAATGTTCACCCCCTTCTACCACATCCTATCACTCCTTTCCTCTTCTTTTCTCTCTGGCACAAAATCATACAAGAGTGTAGGGAGAGGGGCTGGTTTTTGTAGGATTCAAAACCAGAGGCCAAAGGAGAAATACCTTTCAGAGGATGCTTCAGAGGAGATAAGAATCAAGATACACATCAGGGCCAGAGCTGGATTGTGCTGAGACTTGTGGGAGGAAAACTATGAGCATTTAAAGTACTTAGATGAGCATCCCAACAATCCATCTTATCGTGGGTGCCGGACAGGGCGTCCCATCGATCACCGGCATGGCGGACAGTGATTCATGGTGTTGGATAAAACATCGCCCTTGTCTCCATGACCGTCCATTACCTCCATGGCCTTGAAGTCAACAAGGCTGCAGGTGTGTCTCCTGCTTAGTAATCTCAGTTTCATTGTAGCTGCAATGTTCCGTTTCCAGAAGGCTGTGGAGTTCCACCGAAATGACTAGAGACGGCTCCCTCCAGTAAACATGCCAGCTCCTCTGTTCATTGGAGGGGACCCAAGAGACTTGATTTCCTTTCACAACTCAAGTGCCCTTTGACTGCTAAAATGAGTGAGGGGACCAGGTGGTATTAGGCCATTGAAAAATCATCATTGCTTCACGTAGCTTATTGTCCATCTCCACCGGGGTGTATATGGTAGAAGTTCCTGGATTCAAAATGATGGGATGTTCTTCAGGTTGGCTTAATAACAGTAATAATAATAAATCATGTGTGTGTGTGTGTGTGTGTGTGTGTTTGTAGGTAGGTATGTATAAATCCATTTAATTTTGCCAAAACAGAGAAATCAAATCTTTACAGAGGGGACAGATCATTGAACCATCTCGTGTGACCCATGCCTGAACTCAGTTCCTTCTGCTTGTTACTCAAGAATTCATTGTCCAGTGCTGACTTGAAGAAGTGAGAAGAGATTCCATTGTCCCCAAGGTAGCCCATTCCTCTTAGGGACCACTTTGGTTGCTAGGAGGTTTTTCCCATTATCAGCCCTCATTTTGTAATTCTTTCCCTTTGCCAAGAAGGGGAAAAATTTTTTTTTCCTCTACCAGGTGATGACACTTAAGATATCTCTTCCCTCTTCCCCAAGTGAAAACAAAAATGAGTCCCACAAAGCCTCTAAGAAACACATTCTTTGAAAACACTTGACCAAAGCTATCTAGTCCTTTCAGCTGTTAACTAAAAGGAAGAGGTTGTGGGCATTGACTGGAATCACTTCATGGGAACACTGTCCATTGCCTTTGGATCCAAGCCTCCTTGTGTTTTCTCTTGGATGAGGGATTATGCAGAGAATTTGACTTTATTTACTTTAATGTCCATCACATTATAATGGTTTTCCTCAGTTTCTCTACAATCTTCACGTTTAGATCACAGCTCAAGAATTGGTAGGGACCTCAGATGTCATCTAGCCCAGTGCTTTCACTTCATTGATGTGAGCTTCCAGTCTTCTTGAATCTTTTATTCAGTGACTGAACAGGTTCTCTTGTTCTAGCTTTTTGTTATTACACGTTAAACTGTTACAAATACACGTCAGTCTTTTCTTTGATTAGCCTGTTTGGAGAAGGATCAGTAGTGGGAATTTTGGATATACAAATTTGGCAATTATTCTTGTTTAATTCCATATGGTTTTTCAGAAGAATAGAATCCTTTCACTGTTCTTTATGAAATCTCCAACTTCTTCCAGGTAGGGATTGTCTTTTTCTTTGTACTTCTAGCCCCTAGGACATGGCTGCCTTTCTACAGCCCCTCCATCAGTGAATTTTCCCAGTTTTTCCAGTTTTCTTAGTGGGAAGTTATAGACGTCTGGTTGTTTTAATTAGCATTTTTCCAACTAGTAATAATATTAACAACTTTGTATTCTTTTTCCTATGGATCTTATTTAGAAATCTCCTCCTGCCTCTGGCCCCTTGTCTTTTGGGACGGCTCTGATAGATTTGTACTGAATTCCTATAATCTGTATAGATTTTAGAGCTTGGGTGTAAGTTTCAGTCTAAAATCTTCTGCCCAGGTTTTGAGGATTCCACAACCTGCTCCCATCCCATCTTCTTAAAGCATCCCCTCCTAGTAGCCTCCTTTTGTACCAATGATCCCAGCATATCCACTGTCCAGTGAGCTGTCACATTTCCTCCTGTGAATGAGCAACAAGTATAGAGAATCATAAAAAAAGCCTGGGAAGGGAGTCCATGGGCCATAATGTCTTAGAATCCTGGATCTGGAGTCTGGATACCTGGGAATGAATCCCGAGTCTGATTGCCTGTATGGTTACCTTGGAGTCCTGCTTTATTCATCTCTCAAACAAGTGTAGCCATTCCTACTGATCTGCCTTGTGATACGGGGTTGAATTATTAGGGAAATATTTTTTAAAATAATTTTCACTGTAAAAATGTGAGCCATTGTGTTTTTTTTTTTTCAATTCCCTAGCCCATTGTTCCTCTTTCCTCCTCTCCTCTGCTTATCTAAAACCTAGTCACCCATAGTTCCCCATCCTCCAACAAGCTGCTCTTCCTGCCCACTCTCTGTCCCTGATCTCTCTTGAACTGCTGCACCACCAAGTGTTGGTACCACATAATTCAAGATTTAATTAGCTGTTCTCTTTTGTCGTTCACTGTTATTGTTGCCACTGTGGTGGTTGTGGTTGTTCCGGATCCCTCTTTCTGAGCTGTAGTGAGAACAGAAACTTTCCTTTTTCCAGTCTGATCTCTCCAGTTGCTAGAGTTTCTCCTCCTGAAATTACTTTGTGTTTATTTTGGACTGAGTCTTCTGTGTCCATGTTGTTGCCCCAGATGACACATTTCCCCCCAGGACAGAACCTTTAATTTGCATCTATCCCCTCCATAAGCCAGTGCCTGCTGTGGGTAGGCACTTAGTAAGTGTTTTGAATGAATCAATGTCTGACTTTTTATTAGTACTCCCAGTAAACTTCTGAGTGTTATCTCTAAATATCCCTCATGAATCTATTGATTGGTAAAGTCCCAGAGAAGCTGAAGCTGTTCTTTGGGGCAAGGGGAGACAATTTGATCTATGGGGTTCAGTATCTAAAGAGTTCTTAGAAGTCATTTAGCCAAAATTCTTGATTTTGTAGATGTGGAAACTGAGGCTGAGAGAGGGAAAGAAGATTAGAGAAGGTCATAAGTATCTGAGGAAGGATTTCAGTCCAGCTCCTTTCATGATTAGAGGTCTAGTGCTCTTTTCTCTAGAGTGGAAACTCTGGGGAATGTTTTGAATCAAATATTTGCTATATCTTGTTTGGGCAGCCAGGTTGCTCAGTGGACAGAGCACGGGGCCTGAGTTAAAATCTGACCTCAGATAGCTGTGTGACCCCCTAGCACATCATTTGACCTGGTTTGTCTCAGTTTCCTCATTGGTAAAATGAGCTGAAAAAAGGAAATGACAAACCACTCATAGTTTTGAGTATATTTGCCAATAAAATATCAACTCGGTCATAAAAGATCAACTGAACAATTACCTTGTTTAGAAAAATTGGAGTTGCAATGATCTTCTCTTTGCCAATTGTGAGGTTAAGCTCTGCAGATTTTCATTCTCTTATAAGTCAGGAGCTCCATATGTTGAACCCAAAACCAGAATAGAGAGTTAAAGGAATGGTTAGATTGGCTCGAGTCAAGTGTTTTACCCTGCTTTTGAGATGTACTTCCATGCCAGGTGCCATTACCTCAAAATATTTCTTTGACTTCTATTACCTACTAAAAAGTAGAATATTTTAGGCTCTAAACACTATCATCTCATAAATTGAATTTGAACTCTTGGGTGGGGGAGTTTTGCAGATTTCTGGTACCTTCTGTTTGTTACCCCCTATCTGTTCAGTGATTGTCTTATGGTTTTGAAATATAATGTCTTAAAAACCACTTTTGTAATTAATGGGTCATTTTTAATCAAATGTAAATGAATAGGACAACAACAATATTAATGGCTCGCATTCAGAGGTGCTTTAAGACTTGCAACACAAGTTACATATGTAATATCATTTTATTCTGACATCTATTGTGGGAGGGAGATGCTATTATCATACCCATTTTACAGATGAGGAAATGGACTAAAAGGGATTAAGTAGCTTGGTTGGGGTCAAGTAAGGAGTCAGTGACTGAGGCAGGATTCACACTCCTTCCGGACTCTGAAGTCCATTGTTCTTCCCACCCACTGGCTGAGCTGCCTGTGATTTTTATAGGAATATGGACAGAGCTTTGACCATTAGTACTTTTCTTTGTGCCTCCTTATGCATTTCCTGCAGACCTTTCAGTGACAATTTTCAGCTCCTGAACATCTCAGAAATTGTCTTGTTGCCATAGAGCTACTGTTCTTGCTGAACGTTTCCCGAGCTGTTCTCCAACAGCAGCAGGTGTGCACAACCACCTGGTCCTGAGAGAAGAAATGCCAGCAAGACTGTACAGATCCAGATCTGGGGTTTGCAAGAAGATGGAGAGTGGGGGAAGGGGGGGTTACTTGGATTTTGGGAGCCTCGGATAAGTTGTTTATCTTATTATTCCTGATTTCTTTTTGAACAAGCATCCACCCGTGTGTGTGTGTGTGTGTGTGTGTGTGTGTGTGTGTGTGTGTCTGTCTGCATGAAAAATTTGGGGCAATTGACTCAAGCCAATCTGACCCTTCCCTTAACTCTCCATTCTGGTTTTGGGTTCAACATATCGAGCTCCTGACTTTAAGAAAATGCAAATCTGGAGAGCTTAACCTCACAATTCCCAAGGAGAAGATCATTGCAACTCTTAATATTAATGTAGTCCTAATGTATAATGTGTATACCTGGGACAGAATCCCTCAACACCTTTTTCTTAGAGAATGCAAATGACATAGTTAAGAAAACATCTGCCTTCCCACAACAGGTAGGAACCTCTGTCAAATGTCATTCAGTAGAATGCACATTACAAAGTTGACAGAGCAGGACTTATTGGGATAAGGATCAAAATATTCCGGGTATTTACTCAAGGAGATCCGTGATCAGTTGAAAGGTAAATCCCATATTATCCAAGATGTTTCTAGCTGCATTTTGCCCAATAGAAAAAAAAATGGTTCCCTTTGACTGGGGAATGGTTGACCCAATTTGGTAGATGAATGTTTTAGAATCAATCAGGGTATTTACCATTCCATCAGAAATGGTAGTGATGAGAATTCAGCCCAGCAAATGCCATTTCTTATTCAGTAAAATGGAGGAAAATCAGCAGAAATGGGAGAATATCATTGACAATTAAATCTCCGAGACGTCAGAAATCGGGTCCAAGGCAGCAGCCAATAGTGAGCCTGAGAAGGGCCCTCATCGACCAGTCTTCCATTTGCTTGGTTGATAGGAAGTGAACTACTGGGTGGATATCCTCTCTACTCCCTTAAGCTCTACCCTTTTGGACTTAGATTTGGTTAACAATTTCTCACTCTCACAAGGAAAATTGGGTTGGCTTTGGAGACATTTTATTAGAAAATGATTTTTTAAAAAACCTAAAGCCATTAATAAAATATGTACATATAAACATAATGTATACATACACATATATAATATATACATGTAATCTAATATATGTACAGAAGTTATATTATTATAATGTATAATAGATCACACACATGATATATTATTTTAATGTATATTATGCATATCATATGCATACGACACATGCATATCATGTGCATATCATACATGCATATCCTAGCCAAATCCCTTTCTTTGAAATCTGTGTACATGGGAGACAAAAGTTAAAGACAAATATAACTTGGAGGGTCTGGTCCCTAACACCAGGGTGATGTGTGTCTATATTTATCCATGTATGCATGTATGTCTGTATGTATATATGTTTCCATCTCTATCACCTATTTATATTTTAAGACTTTTTGTTCTTATTGAAGACTTGCTCATTGTTTTGATGAATAAAGTTACCCAAAGCTTATGAGGGTACCACCGCACCCAAAAGCAAATGACTTGCCTGGGGTCATACAGGTGGCAAATGTCCAATGTAAGATTTGAAGCCTGGTCCTTGGTGCAGAGGGTCAGGGGAATAATGGCTAGAGCTCTTACTGTTTTCTTCTGTTTATTGATGACTTGATATCTCTTCCATCTGAGGAAGGCAGTGACCCCTTCAGGAAGCTCTGATTTTTAGCTTAATCTTTGACTTTTAGTTCTTGACAGATCCTCGTGCCTCCATATGTGCTCAGAGATAGGGTTATCCCCTAACAACAAAGGAGAAGGGAAAACTCTTGTGACTGGGGAGTAAGATGGGCAGGAGGTGAAGGTATGAAGCTTTGAAAGCTGGAGGAAGGAGCAGGGAATGCTGGTCCCACTGGCTTTCATCTTCTCCACCCAAAATCTCAGTCACCTGCTGAAGGGGGGAGTGTCAAGGTCAAGTGGAGAGAAATTTCTCAGGACTTAGTGTGAGAAACTAGCAAGAGGGTTGGTAAGAAGAGACCCAAAAAATGGTGAAGCTGAAAGGTGAGAGTGATGTAGCAGACATATTTAGTACAGGGTTGGATACATGGATGGGGTACCAGGGCCATGTCAACTTGGATTAGGAGGAAAATGCCATGATGTCCAGGAAAAAGAGCAGGGGACTTCAAAAAAAAAAAATACTACTACGGACTAAGCTCTTTCTAGAAAATTTATGTCATCTGATACCTTACAACCACTCTGGGAGGTAGATATTGTTATTATCTCTATTTAACCATTGGGGAAACTGAGGTAGACAGAAGTTAAATGACATACCCAGAGTCACTCAGCTAATGAATTTGGGTCTTCCTAATTCCAGACTCTGTGTATTTTATTTGTTCATTTACTTATGTATTCATTCATTCATTTATTGATTAATTGATTGATTGGTTGATTGCCATCTAACTCCCTAGTCTACTCCTTTTCTATATGAGGAAACCAAGGCTAGAGTAGAATTCTCTAGCTAATTCTCTAGCTGGAATAAACTTTCAGCTAGAATTCTCTAAGCTGAAACGACACTCAAGCCTCCTGAATCCAAAGCTGGTTCCAGTACAGTCTTCCTCTGTTGCCAGTGAGCCAAGTGGGGAAAAAAAACAAGATGAAACAAATAAAAATGAAGACTTTTTTTTTGCTTAATTTGTGAACTCAACTGGAGGAGTCCTTGGACATGCGAACTTGGCAAAGTTGGTCTGCTAGTGGTAGATGGTCTTCTCCACATCTCAGACTGGGGACAGTTCGAGTCGGAGAGGGTTGAAACTTAGAAGACCTTTCTCTTTTCTACCGAGAGCTGAGTAATTGTCCCGGGATCGATATCATTTCCTATCGGGAGAGCACTGCCGTGAAGGCTGGACCAAAGATGGGTCAAGCTGGATGTTCGTCAGGCAAGTTCCCTGCCTTCGGGGGAGCCATGCCAGATAAAATCCGTTCTCGAGTACTCTGGGAGCTAACCAGCTGGTGAAATCTCCAGGTCACTATTTTTAGCCCATGTGTGAGGGTTGGAAGATGTCTGATGTCTGGTTCAGGCATGCATCATGCATATTTGTAAGAAGGATACTGAGAATTACAAGGCACTTAGACCAAATTTTATTCCTGGAAAAATTCTAGGGGAATTCATTTCTAAGTCAATCTACAAATGCCTGGAAAAAAAAAAAAAAGGCAGATGGCATCTACCACGAAGTGGTCAAAACCCAGTTTCCTTTTTGGAAAGTCTTCCCAGTTTCTCTAAGTGAAATGACCTAATGTGTGTATGGTGGAAAGCAGTTGCCATTGGATGACCGGAGAGAAACAGAAGGATTTTCAGTGATGATTACTCCCTCCCCCTTCCCCATGAACTGAATCAGAAATCTGTTCGACCGGGCCCAGAGTATAGAATGATTATAATTTGGTGGGGAGCCTGGGAGGAGAAATCAAGCCCAGCCGACGGGTCCCCGGACCAGGCCTCCCGCTCGGATCGTCCCCTCTGGTGGGACCTCATCCAACCTCCCAAACCAGCCTCAGGAAGGCCTTTTGTCCCCTTTGGCCACGACAGAATTCCAAACGAACTCAATTTTCCCGGGTCAGCATTTAAAAGGTATGATTGTGGTCACAGAGGATCTCGGAGGCCGTCCCTTTGTGCCGGTCCCTCCATAGGAGCCCCTTCCATCCACACCCCTGTGTGAGAAGCCTGAGTGGGCAGGGTAAAGGCCCAAGCACTTGCTTCAGCTCATTTTCATGTACCAAGACCTTGGCAGTCTTCGTCATTCCCTCTGCACTTCCCGGCAGCAGATGCAGTTTAGAGTCCTGATTCCAGAGCCGGAAGAACCTTAGAACCCATTTAGTCTAACCCTCCATTTTATAGATGAGAGTCGTTGACTTGTCCAAAGTCCCAAAGATATTGCTGTTGCTGCTACAACAAAGCGCTAGTTCCTCCATCACTTCACATTTGCAAAGCATTTTCCCCATTTGATCCTCATAACACTATGAGGTGGGGCTATTTGTAATCTCCATTTTCCAGATGAGAAAGTTGAGGCTGGGATTGACTTGCCCAGAATTGCACAGCCAGTAAGTGTCTGGGGAAGGATTTGAACCCCTATTTTCTCAATTGCCAGCCCTCCATCCATTACCTCGGGTGGCCTCTCGTTTCCCACTAAATCAAATGACAAGCTCCTTTCTGGCTCCCTTTTGCCCTTAGGGTATGGTTGGAGAATCAGTTTGGGTATATTTATATTACAACTTGAAGTCACTGAAATAATTACTAAAAATGTCCACCCCGTAAGGGAAGATTCTGAACCCATGAGCCCCTGCCTGGAGCAGGAAACAATATATTTTTAGTTTATCCCCTCCGGCAAATGCAAATCTTGACCATGTAAGCGCCTTGGATACTCACAAGGAATATCACTCCCAAGCCTGTGCTGAGGGTTTCAGGGGCTCAGCGTCCTGCAGGCTTCTCCCAACCTGCTTCCTGCCTGAGGAGGTAACTGCTAGTGGGCTCTCAGAAAGGGGAGCAGGGGGCGGTGCCTCCTGAGCCTCCCCAGGCAGTCTCCCCACCCCCTGATTGGGACTGGGCTGGTCAGGACACCTTTGGGAAGTGCCTGGGCTGAGTCTGTCCTTGTGCTAATTGTTGGGGATCAAAGGAGGACAATTGTTCCTGCCCTCTGGAAGCAAAGGGGTGACCATCGACAGAAGGAAGGGGAGCTGGGCCTTCAGCCCTGGAGCGCCCTGCGGCCGAGGGGCTGATGGGAAAGGAGATGAATCCCAGGTCTATAACTGAGTAAAGCCCAAAAGGGAGGGCTTTGGGAAGCCTTTGTGGTCCCACCCTCCTGCAATGGGAAGGGAGAGGAGCTGTGGGGGCTGAGATTTGGAGCAACTGGCTTGTCCTGGGAGAGGTGAGGATGCTGGGTCCCACCGAGCCCCTCGCTGATGGAAAATGAGTTAAGGCATCGAGCTCCATTTCTCCAATTTGCTAATTGAATGCTGTCAGAAAGGAAGAGGAAGACAATATAGGTCCAGCAAGACTCTGGAGCGCCATCTTGATGAAGGGGATTTATACAGTATGAAGTAAAGAAGAATAGTGGTGTGGGGGAAGGGTCGGGATCCATGGGCGTACTGACATGTGCATTTATTTGTGTGAGACAGGGGAAAGAAAGGATGAGGAGCAGGAAACAACCAGTCTAATCTCATTTGGTCTTCACAATAACCCTGAGAAGTAGGTGCCATCATTACATTTTACAGATGAGCAAGATGAGGTAAACAGGTTAAAACGACCACTTGTCTAGGGTCTCATTGCTGGTAAGTGTTTGGGGCCGAGTAGAAGTCAGGTTTTTCTCCCTGCCCACCTAGCACCCCGCCCACGCGGGCACTGGATGCCCCGGCAGCATCCTCAAGTAAATTTTCACTAAGGGACGCTGGGATGTGCTGAGCCACTTGTGGCCGTTAGGAAGATTTACCTGTTATTCCTTCATTCCATCGGTTTGGGCCTTGAGGTTGTGGTTCCTCTTGCGAGGAGATGACACACTTAGTTCCTTACGTTTCAGGACGGTCTGGATGCTTCAGGTAGAGGAGGCAGGGCAGCTCTTGGAGGGAGAAGGAGCTAAGGAGGGGGTTGGAGGCGGCGGATTTATGGCAGGAACCGAGGTGGGGGCTGAGCTACAGACCAAGTTCCCTCCTGTCTACTGTGGAACCATAGCCAGGGAGTGAATCCGAATGCCCGTTTCGCTACAGTTAATTTTGTTATTGATGGGCTCCTCTATGCGCCTTTTCCCACCGTGGTACCCGCAGATCCCGGTCATATTTTACAATTTTTGTCTGATGCTGTTTTCCCAATATGGAGGACAATATACGGGGAGGAGCAGGTGGCAAGGGAAGTCGGTTGTCCCTCTGCCCGTGGTTTGGCCCGTGTAGATCTCCCATCTGTTGTTCTCCCCCTCCTTTGGTAACCTCCAGGGATTGCTTATTGCTTCCAGGACCAAATATAAAATCCATTGAGTGGCAACCAAAATTCTTCATGATGAACCTTTTTTTTTTTTAATGCCTTTAATGCTTGCACCTCACTCCAGCCACCAAGCTTTGCTCCACTGACATCGGTCTCCTTGCTCTTCCTGGAGTAAGACTCTCCATCTCTCTGCTCTGACCTGGATATTTTCTCTCGCTGCCCATCCCCACCTCCCATGCCTGGAGTCTTCTCCCGCTTCCTCTTCACTTGACTCTCTTGAAATCCCAGCTAAAAAATTCATCTTTTCCAAGAAATCTTTCCCAACCCTTCTTAGTTCTAGTGTCTGCTCTCTCTTAATTATTTCCTATTCTCCAGGTAGTGTTTGTAAGTATTTGTTTGCTGGTTGTCTTCCTCCATTAGATTGTGATCTTCTCAAATGCAGGGACTGTTTTTGCTTCTTTTTGTATTCCCAGCCCTTAGCACAGTACTTGGCATACAGTAAGTGATTAATAAATGTGTATTTTTTGTATTCCTAGCACTTAGCACAGTATCTGACACATAGTAAGTGATTAATAAATGTGTATTATTATTATTATTATTATTTTGTATCCCCAGCCCTAAGCACAGTACCTGGCACATAGTAAATGATTAATAAATGTATATTATTATTATTATTTTGTATCCCCAGCCCTAAACACAGTACCTGGCACATAGTAAGTGATTAATAAATGTGTATTTTTTTTCTAACACATGGTAAATGATTAACAAATGTGTATTTTTTTGGTATTTCCAGCACTTAGCCACAGTACCTGACACATAGTAAGTGATTAATAAATGTATATTTTTTGTATTCCTAGCACTTAGCACAGTATCTGACACATACTAAGTGATTAATAAATGTGTATTATTATTATTATTATTTTGTATCCCCAGACCTAAGCACAGTACCTGGCACATAGTAAGTGATTAATAAATGTGTATTATTATTATTATTATTATTATTTTGTATCCCCAGCCCTAAACACAGTACCTGGCACATAGTGAATGATTAATAAATGTGTATTATTATTATTATTATTATTATTATTATTTTGTATCCCCAGCCCTAAGCACAGTACCTGGCACATAGTAAGTGATTAATAAATGTGTATTTTTTTTTTCTAGCACTTAGCGTAGTACCTGACACATACTAAGTGATTAATAAATGTGTATCTTTTTGTATTCCCAGCACTTAGCACAGTCCTGACATATAGTAAGTGATTCACAAATGTGTATTGATTGATTGAATCTGTGTGCCATATATGTTGCCAGATGAGAGAATGCTCTATAAATTATCTTATTGGCTGCTCGGCCCTACCACAAGGTAGGTGAGATTATAGTGATAACTATATTCATCTATCTTCAGCCAACTTGGAGATGAGACTCCCAAGTAGAGCTGGTCTTGACTTTGCTTTTCCGGTTCTACTTAAGTAAAACTACCAGAGGTCTGTGATCTGCCAGCATAACCCTTAAGAGTCTAAACCTTCCTCCATATCGTAGGGAGTTATTAGCACAGGATAGTAGTGATCTCCAGGGATTTACTCAGGAGAGGGTTTATAAAGAAGAGCCAATCCCACTGAAGAGTCTATGTAGTGTCTATAGACAAAGCTTCGTCTTATTTCCACAAGTCAAGCACTTCTTTTTATTATGTGAATTGTGGGTAGAAATAGGGGGAAAGTCATTTTGCCTTTCATGAGTAGGATTTTCTTTTTGCTGGTTGCTCTAAATCATGGAAACATGTTGTTAGGGACACAGACGTTATTGAAGAAGAAAAACAACAAAACAGGAGCCTCAGATAAATTCCAATGTAGAAAAGCTTTTGCCGTAAGTGGCAAGCCCCCTTCTGTATATGCTATTAATTACATATGTTGATTCATATTCTAATGCTTTACATTAGTGTATGCTGGGTAGTTTTGCAAGGTTGAAAACCTTCTTTAATGAAAATACAAATCCATTTCTTGTCTTTGTGTCTTTGTGCACAATGGAGTCCTACCCTCTACTCATCACTCTGGATCTGCAGGTTTCTTCATCTTGTCAAAACTCTGTATCTTGAAAGTGATTTGCATTGCCTTACACACACACACACACACACACACACACACACACACACACACACGCAACTTTGTATTGGTAAGTTCCAAACAGTTCCTTGTAGATATTAAGTTCTTACTGTTGATAATCCATTCAAGCTACAGCTCCATCAGCAACTATTGTTCCATTTTGTGTCTTAGAAAACTAAGAACCTGGATGGTTTTCCTTAAGCCCCAGACAGATCCAGGCCCAGTGAACAATAGAATCAAGTACCCACATACATTTATCTCCTCCAGTTATCTCAGTAAGACAGACTCGTCTTCCTGAGTTCAAATTCACTTACTAGCTGTGTGAGCCTGGGTAATTCAATGAACATTATTTGCCTCAGTTTCCTCATCTGCCAAATAAGCTGGAGAAGGAAATGGCAAGTTATTCCAGTATCTCTGCCAAGAAAACCTTAAATGGTGTCATGAAAATCTGGGACTGAACAACAAGAGAAAGAACCTGATTATTTCTTATATTCTTCTTCTCCTTTGAAATTCACTATCATTCTGAAAATTCCAGTGTCCGTGACTTGGGTGACAAATACTTGTGATCGCAGCTCATGAAGGTTGTTTACAACTAAGTTCTGTAGGAAAAAAAGAAAAAAAAAAAAGATTTCCTTGTTGAAAAATATTTTGAGTTCAAGGCCCCACTGACTGCTATCCAGTAGGGGAGGGGGAAGGCAAATTAAGGCACATGGATGAGTGGATTATGTTCTCAGAAACTTTAAAGACAAACAAACACATTGCAAAAATAAAAGAAGCTTGCCCCTGATTGAAAAATAAATAAAAACAAACCCAGAAAGAACTGGCCCTCTAGCAACAAATAGGATCGAAAGTGAGTTGGAGCCGCTTGCGGATCTCTGTCCTTTGCCTTTCATCTCAGAACTGGTGTTTGGTTTGTGACTAAGAAGAGGGAATGGATGAGGGTTATATGTCAAGAATCCCCCAAGGTCTGAAAGTTGGGCTCCCAGGGGGTGATGTCCAAGAAAGCTCGAGTGTCACTTTTCAAGAGGTGTGTGAAGAAAATCTGACACGCCTAATGGGGCAGCCATGGAGGCCGGCCCGTCTAATCCACTGGTGCAACTGCTTTTCAGAAGTCTTTTTCTCCAGCTAAGCCCCAGAAAATACAAGCACAATGGCCTTCATGTTGGAGAATGTATGTGTCGGCTCATGTCAAGAGCTCTCGGGGTGAGAACAATGGCACTAAAACCCTAATCTAATCAACAAACAGACCATCTCTTGGGCTCTGTCTCAGTAAGGTAAACGTCTCTCTCCAACCTTTTCTTGCACCTTTTCCTCTATTCAGAATAAAAGGATTATGCGTGGGAACCCAGGGAGACTTTCCCTTCAAAGGGGAGTATTTAGACCTTGTGACTGGACGCCTTGTTTTTCACTCTGGAGCTGAGGGCTGTTTATATTGGGAATTTTCCGTCTCAGTAATTTGGTATTTCTCTGGGCCCTCACTGGGAGTGGTTGAAATCCATCCCCATTGGACTTCAGACACGTTACATCACCTCCACCTTTCTTCCAGAAGATCAATCCAGAAAATCCGTACTGCTTACCCAAACCTTAACCCTATGGCTTGTGTCGGGACATTCCCACAGTCTCAAGGGGAAGAGAAGGGACCCAAATCTGCCTGCAGGCTGCCTGCCAGCGGTCTGGCCCTCTCAGCCCTGCCCCTTGAGGGGTGGTGATGACTAGGGGACTCCTCTTAGGACAATGGATTAATTACATTAAAGAGCACATAGGTTACCCAGAATGCCCAGTATACATAGCCATCAGATTAAGTAAAACAAAACAAGACAAAAAATTAACCCAGAGTCCCTGGATGGAGACTGTCGGTCCAGAAGGAGACTTCTGGGGCCATGATGATGCTAGAGGCCTTGATTGGACCAGCTTCGTTGTTTCTCAGGTCCCCCACATGACACGAACATCTGTGGTCCAAGAATATTCCTCGTCTTCCTGGGGAGTTTGGATCTCTCAGCTCAAGTGCTCTTCCCTTTCCTTCCTCACCCTGATATGGTCTTGTAGGTACTTTGTTTGGCTTATGGAGTTGTTTTTCTAAAGGACCATAAGCTGTGTTTGGTTTGGGGTTTCCGATGCTTAGCGTGGTCCCTGCCGCCTAGAGTCGGGGTACGGACTTGACGGGTGGCTACTTTGGGATAAAAGACAAAATTACTCCCATCAGTTTCTGTAGAT
Source organism: Antechinus flavipes (assembly GCF_016432865.1). Classification (NCBI taxonomy): domain Eukaryota; kingdom Metazoa; phylum Chordata; class Mammalia; order Dasyuromorphia; family Dasyuridae; genus Antechinus; species Antechinus flavipes. The sequence continues at coordinate 7,723,766 of NC_067400.1, read as the reverse complement.
ACTTCCTAGAAAGAAACAGACATTTATTAAGTCCCTTCTCCATTTCAAACAATGATTAAGCGAAGCACTTGATGAATCTTAGCTCTTTTGATCCTTATAACAACATGTGGGGTGAACGTTATTATTTCCCCCATTTTCTGTGCAAGAAATGGAGACAAACCAGATAAGTGACTTACCCAGGATCATACTTGTGGCAGCTGACCAGGACTGGATTTTAACTCAGGTTTTCTGTTTCCTGTGTTACCTGTCCTGCCTCCAAGTGCCAGAACTAGTCCTCCTCGTTGAAGCTGTAGGAGGGTCACCACGAATATTGAGAGCTTCAACGCCTTTCCCAGGTGTATTGCCAATTTGTGTTGAACCCAGACCTTCATGTCTTTGAGGCTGGCACTTTGCCCCAAGGCCTTTTAGGGGATCTAGAACGGGCTCAATATATCTTTGCTGACTGATTATCTTCAGGGGGTTCCCCAATGAGAATGTTTTAAAGCTAGCCCTGGTCCGGAGCTCTGATCCTCTCTGTGGGACGCAGAATGCCCTTGTTCCCCGCCTCCCACTCCCCTCGAGGTCTTTCCCAGATCCCTCCCTCTCCTCTTAGCTCAGAGCATTGCCTTCTTGGGACTCTTGCTATGGGCGCCGGCTCCCTCTCCACCCCCAAACACCACAGCTCTGATAAATCCCAATTCTGGCCTTCTTGGGGATGAGAGCTGGGAAATCAGTGCGAGGATGGGCTCTCCTCTGAATCACCGAAAACATCAAAGCTCTATCAAGGTGGAATCCTAGTCTGACTAAGGGAGGACATGGAGGAAGGGCCAGGAAAACAACTGCCATTAAAGAGGAAAAGGAGGGTTGAGAAGGGGAAATGGGCGCCTACTGTCCATGGAGTTATTGAGAAAGTCAAGAGTAAAGCTCTCAGGAAAAGGTCATCCCAGATACATAAACACATACATGTATGTTCACGTGTATATGATATTACATGTGATATATACACATACATGATGTACATATATAAAGAGATATATCTACACAGACATACACCCATAAAGAACAATTAACTAGAAACGAGCCATTTCCAGCCTGAGGTCTTGTGTAGCTCTCCCTAAGTCAGCTGCTCTCCCTTAGCATTGCTGACTGGCCGGGCAACGTCTCACGCAGCCGCTTAGTCAGTCCGCATTTCTCCTCTGGAAGAGGGATCCCCGGGCGTTGGTCTGTAACCAAAGGCGTTTGTGCCCAATGCGGAGGAGGGAGGCAGGGAGGGGCAATGTGGGCTCACCTGGGTCCCCGGGGGACCCCTCAGTGCGTGGCTTGGGGTATGGATTCTGACCCCTCGGCCCAACGTCCCAGAGCTTTGCTCTTTTGGCTTCTCGGTTTGGGAGAGCCAGGCTAGACACATTGGAGCCCAGGCTCCTTGTCACAATGACAGCAGCGCCCCGGGGAGCTCCCCATCCCAGAGGCCTTTAACCACGGCTGGATGACCTTCTGTTCGGAAGGTGTCGATGGCCTTGTTAGCCTGGAAGGCCCACGAGACCCTTTAGACCCTGTTCCTGTTAATAAGGCGCTGCCCAGCAGCACGAGGGAGAGGGAGGAATAAGACGCGGCCCTTCCCCTCCCTGCTTTGCCAGTCTTCCTGGGCACTGAGGACACTCGGCATCTTGTCGCTCAGGGGCCTGAGTGGTCACTCGGTGTCCTTTGCCTCGGTTCCTTCACCTGGAAAATGGTGAATGAGGTCACCGCTGGGGGCCCTCGGGCCTCTCTGGGGCTCCCTTTTCACCTTTCAAGTGGGCTCCGGGATGCAGCTCTCGCGGCTGCCCCTCCTGACCTGTGCTTTCTGTGGGTTTGGAGGCAAGGACGGACAGGGGAGGAGCTTGGAAGGGAAGACCCGGCCGTGGCCCGGAGCAAGCCTGTTTGCCAACAGTAGTGCCCTTTCCTACTAACTTCTCATAAAACAAACAAACACACACATAAAACCTGCGGTTCTTGCTGTTCCAGAGGCAGCTCGCTTGAGGATTCAGTGACTGAAGAGATAAATAAAGGGGCCCGGGCAGTGGGAAGGCGCTGGCGGGTGGGATGGGCCTGTTTGCGAGCCGACGTCATGCTGCCGGGAAGGGAGCTGCCGCCATGTCCTTGGCGGGACGATGGACAAATGCTCTCAGGGAGCAGACGCAAAGCCGGTCCCCGAGTGCCAAGGCTGAGGTCATCAATCTCGAAACTCCTCGTGGAGGGATAAATGGAGCGATAAATCCTTTGGCCTCCAGGAAGCCCGTCTCCCTGCGGCGGCTCGCCAGCTTCGGGGGCTGAGTGCAACGGGACCCACCGAAGCCCAGGGCGGGCGCAGCCAGATGCAGCTGAGGTTCACGAGCTTGTGCCCAGGACCGGCCTTCCCACCTGGCGATTCGGGGCCGTCTCATGCCCCGTCACTTCTTGCCTCGAGCTGACAAAGGATGCTCGAGTTCAGGGTGAGAGGCCTTTCGGACGTGACCTCCGGCCTCGCTGGCTTCTTGTCCCTGGGAACCATTAAGGCCCAAGCCAGGGAAGGCCTTTGTTATGTTCTGCACAAGGAAAGGGGAGGGGGCAGGGTGAGCACTTAGAGGGTGTGTCCTATGTGCCAGGGACTGTGCTAAGCATAAAACAATATTATCCCATCGGATAACAATGATTGGATCTATTATTATACCTGTTATACCTGATGGAACTGAAACTTGGGGGCAAGGGATGGGGGCGAGACAAGATCCAGGAAAAGTGCCTGAGAAGTGGTCAGAAAGCAGGGGAGAGACACATCACGAAAGGAGAAAGTAAGCGCCAAAAAGGGACGCCTTTCACCTTCTCCACACGTCCAGCATAAAGTGCTATGCCGGTACACAGTAGGAGCTTAATATGTGCGCACTCCCAGACTCCCAGGTCTCCAGGGTCAGGTCACAGACTTGTTCAAACGTCTGCTGCTCTGCACAGCCCTTCCCCCAGCCCTTTGGGAGGGGTGAGACTGGAACCGTCACCGACCCAAGGCAGGGAGCGGACTTCTGCTCGGTTCCTCCCTGGTCTCAGAGACGCTGAATCCGCCTTCATCCCGGGTTGGAGGGAGAGCCCGCTGTGCTCAGCTGCTCGTTCAAGGGCAATTGATCCACTGAGAGCAAAAGGTGACCTCGAGTCCCGGAAGTAAACTCTAAGCTTCCCCGAGAGTCGGTCTGCTCAGGCTGTCCCTTCCTCCGGGCTGCTCTCCCAGTTCTGGGCTAAGGCTCGGAGACATTTTGGAGAAAGGCTGACTCTGGTTTCTTTGGATCGGCCTAAAGATGCTGGCTTTGGGCCTTTGTTCTCTTCCCCATCCATCATTTCATCCTCAAGCACTCCCTTTCCTGATGGCAGAGATAAAGCCAGGCTCTGCTTCGCAGCTCCAGGCCACCTCCCAAGCTAGATGCCCAAGTCTCTGGCCCTGACTAGGAGGATGGCCTTGGATAAGAGACCGTCTATTGGAGCCTCAGTTTCCTCATATGAACACTGTGTGTGTGTGTGTGTGTGTGTGTGTGTAATTTTAATTATAGGGCATCCTATTTATGTTATGATTCTGTTATCTTCCCCACTCTTCTTCAGCACTAACTAATTTGACATCATTATTGTCTCAAGCTCATCTTATTTTTCTTTCTTTTCATTTTTAGGTGGGGGGTTGGAGTCTGTACTTTCTGCTTTTTCTTAATCATTTTCTATTCCTAAATCCTTTGAAATCTGGGTTTTATTTCCATCCCTGTAACTTCTTTTCACTCACTAAGATTTTCTTGCTAAGTCCATTGACCTTTTTCTTAATCCTTCTCTTTCTTGACCTCTTGTCAGGGATTGACAGTATTGACCACTCCTTCCTTCCTACTTTCCTTCTCTCCTTCACTGCTCCCCTCTCTCTCACTCCCTTTCTCTATCTCTCTCTCACTCCCTTTCTCCCTCTAGCTCTCCCTCCCTCCTTTTCTCCCTCCTCTTGTCTCGTATTTCTCCATCTGACTGTCTTTCTGCGCCTGAGGTAGAACTTTATTCATTAATTTTTCCCCTAAATGATTTATAACATCCCTTCAAAAGACTATGGACATCTTTTAAGCGCTCCCTGTCTGTATCCTTTGGCCCATTTCTCACTTAGGGAATTGCTCTTATTCTTAGATGTTTGAATCTTCCTTGTACTTTTATGATCCTGCATTTTTTGTGGTTCTCTTCTTGTCTAACAGACCGATCTTCCTTAATCTTTACAGAATCATTATTGTTGCTGTACCTCCTCTGACTCGGGTTCCCTCCTGTTCAATCCTTGTCCTGTCTCTGGATGATCTCATGATCCCATCTCTCTGCAGAAGACTCCAAAATTTACCCTGTTAGCTTCCTGAGTTTTGGCCCTGTACCTGCTGGAGGTTGTCATGTGGAGTGATCCTTGAGCCTTCTCTTTGCTTCAGCCCTATGTCCTAGCATCTGCTAAGTCTTATTCCATCTCCTCAGCTTCTTAGGTCCGCTCCCTTCTATCTCCTTATTGAGCACCAGCCTAACGCATCCCATTTTACCCCGACTATTGAATTATCCTCTTGATTTGTTCTTCTGCCACAAAAGCACTCCACCTCCCCCTATCCTCCCTGCAGCTGCTCAATGTGTGTTCCCAGGCTCTGCAGCATCACTTATCTGCTCACATGGTTCTAGCAGCTCTCCATTGTCCCTCGGATCAAGCACAATGTTCTCCAGAGTTCATAGCCCTTCACAGTCTGGCTCCTCATACCAGACTTATTATATGTTACTCTCCATGAGGGCTGAACAACTCGCTATTCTCTGCCCACAATGTTCCCTCTCTCCCACCTTTGTGCTTTTGCCCAGGCTGTCTCAAGTACCTGGAATGTCTGTCTATCTCCACCCCCTCTCCAATTTTGCCTTTTAGAATTAAAACCATTAGGCTCCTTTCAAGACTCTACTCACAAAACTACCTTCCTTCAGAAATCTTTTCTGATTGCCAATTTTTTTTCATGCTAATTCTATACATGTGCTAGGTTTCTTGATCTGTGGATACATTGTACCAACCATCCTGCCTCCACCTCAATAGAATAAGAACTCCTTGAGGGGAGATCCCATTTCTCTGCTCTTTGGGCCTTCCGTATAATATATTTCATAAATTTGCTTTGGTTGATGGACCGATAGAGCAGGAGCTCCATCAGTGTTTGCTGAATCAATGTGAAGATTTTCAAACATTAGGAGGAAAACAGTTAAAGGAAGCTCCAGTGGGGATTCAATTAAATTCGATTAATATATTTACCCAGTGGCTACTATGTACCAAGCACTGTGCTAGGGGTTAGTCCATGCTCATTAGGAACATAAATTCTATTGAGATGAAACTATAAGTACATATACACATAAAAATCCCAAATTGATTCAAATTAAGTACAAATTACTTATGGGGATCATATGGGATGATTCCCATAACTAATTCCCATTTTGGGCAGATTCAGAATTGGACTAGTGGTCAGGATGGTCTTTGAGTTAATTCTTAAATGAAGCTAGAGATTAAGGAAGGGTTCTATCTCATCTGCTTCAAATTCCTACTCCAAGAAGAAAAATAACAATAATACTAAAATGCATGGTCATATTTTATATTTACATATTGCCTTAAGGTCTGCAAAGTTTTGTTTCTACATTATCTCATTTGATCCTCATGACAAGCCTGGGAACTCTAATTATCCCCATTATATAGATGAGGTTAAAGACAAGACATCCCTCTAGAGAAGTTCTCCATTGGTCTCTAGATTCCCATACTTATTTACTCACTTAGGAGTAAATCTAGGAGACTGATCTAGTTGGAGGTTTGAAATAAGAGGACCTACTCCTGAGTCCTGGGCAGCCACGGCACTACTCTGAACCAATTTTTTATAATAATAAAAATTATAAACTTATGGTAATCCCCAAGGACTTTGCACACATTAATGGACTTAAAGATCATTCAGAACATTACGTTATAGTTTTGTAGGTGGAAATGTCCTTCAGATGCATACTTGGAGAATCTAAATCAGATCACCCTCCCAGTAACTGAATCAAAATTGCTCATATAATGTTCTTGATGAGTAATTAAAATTCTGCATTTACTGGTTAGTATCTGGGTCACCTGGGACAGCTCTCTTCCCTTTATTGGCTGTCATTCTCCTCATTTGTAAAATTTGGGGGCTAGACTATATGATCTCCAGGTCCCTTTGTACTATTTGAATATCCAGTCCCTCCAAGTTCTCCTTTTCTGGAGGAAAAAAACAAAACAAAAACAAAAACATATCAGTGAACTTTTTTTTTTCTTTTGAAGGGATAAATAAGTGTAATGATTGCAATGATGAATCCAATGGCTACCCATCAGTGCTGTTGGTAAATCACATCATTCAGCGGTTTGCTTTTTCTCATATACTGCATTTGCAGACAATTGATAGGCAGTCGCTTGCAGCTTTCTTACCCTGCCTTTTCTTCCTGAGTACCGGGAGTATAGCATCCTTGTTGACGTGGGTTTTATTTTTAAGAGGATATTATGCGTCAGGTCTGAAATCCATAGCCTTCATCTCTGGGAGTCCTATGTTCCTGTCTTCCAGCTGAGAGAAACTAATTCACCATCTTGTGTTGTAAACACTCACTCATTTTAACTGATTACACCTCCAACGAGGCTCCAATCACTAAAATTACTAATTGCTATTCCTTATACATCAAAGAGTGAATCCTGAATAATTAACCCCAAATAAAATTAGATGAATTGGCCCTTTTAATTAGGGTCCCTGCTGCTGTTTGTTCTGAGCTTCCTTTTCTTACTGTTAAGAGACTTTTAGAATGATTAAAACTGTTGTAGGCTTAAACAGCCAGTGACCTTTTAATACAATATAAATCCATAAAAGCAATATTTCAGCTAGCAGGTGGTGACGGAAATTTTTAGTGCAAGTACCTGACAGCTTCAGTGTTACTTTTAAAGACAAGCACATGGCTCATCTAAAAGGAAGGAAGGGAAGAATTAAAGAAGGAAGAAAGTAGAAAAAAAGGAAAGAGGGAAGGAATGAGGAAGGGAGAGAGGAAGGAAGGAAGGAAAGGAGGGAGAAAGAAGGAAAGAAAGAAAGAAAATGATTGGCTTTTCACAGAATTTGATTTTTCTGGAGTATTTTTACATTTGTCTAGATAGAAGACCTATGATGGAACAAATTAATTTTTAGCTGAAACATTTCAACATAACTAGCAACTAAAAACAATGCAATCATGAGATCATAGATTTGGAGCTGAAAAGGACCTAGGTAATCATCTGATCTCACTCAGAAGACAAAACAGGCAGAATTTAAGAGACTTATTTGGGCCCTGTGATTTTACCTTAGTGGTAAAATCCTCCTGTGTTTGAGGGTGATGTTGCACCCTTTGAGCCAAAGAGCCTTGGAGAATCTACTGGAGGAGGTTTACAAACCCTTAAAAGAGTTAGGTTTTACCATTCACACAAGAAAAACCAAGTGGATGAAGAGTGCCTCTTGTGAGATACTGAGAATTTCCTGGAAAAAAGAAAGAAGAAAGTAGTTAAAAAGGAAGAAGGGAAGAAAGGAGGAAAGGAGAGAGGAAGGAAGGAAGGGAGGGAGAAAGATGGAAAGAAAGAAAGAAAGAAAATGATTGGCTTTTCACAGAATCTCATTTTTCTGGAGTATTTTCACATTTGTCTAGATAGAAGACCTGTAGTGGAACAAATTAATTTTTAGCTGAAACATTTCAACATAACTAGCAACTAAAAACAATGCAACCATGAGATCATGGATTTTGAGTCCTCTGTGTATAAAGTAAGGCTTTGGGAAGAGTGTTTTGCTCCATGAGGCAACTTAGGAAGTTGTGAAAATTTGAATATGAAACCTTGAACCAGTAAGCATGGGGATGAGATTTCACATGGCCTACTCTCAGATTTTCTCATAAATAAGGGTCCTTTTCCCCCTAACATCAATATTCCCTCATGATTGTTAAAGGCCTGAAGAAGGATACAACTAGGGATGTCCCCTGAGAGATTTTGCGCACGATGGTCTTTAGCTTGGGGTAAGAATGAGGGAATCCCTTAGGGTTCATGCTTCAGCTTCTGTGTCCTAATGGCTATGGATCAGACCTTCTTCTGTTGGATGAGGGATCAAAGTCATCCTCACATCAAATGATTGTGCATTGAGTTATAGGTTAGAAGCCAGTGATCTCCTTGGAAACTGGAAACTTTCACATGTAGAAAATTCTGATTTCAGAACTTCTAGAGAGGAGATAGGATAGGAGTAAAAGAATATTAGGCAAGGGAATATACTTCCTTTGGGACCCAGAAAATCAGCTGGAAAAACAACAATAACAATATCAACAGATTCCTCTGGACAAAAGAGTCGGCTGTATGGATCCAGCTGAAATGTGGGCTGATAGGTCCTTTTCTTGTAGGAATTTAAGAAAGACATCTCCATATTTCTGAATGTATATCTCCTCCCCTCTCCAATAAAATATTTCTTCCCAGTGGCATTTGTTGTGCTTGAGGGATTTGGGTTGTAGGGCCCGTCAGACAGAGGACTGTGCCTTTGTTCCAGATAACCACAGAACTGGAAGTTGGTAAGCAGCAAGAGAAAGACACGTTCCAAATCTTTCCTTGTGGATAATGGAACATTGTATCTTCAGGGCTCCTCTTTTTCCACAACCTGAAATCATGATGATTATTATTTTAATTTAACTTTTAAGCCAAAAGGAATCAGCAGTTCAATTGTTACAGGGCCTTGAGCTTTCCCGTGACCGAATCGAAAATTGAAGTGTGAGCCTCAACTCATTGTCCCACTTACTTCACGGACATGTCTGGAAGTCCGAATGCGTTGAGTGTGGTTTGCTGTTTGGGTAGCAATTATTTTGTTTTTGCAAGACAAATGAGACCCGGTTGGTGCAGAAGTACAGCCTGGTTCCAGTTCATTTGCAGAGCCTGGCTGTACTCGTAATTTCATATTATTTGAAATCTATTCAATATTTTCAGCAGAGGCACTGGATATTATTCAACAAATGGACCCCCTGGAAACCACAGCGTCGTGGCAAAATACAATCCTTTCAGATCTGATTCTCAAGCTCACCTCGGCAATTTACAGGTGATAGAAACCGAGGGTTGTTTAACTCCGGCGTGGCCCAGAGCTTTGAACAGAGCGTGAGCCAGAAATGAAAATGCTCCCTTGGGGATCAGGGAGAACTTCGGTGCTCGGGGCTAGGAGGGGCGCAAAGCATCTCTCAAAGGCCTTCCGCGAACAGAGGATGCAGCTGTTAATTAATTGTGAGTTTGCTTGCACAAGGTGACCCATTTAAAACAGACCTTTATTCTTTGTGGCCCTTTTGTTCCTGTGAACGGGCCTGGCAGGCATGTAGGGGACTGGCGCTTGGAGATGAGTTAGGAGCGTGCCCTGGAAACACCCAAAGTTAATCGGAGTTTTCTCTGCATTAAGAGTCAGTGTCCCAAGGGGGGCGGGCGATTGTCTGATTGGAGTCCCGCATCCACATCTGGGCGGTCTACACCTGGGGACGGGCCCAGAGGAGGCCGGCTGAGGGAGCAGGTGAGCCACAAAGGGCGTCCTACAACCAACGGGCCATTGGAGGGACCAGGAGAGAGGACCAAGGAGGGGAGGGATGGCTTCCTATTGAGCACCAAGTTTGACTTTGCTTAGTTCCAGAAAATCTCATCGGGACTAATGGGAGAAAGAGCAGGGAGCGGAGTTTCCAGTCCCTAGGGAGGATGGACTGTTTTGGGAGCAGGTCTTTCAGATCTCACTTAAGGCTCACACGGTCAAGCTAAGTCAACATGCTTCATTTAGTGTTTCTGTGTGTCAGTGCTCACAATACAAAATAACGCAAAAATGGTCCCGGCTCTCCAAAAAATCCACAGATAACATGGGAACAACCATGTACATACCAGGATAAATTGGAGAAGTGCCGAGAATTGGGAAGGACTGGGAGAGGGTTCTCATAGAAGGAAGCAAGGAGGCAGAGGGGGAGACAGTCAGTGAAAAGGTCACATGTCAGGGATCCTGTGAGACTTAAGTCAGGGAGGAATAATGAGGAAAAAGACTGGGAAGGGGAGGGAGGGGCAGGGGAGCAAAGCACTCTGGTTTGGCCTTTATCCCAGAGGTAATAGGGAGCCACTGGAGCTTCCTTGCTAGGGCAGAGACTGGTCGAACTGCGTGTGAAAAAGCTGAAGTGGATGGCCTGGAGTGGGAGGGCTTTGGAGCCCTGGCTGTCACAGGCATCTGAACGGCCCGTGCTTAGGACTTCTTGTCCTGGGGGTCAGCGATGTCCTGTATCGGCCTCTAGCCTCCGAGGTCTCCTCCAGCTCCGAGCTTCGGGGGTTCTTTGACTTCTGTCTTGCCTCACCTAAAAGGAGGCTAATTGTTCACAGAACCGGCAGCCATAGCTACAGTCCCAGCTCCTGCTCTGGATCCCATCGGGCTTTCTCTTGGGCTGCTCCTGGCCCATATGGCCGAGGGCATTCTCTCTGTTTTTCAGATGGGGCCATTCAGGCTCAGAAAGACTAAATAACTCCTCCGGAGCTGCCCCATTCATTAGCTGCAGAGCTAAGGCAGAGTCGGAACGGCTTACTCAGGAAGCACCATGGAAACGGAAACATTTTGAGCAGATCACAGCAATTTGGTGCTTTTATGTAGACGAAGCCGGCGCTAAGTGAATAGATTCGAAAGGCAGCAAGAGGTGCTTCAAATGGGTCCTTTTCTCTCTGGGAGACACTCTGTCCAGACTGTACCGGGGAGGGGAGGCTGGGGAGGCTGTTTTTCATTTTTGTAAGTGTTGTTGTTGTGGCTAGGTCCTGTCTTTATTTAAAGCTTGGCCCACTCATTGTTTCTGGGAATCTGATCAACAAGCATGTCTTAAGCACCTACTGTGTGTACTGGGGATAGCAAAGCAAAGATGAGAAGCCCTCGCCTCCAGGAGTTTGTATTTTATTGGAGGGGGAGAGTGTGTGAGTGTGTGTGTGTGTGTGTATGTGTATGAGTGTGTGTGTATGTGTGTGTGTGTGTGTGTGAGTGTGTGTGAGTGTGTGTGAGTGTGTGTGTGTGTGTGTGTGTGTGTGTTAAATGCAAGGAAGTTGGTCAGGGAAAGCATTGGCTGCTGGGAGAAGGAAGAAGACTCTTGTTGCAGTGGGTGATGCTTGAGATCAGCTTTGGAGGAAGCTAGGGTCTCAGGTCCAAAGGGTTCAGATTTATCTCCTTTTCTTAAAATAAAATAATAAAAACCAATCACTCAAACAAGTTGCCCAAATGGGCTTGTGCAGGTGCATCAACCCGGTGTGCTGGTCTACCTGCAACTGCAACTCTTCCTCTTGGTCCTTGGAAAGCTCCTCAGGATCCCCGCCTGTGTCCTCTGTGATTGGCAAACCTTGGGCAGATCCTTCAATGAAACCATCTTCTAGCCCTGTTCCTTTGCCCACATCTCATCCCAGTGGCCGGTTTTCCTCCACCTGTATCCACTCTGATTCTTCACCTGCCTCTCAGAGACACACGGAGCCATGTTCTGGGCCTAGTAGTGGGATCGGCTCAGCAGAGGAGAGTCTCAGACTGGCCCCTTCCTCGGAGCTGTAGCCAAACCACATCTCCTCACGCTGGGGTTTGGACTGTTGGCCCTTGCCATGAGGAAACAGATGTGTCTCAAGGAAGTGAAGAGCCATAGAGCCATTGGTGAGGAAGTCATCTCTCACTTCTTGGCAATAAAGAGTCTCAGTTCCTTTAGTAGAACAGTGGGTATGTTCTCTTTCCCAACCCCTTGGCCCTTTTTCTTAATTTTCTACCTCTTACATAAGTCAGGGAACTTCCAGCTGAGCTTAGGACTTAAGCATTACCTAACTCGTCTCTTCTTATAAGCTAGTACATGTCCATGTGATGCTGCCTCTTTGACAAGAAGCCTCCCAGGGTCATTTTGAGGGAATGAGCTGCTAGGAACTCATTTTCCACATTTTCTTTTTTCTCAATTTAAATTACCTCTAAAATTTTAACTTTTTTTTCTTTTTTCTTTTTTTTAGTTTTAAGTTCCAAATTCTTCCTCTTTTCCCTACATTGAGAAGACAAAGAATTGGACATAGATTATATATGTGCTATCACACAAAATACATTTCCATGTAAGTCATTCTGTGAAAGAAAACACACACACACACACACACACACACACACACACACAAAAGGAAGAGAAACTATCTTTGATCTGTATTCAGGCTCTATCAGTTCTTTCTCTGCACATGGACAGCACCTTTCATCATGAATCCTACAGAACTGTCTTGAATCATGAATCACTGATATTGCTGAGAATAGATAAGTTATTCATAGTACATCTATTTCCCAGATTCCTATTTGTGTATACAGTAATCTGGTTTTGCTCATCTCACTTTGTATCACTTCATTTAAGTCTTTTAGATTTTTTCTGAGAGCATCCTGCTCATCATTTCTTAAAGCACAGAAGTATTCCATTACAATCATATGTAATAGCTTGTTCCCCAATTGATGGGCATCTCCTCAGTGTCCATTTTTTTGCTACCATTAAAAGAACTGCTATACAATTTTGTACAAATAGATCTTTTTTCCTGTGTGTTTCCTGTTTCTTTTGGACACAAACTTAGTAGTAGTATTACTCAGTCAAAGAATAAGCATAGCCCTTTGGCTATACTTCCAAGTTTCTATCCAGAATTGTTGAATCAGTATACAATTTCACCAAAAAGCATCTTAGTGTTTTAATTTTTCCACATCCCCTCCAACATTTGTCATTTTCTTTTCCTTTTATTTTGTCTATATCTTCCTTTTCATACAAACCTATCTGATGGGTTTGAAGTAGTAGCTCAGAGTCACTTTAATTTGCAATTCTCTCATCAATAGTGATTTAGAGCATCTTAAATCACTTTAGATGCTTTGATTACTTTGTTTGAAAACTTTATATTCTTTGAACATTTATCATTTGAGGAATAGCTCTTATTTTTTAAATATAAAATTGACTGCTTTCTTTACCTATGAGAAATGAAACCTTTATCAGAGAAACTCATCAAAATTTTTTCACAATATTGATTATCAACTATGTATTTCTTTATATCCTATTTATTCTACTCTCTCCTTTTAATTTGTCCATTTTCTTTCTTTCTTTTTTTTTTTTTCTGGTAAAGACCTTTTTTTTTAAATTCCATAAACATGTTTGTTAAAGTTTTTACTTTTCAAAACAAATGAGTAATTAATTTTTTCAACATTAACCCTTGCAAAACCTTGTGTTCCAATTTTCCTCCCCTTCCCTCTACCTCCTCTCCTATATATGTTAAATGATATATGTTAAATATGATAAGAATATATTTTAAATCCAATACATATATATATTTATACAATTTTCTTGCTGTACAAGAAAAATCAAGTCAAAAGGGAAAAAATGAGAAAGAAATTAAAATACAAGCAAACAACAACAAAAAAATGAAAATGCTATGTTGTGATCCACATTCAGTTCCCACAGACTTCTCTTTGGATACAGATGGCTCTTTTCATCACAAGATCATTAGAATTGGCTTGAACCATCTATTGTTTAAAAGAGCCATGTTGTCCATCAGAATCGATCATCGTATGTTCTTGTTGCCATGTACAATGCTCTCCTGGTTCTGCTCACTTCACTCAGCATCAATTCAGTCTCCTCAGGCCTCTCTGAAATCATACTGTTGATCATTTCTTACAGAACAATACTATTCTGTAACATTCATCTACCACAATTTATTCAGCCATTCTCCAACTGATGGGCAATTGCTCAGTTTCCAATTTCTTGCCATTACAAAAAGGGCTGCCACAAACATTCGTGCACATACAGGTCCCTTTCCCTCCTTTAAGATCTCTTTGGGATATAAGCCCAATAGTAGCACTGCTGGATGAAAGGGTGTGACAGTTTGGTAATCCTTTGGACATAGTTCCAGATTGCTCTCTAGAATGGTTAGATCATTTCACAGCTCCACCAACTGGGACCCAATGCATCAGTGTCCCAGTTTTCTCATTTGTCATTATCTTTTCCTGTCATCTTAGCCAATCTGAGAGGTGTGTAGTGGTACCTCAGAGTTGGCTTAATTTGCATTTTTCTGATCAATAATGATTTAGAGCACTTTTTCATATGACTAGAAATTAACCTGTTCATTTTCAAAAATGTTTGCTTCTGACTTTTACCTCTGCCAAACTGTGGTTCCTTTTTATCAACTCCCACCCCCTCCCTTCTCTTATTCCCTTCTTTTCTTTTTCCTTTTCTTTCCTTTTTAAAGAGTGCTTTATGATAAGATAGATTTCTATTTCCAACAGAATGTCTTTATTATTCCTTCTTTGAGTCAATTCTGGTGAGAGTAAGGCTCATGTGCTTCCTCATTTCCCTCCTCCTCTCTAAAATCTCTTTCAGGCTTCTTCTATGTCAGATAATTTATCCAATTCTACCCTTTACCACCCCCTTTTTCACTGCATTCATCTTTTTCATCTCTTAATTTTTTTTAAAGATAATTATACCTTCACATTCAACTCACGCCTCTGTTTTCTGTCTCTATATACCACTTCTAACTGCCCTAATAATAAAAAAAGTTTTTAGAAGTTATAAATATCATTTTCCTATGTAGGAATTTAAATATTTCAATGTTATTGAATCTCTTATGAGTTCTCTGACCTGTTTATATATTTTTTCTTTTTTATTCAACTCTGGTCTTTTCATTATGAATCTTTGAAATCCTCTATTCCATTGAATGTCTATTCCTCCCCCACCCCAAATACTTATGCACAGTTTTGCTGTAAAGATAATTCTTGATTGTAATTCTAACTCTTTTGCCCTGCAGAAAATCATATTCTAAGCCCTTTGATCATAAAATGTAGAAGCTGCTAAATCTTGTGTGATCCTGACCACGGCTCCTTGATATTTGCATTGTTTCTCTCTGGTTGCTTGCAGTATTTTCTCCATGATCAGGAAGGTCTGGAATTTGACTATAATATTCATGGGAGTTTTTATTTTGGGATTCTTTTCAGGATGTGATCCATGGAGTTTTTCAGTTTCTATTTTACTCTGTTTCTACGATATCAGGGCATTTTTTCTTAATAATTTCTTAAATGTTTCTATCTAGGATCTTCTTTTGATCATAACTTTCAGATAATCCAATAATTATTCAGTTATCTCTTCTGGTTATATTTTCCATTTAATTATTTTCCAATAGGATATTTCACATTTTCTTCTATTTTTTTCATTCTTTTGATTTTGTTTGTTTCTTGATAGACTTAGTATTATTCACTTGCCTAATTCTAACTTTCAAAAAACTATTTTCTTCAGTGAGCTCTTGTAATTCTTTCATTTGGCCAATTCTACTTTTTAAGAAGTCCTTCTCTTCAGTGAATCTGTTTATTCAGATATTTATTTTTCTTTAATTTGTGTGTCCTTTACCAAGCTGTTGATTTGTTTTTCATGATTGTCTCATATCATGTGCTTTTCTCTTCTCAATTTTTCCTCTACCTCTCTTCTTGATTTTTAAATTCCTTCTTGAGCTCTTCTATAGTCTGAGTACAATTTTTTTTTGAGGTTTTCTTTTCTTTCTTTCTTTCTTTCTTTCTTTCTTTCTTTCTTTCTTTCTTTCTTTCTTTCTTTCTTTCTTTCTTTCTTTTCTTTCCTTTTCTTTTCTTTTCTTTTCTTTTCTTTTCTTTTCTTTTCTTTTCTTTTCTTTTCTTTTCTTTTCTTTTCTTTTCTTTTTTTTTCTTTTCTTTGGCTTTCAATACAGGGATTTTAACTTTGTTGTCTTCTGCTGATTGTGTGTTTTGATTTTCCTTGTCACCATAGCAACTTTCAATGGTCAGAATTCTTTTTAAAAAAAATTCTTCATTTCCCAGCATCTTTCTTGACTTTTAACTGTATGCTAAGATGGGGTTCTGCTGCCCAGTGAACAGGGCTTTGTCCTAAGCTTCAGGTTTTTTATGCAGCTGTTTTCTGAGAGTCTTCTGGGCACCTATACATTTCTGGCTCTCACCAGGTATTGTGCTCTAGGGAGAGATGTGTTCACTGCTCTCCTGTATGGTCCACCTTCTTGGCTGTGCATGCAATGACTTTTTCAATGTTGTATTTGTTGGTGAAAAATAATGTACTCTGCATTTTAGGCACAGGTTTACTAGAAGCTTTTGAAAATAATAATTTAGCTTTATTCTATTCTTAAAGTGGGAACTGTCTCCTCCTCCTCTTCCTCCTCCTCCTCCTCCTCCTCCTCCTCATTATCATCATCATCATCATCCTCATCAATAATATAAGCCAGAATTTTCCAGATGCTATTTTGGTTTGTAAGCACTTGGCAATTATTCTCTCATTTGATCCTTACAAGAACCTTGAGAAGTAGGTTGTATTATTATCCCTCATTTTACAGATTAGAAAATTGAAACAAACAGGTTGACTTGCTCAGGGTCACATAGCCAGTAAGTGACTGGGTCTAGATTTGAACTCAGTTCTTTTTGACTTCAGTTTCAGTGTTCTTTTTATTAGAATTATTTTATAAATATGAATCTTGTTCTGATTTAGTTGTGACTAGAATGCCTCTGCAGTCCCTTTTATATACGAGATTCTGTAATTCTGTGATATTCTCATATCTTATTGCAAATTGTTTTGGCAAACCTCAAAGTACTACAACAATGCTAGTGGTTCTCTCTCTCTCTCTCTCTCTTTCTCTCTCTCTCTCTCTCTCTCTCTCTCTCTCTCTCTCTCTCTCTTTCTCTCTCTCTCTCTCTCTCTCTCGTCTTTTTCTCTGTTTATGTTTAAATTTTCAATCCCAGCAGCAAGCCTCCCTGTACATGCTCTACAGTTTATGATCAGCACTGTCTCTCTCTGTTTCTCTCTCTCTCTCTCTCTCTCTCTCTCTCGTTTTTCTCTCTGTTTATGTTTAAATTTTCAATCCCAGCAGCAACCCTCCCTGTACATGCGCTACAGTTTATGATCAGCACTGTCTTTCTCTCTCTCTTTTTCTTCTTTGGGAGGAAGGAGAGGGACTCTGCATCTACTTAAAATGCTTTCCTCCTTCACCACCTGCTCTTGACATCAGTTGTTTTGTCTGTGCCGCTGCCCTTAGCTAGGAGTTGGATCCTCCCCAGGATTCTTGGTGACCCCCCAACTCCCCAGCAGTGCCTCCTTTTACCTCGGTTTCTAGTATGCCCAGGGGTCAAATCAAGGCAAGAAAAATGTTTGAGAAAGGAGGAAAAAAATCCATCTACAAAGTGGGAGAATTTCTCCTTCTTCCCCTTTGCAGATTAACCTATTATCCTCTGAATTGAATTGGCAACAATATGGTTTTTTGGGTCCCCTCCCTTTCACCCCTTCTGGAATTGCCATTTGTCAGCCCAATGGCAAAATGAAATTCATGGTCATTCATCATCTGGGCTTGACAGGGCCCCCAAGACCAGTGGAATTTTGGTGAGGGAGACCTTGCACAATGGCCCAGCTTGGCCGCGGCCAGTTCTGGAGGTCGGCTGAGGACCTTGGCAGTCACAGACGTGGGTAGGCAATAGTGGTCCAAGCCGGGCTCCTCCCACCCGTAGGAGATTGGAGGCTCACCTTCCCCGAGTTCGCGTTCAGGAAAGGCAGGGGCAGCGGGGAAAAGTCCAAAAAATGCTGGGAAAAGAATGACTGGGGAGCAAGGACACGGGTTGTGAATAGAAAACCTGTAGTTTTCCCAGAAACAGGGCCCGGGGTGAGCGAGTGTTGGGACAGGGGAAGGCCCCCCTTTCAGACAGAGCGGGAGTGGCCATTTTCTTTCCTGTCCTGGAGAAGGCATTCCTCCCAGGCCCGGGAAGCCGAATAATTACCTGGGCTCCTTGGGTGCGTTAGAGACCAGCCCAGAGTCCCAGCATCCCTCGGTCTGAGAGCTGAATAGCACCCAGAGGCGGTCTCCTACAGTCTGTATGGGAAAGGTCCTCTCTCTAAGACACTAATCTCAGACCCCGGGCCTGTGTGTGTTTCTGCATGTATGTGTCCGTATTTAAGTAAATAAAATGATGAATCCCTGCACTGAGAAGGGCCAGGTTCCCCTGCATTTAAAGGAGGGATATTTGAAACGTGCCCTCCCAATGACTTAACTCCCACCCCGTGCCCAATAGATAATAACTCTTACTAGCTTATAAACAAAGCAAAGCATTGTAAATGGATTATTGGTCTTTAAAATGGATCTCTCATATCCCTTCTGGCCCTTGTGCCGGGATCCCAGATCCTATGATTCTATGAAAAAGTCTATCATCAGGATCAAGGAGGGGGAAGGCTTTAGGGCCTGCCTTTTGGTGGGCATTTCCACACTTGTGAGTCCCTGCTAAGCCACTGTCCTTAATCCCAGGTGTTGCCTTCCCCACAGCAAAAATCAAGCTCTTTCTTCAGTTTCCAGGGGAAATCTCTCAGTAGAATCTTTGCTCCTCGAGGGCAAGGAGCATCTGTGTTCCCAGCACTGGGTCCACGGTCCAGCCCCTGCCCGAGTGTCAGAGGCTCCTCAGTACAGACGCTGCCTTCCCTGGGACACATGAATACCCACCTTTATTACTAAGATCTCTTGGGGCAGCGCGGAGGCGCAGTGGAGAGAGCACCAGCCCTGAAGTCAGGAGGACTCAAGTTCCGGTCTGGTCTCAGACACTTAACACTTCCTGGCTGTGTGACCCTGGGCAAGT
Source organism: Antechinus flavipes (assembly GCF_016432865.1). NCBI lineage: Eukaryota > Metazoa > Chordata > Mammalia > Dasyuromorphia > Dasyuridae > Antechinus > Antechinus flavipes. The sequence continues at coordinate 7,705,125 of NC_067400.1, read as the reverse complement.
CACTTAGCCCCAATGGCCTCAGGGGAAAGATGTGCCTTCAGATATTTCTCTGGTTTCACGTTTCCCCAGGCTGCCAGATTTCAGTATTGTGATTCTCCTTCTGGGACTATGGTCTGGAGAAAAAGGGACTTAGTCCATCTGTGCTTGCCATGGGTGGGCTTCTAGTCCTGCTAATTGTCCCTTGGGCCCCCTAAACTTAGCAGAGTTATCCAGCTGGTCGTCCCTCATCACTCCGATGCAGAGCAGGTTCTTCACTCTGGTACCAGAAAGCTCCTGGAGACTCGGGATGGTCTCCCTTCCATCTTTGGGTCCCCATCACTGAGCAGGGTCTGGAACATAGTAGGCACTCAACATGGCCTCTTTCCTTTTTTGATTAAAGACAAACAACCCAACTTTCCTAAAAACACTGGGTGTTCTTGAGAAAATGGACCTTATTCATTGTTTTATAATTATAATGAATCCCTTGAAATTTCCTTCAGAGTTCCTAGGTGACTGTCTTGGATCCTAGGCTATAGAGATTTTAGGACTATGAATTTATGGTGGGAAAGGACATGATCTTCATGGTAAAAATATATATAACAGGAATCCAAGGAGATGACCTTGGCCAAGGTCCCACAGGGAGTTAGCAGCAGTACCAAATTGTAAACTGACATGAGGTCAAAGATGAGAAACGACAATTATTTTGCGATCCTTAAAATACCATATAAATTTTAGTTCTCAGCATCATTCCTCTTCCGCATTTCCCTTCCTCTCTGCCTCTTCCTTCTTCCCTGTCCCCTTCTCTTCTTCTTTCTCCTCCTCCTTCTCCACTCCCTCCCATTTTGTTTGACTCCAAATTCGGTGTCTTTTCAATTCTGTTATTTGGAGACAATGTCTCCATAGTAGGAAAAGACCAAATAACCCACGCTGCTGCCTGCGGAGACGCGAGATGAGATGGTCCATCCTAACCGTGTGTGTGTTTCTCTTGGCTCCAGGTGACTTTCTGCCCCCTCCGCCTCCCCCTCTGGATGACATTGGCAGCGTGGCCCCTGGCTCGGGCTCCTTCCCCCCGCCTCCGCCGCTGGATGAAGGTGTTTTCAACGTGCAGGTAAGTTTGGGCCCCTGTGGCGATCAGTGCTTCTCAGAAAGCACCGCCATCAGCCACGGTGCTCCTGGGAGGGACGGGCAGCGGGAGACGGCCAAAGGGAGCGTTTCAAACCCACAAACACCTCTTAGTTAGCTGCAGCCCCGACGCCCAGCTCTGGGCCCTGTGGACGCCAGCAGTGTGTGAGCCCTGCTCGCTGGCGTCCCGGCCTCCTGCATTCCCCGGTTTGGTTTGGACCACGGCGTGGTTATTCAGGAAGAAAATCTGACAAGTGCAAGCTTCTCACTTTCCTGGGGCAGGTTCTAGTCGGCTGCTGCTGCTTGTTTTCTTTGACCACAAAAGTTGCTTTTCATTTTCTGGTAAGTGGATGAGGATAATGGCGTCTGTCAGCAGAAGGGAGCCTCCGATGTGGAGGCCCTGAATGTGGTCCTGGAGTTTCCGGGCTTCTCGGTCACTGACAGCAGCTCAGAAGCTTCTCCTCCGTGGGCCAGAGAGGCAGGTAGCGGCTCACGGAGGACTCCTGCCCCAGGCGCTCAGGAGAGCCGGTTCCAAAGGGCTCTGGGCACGCAAGGAGATTTTCCTTGGGAGATCTTGCTTTGTTTGATGGTTTCGGCTTTGTTCTGGGCAAGATCACTGGTGGCAAACTGCTGAGTGGGGATTTCTAGAATTTATCTTTGTCAAAGGGAAAGTACTGCCTGCTAATGATCAATAGTGTGGTAGCATCATATCCCATCTTCCCTCATCTTTTACACGGAAGAGGAAAAAGCAGATTAATAAACAAACAAACCATGAAGGAATAAATATATTTGTATCAACCTATCCATCCCTCCATCTATGGATGCATGTATCTCTCTTGTCTATCTATCCATCCATCATTCATCTACCTATCTATCTACGTACCTATTTATCTGTCCATCCATCATCTATCTAATTATACATCTGTCTATCTCTCCATCTCTCCATCATCTATCTAGCTGCCTCTTTGTATGTGTCTGTCTTGTCTATTTATTCATCCATCATCCATCTACCTTTCTATCCATCCATCCATACATCATCTATCTAATTATCTGTCTCTGTGTATGTATCTATTTTTCTGTTTTTTTTTCTATGTTCATCTTCCCTCCCTCTTTCTTTCTCTCTCTGTCTGTTTCTTTATCTGTCTCTGTCTCTCTGTCTCTCTGTCTTTCTGTCACTGTCTCTCTCTCTCTGTCTTTCTCTATCTGTCTGTCTCTCTCCATGGTTACAAATAAACAATAAATGAAGTTGGTTTGTTGTAAGAACAGTCTTTCTTAGGGCCTAACAAATAATCGGTGCTTCGTGTTTGCTCATAATTCTTTGCAGTTTTAATGGGAGTCTAATTGGTTCTGGGATTTGTTCTCCCAGAACAAAACATACGCCTTTGACCTGTTGGTCACTACGCTCTATGCTGACCCCACCCAATCATCTTTAGAGCCGTGACTTCTAACAAATAGCACGTGATTAAATGCTGTCATTTCAATCGAATTGGAACAACGCGACAATAACACATATGATCAGAATACATTGGATGTTTCTTAATCCAATTAAGCACACGATTGTACAAACTTGCCTCGTCCCGGTCGGCTGTGGGGAGCTACAGGTGGGGCTGTGGCTGACCCTACAAGGGATGCTCTTCTCTTAGTCTCTTCTCCCCGATCGTGATGGAGGACTTCGGATCACAATTGTCATCGGAATGGGGAGCGTACAATATGTGCAAATAGAGAGTTCCAGCTTCCTGGGCCTGATAAGGCAGTTAGATTAAGACCCAGGATGGAGCAAACAGTGTGAGATGATTCAAATCCTGGAAATAAACTAGAGTAATGGACCCCCGTCTCATTTTGGCCATTCCTCTGTTCTCCAGGTGAAAAGCTGGACTATTCACCATGATGGCAGCTCTTCCGTCTCAGAAAACGAAGAGGCTGGGTTATAATTCCCAACTCTAGATTCTTATTCTGTACCACAGTGTCTCAATGTGACTTTGCCCACCTTTGAATATGTTTAACTTTGCATACTCAGGGTAGCTCAAAGGGCTTTGATCATAGACGTTCCCCTTCCCTGGCACCTCCCCAACCCCCCTTACAAGCAAAACCAAATCCACCCGAGGCCCTTGTGGTCCTCATTATTACACAGCCAGAATGCATGACCTTGGAGTGGTCAGATTTCTCTATCGAGACAGATTTCCATGGAAACATACCAGAGTGGTGACTAAGGTTGTGATGTCTGCCAGCCCTTTTTTGGGTGCCTCTGAGGCCCTGGGTCAGCAAGCCCTGGAAAGTTTACAAGTCTATTTGAGCCCACGACAGCCACAGATTCTTTGGGGATTATTTAGTCCTTCCAACCTTCAATATGTGGGTCAGTGGTATGACTGGGTATTTTTATTAGGCAGGCGGTAGGACTCTGTGGACCCTGCCTGACTGTCAGAAGCTAGTGTTCTTGTCTGTGAGTCATCTGATGATAGCGTCCAGAAAAAAAGATGGAGAAGTCAGGGAGGTACGGATTTGTAAGAAGCAGCAGCATTTTCAGAGACTTTGGGTCCCTTGGAGCTGCAAGATTGGAAGTTTGTCTTGGTCAGTTTTTTCTTTCTTTTTTAATGGAATTGCCAGAGAAACAAAGGAAAGGAAAAGAGAGATACAGACAGAGACAAAACCAGAGACACAGAGACCGACATAGAGAATGATGGAAGTAGAGAGAAGGCTTAGCCATTTAGATTTATTTAGAAGGACTTGGAAAAACCATGATCCGATCTCTTTATTTTATTTATGTGGACACTGAGACAGGGGCTGAGAGGAAATGTCAGTCTCTCAAGGTCACAGGCCTAATAAATGTCAGATGCAAGATGTCAATGGAGAGAGAGGAGGGAGCTGTTCACTTTCCTGGCATTCAGATATTGTGTACGTTCCTTATTCCTGGGATCATGGATTTAATCATTGTTTATTTATTTTGACTTTTTATTGTCTTCCTTTTTCTGGTTATACATTTATATTAATTTTTAATACATATTTATGAATCATGTTGGTAGGGAAAAATCAGAATTAAAGGAAAACCCCTAAGAGAGAAAAAACAACAGAAAAAAGAGGTGAACACAATATTTGTTGATTTATATTCGATCTCCAAACTTCTCTGACTACAGATGGCATTTTCTAGCCAAAGTTTATTGGGATTCCCTTAGATCACCGAACTACTAAGAAGTAGCAAGTCTTTCATAGTTGATCACTGTACAATCTTGCTGTCACTGTGTATAATTTATTCTCGGTTCTGCTTGTTTCGCTCAGCATCCGTCCAAAATCTTTCCAGCTCTTTCGAAAATCATTTTGTTCCTCACTTTTTATAGAACAATAATATTCCATTACCTTCATATACCACAACTTATTCAGCCCTTTCCAGATGATGGAATCTAATTATTTTCCATTTTTTGCCACCATAAAAAAGCCGCTGCAAACATTTTTGTGCATGTGGGTTCTTTTCCCTTCTTTATGATTTCCTTGGGCTACAGAGAGGGATTGTGGATTTAGAACTAGAAAGGACTTTAGGGATCATTTCCTCCAATGCCTTCACTTTACAGATAAGGGAAGGGAGATCCAGTAGTAAAATGGGAGATACTAAGTATCCTGCAGAGAGTGAGTGGCGAAGCTGATTTTGAACTCAAGTCCTCTTAAGAGAAATTCAAGATTCTCTCCAAATTGTCAAGCCATGCACTTCTTCCTGAAATGAAAAGTTGTTTTTTTTCTAAGTTTGGAGTTAATAAGCCAAGGAGCTGGTATTTGTGGGTGTGGCAATTCCTTCTACTAGTGCTGAATGCAACCTTCCCCTGAATTGGCCAAGAAATCAGAGACAAGGATGACTTAGGGCTCAGGAAATTTTAGAGACGTTCCCCTGATGAGCCAACTTATCATTAAAAGAAGTTAAATTTGAACCCCAGTGTTTTAGATCTAAGTCCTCTGTGATAGGGGATGGACTGGCCACCTGGGGCTCCTGCACCCTGGTTATTGACTATCATGAAAAGCAAACAAAAGAGACAAGAGTGTTTAACTTCCAGCCCCTCTTTTTTCTTTTCTTTTTTTAATTGTAAAGTTCTTGTAAATAATACATACATGAACACGCAAACCTATCCCATAACACAATGCAACACACACACACACACACACACACACCCCTCTCAATAACAACCCCATTTCTACATCTACAGAGAAGCAGCAAAGATTCATGTGAAAAGTTCATCCATAGACAGTTTTTGAAATGTCCTGTGTCAAGTCATTCTCTCAATAAACTTATTATCCCTATTTTGCAGACGAGCAAACTGAGGATCAGAGAGGTTAGATAACTTTCCTGGAACAACATAGCTTGCAAGTCTGAGAGGAGGGATTTGAACTCAGGCTTTACTGACTCCAAGTCCACCCATTTTGCCAACTCACTTTGCGTTTGCTGACGGAGCTAAAACTAACGTGTACGATTTGACTACGAGCATAACTGATGAGCTCAGGGTTTCAGGAAATGGTGTCTCCTTCCCCTTTTTTCTTCCCACTGCCAGTTTCTCAGTGACACCATCTGTAGTGATTTTTCTTCCTAAAACTTCCTTTGTTGTTGCACCCCGAGTGCCAAACACATAATAGAGGCTTAATAAATACTTGGAGATTGTTGAGTGATTTAGAGGTTTTTCTGTGATTCGGTTCTTTGAATTTGTCTGACCCCCATCGGGGTTTTCTTGGCAAAGATACTGGAGGGTTTTGACATTTACTTCTCTGGTTCATTTTATGATTGAGAAAACTAAGCCAAACAGGAATAAGTGACCCACCCAGGATCACCCAGCTAGTAATTCAATTCAATTCTGAGACCCTTGAGAGGTCTGATGGGACCTTGGGAGCTCTGTTTTAGAATACTATGTTTAAATTCAGAAAACAAAATCCATAGGGTTACAAAGGATAATCATCCTCTCATCTCTCTCTTCATCTAGATATAAATATCTCTATTTCCCCCTCTCCTTCTTTCTCTCTTTGTCTCTTTCTCCCTCTTTTTTCCCTCCCTCCTTCTCTTTCTCCCTCTTTCTTTCCCTCCTTCTCCCCCTCTCTCTTTCTCTCTCTCTCTTTCCCTCATTTATTTCATCCTTCTTATTCTCTTTCTCCCTTTTGAATTCAGGCTCTCCTGGCTCTAATGTCGATGCTCTTCCCTTGTCTGCCATTTTGTTCCCACTTGTTTGATTTAGAGCAGGAACAGCATTTTCCAGGAGTGGTACCTGACTGTAATGAAGAGAGTCCTGGACTTGGAGCAACGGTGACTCTTCTGCTTATGAGATGAATGACCTTAACCAAGTCAATCTCTCTCTCTCTTATTTTGTCATTTAGATGGTGATCAGACTGGACTCTATGGCCTCTGAGCTCTTGGTCCAGTTCTAAACCTGTGGTGTCACAATCCTTTCTATTGGGAAATAGCTTTGATTTGATTTGATTTTCCCAACTTGTCTACTTTGTGAGAAGCAATGACGAGCTTTTTGATGAGCTGAGGAGACTTGTAGAGGAGAGCTCCGAGGACAGCCGTGGATGGATGACAGCTCCGGAAGAAGGAGCCATCAGGATTGTGCTTGAAAAGGCTAAGGGATCTTTATCTTAATACTGTTCTGAGACCCTTGAGAGGTCTGATGGGACCTTGGGAGCTCTGTTTTAGAATTCTATGTTTAAATTCAGAAAACAAGATCCATAGGGTTACAAAGGAGAATTGTCATTCTTCTTTTATCCCTCTATTCATCCAGATATAAATATTTCTATTTTCCCCTCTCCTTCCTTCTCTCTTTGTCTTTCTCCCTCTTTTTCCCCTTCCCTCCTTTTCTCTCTCCCTCTTTTTTCCCCTTCTTCTCCCCCCCCCCTTTTCTCTCCCTCCTTTCCTCATTTCTTTCCTCCTTCTTTCTCTCTCTGGCTCTTTCTCCCTTTTTCTTCTCTCTCTTTCTCTCTTCCCACCTTCTTCTCCTAAGTTCATGTCCCCCCAAGTTAAGAATCCTCCGTTTTAGACAAAACCTTGTACTTGGTGATTCCTGGGTTCAAATTCTACTGTCACCATTTATTCAGTTTTCTGAATTTTAGTTTCCTGTGATGATTCTATCTGAAAGTATCTACCTCAGGGGCAGCTAGGTGGCGCAGTGGGTAGAGCATCAGCCCTGAAGTCAGGAGTTCAAATCTGACCTCAGATACTTAACACTTCCTGGCTGTGTGACTCTGGGCAAGTCACTTAACCTCAATTGCAAAAAGAAAAAAGAAAAAAGGTAGCTACCTCCATGAGTTACTCTGAGTCTTTGAGGAGGAGACAATGTATAGAAATCATTGTGTTTGAGGAATTCAGGAGAGCTGAATCCTAGGGTATGTGCAAAGGAGAAAAAGGAAGAGGAGGGAGTCGGGGAGAATGTGCTCAGCCATTCTGAGCTGGGACAAAAGGGATGATTCTTTTTTTCCTCCTCACTCCACTGTTGAGAAAGCCAAACCGAGCCAAACTCTAGAAATGTCAGCAGTTCATTTACTCACTACCTGGCTACTTCAAATTGGAGGCCGCCTGATGCGGTGGTCAGGGAGCTCCCTGGGTTCCGATCCTTTGCAGTTTGGGTGAGTCTCTCTGAATGGAGGACGTCTCCACTTAGATAGGTCTAACTTGCAGACAAGGATGGAGCTCCCCATTCTCAGGCTGCGATGGTCAAAGAGCAGAGCCAAGCTTCCAGACCCAGCCCAGGACCCTAAGGCACAAACACGGAGGTAATGGATGCATCCTGTCGCTGCTGGGAGGCGAGGGCTCCTCATCTTTCAGAACATGTTGCTTTATCTTTGGCGCTGGAGGATTGTGCCCAAAGGCCGGGAAGGATCAACCCAACGGATAAGATTTGCTACCCAATCTGCCTCACAGGAGGCCGGTGTGGAGTGATCAAGGAAAGTTGTTGGAGGAAGTCCTGCTCCTGGAGGTGACAGCTGTCCTCCCGGGAACCAGCAAGGAGTTCTCCTTTCCTTGGAAGGATCACACTGAACCTTGTTGTCAGTGCTTTCAGTCCTACCCCATTGTGACTCTCAGTAAGCAATGGGGTATAAATGTATCCCTTTCCCCAACTTGTGGCCCTGACTGTGAATCAGAAAGCTGGAAGGCATTTACAAAACTATCAGGGCCCTCCAGGTTACAGCATCCTACGTGTTGGCACACCAGGGTGATCTCAGCCACACATCCAGACTTTGCATTTGTTCTATATACATGAATGTATTAAAACTAATAATTCTATCTATCTATCTATCTATCCATTTATATCTGTCTGTCTGTGTCTATCATCTATTCTGTATGTCTATCTTTCTGTTTATCTATCCATCCATCATCTATCTATATATCTATGTATGTATCTGTATGTTTGTATTAGAAAAAGAAAACCAAAATGGAAGTACAAGTATGTGTATATTTGCATGAACACACACACATATAAAATTATAATAATGGAAGGAAAGCAGCATGGAAAAGTGGCTAAGAATAAGGATAAGACAGAATCTGGAAGAAATAGCTATGGAGCCCAATTGCATCTCTTCCCCTTCATGTGTGACTGTCTCTCTCCGCCTCCTCTGTCTTTTCTTCCTTCCTCCCATTTAAATCCTCCCTCTGACACTTACCAGGTATGATCATGGGAAGGTGATATTTCTTTCTGAATCTCAGTTTCCTGATGAGTAAATTGAGGGGGTTGAATTAGATCGACTCTCAGGTCCCTCCCAATTCTAAATTGTTAAACAAAAAAAATCTTTCAGGAAAGATCAAAGACTCCTCTTCTTATCCAATTCTGTTGAAACCAAAATTAATCTTAAGAGTTTTCTTTTTTCTCAGGTCTTTTTAAACTGAGCAATAAGCATAGTGCCCGGCACACTGCAAGGACTGGATGAAAGCTGATCGAATGATTGATTGATTGCATTGGTAAAGAGACTCTCCATGCCAGGGAATTCCCACTTCTATGTTTGACGTACTGTTTTCAGAAAGACTCATCTACTCTTATAGGATATGAAATTTTCCAGGGGTAACATTTTCCACACTTTGCTCCCCCTCTATCCTGATGACTCCTGGTTAAACTGGGATACTTGACACATCTATTTAGAGTTTGATAGGGGACCTAGTCCTTCCTGAATATTGAATTGGACCTGTGCGCAATAGAGAGAGAAGGTGAAGAACTCACAGGAATGGATGGATTCTTTTTCTGTATTTTATTTTCATTATTTCTGTGTTTCCCCTATGACCTGTATAACATGTGCAGGCCCATATTTACTTGAGCCTTGGCCATCAGCTGAGCTGATGACATTTATCAGTATTTGACATTTATCGATATTTAGTCTATTAGCTTGACCACTATCTGCTTGATTAAGGCTGAAGGCCTGATTTTCTGTTTCCTAGAAATCAGGAGATTTTTGGGAAACAGAAACCTTCCATTTCAATCTCTCCAGATAGCAACAACCAATTAGATGTCTCCCCCTCCTCTTCTCAATGCTCTCTTACTTGTGATGTAATCTCTTGTATAAAAGCTGTGTATCTTTACTACTTCTCTTTCTTATCTCATGGTAGGATGGCTCATCCTCCGGAGGCTTCAACAAACAGCTTTTCTGTTTTCTATTTTGAGTGATCTCTGAGTAGTCATTTTGCATAAGAAGATATGAGGGTCTTCTACGTCCCTCATATACCTATCTGGGCCTTTGTTGGGTTCTGGGCTGGAGTTTGAGCCACCACAAATGATACATATTTCAAATCTTCCCTGAAGACCAGAAAATTTAAGTACACTTGTGATATTAGTTCCCATCATAAAATGGCTATGATATTAATGGTTTATAAAGATGATTATTCTTTTTTAAAATAGTATTTCATTTTTCCAAATATGCAAAAATAGTTTTCAACATTCACCATTGTAAAACCTTGGTTCTAAATTTTTTTCTTCTCTCCTTCCCTCCTCTAGAAAGTAAGCAATCTGATATAGGTTAAATATATGCAATTCTTCTAAAGAAATTTCTATATTTGTCATGCTGGGCAAGAAAAATCTGATCAAAAGGGGAAAAAAAATACAAGGAAAAAAACAGGCAAACAAATGACAACAAAAGGTGGAAATATTATGCTTTGATTCACATTCAGTCCTCTGTCCTCTCTCTGAGTGCAGATGGCCCTCTCCATCCCAAGTCTTTTGGAATTGGCCTGAATCATCTCATTATTGAAAAGAGCCAAGTCCAACATAGTTGGTCATCTCGTAGTCTTATTGTTACCATGTACAATGTAACTCTTGGTTCTGTTCACTTCTAGTCTTTCCAGGCTTTTCTGAAATCATCCTGCTCGTTATTTCTTACAGAACAATAATATTCTGTTACCTTCATATACCACAACTTATTCAACCATTCCCCAACTGATGGGGAATTTCTAGTTCCTTGTCATGACAAAAAAGGCCACCACAAACATTTTTGTACATGTGAGTCCTTTCCCCTCTTCTATGATCTCTTTGGAATACAGGCCCAGTAGAGTGGGTATACCACAGAGTATGCACAGTTAGAAAGCCCTTTGGGCATGGTTCCACATTGCTCTCCAGAATGGCTGGATCGCTTCACAATTCCACCAACAATGTATCAGTGTCCCAATTTTTCCCCTCCAACATTCATCATTAACTTTTCCTGTCATCTTAGTAAATCTGAGAGGTGTGAAATAGTACCTCAGAGTTGTCTAAGTTTTCTCTAATCAGTGATTGAGAACATTCTTCCATATGACTAGAAATCGTTTTAGTTTCTTCATCTGAAAATTGTGTTCATTTCCTTTGACCATTTATCAATGGCTTGTATTCTTATAAATTTGAGTCAATTCTCTATATATTTTAGAAATAAGGTCTTTAAAGATGATTGTCCTTTTGGCAAATTTATTCTTCATTCATATTTAATTTTCTATGCAGAAAAATTCAAATTATTAAGACATTAAGAATACTTATTCACATATCTATATATTTTCAAGTCTCTGTCTCTGTGTCTCTCTCTGTTTCTCTCCCCTTTCTTATAATAGCCTATTTTATGTATAATTTATACTATGCACCAGACACTGTGCTAAGCTCTTTATAATTATCATCATATTTGGTCCTCATAATGAGGTAGGTATCAATGTTATTTCCATTTACACACGAAGAAGCTGAGGCACATAAGTTAAGTGGTTTGGCCACAGTCACTTAACTAGAAAGGACACATTTGAATTGACTTCTTGACTCCAAACCTAGCCACCTCTTATCGATGTACTTACACGTAACCATAGACCCATCTTCAAGGAACAACCTCTTAGTAAACTAGGTGAGAACTTATGAACCCCAGAGGTAATGGAAAATGTATGGCTTATGATGCCTTGTTTTTTAATTATATTTTTTATTTTGTTAAATATTTCACAATTATATGTCAAAAACTAACATTTTAAAAAAAGCTTTTTATTTTCAAAACATACGCATGGATCATTTTTCAACATTAATCCTTGCAAAACCTTGTGTTCCAATTTCTCCCCTTTTATCTCCCCCCTCCCCTAGATGGCAAATAATCCAAAATATAACATGTGTTAAAAAAAAAATCATCTCTCTCACCCCTTCTCCATCCCTTGATAAAGCAAACAATTTATATTGATCATATGTGTGAAGTCGTGTAGTTTCCCATTAGCCATGTTGCGAAAGAAAACGTACCCAAAAAGCAAGAAAAAAAGTCTCAATTAAGTCTGCTTTTGTCCACACTCAGAGTGCCCCAGTTCTCTCTCTGGAAGTGGAGAGCATTTTCATTATGATGTCCGTAGACGCTGGAATGTTAAAGGATTCTGGTAATGAGACATGGCTTCCCAAAGCCCCCTTGCCCCTAACCCCCTGATGTCGGTATTCCTGCCTTAGAATTCAGTCTCGTTTAATCTTCATGGTGCCGTCCCTCGAGTCTTTTAACAAGACCAGAAGCAGCCACAGTGACACTCTAAGTTCCTTTGCTGCTCAGTTAATAGAGAAATGAGTCACTTTATTCTTTATTACTGGCTAAGTCCAATTATGGCCTTAGCAATCATGCTGAAGTAGTTATGCAGATCACCAGCTGCAGGGAACGGGAACTTTTTTCCCCCGTGTTCCTCTATATGCATGGTTTAGTGGACTTCCTTCATTGCTTGGATTGGCCTGAATTACTTTGTAGAAACATTTGCAAATGAGTAGAAGGAGGAAATGTGGTGTAATGGAAGGAGAACTGGTTCTGGACATAATTGGGTTCCAAGCCTTCCTTGAGCCTTCCCACTGTCACTGAACAAATCGATTGACCTTCAATTTCCTCCTAGCTGAATAAGGGGATTGAACTGGGCACCCACTAACGTTCCTCCCAGCTCCAGATCCCTGGGTCTGTGATGCTCTGAAGTTCTAGTTATTAGTGATTGTTTCTCTGTTTGAAGATAAACCCCCAAGGAGGTTGAGTACACGTGTTTGTCATTGGACATTCCCTATCCACATTTTGGTGACCAGAGATTAATAAGGCTGATGGGAGTGAGTCTTGCCACCACAACATGAATCTCACCCAGGAAATTATTCTGCATGTTCTGTGTATCTACACACTTTCTCCTTCTGTGCCTTCCCCCACTTCACTCCATGCAGGAAGGAATCATCAGGCCCTAGCTGTCTTGTGCAACTGCTGTATCCCCCTTCCTCTCCCCCTCTCCCCCCTCCCCGCCATGTTCTCCAGAGCAATGTCAGCCCTTTGAGGGCAGAGATGCTTTCCGCATCATCTTTGTATTTGCAAGATTTAGCACCTACAAACACTTGGCATTTTTTGGGGGGTAGCGTAGATTTCCACCAAACCCTTCTGTGCTTTAGTCAATAATGTCTGTAAGAGAGAATTCCATCTTGGCTACTGAGCTTGTGATGGTTTCCTGGGAACTTTGCTGGGCTGGTACCCAGATGAGTGGAATGCCCTCCACCACTAGGGCCTCTAAAGGACAGTTTTCCATCCTGAAGGGGCCTGCCAGAAATGCCATCCTTCCGGCCTCTCCTTCAAGAACCGTCACCTTTCTATTGCTGTGAGGCACCTGGGGCGGGTGGGAAATGTAGAGATCCTATAGACTAAATGAAGAATTGTACATCGTCTTTAGACTGTTGACTATTTGTATACCATAGGAGTTCCTTGAAAAAGGTGCCATGTGTATTGCTCTAAAGATTTGACATCCTTTCATACTGTGGTCTCGCTCCATCTTTAGGGCAATGCTGCCAATGTGAACTGGGAAGCTCTTTATACTCACATTTTTAAGAAGTAGAAACTGAAATCCAGAGAAATTTGGTGATTCCCATGTGATTACTTGGGCAGCAGGATTTGGTCCCAGACCTCTTGATATGGATCCTTCCACGGGATGTAGATCACTCTTATAGGTCGTATCAGTATTGCTGATACTAGATTCTGAATTTTGGGGCCCAATTCTGAGAATCATGTTGTTCCTCTTCTGCCAGAAGAGTTCTGAACTAGGATTCAGGACATCTTTATTTTAGTGTCATTTGTTTTTTCCTAGCATGTACCTGCTACCCACGAGTCCTTGGTTCTTAGCCAAACCCACCTCTGCCTTTGGCTCACTGTGTGATATTGAACAGGTCCTTTTAATCATCACTTTCCATTTCTTATGATTTCAAACTGAGAAATTGGACAAGATCATTGTTCAGGTCATCTCCTCAGTGGCAGGTTTCTATGGTCTGTATGATGGAGAATAAGGATGATGTAGCAGTAATATACTTCTATAGCTCTTTAGGGTTTGTAAAGCACTTTAGAAATGTTAACTCATTGGATTAGCACAACAGCTCTGCTCAGTAGATGCTGTTATCATGATCTTTATACAAATGAAGACACTGACACGGCTAGTAATTATCTGATGCTCTCTAAATGTAAAGCCCTCCCAGCCTGGGCCCACCGCTCTCTCCGCTCCTCCACCTAAATGGCCACATTGGATAATTTCCTCATTGTTGTCATCGTGGCCTAAATTAAACAGTCCGGTGGAGCTTGGCCGGCATCTGTCCATGTGACAATGTGAATGGGAACCAATGGATGGCCAACCCTTGGTAGCGGAAGTGGAGATAATTAGACGACGAGTTTCTCTGTAAAAATTAAAAATACCAATCCCTAGATTGCCAGTTGTAGAGTAGAGAAAACCTAGGTTCGGATTCTTACTCTGCTTCTGACTCTGTGGCTCTGAGTAACTTGCCTAATGTTTCTGATTCTCAGTTTACTAATCTGTGAACACATTCATTTCTATAGCATCAGTGACTCCCGGCAGCTGTGAGACTTAAATTATAACTCTAAAGTGACTTAAAACATTGGATGAGGATGAGGATGGTGGTGATGATGATGATGATACTTGCTTAGATTCATGGAACCTGAATTGGAATCCCTGTTCAACCACCGACCCATTATTTAGATGTCGGCAAATCTCTTTAGCCTGTATAAGCCTCAGTTTCCTTAGTGAATGGATCGGGTCAGAAAACCTGTTGAATACAATCCAGTTGTCCCTCCTGGTTCCTTCTTACTCCTGATCTAATCATTGAGAAGGTGGAATCTTGAGAGCTAATGTCCTTTGGGTTCATGGTGTAGGTCTATCTGCTTTTCCTGCTTCAGGTGGAGAAATAGCCCTAAAAAGATGAAGAAACTGCCTTGTCCTCCTTTCAAGACTGGAAGGATGGTCTCTAAAGTGCTTTCTACAGCCAAACTATGGCAACTGATTCCATGACCCCTATCTGGGAGTATAGAAATCTTACCACTGAATTTCCTATTTGTGTCTGTCTCAAGAAACAGATTTCTTACATTTCTGCCAATCAGATATCCAAGCATTTTGTCCAGTCTTTTTCCTCCATAACTGTTTTTTTGAAATATAATTACCATTTGGCCATTGGACACAGAGTGAGAAGTCCATCCATGATTCTTTTCCTCTATCATTATACTAGCTCTGAACAACTGCTGCTCAAAGTTGTGTCTTTGTGCCCAGATGGGAAAAGTGCCTAGACAAAAAGAGGGAGGGAGGGATTAAATAAGGAGGGACAATTTTAGTTTCCCTTCTTGTAAAAACTGAGCACCTACAATTTAGTGTGGGGATTTTTCTTTGTTGATAGTGGTGTGTGTGTGTGTGTGTGTGTGTGTGTGTGTTTTTAATATCTTCAGCAGCATTAATAACAGACAGCAATAATAACATAATTCAAGATTCTATAGTGGTTTCCTATTTATTACTTATATTCCTGGACATAGCCTCATTTGAATCTCACAACAACTCTTTAAAATGGGAACTATGGATATTAATATCCTCATTTCCCAGATTAGAAAAGAAAATGAGACTCAGATCAAGCTTTCCTTCCTTATTCTCCTTTATCATATCCCTCTATTCATTTCAAGGTGCAACTCAGGCACTATCTTTTGCATGATAAGCCTTTCCTGAGCCATCTAACTATTCATGCCCTTCTTCTTGAATCACTTTGCTTTTAAAAGTGTGTGTGTGTGTGTGTGTGTGTGTGTGTGTGTGTGTGTAAAGTCATCCCAATCTTTTTGGACAATTTGTGTTGTTATGTGTCCTCATTGTCTTTCCCGTAATATAAGCTTATTGGGAGAAGAGATTGTTTCACTCTCTGTGCTTGTATGTCTAGCATGATGCCTTCCACTTATGGATTTATTGACTTGTTTTAACCTCCCTTTAAATTTGTTTTTTTCAGTCCAAAGGAAATGACATTTATGAAAGAATTGTAAACCTTAATGTGCTCGTTCTCTCTCTCTCTCTCTCTCTCTCTCTCTCTCTCTCTCTCTCTCTCTCTCTCTCTCTCCCCTCTGTGTCTCTCTCTCCTCTGTGTCTCTGTCTCTTCTCTCCTTCTCCTTCTCCTTCTTCTTCTCCTTCTTCTTCTTCTTCTTCCTCCTCTTCTTCTTCTTCCTCCTCCTCCTCCTCCTCCTCCTTCTTCTTCTTCTCCTTCTTCTCCTTCTTCTTCTCCTTCTCCTCCTCCTCCTTCTTCTTCTTCTTCTTCTTCTTCTTCTTCTTCTTCTTCTTCTTCTTCTTCTTCGTCTCTCTCTTTCTCTCTCTCTCTCTCTCTCGCTCTCTCTCTCTCTCTCTCTCTCTATATATATATATATATTGCTATTATTGTTGTTGTTAGCTGAATAAGGATAGGAGGTGGGGTGCTTGGGAAAGTTCGAGGGAAGATCTACCTTACAGAATAATTCATACTTTTTATCCATGTACTAAAGAAGCAGGAACATCTGGCATCATGGGAGTTTTCTTGGCCTGTTTGGCACAGCCAGTTTTTTTGTGAAATAGCTTAAGTTGTGTGAAAACCTTTTAACATGCAAAAGGGGAAAATTGTAAAAATAGCAGAGTTTTTCCATCAGGTAAACGTGCAGTTCCTCGGGAAGCAGCCCAGTGATTTGTCCCAGAGAATTAAATTGAGTGAGAGAAACGAAGTAGCTTCTCGTTACAAAACAGAAGAGGAAATGAAAATATTTCATGAATTTTCTTTGGCTTTTATTTCTTCTTTTCCTTTTTTGATATTATCTTCTAGAAGATAGTATTAATTTCTGTTTTTTCTAGCCAGTAAAAAGGCAATCAGCTGGCACAGAGATGCTACAGCTGTAACCTTGCTCAAATATCCCCACAACACCCCCGAATCGGCCCCAGCCAACTCTTTGAAGTTTGAAAAACATGTCACTTTTAACACTCACTTTCTGTCATGGCTTGTTGGAGTCAATTGACTGTTTTTCGGCATTTCTTTTGATTATTACTCAGAAATCATTTCCCCCAAACAGGAGAAGTATTTAGTTCCTGAGTCACTGGAGACCATCTGCTTCCAGGCGTCAGCCAGAACTCTGCGCCCCAGCTAGCAGCATGGTTGGCTTGGAGGGTAACCTTTGGAGGGAAAACTATGGGACCTGCCACCAAAGTGGTTGGGAAGTAGGGAGATTGAGGCTTTGTACGCTTGGGTAGTGACTGAAAGTCTCATTGAGTCATGAAGCATGAGAGCTGGATGAGGGACTGCAGGTAATTCAGGATGCTCTTCACTTGAGAGGTAGGAGGACAAGGAACAATGATCCCTGGAGCAACCCTATTCTCAGAGGGGTCAGCAGAGGATTCTAGGACATTGCCCTGTGGGGATGGGTGGAAATAGACCTGCCGGGACATTGGGAGGCTTGGTTATAGGATGGGAGGATGCCTTCTTTAGGGAACTTCTTTGTTAAATCAATTATTCTTACTAATCATATAATATTTGATTATCAATCAAATAAGTTAATTGCCCATAATTGTGTGCAGGATGTCTTTCCCCCATTAAAAAGGGGGTTCTTTGATGGTTTGCACAACTTTTTTGCCTTTCTTTGCATCTCAGCCCTTAGCACAGAGCCTGCCTGACATGTAGTAAGTGCTGACTCCTCAGAAAGTCGAAGCTTGAGGAAGAAATTGAAATTGAAACAGAGCATTTCCTCACTGTGTTCACTAAGAGATCTCTGCACGATAACAACATCCTGGTTGTGAGAATGAAAGGGAGTGCAGGCTCTACTGAGGAACCATGAACTCTCTGATAAATACAATTGCAGTTCAGGCCAGCGAGCATTGATTCAGGGTCTCCCTTGTGCTGGGACCCCAGCCTCCTGTGATCAAGAAGCTTCCATTGTCCTGGGGAAAGGCACAGTCTGTATAAATACAAGTTCAGTATAAATCCGTGAAAAGTATGTGTAAAGTAAACATGGAGTAATTTGAGGCATGTGCTGGAGGTGGGAACGCTGAACCCTGAACCTTCCCTTGGCTCTCTGTAATATCTGGTTGGTATCATACTGAGAACTATGTTTTAGAATCAGGATCCTTGAATTTGAACTTGCACATTTTACCACATGACCTTCCATTGAATTCAACACTCTTTTAATCTGGGCCTACTGTATACAAGACATTATGCCTGGTGCTGTCAGTATAGTGCTATCAGATATATATTTGGTACTTTGATAAGCATAGTATTGCATAAGTAAATTAGCTTAGACAGACTTGTCATTTTTTATTATATTAGCTTGGTCTACCCACGAACAGTTAATTTTTTTCAATCATTTAGATCTGATTTTATTTATGTGAAAAGTATTTTATAATTGTGTTCATGTAGTTCTTGGGGTTGTCTTGACAGGTAGACTCCTAAGTATTTTATGTTGTTTATAATTATTTTAAATGGGTTTTTTTCTGTCTCTTCTTGCTAGGTTTTGTTGGTCATAGAAATGCTGATGATTTATGTGGTTTAACTCTATATCCTGCAACTTTGCTAAAGTTGCTAATTATTTCAAGTAACTTTTGTAGCTGATGCTCTAAGTTCTCTAAATATACCATCATGTCATCTGCAAAATGGTCATCATTTTGTTTTCTCATTGGCTATTCTAATTCCTTCAATTTCTATTTCTTTTCATTTCAAAAGCTAACAGTGTGTTGAATGGTAATGTTGATAATGGTCATCCTTGCTTCATCCTTAATCTTAATGGGAATGTTTCTAGTTTATCCCCATTACAGATGATGCTTACTAATGTTTTAGATAGTCTTCTCATTTTAAGGAATACTCCCCTAGCTCTCTAGTGTCTTTAATAAGAATGGATGCTTTATTTTTTTAAAAAAGCTTTTCAGCATCTGTCTTTCAGATCACATGATTTCTGTTGGTTTTTTAATTAATGTGATCAGTTATGTTGCAGGTGTTCCCAACAGTGAACCCACCCTGCTTTCGTGGTATAAATCACATCTGGTCATAGTGCATAATCCTTGCGATCTACTGCTATAATCGCCTTGCTAAAATTTTGCTCTAAATTTTTGGATCCATATCTATTAGGGAAATTTGTCTCCAATTTCCCATCTTTGTTTTAGCTATCTAAAAGAGGAAGAGCTGAAGTTCTAGATGCCAGGCAGGGATTACTCAAGCTTCTGTACATGGGCATTCCCATATGACTGTTACAGCAACAAACCTTGGTTTAAAAGCGGTAGGCTTGGAATCAGGAAGGCTGGGTTCAAAGCTGCCTCTTGCCCTAGCCGTGTTTATTCTTCTTTATGATATTTTACACAATCTCCGAGGGAGTAAATAACTTACTTCTGACCACAGAGGTTGCAAATGGCAGAATGGAGGCCTTTGGCGCTTTCAGCCATTCCTAAGCTCTTATTAAGGATCTGATAATGGGCCAGGGATTGTGTGGAGCATTATGCAGGTAGGCGCAAACAAATCTAGTCTTTGCCCTCCAGGAACCCACATGCTTGCTTGGGAGACAAGAAGTACTTATATGGGTAGAGGCGCAGGAGCAGGAACAGTGGGGCTCCATTGATTATACCTCCCCCTTGAAAAGAATTACCTTTGTGAGGTAAGGAAGTGTTGTTTTAATGAATCAATTAGAACCAAGTTTGAACAGGTCTGCTTCTCTATCTTCCCGAAACAATCCAACCCATTGTGTGATGGCCTTGGTCACACCCAGAGGGATTTGTATGAAAGACAAGGGCCACATCCAGTTCAGAGATAGAGATTCTGAGGTCTGCAAGAGTCAGGGAAGAGTGGGCAGCATAGAACCAAAGTAATGTGCATTGCTCGGGAGCAAGCAGCCGAAGGAAGTAGGAGAAGGCAGTGCTGAGCTGTAGCAGAGAAGGAGGAGATCGAAGAGGGCCGTTGCCATGGTAGGCATCCCGGAGGAAAAGACTTTGGTTGATGGCACCAAGGTGCCCCCCTCCTCAAGGACTAAGGGAGATCTCCATGAAAAGGTAGGCTCTCTTTTTCCAATTTCCCTTCCCAGCGTCCCTCTGTCTGTAGGCGCTCCAATATAATCTCCTTTTTCATTTTACAAACATTTCCAGTAAATGTGAATTTGCCCTCAACCACAAAGAGAGCTTGGCTTAACTAGATAAAGTAAAGATGGAAATTCATGCAGAGAATCCAACCTCTGTCTAACTGTTAGGTATTCTCAGAGCCAGGTACTTAAGGGGATTAGGGTGACATGACATAAGTTTTTGTATCAAACAAACTCCCTCAAGTTGAAGAGGCAGGAACCGGGGGGTCATTAGGGACCATTACATTGTCTCTTGGCTTAAAGGGATCCTAAGCGTTAGGCTATTGGAGAGATTCAAAGTAATGCTGTGAGGGCAGCACTAACAACTCAGGGCATGAAAGCTCACGAGAACCTTCTGGAGGAAAGTGTCCAAATCTTGAAGGCAGTTGGAGTTTGCCAGAAATAGAGGGACAATATTCCAGGCAAAGAGATAAACCTTGTATTAATAATAATATACAATAATATTAACAATAATTCATATTTAAATTAAAACATTAAAATTTAAAAATATTTTTGAAATAAAAATTAAATTAAAATCATATATTTTAATAAAATAATAATTACTACTAATAATATTAGTTTTTATGATCAAGAATAACTATCATTTATATCATTTATAGTGCAAGGCACTATACTAAATGCTTTACAAATATCAGCTTATTTGACTTCATGGCTACCCTTGGAGATAGATAGCCCAGTACTATTATCCCCATTTTGTAGTAAACAAAACTTTGACAAACAGGGTCGCACAGCTAGTAAGTTTCCTAGGCCAGATGTGAACTGAGGATTTTCTGACTCTAGGTTCCATGTTGCATTCCCTGGACTCTCCCTTTATCCATCTGGGATTTTAACCAAGGAATCCATCGTACTTAACGTTAGCTTAGTGTGGCGTAGAGAACATGAAGGTGGGCTTGGCAGGACCAGGCTCCCTCCCCCCCTGCTCTGTGACCTTGAATGCCTTCCCTTTGCATCTCTTTTCCCTAATAGGATTGGTGGAGTTGCTCTCCAAGGTTCCTTCCTCCTCTGCCATTCTTTGACTCACATGAATGTCCTCCCATTGCCATCAGGGGCCGTGCAGCGGTCATGTGTCCTCCCAGACTCGTCTTGATAGGAACAGACTTTGGTATTTCTGCTGCCCGACAAGTCATTCTTTTCCAGCAGAGAATGTAGCTGTATGAGAACGAAGGCAAGTAAGATGGAGTTGGACTGAACACATCCAAGGGAAGCCGCCTTCTTCTCAGGGGCGGCAGCTTCCTGTGATGTGGCACGTTGGCGTTAGCCCAGCTTGGGCTGAAAATGTAGAGGGCCACAGTAGGAGGGGAGCAGCTCAAGAAACAGGCAGGAAACCAAATCATACCTAAGGCCTTATTGGAAAGTCCTTCGGAGGAAACACTGGGAGAAAACCAGAGGGACAAGTAGCCCGTTTTCTCTGTAACAATTTGAAGCAATCTGGATACTTGACAAATTTTTTATCCCTTGATTATCCTCTTGAGCATCTGGGGATCATAATTAGGGTAGAGGTCTCCTCCCAAATAGTTTGTTCTGCCCCTGATACTCTCATTCAAGCTGCAAAGCCAAGACAGGTCTTCTTGGAAGTTCTAGTCTTTTCCTCCTCCCAGGAGATTCTGATTTCACTAAGTCCTAAGAGACCTGAGGGTACTGGAGGAGTCAGGGACTAAATATTGCTTTGCACTCAGCACCCTGGTGAGCAGTTCTCTCTGGAGTGAGCTCCCATAGCCCTTGGTCTATCCACTCAGCAGTCGGCCCTGGAAAGTACCTGAACTCTTAGAGCCAGGTGAGAATTCGCGGGGCTGGGGCTACTTTGAGAAGTTAATCTTAGCTCGGGACCAAGACAAGGCATCCCAGGAAGGTTCTCAAGGGGGGAAACTTGCCCCTTGGACTCAAGTCATTTCCAGACAGTACTGGCAGATGCCCAGAGAGGATTTTCAGCGTTCAGGTTAGGTATCCTAATGTAGATTCCCTTTAGTTATAGTTTCAATGATGGCCTCAGAGGCAGCTGGGAGCTCACTGAAGAGAGCACTTGGCTTAGAATCAAGAATATCTAATTCAAATCTTGTCTCCCCTATACTAGTCCTTGGCAAGTCACAGCCTCTCTCAGTTCCCTCATCTCTAAAATGGGGATGATAATAGCACCTGCTCCCCAGTTGGTTGTGAGGCTCAAATGTGATGATAATTAAAATGTCTGGCAAAGTGCACGACAAGCAGTAGATGGCATATAAAATGATAATTGTGATTATTGTTCTAGTTTCTAATCATTACATTTTAAGTACCTTTGGACCTTACATTCTGTTATTCTTTATCCAAAGTAGTTAATCAATCAACAAGCACTTATTAGTGCCAGGTACTACGTATGCTAAGAAAAATGTACATTAAGTTCTAGTATCATAGGAACTAGTATTAAAATGTAAATACTAACTATTCCCCAAAATAGGATATGACCTGGCATTTGTCTTTAAGCATGTCCCGGTTCTCAGCTTACTTGCTGTCAGTTACCACATCTGAGACTGACAAAAAGTTAGCTAATTAGATAATTTTTTCAAGAAAACACTTATCATGGGACAGCTGGGTGGCACAGTGGATAGAGCATCAGCCCTGAAGTCAGGAGGACCTAAGTTCAAATCTGGTCTCAGACACGTAACACTTCCTAGCTGTGTGACCCTGGGCAAGTCACTTAACCTCAATTGCCTCAGGGAAAAAGAAAGGAAGAAAGGAAAGAAGGAAAGAAGGAAGGAAGGGAGGGAAGGAGGGAGGAAAGAAGGAAGGAGAAAGGAAGGAAGAAGGAAGGAAGGAAGGAAGGAAGGAAGGAAGGGAGGGAGGGAGGAAGGAAACATTTATGGAGCACTTACCATTTTCCCAAATAGTTCTCTGAGAGCAGTGGACTCCCATTTTAATTGGATGAAAAACAACAATACATGTGAGATTTTAACTGTAAGTTAGATGTAAAACCAACCCCCTACCCCCTAGAAAGACAGACAGACAGACAGACACACACACACACACACACACACTCTCACACACTCACAGTAAAATAGAGATTTTACAGGCTCTGAGCCAGATGCTGTAGTGGATAGGGCACTGGTTCTGCAGTAGAGCCGAGTTTAAAAATGACCTGAGATTTTTACTAGTTGTGTGATTCTGGGCAAGTCACTTACCTCTGTTTACCTCAGTCTCTTTATCTATCAAATGAATTGGAAAAGGAAATGGCAAAGTGCTTCAGGATCTTTGTTGAGAAAACCCTAACGTGGGTCACAAAGACAGGGCATGACTGAAAATGAGTGAAAAACAAAGAATTTGGATAGATGTGGGAGAGAGAACTAGAAAAAAGCACAGGCCCAGGGAAAGAATAGACCTATTTATGAGGCAGGGAAGAGACTCTGATGGACGGGTGAAATCTGGAAGAGACATAAAAAGTCATCAGGCTGAATGTCCTCTTTTTACAGATGAGAACCAGATGAGGTTCTGGAGATATTAGACAGCAGAGCCGGGATAAGAACTCAGGACCTTTGCTTAGAGTGCATTTGGCAAAGAAAGGCTTTCCTCTTCCTGTGCCCTGTGCTCTCAGTGGAATGGATGTTCTTTTTTTTTTTTTTTTTTTTCTTTTAATAGCATAGAAGTTTATTGGAATATTTGGATATTCTTTGAGGGCAAGAACAATGCTATCTTTTTTGCTGCTGCTTCCCCAGTACCTGGCCTGGGGCTTTGGATGTAGTAGATTGTCATTAAACCCATTGGATTAAATTGGAAGGACAGTCCAATAGGAAGCCTTGTAGCACCTATAGAAGTCATTGGCGCGAGCCATACTGCAAGGCCATCTGGAAGCATAGAGAGAGCTGAGTCCCAGAAGCCCCAGGCCCTCTGAAAGTCACGCTGTAGTGAGTAAGGGTTAACGCCAGAGTTAGAAGGAACCTGGCGCTGTCCAACGCAGGCTGCCCATAAGGGGAACTGAGCAGCTAGAGCCTCCTCCAGGAACCCTTCCTGAGCATTTCCAGATTCACCCGACAGGTCATGATGTCTCTCATTTAGCTCCCCAAGTCTGTCCAGTCCTTCGTGATTCTTGTATTTATCGGCTCCTTTTCATGACTAACGATTTCATCGATATCATTTCCCGATTTCATTTGGAAAAACTCTCTGAAGACCCTCCCCTGATCAATGTCTATTGCCACTGGTCTGACAACTTCAATGGCTCCACATTTTAGATTTATTAAGCACCTGCCATCTGCTGGGCGCTGTATCGGACACCGGAGCTACGAAGACAAGGAATGAAACAATAGCCATTCCCAAGGACCTTACTGTTTTCTCAGAGGAGACAGTGGGTGCATGTGGAACCGTACGGGGACATAGCTGAACTTGTCATTTCTGGGAGTTGCCTTGAAGCCCCAAGAGATGATCATTCTCTAGTCTTGTGGCTTTAAAATTGGGCACAGATAGCATAAGGACCAGTCCCTGCTTTTGTGCTTCCATCTGGGCTAATTAATAAGCACTCAATGAACTAGCATTTATTTGCTTTTATTATTTACATTTAGATTTTATTATTTATTATATTTATGTTTATTCAGGTTCTGTCCTAAGTATTGGAGCTACTTGAATGACTTCAATGAGTCTACAGTCATTTGGGAGACATGTATATAGGTGCTCGGATATACACATTTGTACATTTAGATATACAAATGTACATAAGTATTTACATCCCCCATCCTCATATATACATTATGTTGATCAATAAACATTTATTCGGCACCCACTGGGTCCCAGTTGCTGTGTTAAACTCTGAATGTCCCTATTTTAATTATGTCTCTATATACACATAATTATGTACTATATATAATATATTACATAATCTATATACTATATAATGGTAGTTCAGAGCCATGGAATTGTGGGAAGGCCACAGGAAGAGTATCCTAGAACTTTCATGTTAGCCTCCCTCTGTGGGGGTGACCCAAGTCCTGCTTCTGGCTGAGGGCAGTGTTAGAATGTAAGGGGAAAGCATTCTGCAGTTAGGGAGGACTCTCTCTCCAGGAGCTCACCCTGCTTTACAGAGACCTTCTTTTCACTGCTGTTTTAACGAGGATGTTTGCATCAATTTTCCTTTTTTGGGGATTCAAGGCAGCAGCTGCCGGATAGTTCCATAGAGCTTCATGGGGAGATGAGGAAATTGGAGAATCTCTTTCCAATATGTGCAATAAATATGAAAACAAATGAGGCATTAAGCTTTCCTGAAGGATGAAGAAAGCTGATAATATTGAGTGTCTTTGCATTCATTTTCACAAATGTCTTATGCTATTGGAGATATAGGGTTACCCGCCAGGACATAATTACTCCCTCTTTTGTCTTCATCAGCAGTGGAATATCGAGGTCTCTTGGCCCCTTGGGGACAAATGCTGGATTTCTTTCCTCAGGGTTCAGTATTTATTTTTGAAAGTCGTTCACTTAATAAATAAGCATTTCTATTGATTAAACACTTACTGTGCCAAACATCATGCTGAGGGATGAAGATAGAAAGACAAAACATGGCTCCTAACATCAGTAGTGCTGACATTTTAATGAAGAAAAACAACATGCAAAAATAAAATTTTATGCA
Organism: Antechinus flavipes; assembly: GCF_016432865.1. NCBI lineage: Eukaryota > Metazoa > Chordata > Mammalia > Dasyuromorphia > Dasyuridae > Antechinus > Antechinus flavipes. The sequence goes on along the minus strand of NC_067400.1, from coordinate 7,679,639 downwards.
CACACACAATACATACCCATTCTAAATGGAGAGAGCAAAGTTCTATTTTTAAAATGCTTGTTTTTGTTTCTTGATTTTGGGGGGGTCTTCTGGGATCACCAGAGTGGACTTGCCCATCCTGTTCCTTGACTGTGAATTAACTCTCTCTTATCATAAAGGAAAATAATTAAGCAGAATACTCTGACATAGTTTTCACATGGAATAGCGTCTACCATTTTCTACATATTCCTCCATCCTTCTGCTACAAGGAAGGTCAAGTCTCTTTCATGGTCTCTTCTCTGGAGCCTGAGATTGTCCATTATCATGAATCAGAAAATGGCTCCTCTTTAGACTTATTTTCTCTATATCATGTAGATTATTGTACATAACGTAGCATGTTATGTGCTTAGCGGGGCAGTAGTTAGTGCCTACAGAGACTTTCATCTTTCTTTGTATCCTCTTTTGAAATGTTTCTTCCAGAGCCTTTGGGCTTCCCTGGAGAGCAGAGGTTAATTTATTTTATTTTTATTTTTCACCAGCTAACACAGGGCAGATAACTGAAGGTACTTAATAAATGTCTGTTGATTTATATGCACAGATCACAACTTGATGAGCCCCAACTTTGTTTTCAGTCGTTTGCTATAATGAAAATTCTGCTATGAATGTTTTGGTATATAATAGTATTCCTTTAAAAGAAGGAAAAAAACAAAACAAAACTTCTTTAGATGTCAAATTGAAAAATGTTTTTTTTTTTTGGTCTTGTCAGAAATTTAACAATATCTTTTTAAAATGGAAAATGAGTTTATCATGTATTGTTTTTAACACTTGAATTTATATTTTAAGATTGAAATGTTAAAAAAGTAGTCCATTATACTGATCTTTGTTCTTCTTGAATATAGCAAGGACTTGCAAATTTGTTTTTTTTTTTAAAAAGAGCTCAGAAAATATAAACTTATGTAGATTGTGAGTTAAATATAGCTGTTATATAAAATAGAAAAATAATTTTGACAACATCTGAAAATTATCAAGCAAAATTAAAAAATATATATATATCTCTTGACAGGATAACATCTCTCTCCAACAAAGTAAAAAAATAAGGAAAGAATATTGTGGCATCTTAATTATAACATATGGACAGACAAATGGCATAGCTCCTGAGAAGTCACAGAGAATAAGACAGTATCCTCGTAGTGATGGGTCTCTGCCCCCTGATAATGGAATATCTTTGTGCAATTAATAGAACTTCTCCCTGAATGCAGTAATAGGGTTCTCCCCATCCCCAGTGGAGCTTTGCCCATGCAGTAATGGGGCTCTGCACATTTGACCTAGGATGGATTCAGAATTGATGGAGTCTTGGAAGGATCTGCAGTCATTCGAAGTGCCTCCCCTCCTCTCCTGGCCCCCAATCAAATTCTGCTCTAATCGCTAATTTCTTCCTGATGGTTTTTACATCTTACTTTGTAAAGATCTTGTATTGGCTCTTTACAGGTTGTCTTTTCTCTTAGGATATCTGCATCTTGAGGGCAGGGATCATGTTTTTTTTTCTTCTTTGTGGTCCCAGTGCTTGACACTATGCTTGATGAATATAAGAGAAGGGAAGGGAATATGCATTTTTTAAAGCTCCTATTATGTGCCAAGCACTTTGCTAAAAACCTTTCCAAATATTATTTCATTTGATTCTCACATTAATCCTGGTGAATAAAAGCTGTTATTATCCCCATTTTCTAGCTGAGGAAACTGAGGCAGAAATGAAAAGACAGAAGTAGTAGGAGCTAAATAAATGCTAATTGAATGCATGAGTGTCTACCTGACTTACCAGCGGCTGCCTGCTTATCAAGTCTAGGAAGGAATCAGGCAGAGTCCAGACTCCATTGGAGTTGTGAGAGTGAAGGGCACAAGGGGCCATTGGGCGTGTAGACCGGAGCTATATCATGTATCTCATGTTTGTTGCATGAATCACAATTTCCCTTCTGATTCTGAATCCTTTTGCTAACCTTGGAAAGCCCAATTCTCATCCGCTCTCTGGAGGGATCTTGTTGATTGGAGGGCTTAAGACTGAATGGGAAATTAATGATTTCGTCTGAGAGTTGTTAACCTTTTTCAGGATGGATCTCTTGGGGAGTCATTTTTGTACAGCCTGGGGACACTTCTCAGATTTATGTTTTTCAGTGCATCCAAGTGTACTGAATGCAGCTATCCAAGTACATCTATCCATCCACCCATCCATCTGTCTGTCTGTCAGTCTGTCTGTCTATGATCTATCTTTTATCTACCTATCATCCATCAATCATCTATCATCTATTTGTCATCTATATATCTATCAATTATGTATCATCTATTATCTCTCTACCTATTTATTTATCTCTGCATCTATCATTTATCAATCATCTATCCTCTATCATCTATTATTTATTTATCTATCTTCTATCATCTATCTGTCTATCAGTCTATCTATCCTCTATCAATCACCTATCATCTAACTATTTTTCTATCTCTGTAACTTTATCTATCATCTATGTATATATCTGTCATCCATCTATGTACCTACCTACCTACCCACCCACCCATGGAAGTGCACAGATTCCTGACTTCTGACCTGCTCAGTCTCCCTCCTCAGAAACTGAGGCCCAAAGTGATGAAGATCATTGACACAGACCCTACGGGCAATCAGGAATTCTCTGACTCCAAATCCAGTGATTTTTCTTCCCGTTTCCATGAAGCAGTCAATAGTTTCACTCTCTTTAAGAGAAATAAGTGGACAATAAACAGTGGAAAACCACAGGGAAGGAGAGTTCAGGTTAGAAGCAGGAATCTGATTTGCGAGCTCCTCCATGGACAAAATGATCAGGGATTATGGTGCTTTTGTTAATCTAATGTTCCATTTCACTGACAGTTACCTTGGATACCATATTAATTTTCAAAAACACTATGTAACACAGGCTAATTGGAGGGGCAACGGCTCCATCTCCAGTGCTGTTAAAGGGCCTGTGGACGGCCTGAGTGAGGGTGCCAGAATTTCCATTTCTATGAACTGTGTGTCTGGTGAATAGGTTGATTGTGTTGGGAGGGTAATTGGGTATTTTGGTGTATAAAGAGAGCTATGTGGGATGGTAGGTCTGGTAATGTCTGGTGAAAGGAGTGGGCAGAGGGGGCAGAGGGATAGCTTTTTTCCTCTACTGAGAGAGAGAGAGAGAGAGACAGAGGCAGAGACAGAGAGACAGACAGACAAAAAAACAGAGGGGGGGGGGGCAGACAGACGATATTCCTGCCGTGCCTGAGAAGACATTTCAGTATCTTTCTGGGTGCTCCATGGCTGCATTCTCCCAGACAGGAATCTGTCCCAGACTTCCATCTGCCCACACCAGAGACCCTCTCTCTGTTGCTCTGTGATTCTCGGATTAGTTTTACTTCCTTTTGCTCAGGGCCCCCTTGTATTAATGATTATTTCGGATCTGATTAAACCTTTTGCTGACACCATACAGACCTTTATGATGATCTGGTAGCTTGTTGCAACTCGAGTCTCTGTGCCCTCCGAGGTTCCCATCTGAGCTACATCCAGCCATTCCCACTCTATCTATCTTGTACCATCGTCCACAGTGTACCCGGGCATCCGAAAGTATCCAAGCGCAAAGTAGTCTTTAAGTTATTACCACAGGACTGGATCTAGAAGGAAAGAAATAAATCCTTTACGGCTGCTTCGGTACGGAAGCCGCAGGGTCCTGAAGTGTCAGTGTATTATCGCCAAAATATGGATATTCCAGCTTTCTGGTTAATGTTCCGTTTCATAAGACCTGGCTCTAAAGCAGTAGATCTTTTGGATATCAAAAGAGAGATCTGTAGGCCCTCAGACTCACCTGTGGCCACCTGAATGGGGAACTAGGTCCCCCAAAGGGTAACCCAGGCACGGAAATCAAGATAGAGGCATGTGGAGGAGAGGGAGACTGAGATTGTGGAGAGGGCAGGGAGAGCAGAAGAGGGCAGACACAGCTGTTCCAGCCCTTTCTCTTCTTGCTTTACTCACGTTGGCAGCCTCACCCTGGTCTGGGGCTCCTCTCTATCTGTAAGGTGGCGCGGTCGCCTCGGGCCAGACCGCCTGTGCCCACTGTGCCATAGGCTCCTGCCCAGTCCTGCTGACTCCAGCCTCTCACCCTCCATTCTCCTTTGACATGAATAGTTGAGGTTAAGGAATTTGTACCTCGTGGGTTTGAGGTTTCATCAAGAGAGAAAGAGGGAACTGATGTGATTTCACTGAGGAACTATTTTCGCCACACAAATTCCCTTTTCTCCCCCTTCGAAATGGCAGTGAAACAACTCATGACAGACTGCCTTAGAGTGGAGCCCGTGTTAGCTACACAGCAGTTAGAACTCAGCTAAAAATAGGACATTTTTATTTGTTCAAGATGTATATGACTTCCTCTCTTGTTTCCTATCCCTTCCAGCCCTGAGTCAGTATACAGAAATGGGGAGCACAGAGCTGCTGGCCAGCCTTAGGGGATTATTAAATGGGTCGGATGCCCACATCTGGCCTAGAAGCTTCCAGCCATCAGTGATCTCACCCACGTGGCTGCTCTCTCCATCTTTATAGTTTCAACTTTCTCAGTATCTTCTCAACCTGAGTGATTCACGTGTTCCCCGTGGAGGTGTACAGACCCATGGCCTTGTCTGCCATTTTGGTTCTGCTGGGCAGTAGCGTCACATAATATACAACCATTGCCCTTCATGGACAGCATAGAAGTATTCATAAAATAAGCAGTGTAAGGTCAATGGGGGACAGTTGGGCACCCTTTAAAAATGTTGACTCAGCAATCCATGGACAATTGTTCCAATCCCACATCTATCACTTACAAGGTGTTTGACTTTAGCCAAGTTATCCACGGTTTACCTCTCTGGGATTTCTTTTTCTCCATTGTAAAATGAGTCCATAATTGCCCGAAAGCTTCATGTCTCTGGGATGACCCATTGGCTCCATTAAGGCTCCATACATTTGGTATAGAATAGATTTTTCCCATTATGTTCAGTAGCTCTGGAGCAGCAATGGTGAAGGCTGATGGAACCTAGGTCTGCTAAATCTTAGTTCCAGGGGGCCAAGGGTTTTAAGGATTACATTGTATTTAAACACGCCAGATGATGGAGTCAAGAACTGAGTTCTGAAGTAGTATAGTGGAGGTATCAGATGGCAAAAGATTAAAGAGTCAAGATTAGGGCATCTTACCGAGGAAATACCTAATTGTACTGGCGTGGCTGAGAGGAGACACAAGTGAGGCCGGATCTGGGTGATGGATTTGAATTAGGGAGGGCTTTTGTGTGCTTCCTTGCTTGGACCTCATTTTTCTTATCTTGAAGAAAATGGCAGAACCATTCTCAATGGCTCTTATGGTCACCTTCCTATCTAGATCCATCTATCTCTCTGTCTCTGTCTCTGTCTCTGTCTCTGTCTCTCTTTCTTTCTCTGTCTCTCTCATTCTCTCTCTCTGTCTCTCTCTGTCTCTCTCTGTCTCTCTCTCTCTCTCTCTCTCTCTCTCTCTCTCTCTCATTCTCCTCTCCTGGTCTGACCAGTTACAGAGGGTAGGCAATAATTTCTAAATTGTTTTTCCAGATTTTAGACAATCATCCCATGCTGCCACCACTCGATACAATAACCCAGCAATTTAAGTTAAAAGGAAATGAGCAATTACCAGCAAAACCAAACAAACTTTAGTCCAGCTTCCATCTTTAGCTTTGATCTTCTGGAACAGACCTTCATAGCTTTGGGTAACTGATTTAAAGTCCTTGGATGGTCACGGGCCCCCATTTTTGTTTTCTTCCTTATCCCTGCATTTTGAGATCTCCTTTGCTTTTTTCTTGACTTCAATAAAACTCCTGCCTATCTGGGTTATAATTCCAAGGCCATAGCCTGGAAGAACCACAAACTCAATTCCACTCCCTCACTTCTGTTTTCCATATCTGAGGTTTTCTTTTCTCTGGTGCTTCGAGTCCACTGAGAATTCTCTTAAATTGTATTCCCGGCAGGAACAATAGTGGGGCCTTCTCTGGTCATCCTTGATATTATCACACGTATTAGCATCACTGGAGCCACATCAATTAAACTCCCCCACTCTGTCATTTGTTTTGGCTGAGTTCCTCTGAGCTGCTGGTGGCAGTGAGAGGAATTCCAAGTTAGCAAGTTTGGGGCTCCGTGTGGGAATTTCAGATAATTTCTGGAGCCCCCGAGCCAATAGAGGGGCGAGAAAGGTGAGTGTCCCTCCACCGGTAATGTATTTTGTTGAATAGTCTTGAGCATAGTATTGATTTATTGGTATAATATTGATATAGTATTAAAGAAATCAAAACAAAAACGAGAAAGAAAAGTACAAGTCCCTGGATTACTGTCTCTATTTTGCCAGAGAGTAAACCCATTTACTCATTTGCATGATTTTTCTTGTTGCCTTTCTACTTGTTTGTTTCCCTGATATTGTAAATATGGGAATAATGAAGTTGAGTGAAGGTGAGACAGGAAGCTGTGAGGAGGAGGAGAAGTCTGGGCCTCAGTCATGTCGCTCTCCAGAGCATTTCTACCCAAGCTTTCAAAAAGCACGAAAGAGTCTAAAGTATATATAGAATTCAAGTGCTGATGTTAATCCCTGGATTTTCTGGCTCATTGGGAATGGATACCATTTTAGATTGGAGAACTTGGGAGAAGTGCTGCTTTTATTTATGCAAATATGGGCACCAGGAAAGTTCCCAGCACAGCTTTCTCTTCTCAGGCAGCCAATCTGTCAATCAAGAGGCAGGACTTATCGGGTGCCAGGCAAGGCTAAGTCTGCCACCGAGCTAGCAGGTGAACTTAGGTGAGGTCCGTGTCCCTTTGTCCACCAGAGAGTCAGCAAGGTTTAGTGGATAAAGCTGAGAAATGAAACTTGGGTTCAAATCCTGCCTTACTAGCAGCAAATCAGTTAACCCCCCTGGGACGCAGCTTCTGCATTTGTAAATAGAAGAGGGTTCAATTAGATGCTCTCTAATGTTCCTTGTAGCTCTAAATCTAGGATATTGGATTCAGTTCTCCTTTCTCAGATACATGTATGTGAATATAAGATAGAGAGATGTATCCATGTATATACATATGTGTATGTGTATGAACATATAGGCAGACACGTGTGTGCAGTGTGTAATCACCAAGCTGGAAAAGGGCAAGTCAAGAAGAGCATGCTGAATCCCACATGCATGTGAATGTGGGCGTGTCCATGCACACATATGTCCGTGTATATCTTGATGCACACGTGTATGTGTGTATGTGTGGATAGCCAGGCCCTTCTGGATTTGCCTTTCCCAACTTTCCCTGACAGTTACTAAAGCAGAGAGAATTCTCAGACCTTGTGCTTTTTGAGATTTATCAGTGACTTGGATCTTTATCCAGAGATAGCACGCCTGTTAAATTTGCAGATGGTACAGAGCTGGGAGGGGGCACAGAGAGGCTGGATCCAGGAACATCTCAGCAGGCTTTCACGGTGAGCCAAATAGAATCAGATTGGATTAAACCAGTTAATTTAAAAGCTTACTTTGGGTTCTCAACATGCTCTTCCCAAACACAAGCAGGATGAAATGGAGCTGGAGAAGGAGCATTTTGTCTGACAGTAGCTGGGGTGGTACGGACCTGTCATGGGATCGCGTGTTCCCTATGAGCCCCGGTGAGATGGGACAGCCGTAGAAGGCACTGTGCCATCAGAGATGGGGGCAGAGGCCCACGTACCTTCCATGACCAGGCAGTCCCCACTTGGAATTCGGAGTCTGTTTCTGGCTGCCATGTTTGAGGAAGGACATTGAGAAACTGAATTTTGTCCTGAGGGTGAAGGGTCTTGGAGCTCATGTCATATGATGATGATGAGGTAACAGAACTGGGACCATTCAGCATCAGGGAGGAAAGACTTAAGTAGGATATCTAGGCTGCCTTTAATTCCTCAGAGGACTGATCGTGGAGGGTCAGATTAGGCTTCTCTCCCCAGGGGCAGAGCCTCCCCTCTCTGAATTCCCATGATTCTGACCCATGTCATTTGACTGCTTCTCCGCAGCGAGATTGGGACATCTCCCTCAGCAGTGAACGCACGTCCCATGTTGCAATCCCGTGCCCTTCTCATAGTGGGGTCTAAGGATAATGATTAATGACTAACTGTCCATCTATTGTGTCACAAGTGGCCAAGGGATGGAATATTACCAGGGAACCAGGAAATGCCATCCCTTCTAAGAGGAAGTAAGCAGCGGTCCGGAGGAACCTGGGGTGCCCGAGAGAGGGGTAGATGTTTTCCACAATGATGGCGTCTGCCGCAGAGCTCGTGCACGTCCTTCCAGCAATGACGTCATGTGAAAATGAATGAAAAGAAAGCAGGTCATAGATCTCTCAAACGGATATAATTGAAAGCCTTAGGGATAGGGATGATGGTACTAACAGCGGCAGTATCCATGACAGCGATGCTGCTGCTGCTGATAGTAATAGTCGTCATGGCAGCAGAAATGCTTTGTGATAATGTTTGCTCCTCCCCATGTCCTGGGACCCCTTGATTCCCTGCTTGAAGAGAATATTCACAGCAAAGAAGAGTGAAGTTATCTGTCATCCCCAAGTCTCATCCTGTCTCATTTCTTGAACAGGAATCACAGCTTTCACACTGTGTACAGAAGCATCTACCGACGAAAAACAAAAACAAAATAAAAAACCTGTAGCCTCAGCCTTGCTACGGACGAACACCCTTCTCTGGATGTGCTCCTTTTTGTCATGTCCTTTTGAAAACATGGCCCATCTGACTGAACATTTTCCCTCAGCTCTCAAGACTATACTTCTATTCATTTTCAAGGACAGAGATTTTGTTCCCTATTGGCCCATCTCCTAATGAGGAGTCTATTCATTGATAGCAAGGCTAAGGCTAGTGTTTTTTTGCTTTGTTTTTGTTTTTCGTCGGTATATGTTTCTGTACACAGTGTGAAAGCTGTGATTCATGTTCAAGAAATGAGAAAGGATGAGACTTGGAGATGACAGATAACTTCACTCTTCTTTGTAGTGAATATTCTCTTCAAGCAGTAAATCAAGGGGTCCCAGGACACGGGGAAGATCAAACATTATCACCAAAAGTATGATCACCATTGAAGTAGTAGCCAATTTGGTAATCGTTTCAGTTTTTAAAATAGTATTTTGTTTTTCCACATACATCCAAAGATATACTTCACCATTCACCATTGCAAAAACTTTTATTTCAGAATTTTCTTTCTCTATCCCTTCCTCCTCCCTCCTATCTTGAGGGATATGCTATCCTCAAGATAGCAAGCAATCTGACATAAGTTAAACATGTGCAACTCTTCTAAACATAATTCCATATTCATCATGCTGTGCATGGAAAAATCTGATCAAATGGAAAAAAAAATAAGGGGAAAAAAACAAGCAAAGAACAACAACAACAAAATAAAAAAGGTGAAAATGCTGTGCTTTGATCCACATTCAGTCTCCATAGTTCTCTCTCTGGAATTGCCTTGAATCACTTCATTGATGAAAAGAGCCAAGTTTGGGAGTCATTTCTAATCATTGTCTCAGCAGACATCGCTTGCTACAGCAGTGTGAAGTGTTGATAACAAATTAAAAGGAAAATAAAGAGGGAGAAGACTTTTGGATGTGTAGTTAAATAAGCTAGGTTTATTTGTTATTTATTTTCTTTTTAAAGAATTGGATCCAATAGTCAGAGATCCTCCTTGAAACATCTATGTAGAATCTGCTAGGGCTCATAATCTTGGGTTGGGCTCTGTAGACTCAAGGCCATCTCTGCAAACTAAGAGTCATCTAAACAAGACCTTTAAGACTGATACGATGAGTTGCCAATGAAGTCATTCCCACCAGATTAAGCTCCAGGAGAATGAAGACTCATTGATGTAGCACAAAATTCTCAGGGGAAAATCTAAGTGGGTGAAAACTGTTGGCTGAAATATAACATGTAGATTGATGATGTCTCAGTTTTTCATTATCTCTATCTTGGGCAAACTCTGTAGATGGACCCAAGATTGGACAAGAAGAGATAAGAAGGCTGGATTCATTTGAAAATTGTTCCTTGTGGCTCTCTTCAACAATGAGATGATTCTAACCAGTTCCAGTTGTTCAGTGATGAAGAGAGCCATCTGCACCCAGAGAGAGGACTATGGGAGCTGAGTGTGGACCACAACATAGCATTCTCACTCTCTCTGTTGTTGTTTGCTTGCACTTTCTTTTCTTTTGCAGTTTTTTAATCTTCCTTTTTGATCTGATTTTTTTTTTGTCCAGCAAGATAATTGTATAACTATGCATATATATATATATATATATATATAAAATTTAACATATATTTTAACACATTTAACATGTATTGAACTACCTGCCATCTAGAGGAGGGAATGGGGGAAGGAGAGGATAATTTGGAAGAGAAATCTTTGCAAGGGTCAATGTTGAAAAATTACTCATGCATATTATGTTCTGTAAGTATAAAAAAAGTTTTAATTAATTTAGAAAAAAAAACTAAAAAAAAAAAAAAAAGAGAGATTTGTCCTCTCAATCAATTCCTTTGAGAACTGACCCCACATGGCCCCCGAACACAAAATCTCACCTTTTAAATGTCATTTTCTTGGTTGTAGAATTCCTCCAAAAAACATGGCAGTATTATGATCTTCCAAAAATCAATGGAGAGACACACAGTGAGTGTAAATGGGTTCCATCAAGATGGCTATACATTAGAAGTTGGACAGGAGATGAGATTAAGTTTCTTCTACATGAATGGAAGAGAAAGGGATCTATTTTCATGACAGCAGCTGATACCTGATTGGTTACCTCCAAGGCTACACTTTTATCCACAAAGTGTTATAAGAAGACTTAGAGGGAAAAATGTAGGACATGGTGTACACCCTCAGATATGACCAAGAATTGCATAAACTAAGAAGATATGGCTACATTTTGATCTACATATATAATCTTGGAGAGTGATGTAATCACAAACACATCTAGAAAGCAAAATAAGATCATATTTATTTTATTTTTGTTTTATGTTTCAATTTTTTTTCTATCTTCCATTTTAGTGTCCCAAATTTCTGAGATTGTAGTCCACTAAGACCCTAAGAGCTTTCTCTTAATGGAATATTTTTCTTTTGTCTTAAAGCACTTTCATTATGCATTTGATTTTTTTTTTTTAATTCATATGCTAAAGTTTTCACCCAACTTTATATTCTTTTTATTTATTTTTTTCAACTCATCATTCCAGTCAGTGGAGTTTTTTTGGAATCAGATTCTATCATCTAGCATGTTAGCTTTTCCTCTCCATCTCTTGCAATTTGAGAAATACGTAGTCGTCCTCGTTTTTCTATAACTAGACTTCCATCTTTCTAAAGGAACATAAAATTGCTTTTCTACAACATCCTTTACTCAGTAATACAAGAAAATTGTGCCCCTGTTACATTTCCTAATATCTTGAGAGGAAAGTTTTTATTCTCATTTTCTAGATTGTGTAACTTGGGTGCTGAGAGGACTAAGTGCTTGGCCTTTAGATGTGTTCTTTCACAATCTCTGCATATATTTTGATGCTTTAATTCTGATAATATCCTCCGCCTAATGATTTACTTTTCTCAGCCCATCCCTTGATGGAACAGTCATCTTTTTAAGTACAGAAATTATCTGTCTGAGCTGCTTTACAAAGAAAGGTACATGTGCATCAAGAAAATGAGGACTACTTCAAAGCTCCCCGGGATGAATGAGGATGGCCAATCCCAGGCTTTCAAATGGGCCACTTTGGTCCTTTTGAATCCCAATTCCTGCCTCTCACTTCCTTAAAGCTTTGAAACTTGGTGACAAAGTCCTTTGTTCCCAATCAACCTGAAGTCTGAACCTTTTGATAACTAAGTGAACTGTTGGACTGAACCTCTCATCGAGGTTGGGAGGGAGGATTCCAAAGTTAGGAGACGGTGTTAATAGCTCACGGTCACAGGGGCTGCCTTGACAACATGAAGTCCAACCTTTATGTTCTACAAATGGGGAAACTGAGGACTAGAAAGAGCAAAGGCTCATGGATCTAGAATTCAGAGGGACTTCTGAGGCCATCTGGTCCATTTTTTTTTTCATTTTATGGATGCTCCAAATCCAACATTCTTCTCATTACACTAATCTGTCTCTTTGTACCACTTAATTAGATGTAGAGATAAATTAGTAAGCCTCTAGTCACTTAATGGGCAGCCAGGGGATGTCACGGTGCACAGAGCCCTGCCCTGGAGTCAGGAAGACTCAACTTCCTGAGTTTATATCTGTCCTCAGATACTTACTAGTTATGTGTCCTTGAGCAAGTCACTTAACCTTTTTACCTCAGTTTCCTCATCTGTTAAAATGAGCTAGAGCAAGAAATAGCAAATCACTACGGTATCTCTATGAAGAAGACCCCAAATGGGGTCCCAGAGTGATCAAACAGAACTGAAAACAACTGAAGAATAACAACAAAGGTAAAATGAATGTTATTTATAATGAAATAAAACAATGGGCTAACAGGGAAGGGAAGAGAAAGTAATAAGCATTTACAAGGCTCTTACCTCATTTTACCTTCACAAAAACCCTGAGAGGTAGAGATAGGTGGTATTATTATCCCCATTTTACAGCTGAGGAAGCTGAAGCAATCAGATGTTAAATGACTTGTTAAGAGTCACACAACAAGTAAATCTGAGGCTAGATTTGAACTCAGTTGTTCTTTCCCCCATTTTAATGTATTTTTTTCCCAAACATATACAAAGATAGTTTTCAACATTCATCTTTGCAAAATCTTGTCTTTCAAATTCTCATATTCTCTCTCTCTCTCTCTCTCTCTCTCTCTCTCTCTCTCTCTCACATCCCCATCCCCAAGACAGCAAACTATCCCTTATAGATTAAACATATGCAATTCTTCTTGATATATTTCCATATTCATCATGCTGTGGGGAAAAAAAAAATCAGATCAAGAAAGAACAAACAAACAACAACAAAAAGGAGAAAATACTCTGTTTCAATCCACCTTCAGCCTCTCTGGATGTGGATGGTCCTTTGCCACCTCAAGTCTGTTGGAATTGTCTTAAATCATCACGTTGTTGAGAAGATCCAAGTCCATCCAGCTGATCTTCATATACTCTTGTTACTACTGTGTACAGTGTTTTCTTGGTTCTGCTCGCTTCACTTAGCACCACTTCATGTGAGTCTTTCCAGGCTTTTTCCAGCCCAAATCGGATCATCCTGACTCCAAGCCCGGCATGCTTGCACTATGGCACCAGCTGCCTGAGGCTCTTGTAGAAAGTCAGCCTTGGCTCTTGGTGTCTCGGCCAGGAGAGCCCAACTTCTGCCTGCTCCTCCCATGCTAGCTGGACTACCACTATGGCCTTGGGGTCCCAGTCTCCACGTGCTCATCCTCTGCTTGGCCCTCACCTTGGTCCTGGGCTCAGGGATTTTTCCTTAGCAGTAGCACCTTTCAGTAACCCATTTCCAAGGAGGGGAATATTGGGTTTTCTTTTCAGTGGCTCTTCATGATTCTCTAAAAATTCCAGCTCTGACAAAGCACCCCCAACCCAGGAGTTTTCTGTTCTTCCCTCTCTGGCTGCCTGAGAAATCAATCTAAGAAGAGTCTGTTGGGATTCCCTCTTTATGGTGGTCTCTCAGGAGACTGCTTTGGATAGAACCTTCCCTGCAAGATCCCTGCTTGGCTTCCATCTTTAATCTGTATCCTTATAAACCTGGCATATGAAGTCTGCCCATCCCAATGGCCAAGAACCAGCAAGATCTAGAACTCACTTGTTGCTAAAAATTGTAGCTAGTGACAATGTGACAAGATTGCCCTTGAGAGAAGCTGGAATTCCCTGTAGAATTTCATGTTCTCTTCATAATTTGCAGAGATCCCCATTTCCAGTATTGCTCAAGAAAAAAGGAAGTGATGGAGAAAGCATGAGCTCATCAAAAAGGATGATTTCATCTGATCCCTAATGGGACAAGTAGGAAACTGAGTCAGGGAATGTCAGGGGTCGGTCTGAGATCCCTCAGCTAAAAAACACAAGAGGGGACAATTGTTTCTTTGGACTCCCTTGGAGTCCTTTCTCAACCACTTAACTCCCTGACAAAAAGGGAAGATAAATATTAGGAGGCTTGGATCTTGAGGCAGCAATGGAGATTGGAGGCCAGGGAGAATTGAAAAATATCTCCTGTTCACTCTCCAGTCGAATACTCCTGGCCAATATTTTGCCTCTTTTCCTCCAACCTCAGCTGAGAAATGGATGTAAAAAGCAGGGGTCTTCTTCCAATTCCCTTGTCTTACAAATAGAGAAATCAAGGCTGAGAGAGGTTAAATGACTTGCCCAGTTCCACATAATTGGTAAGAGGTAGCACAGAGAGATCCAGAAGTATAACTCGGGTATTTTAGCCCCAAATCCAGTAGGCTTTTTGTTTCTCCTCCCGCCTCTGCACTGTCCTAAATTGTCTCCCATAAAACAAATTGTATTTTAGAATCCATGGGCTGGAAAGGGCATAGCCTACCGAGTTGCCTCCTCCGTGGCCCCCCTGATCCTTGACAAATGGTTGTCCAGCCTTTCCATCTCCAGTTATCTCCACTTCCTGCCTGGCGAGACCCTTCGTTGCCTTTTGCTGCTGCCCTTCAGTTGTACCCGGTGCTTCATGGGTTTTCATGGAAAACATGCTGCAGTGCTTTGCCATTTCCTTCTCCCCAGTTGGCCACTGTTTATGGCTCAGAGTGAATGTATATAGCAAGTGTTTTGGCCAGAGATTCTGAAGGTCTTTTCCTCCCAGGTTGATCTTGTTGTTCTTTTGTTTTTCTTTGACTAAGTGAAAAAAGCCATTTTCTGCCTCATTTCTTACTTAGCCTTAATCACAGCTTAATCAAACAACAACAAGAAAGTGAGTGTTGTCTCGGTCAAACCAGACCTGTTAAAGGGCTTAGCTTAAGAAGGCCGAAGACTTCCAGGCCTCCAGGGCCACCTCCAGTCTTCCCGGTCTTCATCTGGCCAATGGACCCAGGTGACTCTGGAGGAGAGAGTGAGGCTGGTGACTTTGCACAGCCTCCTCTCACTAAGTCCAATTTTCTTGCATGTCATGGAATCACCTCCCTATATCAGGGCCCCCTTCTGGAAGAAAGGACAAACAAGAACAAGCAGAGTGCCTTAGGGTCACATTTTGCAGTGGACACCATTTTGAAATTCTCCCATGTCTTCTCCTCATCATGACATGGCTGGGCTCCGATTTCTCCCTCATGCCTGAGGACGGACAGCTCCTCCTTCCCCCCTGGCTGCACTACTTGGGATTTCTCTGGCTGCCATTGTGCCCGACCACTGGAGTCCTCCCTCCCGGTTTTGTGTGTTAAGTTCTACCATTAGACATTAGATTGGAAGCACGTTGAGGGTAGGGATTATTTTTTTGGTATTTATTTCCCCAGTGCTTGTCACTGACGGTCTGATTGACAATATCTATTTTTTGAGATATTCTTCCCTCGCTCTACCATTTCTCGATGTTCCCCTTTGGTGTTTTACAAGTGTACATCTCCATGAGGACTTGCTATCCATGCCTAATAGTCTTGGAATACTTGGGGGTAGGGTTCTTATAATTTGAATGCAAATTATATTCTGACTAAATTCAGCAATTATAATCAGCTAGTGAATTATGGCCTGACCAAAATATCTTTCAGGGAAGCTTTAGGCACCCCAGCTTAAGGGGACATGGATCCATTCAGAGCCTTTAGAGAATCGCAGCCTGGCTAGTCAAGCCTTCAGTCCATGTCATGATGATTGAATATTAAAAGAAAGGTGGATAGTTCAGACTGGAGAAGAGAAGACTCAGAGAGGGTTGGGCAGGAGAACTGTTTTTGTTTTAAAGCTTTTTTTTCCCCAAAAAACATATGCAGATAATTTTCAACATTCACCTTTACAAAACCTTGTGTTCCATTTTTTCTTTCCCTTCCCCCATTCCCTCCCTTGGATGGCAAGCAATCCAATATATATTTAAAATGTGCAATTCTTCTGTACATATTTCCACATTTGTCATACTGCACAAGAAAAATCAGATCAAAATGGAAACAATGAGAAAGAAAACAAAAAACAAGCAAATAACAACAGAAAAGGCAAAAATACTCTGTTGGGATCCTCACTCATTTTCCACAGTCCTCTCTCTGGGTGTACAAGGCTCTCTCCATCAAGTCCATTGGGACTGACCTGAATTATCTCATTGTTGAAAAGAACCACTTCCCATCAGAATTGATCATCACATAATCTTGTTGTTGCCGTGTGCGGTGTTCTTGTGGTTCTCCTCACTTCACTCAGCATCAGTCCCTGTAAATCCCCAGGAGAGCTGTTTTAAAGGACTTGAAGATCTTTGACTCCCTGGGACAGAAAGAGGAGGGATGGGTACAAGTTTCAAAAGTTTGGGTTTGGGATTAGGGTGTGTGTGTGTAAAAGTATCGGTCAACAACTGACTTCCTAACGATGACGGCTGCCCCCAAAGGGGATAGGAGGAGATCCACCCAGACCTGAAGTTGTAATGGACAAAATACGGCAGGAGCTCCTAGGCTGGCTTGACAGAGTGGGAACCCAGGGTGTATGCGTTTCCAGGAGGCTGGCAATAGAAGGAGGCTGAGTAAGAGCAAGGTGTACGATGACTGGGTCGAGGGCAGAGTTACATTGGAGGAGGAATTATACTTGCATTACTTAGGCAGGACTACCTACAATTGTCGGTATGGATAATGTATCTCCATGCGGTTGAAAGGACCCTGAGAATAGAAGGGCGTGATGGCGATTCTTGGACAGCTTGGGCTGGGGACCAGAAAATAGGGCTGGGACAGAACTAAAAAAGCTTTCAATAGCGCTTGGCCATGTCAGTTAGCGGAGCCCTTGATTATGGCGGAAACTATTTTAGTCAAGTTTTAAATTTCATTCAATATAAGTGACTTCGTGTGATGTATGGTGTAGAGTGTGTGTGTGTGTGTGGATAGGTAGATAAGAAGATAGAGAAGGATTGTTCCTGTGATTTCATTAGGGTGTGGGCGATTCCCAGATGAGTAAATATTCTCTCAGTTCAGCTCAGAAAAATGATAATAATAACAGCAATGATAATAATAATATTCATATTGCGTACGCATATTTTTTCCTTTAAAATAAGCTTTGTTGGTGTTTTTTTCCTATTTCATTGATATTACCTTATAGCAACTGAACCTTCTGAAATAAGAAACGTGGAAACTTGTTCCTCTTGCTTACCAGGTGCCGGGTTCCTCTTTGTTTACTGACAAAGTGCTCCGAGTGTTGTCATTAATTCAGTTCCCTGGGATCATGGCTTTGTCCCCCATCCTAGTTCTGCCTCCAAGCAATGGAACAAGCGTGTCATCTTCTCTCTCTTGAATATGCTCCCTGGTCCTTGTTCCTCCTGTAGCAGAGAAATGTTGGGCATTTGAAGTGAGATCATAAATGGGAAAATGTTTTTTTTTTTTTCTTTAAATTGAAAGTGTTTCAAAAAATCTTGGCTTGATCAATAAATCAGCAAACGTTTAGTAAGGGCCACCCTGTCCACGGCACTAGTTTCCTTAGAGGCAAACACAAAAGCGCAGGAATGGCCTCGGCTTTCAGGGAGTTTGTATTCTATCAAGGGAAACGACATTCACATCTAGAAACACAAAATGACCCAAGTGAGATTTAGTAGTGACATCAGCCGGACAAGGCAGCCATCGCGGTGCTCTCCTTGACCCTCGGATTTCTCCCTTTGCAGGTGAATCCTGGGAGCAAGACCCTCGAAGAACGCCGCTCCAGCTTGGATGCAGAGATTGACTCCTTGACCAGTATCCTGGCCGACCTCGAATGCAGCTCCCCTTACAAGCCGAGGCCGCAGCAGGTAAGCGTCCAGCTCTCCTCTTGGGGCTGTGTTCTCAGTTATCAAAAGTCACTCAGCCATGAGTTTACCGATGGGAGAGAAAGGAAGGAAAAACATCAATTTTCCAGCCTTTTAATTTTATTGATTGATTTTCCTCTAAGGGCAAGGGAGCTAAGTTAGCATGTTATGTAACATACATATGCACGGGAGAAGCTTTTATGACATGAATAATCGGCCTGGGGCTGGTGGGAGGATCCCTAGCACGATCTCCCTCCGGTTTAGGGGCCTTCAGCACACAGCTCTCCCCGATGAAATAAATACTGTTAGCTGTGCTGGGTCCCTCTCCTTGACCTTTCTGAGCATTATCCCGTATTTCTGAATGATGGGGCGGATGGAATCCCGGGCTTCCCATCTTTGCTCTGGTCGTACCTTCCATGTCCACCTTTCAATGAAGGCAATTCCCGCACGCCCAGCCACCCGGCCTCACAATGGCTTCCGGAATCCATTCTAGAGTGATCCCGGGCCACTGGAGAGAGACAGTATGGACCGGGGCCCCCTCATCTTTTCAGCGGGATCAGCAAAAGCTAGGGGACTCAGGCACCTCTAGAATCAAGCAAACGTTACACAGCCCAACTGAGGGCGGTGAGACCCCTCTGCTAATAGCTCTGTTCTCGAGGGGTGTTTCTAATTTCCATTCAGTCTTTCTCTTTGGACTCCATGATAGTCACATGGGCCAGAAATTCTGGCTTGCTTTCTTCTCGGATGACTCTGCCACTTGGAGAGAAAGGTGCTTAAGTCACCTCACCTGCCTTGTTTCAATCTCTTACCTGGTCAGTGAGAGATGAGCTTGCTGGTCAATCCTGCTCTCGCTGCCACCGATCTCTGATCCTTTGCTCTTTCCACCATTTTCCCCTATGGAGTTTGAGTAAAACTCGGTAGTTCTTTCCCAAATTCCATCTTCTAAAAGACAGTCTTTGCTCAACAAACGGTTACATCCTTTTTCTTGAGCAATTTCCTCCAAAGTTTTAGATGGCTGTGAACTCTAAAGATATCCCTCTCTTTTGTCATCATTCCCCATACCCCTTAACAGAGCTTTAATTCATTGAGTCTGCCTCCACATGCCTCTCAGAAGCTATCGGGTTTTATTGAGACCATAAATCCGTTCCCTTTTGGAACAAATAAACTCATCTCCTACTTAAACCCTTGAAGGTTTGCCATTAACATTGTAAACATAGAGTTCAGATTTACAGTTTTTCATAAGTGACTATCAGCAGAGGATATCAGCCCTGGGACGATCCCCCTCCTTGGGGATGATAGTTTCCTGCCATTCTCCAGAAGAGATGCTTTCTCCCACGAAGGAAACACAGTGAGATCACCGCGCTGCTAGTAAAACTCACTTAAATTAGAACATGCAGGAAATGGCGGGGGGTGGGGGAGAGTGGGGAGCTGTTCTTTCTCCATGTCTGTTCTCCATTTAGGAATGAAAGGAAGACGCTTCCTCACCTTCCTCTTGCCATAGTTGGGCACAGAGGAGGAGGGAGGGAGTTAAGGGTGGGGAGTCTTTTTTTCCCGAATTATCTCTGCTCTGGTGAGTTTGAATTAGATGTGTTAATATTTATTGGCTCACATAATTATATGCTGTAAGGACAATAATTGCACACACAAAATATTAAAAATTTGTGCCAAAGATGATGACGTCTGGGTAAATGTGTCGCGTTGTAATTAAGAGGGACTTGAAAAGTCCTAGAAAGGTTTCCTGTGAATGCCTATCTTTGATGTTTCCTTTTTTGATCCACAGAACATCTCAAAAATGGGTGAGTCACCTGACTATTTAAAGATGAGAGAGTGGGGCTGAAATTTCTCATTAGAAAAGTGTTTGTGCTTTAGAGCATCCTGTACGACTAGAGTGCTTTAGGATGGGGGCAGAGAAAAGTGGGCATTTGTAGGAGTGGCCCACGGGCCGGGCCGCCCACATCCTCGGTCCTCATGCCCTGGGATGGACACCATTGTGGACACGTGGACATCACTGCTCCGTGTTCTGTCTCCATGGCCAACATCTGGCTTTCCTTCCATCATCCTTCACAACTCTAGTCCATGCTTGGTGAAAACCACTATATTAGGGGCTAGCTTCGACATCAAATCAGATCAACTAGCATTTATTAAATGCTTACTCTTGTATTCCAAGTAGTGTGACAAATGCTGGGCTGGACTTAGTGATGGAGGAGAGCTCTTCCCATTTGATATCACATAAACAGAAGGTGGTTAGGCAGGATATTTCTGGTTGTGATACATTAGAGAAGGGATGGCCTTTACCAGATTTTTATCTTGGGGAGTGGGGGTCAAGCACAAAGGAATGAAAACTTTAGTTTATGTGAAAAAAATATATTTATTGGTTCCAAGTACTGTGCCATGCCCTGAGGACACATATGCAAGGACTAGAAATTCCCTGTATTCTAGCAGCTTACTAATATAATATAAATGACTATATATAATAGAATATATTATATTATATAAATATATAATATAATTAATACTAATATAATATAAAATTCTCATGTAACAACTACTTTTTTCAGGGTTGTTTGGGGAAGACAATTGCAATCTAGTACAAGGCTTGGTACACAGTAGGCGCCTAAAAATGCTATTGACTTTGTTTGACATGGGTCAGTGAGTCATAAAGATGGCGAGTAGAGCAAATGGGATCATCATTTGATTCTAATCTTTTGTTGGTTTTCAGGGCCTTCCATTGAAATCTCCTTAGTAAGCCAAACTTGAATTAATTTTCCTTAGGCCCCAGCCTGTGTGGAAGAGAATCAATAGATGTGAACCCTTTATAATTCTTGGGTAATAATGTCCTGTTTTTATTAAATTGGTTTTCTTCTACTTACCCATTTTTCAGTGAGGAAACTTGAGAGATTCAAAGGTCAGTCGATGTGATCCGATTCTACACATTGGATCTGAGGCAAAAGTCGTGTCCTGTGCCCACTAAAGTCATACTTGGGAGACTTTTAGCCACAGAAATAGGTCGGGATTGTGGACCCCTTGCCCTGTTTGGATGAGTGTTTTGCATCTTTTTTTTCAGAGGCTTCTCTGTTAGAGATCATTCATTGACATTTCTTTCTTGGAAGGTCTGTCTGTGAGCTGGGGTCAGAAGTGAACAGGATGGGAAGAACAAGCTGGTTTTCTTAGGGAAATGACCTAAATGACTCCTGAAGGATTCCCAAGTCTCCTTTTGAAATTAAGGCCTATCTTTTTAATACCAATGTATTTCCATCGTCTTTGTGTGGTTGTGAAACATCCAACGCTGTAGTCTCCAATGAGTGGGGAAAAAACCTTCCCCAAGGTTGTTGGGAAACAGGCAGAGGAGGGACATGAGCATCCTCTGAAAGACTGGAAAGCTGGACTTGTGAGGGAGATGGGTCACAGGGGAATATTTACAGCAGCACGTGGGAGCAGAACAAAAGATACAGGGCAACCACTGGGCATCTTCTATGCTCCACTGGATTTTCTGGAGAATTCCCAGAATCCTCCTCTATTAAGGGCTGGGGTCGCCAACTTGTGTTGAACCTATGGGAAGATCTGAGCATGAGCTGTTTGCTCATGGAGGATGGATGCTCAGCAGGGAGGTCCATCTTTGGCAGGAGTGCCCATGGTTATGAAGGTTTTGATTTATTCAGCTCTTCAGAGCTCTGCCACAACGGCCTTGCTTTCGGCCTTCTTTTGCTTGCACTTGCCCTTGACGTTGAGGGTCCCTGGAGCTTTGGAAGTCCACGCCCCTGAGGATTTTGCCAGACTGCATTAGGAGGCGGCTTCCTCAGAATATCTCCTGATCTTCGGTGAGGTTTTTAGTCTGCGTTGCCTTCTGCAGACAAACAACCCCGGTCTGGGCAGCTGCTGATAAAGCCAGGGATTGCCAGGAAACCCGTAGCCCGGGTCCCGAGGCTTCCTGTGGAGAGAGAAGGTGAGATCTAGGAAAACATGAGGGGAAGAAGGGCTGGAGGTCCCTCTGGCCCTGAGGAAGCACCTGAGAGGTGTTTGTCGAGGAGCCGATTATATCTCTGGCCCTCGCCCTCAACAATCGCTAGGTCTGAGAGAGACTCAGTGTTTCCATCTGTCCAGCAGCTACGACAACAAAACAGCAGCCTCTTTATTTAGAGAGAGATTTCAGGTTTGCAGAGCACTTTCAATATCCACTTTACCCTCACCACACTTCCTGATGGAAGCATCTGAACATTGCTTCCTCCCGTGCGCCTGTATTCTACTTAAGTTAAGAGAACCCTTGGGGAAGGAGCCATATGAGAAAATCCCCATGGTGCTGCCACTGAGAGAGGTAGAAAGCAGTAGGTAGTTTTCTTACACCCATTTTACAGTTGAGGAATCTGAGGAAGACAGAAGTTTTTCAAGACCCATATCTCTACTAACTGTCTGAGGTTGGATTTGCACTAAGGACTTGGTGATTTCAGTTCAGTGCTCTATCCATGGCACTGCCCATCTACCAATTTTATTCCACACCTCAAAGAATTCTTTGGAATAAAAGGCACAAGCATGAGCTAATAGCCTTCTTCTCTTATCACTTTGTGGCTCCTCAGATTCATCTGAAACTTATTTTGGAAGGCGCATATATATATGTATTTAGTGCTATAAAGAGCTTTAAAAATCATTTAATCTTTTTCACTGAGGCAATCGGGGTTAAGTGACTTGCCCAGGGTCACACAGCTAGAAAGTGTTACGTGTCTGAGACCAGATTTGAACTCAGATCCTCCTGACTTTTTTCCAAAAAATCATTTAGTCTTAACAAGTCATTTTCTAAATGAGAAAAATGAGTCCCAGATCAGGGTCCTGTAGGTTCTACATGTAGAATATAGAAGGTCTGAGTATTAACCAGGGCTCTTTACACAACATGATGCTCACCTTGGATGTTCCACAACAGATTTTCACTACTTCATTCATTCATTCATTCATTCATTCATTTGTTTTTGCTCCTGGTTTCTAAAGAGATAAGTCCCTCGCACATTATGATTTGCAGCTTGATTGGAATCTCTAACTTTCTTCTGGACCCTCCCTCAGCACGGCGCGTCTCCTGGACCATGAAGGCTCTTGGCGATTCCCCAGATGGCCCGTTGACTGTGGATGGTGGGTTGGGCATGGTCTGGTAACCCAGTTTCCTTTCCTTGGCAGCCAACACAATAGACATTGCGCTTCTTCTGCTTCCTGCCCATAAATTTCCTGTCATTAATTCTCTCCTTAAGTCCTATTACTCCGACTTTGAAAACTGCCCCTGGGTGGGATGTGATGGTTGCTAACTCAGAAGACTTTGGGAAGGCTCTGAAGGGACCACTTTTTCCTCTTCTCACTGCGAGCAACATGGGAGTTCTGTCCCACCTGCATCCTCTCCCAGTGTTCCCTTACCGTAAGGAGAATTCAGGAGCCTTTAAGGAAACAATGTCCATATTCTTCTGTCAGGAAGTACTAATAGGGCTAACATTTTAACTTTGTAATGGAACAATGTCTTTTCCTTCTGGGACTTTTTCAGCTTTGGCTGGTTGAATACCTCATCTATGGACCCCACCAAATAATCATGGTGCTGTGTGTGTGTGTGTGTGTGTGTGTGTGTGTGTGTGTGTGAAATTCTGAATAAATGAATATGAGAGATTCAAGCAAATGATCTAGCAGGGGAAGTTTCTAGTTCAATAAACATATACCAGCACACAAATAGTCTCTAAAGATAAACAAACTGAGAGTAAGGCGTTAACTGACTTGGTCAGGATCATCATTGAGTAAATATCTAAGACAAAGTTTAAATTGAGATTCCACATTCAGGACTCTATTCTATATACCGCTAGACTGACTCCATAGCTGTCATTGTCATTATGAAGATCAGAGAATACGAGGCTCCCAAATGGGCTGTGCTGCCATTGCTGGCTGGCAAAATTGATCAGTGATAATATAAAATTAGATTATTAAAAATATGCCCAAAATATGATAGTTTATGATATCTGAAGGAGCAATAGCAATGGGCACAAATCCATGCCCTGTCGGGCCCGACAATTCAAGTTTCCAACTCCTAGCAGCAAGACAATGGGAAAAAAAAGGGGTGAGAACACAAGGACTTCTTGTAGCTCCTTCACCCATCAGCAGATAAGGGGTCTTCTTTCCAAAAGAGCCGACAGTATTAGCAAACGCATCTTCCCATGATGCTCCAACCACATCGGGCACCCCTGGTCCCATTCAGATTTCTTAGCTCCGCTCTCCCTAGGACTTGAGGACAGATCCACGATGGACGCCAAGGATTCTGCTAAACGGGAGGGTCAGAGTAGGTCCCTCTTCAGGCTGACTGAGTTTCGACCATCGCCCTGCTTGTTAAGAGAAAGCTCTCGTCAGTCCAGTCGAATGCCTGGATTACAGTGGGGAGGCTACTTTCCTCGCTTCTGTCACGCTGGGCGAAGTCCTTGCCAAGAGGCCTTGGGAGTGCATGGATGTAACCAGAGTGGCGGAGCAGGCCAGCCCTTAACCGAGTGATTAGGTGGCTGTAAATCCTTCACCTCCCAGACACAGACGGGCTCCCTCCGAGTCTCACCTGAACTCTTCGGGCCCAGAAGGACTCGGCCTGACTCTTTGGGACAGGAGTCACCCTGAAAAAGTGATTATTTATATTCATCCTTTCCCAGTTACGGTCACTCAGCCGGCTTGCTACCTAACTGCTGCATGTTGGCTTTGCGTCGTGGGTGCCCGTCGTAACCTCAGTCATTTCACTCCCAATTGAGTCATCATGGATGGGGCCTCGTGTTCACATCAAGGCCGTGTGATGGCTTCTGGGGGGCGCTATTTGTTGAAAGGCATTTTTTAGAGTTAATGTGGCCTAAGGACTTAGAAACCATGCGATGGAGCCGCGCACAGTGGGGTCCCACGGCCTCTCTTCGGCGTCCGGTGTGCTGGCTTGCTGAATCCCAGAGAAGCTCTGGGGGTGCCGCAGGGGTGATTAATTTGTAACTAAGTTTTTTTAATATTTCATCACTTTCTTGTGAAATCAAAAAGAGGAATTATGGGTGAATCAAACTCTTCTGATCTGCTTCCATCCTGCTAAGAACCCGACCGTGGCTGTTTGGGAGTAGGCAGAGGGAAATGCTGGTGCGGGCTGCTGCTCCAGGCTCCCCCCCGGCCCTCCGTGCTCTCTCTTTCATCTGAGGGACCCCGAGCCGGGCCGTGTTTCCAGGCCTTGTGGAGAAAGTGCTCGATCCGTCCTGCCCGGCACCTTACTGCTCCTCGGCCACCTGGCACCCTTGGGGACCCCGGGGTGAACTGGAATAAAAGAGAAATGGAGGAAGCTCTAACAATGGAAGTCCCTGGTGCTTGCCACGGCCGGAGGCCATAGCCGTTCCAGATCTCTCTACAACTGCCAGAAAATGTTGCCATAAATAACGAGCTGGTATATGACTCAGAGGGAATCATGCACGCCCTGCATTGTGGGTGATGATGATGAAGATGATGATGATGGACGTGTGTACGTGTATGTGTGTTTCTGGGTGGGGGGCGATTTTTAGAATGGATTTAATTGCCTTTCTCCTGCACTGAAAGAGCCAGAGGTGCCTCTGTTCTTCCTCCTGTTTCCCACCTCCAGGAATGGAAAGTTTGAGGGCGGCTAAAAGGCAGCCATTAAAATCTCGGTGGGGCGCCGAGTCTCATTAGAACGGCTGCGTCTGTGGGAGTGTCCTCGGGAGCAGCGGGAAGTTGGAACTCTGCGGTGGAGCTCGGTCCGACATTGTACCACGTGCCCCCAACGTGTGAGGCTTCCCTGTGAGCCGAAAGAAACGGTCTTGGGAGGGGGGACTAGTTATTGCCAAATGATTACTGATGGTCCCCGGGCACGAGGAAGGGAAGCACTTACCTTATTCCGTCTGGCTAAGGTCGGGAATGGGGTAAATGACACCCTATAATACCACAGGACATAAGATGGGACGTGATGCCCTCGGTCACAGGGGCCATGATATGACAGCATGTGCTGTGATAATGAATCCAGCGTCCTTAGTCTTAGTTGTAAATATTAATAGTTTAAACAAAGCTTTACTCATTTAAAACTACACGAAGACTTTTTGGAGAACCCAGATCATCAGTCCAATGCCAGAACACATCCATAAGGGGCTTACAAAATGTTTGGTGACTATGACATGGCCTAAAATATAATTTAATATGGGATAATATCATCAAGTTTAATAGCATATAAAATAATGCATTATGGCACAATGCTGTGTAAATACATCATCATTCAGCGTGGTATATACACACACGCATGTGAAGGAAGGGTTCCCGTATGTAGAGAGAGAAGCTCTGTCTGTCTCTGTCTCTCTGTCCTGCAGTGGTAGAGACCCCTCATGGACTGCTCCCTCTCCAGGAGACCCTGCAAAATCCTTGGTTCCAGTGTCCTTACTGTAGAAGAAGTGACCTGGGCAGGGGGTCTCTGAGGCAGTTCTAGATTGCTCCTCGCAAGTTTTTGCTTTCCTTCCCTCCGGCTCAGTTTGTGAAAACTTGCTGAGTCCTTGGTTTTGTGGTGATTGGATAATGCTGGAGTAAATTAGCCAGCTCCATGATTGGATTTTAAAAGTTAAAAAATAAAATCTGCCTGCTTGGTTCACTGTGAGCGGATTCTTTTTGGGAATGATTAGCCTCATCTCTACTCAGAGGCACACATGACATTTGCAAAATTAAGGCATTCTCATATTTAAATGGTTTGTTTTCTTTCTTTTTTTCCCCTTCTTTCCTTTATTCCTTCCTCTCTTCTTCCCTCCTGGGGGTGGGGTGGTTCCTGGGATAGCAGGGCTTTGGATGCCAGAGGATTTTGCTCTTCCTCATGGGGGTAATAGATAGCCATTTAATTTATCCAGACTGACGATTAGAAAAATTGCTTCTGAGAACTGTTTGTTTAGATCATTGAGCACTTCTCTATCAGTCCTGGACGTTCCTGTTAGTTACCTCTTCAATACCAATTATAGATATTTGATTAAGCGTTTTTTCCCTTCAATTGCTTCCTTTTTTTTTCCCCATCCTAATTTCATTGATTTTGTTTGTACAAAAGCTCTTCCATTGCTTGCAATTAAAGCGATCTACATTTCTTTAGTGGCCTCTAGCCTTAGTTATGGGCAGGACCTGATCTTGTATGTACAGCTATGTCTGTGTTTCTATGTCTTTCTCTATTTACAACGTGTGTGTGTTTGTTAAGAAATTGGTATGTCATTGTTGATGTCATTCAATCATTCAGTCACATCCTGTTCTTCCTGAAACCATGTCCCAGCACACCAGACCCTCCTTTCTTCCTCTATTTCTCAAAGTCTGTTTGGTTGTTTCCATGACACTCCTTAGCCATTTTATTCTCTATCATCCCTTTTTCTTTTTGTACCACACAAATCCCCATTGGGCCTCCTTTTGGCTTTGACCCAGCCACTTCGTCTTAGTACTGGAGCTACTTGGAATTTCCCCCCACCTTTTCCCAGTAGAGAACTGAACACCTTCTGCCTCGAGGGGCTCATCTTCCGATGACATGTCCTTTCTCTCCTTAGTGCCATGCACAGGGGTTTCTTGACAAAGATACTGGAGCGCTTTGCCATTTCCTTCTCCGTGGATCATCTTTTTTGCTGGAACTCTCCACTATGACCTCCCCATCTTGGGTAGCCATCATGATATTGCTCATATTGTCATTCAGCTACTCAAGCCCCTTCACAAGAAGACATGATCTGGAGGGGTAGGGGAGAGAAGTCGGTTTACCTTTTAGTAAATATTTAGGTCACGAATTCATATTGACTTTATTGCAAATATGGCATAAGGTTTTGGTCTAAACTGAATTGTTTCTATAGAGACCCAAAATAATGGATATTTTCATTACTAAATGAATCTAAAATCTCAAGGTAGAGAAGAAAGAGAGAGAGGGAGAGACACACAGGCACAGTGACACAGAGACAGAGATAGGGAGAGAGAAATGACCTTTTAGTAAATACTTGGGGCATGTATTCATATTGACTTTACTGCAAATATGGCATAAGGTTTTATTCTAAACTAAACTGTTGCTATAGAGACACAAAATAATGGACATTTTCATTACTAAATGCATCTAAAATCTCAAGGTAGGGGGGAGAGAGAGAGGGAGAAGGAGAGAGACACAGAGAGACAGAGATAGGGAGAGAGAAATAATCTTTTAGTAAATACTCAGGTCATGTATTTATATTGACTTTATTATGAATATGACATAAGATTTTGGTCTAAACTGAATTGTTTCTATAGAGACACAAAATAATGGATATTTTTATTACTAAATGAATCTAAAATCTCAAGGTAAGGGAGAGAGATAGACAGACAGACACACATACAGAGACAGAAATAGGGATTTTAGTAAATACTTAGGTCATGTATTCATATTGACTTTACTGCGACTATGGCATAAGGTTTTTGTCTCAACTAAATTGTTGCTATAGAGACACAAAATAATGGACATTTTTATTACTAAATGAATCTAAAATCTCAAGGTAGGGGAGAAAGAGAGAGAGGGAGAGACACACAGGCACAGTGACACAGAGACAGAGATAGGGAGGGAGAAATGACCTTTTAGTAAATACTCGGGGCATGTATTCATATTGACTTTATTGTGACTATGACATAAGGTTTTGGTCTAAACCGAATTGTTTCTATAGAGACACAAAATAATGGGCATTTTCATTACAAAATGAATCTAAAATTTCAAGGTAAAGGGAGAGAGAGGGAGAGGCATGGAGACAGAGAGACAGAGACAGGGAAAGAGAAGTAACCTTTTAGTAAATACTTAAGTCACATATTCATATTAACTTTATTGTGAATAGGACTTAAGGTTTTGCTCTAAAAACTCCAAATTTCATTCTAAAGTATTAATCATTAAAATTATTAGATGCTGGTTTTAAAAGAGAGATTGAGAAAAAAAGAAAATCAGATGAAACAAAGAAGTATCAGAAATACTTGATCTCACAAACTCAGTGTTTGACAAAAAATTATAAACTACCTCAGAAGGGACATCCTTGTTGATGAGAAGAGCTGTGAAAACTGGAACCCGGTCTGGAAGGAGAGTGATTTTATTTGGTATTACCCTGTCGGTGAGCCGGGACCCAGGCATGTGTGAGTCTCAATGCCAGGATATGGATTTTGCATAACTGTGGAACATAATTTCTCTCTAAGGCAAAAGTGGAACTGACAGGGTGATTTTCAGCCTCTTTTCTGAAAAGCGACTTATTAATGGGGCTGATCATTTACAGGGCGATTGTGGTGACATAAAGAGTCCGTTGGTAGGAGGCCAGTGGAGAAAAGCATCCTTTGGCCGGCCTGTGGGCTGGTTGTTGCTCTGGGGAAGAGACAGCTGTTGCCTTCTTGCCTGGATGCCCCACAAACATATGATGCCGATGCTTAGTCAGAGGAAAGTGAGGCCGTGAGAGCAGTTTGGGAGAAATGTTTGGTCAGACACGAAAGATATCTTGGGTTACCGAGAGAGAAAGCAGCCGGTTCCCTTACAGCTTTGGTTCACTTCCAGGCCGGTCCCACCTCCGTGTCTTAAAGGAACTGTACCTTTGCTGTAAGTACCACACATGATCTAGGTGTAGACACTTTTACTGGTTTCAATCTCAACATTCTCATCTATAAAATGGGAAGAAAATTTGTCCTTTGTCCCTAATGGGGTTGTGCGAACAAAGCACTTTAAAAATATAGTCCTTGATTTTAATAACAAACTCCAAAAAAATGAAGGGGAAATATAAGTCAGGGAATGGAAATATGTTTTAAAAAGTGATTTTTCACTTTAAAAATTATTTCTCCCCATATTCTATTAAATAATCTGGTATAATGTTGAAAATTATACATAACCCATGAAAGAAGGAAACAAGACTGTACCAAGTACCTGCTCCATGGATCCCTGTGTTAATCCTCTTACAAATCTCATCTCATCTGACCTCTGCAGGCTAAGGGTTGTTATCCCTTTTTGACAGTTGATTAAACTGAGGAAAGCAGAGGGTGGGTGACTTGTTCAGGATCATGTAGCTGCTAAGTGTCTGTGGCGCGATTTTCTAGAAAGGCTCCTTGACTCCAAGCCCGGCACGCTGCAGATGTGCCAGCTGTGTATGTGGCTGGGTGTATACCCACCTGCCTGCATTAGTTGTTTCCAGTCATTTCTGACTTTTGTGACCCCTTTTGGGGCTTTTCTTGGCAGAGACATGGAAGGCTTTGCCGTTTCCTTCTCCAGCTTCAGGAAACTGAAGTAAATGGGGTTACGGATCGTATTCATGATCATTTAGCTGGTGTCCTATATACATACATGTATATATGTGGGCATTATCATATATAGATACCCCCCACATATAAGTACATATATATATATACATATAATATGTATGTGTATATATATATAGCATCAAGTCTTATATATGTGCATATCTATGTATCTATATATACACAGAGATGATAAATGAATAGGTTAACAGAAAAATGGTAAACGTATCTCTAAATATCCGCTGATTTCTGTTTGTTTATTTGTGTATGACAAATACTTAGGAGGAAAATTCTTATATGTACCACAAGGGGATAGCTGTAGTCGGTGATGGGTATATGTGGGGGCGTCTAATCCCATTCTGCTAATGATATTAACACGTTAGTCCTTAATCCTGCTGACAATTGCCTGCAACCTTTCTCAATCATTCTTACGCTTTTTGGTGAGGGTTGAATCCTGGGAAGTGGCAATTCTGCAAGCTGAATGACTCACTAATGAAATCAGAGCGCTGGACACAGACAGAAATGCCTCCAGGTGCTTGGCCCTTTCACCAGTTAAAGCGCCTGTTCTCAGGGCAAAAGGGGGGCTATGCAAAGGAATGAGCTTTCTCTAACCTCCCTCTATTGCTGAATTGATCTTTTAATGAGGCATTCAAATGTAGAAACAAAGGAAAGTGGGATGGAAGAAAGAGAGAATGGTCTTTGTGTAATGGTGGCTGGCTTTCTCTCTCTCTCTCTCTCTCTCTCTCTCTCTTTTTCTCTCTTTCTCTCTCTCTCTCTTCCTCTCCCTCTCTTTGACTCTCTCTTCCTTTGTCTCTCTCTCTCCCCCTCTCTTTCTCCCCTCTCTCCTCAAAGATATTGCAGAGGTGTTATTGCCATTATTATTATTGTTGTCATTGTTATAACATATACTTATGGATCTTATGGATTAGGGTTTATGCCCTGTGACTAAGAGTTCCAGCGTGTAGCTGTGTTAAAGCTCTTGTTTCTAGGCACACTCTGAGAAAAAAACTGTAGAAATAATCATCAAGTCCATCATGTTAAAGATAGAAAAGTACATCAGAAATGGAGATTAATTGCCATTAACACACAAATAGACATGAAAATGCATTGGGGATGTTGGGTTAGAAGTTTAGAGAATAATTAAATTCATCAAATTATTAATTAATATTAAAATATTATTGAATTTATTAAATTATTAATTAAAAATAAATTAGGGCATAATTAAAGCCAAAGGACAATGGGAAGACAATTTTTATAGGCTAGATGGGAAGGTAGACTTTGGAAAGTAGCATCCTTGACATCCTGTGTTCAAATGTTCTGGTCTCCTGGGGGCGGGGAAAAAAAAATATAGCAAGGAGAAGACCTTGATCTGCTTTAGTGATTTCTTTTTAAGTCCTCCTTTTTGACTACTTTTAGGCTGTCTGAGCTGCTTGATTGGGCCATGTCAATGAGTTTCAGACATCTGGTTTTACATTGCTCGTGTTGAGAGAAATACAATTTTTCCATGGGTAATTTCCCAAATTATTATGAAGTCCTAATGATCTTCAAGATAGCCAAAGGATATTATTTTAGCCAAGCTCTTCCACTGAGTCTTTAGAATTTCAGGGATCTTTGATTTCAGCCGTGGATTATGAGTACTCCAAACTCAGTAGAATATTTTCCCAAATCTTGTGCTTCCCTCTCCTACCCCATCCCATTCATCATTTGGTAACCCACCCATTAGTGATTGTAGTATTATAGACTTAGAGTTACAAGGCATTTTAGAAATAATCCAATCCAGCTTTCTCCTTATACAGATAGATAAACAGATCCTGAAGAGATGGCTCATTTGTTTAATGTCACATAGATGATAAGTGGGACCTTTGAACCTTTATTCTCTTTCTCCAAATCCAATAGTTTTTGAAGTCCTCCTTGGCTCTCTAATTGATTCCCTTACCAGTTAGTAGAACTTTCTCATGCATGTGGCAATCTGCCATAGGCTTTGAGATCCAGCATTTCTCAGTGATGAGATCCTGGAAAGAGCACTTCAGTTGAAATTCTTATCCTGAACTTTAATCTTCTTCCAGCAAAGGCAAAATGGGTAACCTCCAAGATATACATCTCCTTGGAGACCTTGTGGGTTATGATGGGTCTTTTAGATCTTTTTGGGAAAAGAGTTTCCAAATTTGACCTCAAAGTGAAAGCCAGAACTAGTTCTGTGAGTGATCTTGATTTCTCCATCATTCCCTCTCTGCTCTGTGGTTATCTAGAGACTAGCAAATGTTACATGACCTAGGTTATGCTTCCTACCTGTGGAGCAATCACTTTGCCCACCTGTGTACCAATAGGCTATCACCACAGTAAGAGAAGCTTAGCAGATGCTTGAATCTCAAACTTTAGTTCTCATGTACCAGATCGATTCCTTTGACAAGAATATATCTAGCTTGAAAAACAAACAAACAAATGAAAACCTGAAAAAAATTATAGAAGATTATTTTATCCTTGTTTTATGCGAGGTAGTACTGGTCCTGTGGCCAAAAATTTTAGCGAGATGTAGCCCATTCTCTTAGTATATGAAGCTTGAGATCAGAGCATATCTTGAAATTTGCTAATCAACCTAATTTTTCAGAAACTCCGGTCCTCATTCCACACTTAGAACTTGCAAAAATCCCAGTTGAGTCAGGAAGGATTCTGGAGCACAGGAAGGTCCTAGGCTTTGGGACATAAGAGTAGACAAAAGGAGAAACCTCAGGGTGTACCCTAAGAGGTTCAGATAGAACAGCCAGGACATTATTCTTATGACTGTCATTCATGGTAAAATCATATTCAGGGAAGCAAATGGAGAAAGGCAGGGGATGGGCATGGAACACTATGACAATGAGGAGGAGGATGAGATTAATAATAATCATAGTTAAAAGACATTATATTCTTCGTTAATTATTTCTTGTTACTGACATTGTAGATTCATTGGTTTTGCCTCCTGAAGTAGAACTGTCAGGAGAATATTGCCAGTGCTCTTTAAACTCTGGCATTCTGGGATAAAGCTCGAAGAGCCCCTCCCTAGTTACAGCTTTGTCTTTTTTGCACCTGTAGAGGAAACCCTCTCTGTTGCCCATTTCCTCCAATTCTGGAGCTAGAAAAATTCTCCTCCACCCCCTCCCAGCCTCACTTACTCATTATGCCCTTAACTCTTTGTTAAGGTATGTAGAGATTTTTTCATCAATTCATCCTTCTTATGTTTCGGGGTAAATATTGACTTTTAAAACTATGATCAAAAGCAAATAAAACATTATAAATTGCTTTCTTCACTCAATCTTTTCTTCTCTCCCTCCCCAACTCTCCACCCTCCTGGTAAATAATCCAAACCCTGTCATTTAGCTGTTGATGCATTTGAGCCTTCTTATATAATGTGAGATTTGGTTAAACTAAAGGAGAAAAAGAACAAGGGTTTAATTTTCTTCTCATTGGCACGTTGCCCTCAAGGCCAGTTCTACAACAAACATACATGAGGCAATAAATGAGTGGGAGTCCTGCTGCTGGTGTCCTTCTTCCCGGGTGAACTGGTCGGCTCCCCAATGGGGCCATTTGTGAGATAGTGTCCGGGGAGTGCTGGGCTTTTATCATTGTCTAAGGCTGGACGACAGATATCAGGCCTCAGCTCTAGCTATGATCTCATTGTGGCAGGTCCAGGACTCTGGCTCAATGGCACCCTGTCAAGGCCTGTTTCCTGGGAACTCTGACTAAGTACTGGTCTTGATTCTTGATCTGTTAGTCTCAGTCTCATTTCTCTCTGTCATTGGTTTTTTCTGATTATTTTTGTTTTCCCTTTAAAGGAATCAAGGTCCCATTCCTATTTTGTAAGGAGCCTGGCAAGCCAATCAGTTATGATTCATAAGTATTAGGAGTGGTACCCCAAGCTTCCTGGCACGATGAGGACTTTGATTTATCTAAGTAATTTCCATAAAAGATTAAAGGCTGAATTGCTCTAAAT
Source organism: Antechinus flavipes (assembly GCF_016432865.1). NCBI lineage: Eukaryota > Metazoa > Chordata > Mammalia > Dasyuromorphia > Dasyuridae > Antechinus > Antechinus flavipes. The sequence goes on along the minus strand of NC_067400.1, from coordinate 7,645,584 downwards.
ATCAATATCTAAGACATTGGAGGAAGGCAACTGAGGAGTATATTGGGGGGAGAACAGTCCAATATTGGAAGGATTTTTTTTGCTGCCTACTGTGTAGAGGCAAATCATTGGCGCTTCCTGGGTCTGTTTCTTTATCTGTAAAATAGACCAAATAACATTTAAATAACCTTTCTTCTCATTCTAATATTCTATAGCTCTGCAATGAAAGGGTGACTTCTGGAAATCCATCTAATTTTTAGGTGTTTTTTAGTCATTTCCAAATCTTTTTGACCCCTTTTGGGGTTTTCTTGGCAAAGAAACTGGAGGCTTTGCCGTTTCTCCATTTCATTTTGCAGATGAGGAAACTGAGGCAGACAGCAGTAAACGAATTTCCTAGCATCATATAGCTAGGAAGTTTCTGAAGTGGGATTCATACTCTTGAGTCTTTTATGCTCAGTGCACTATGGTGCCCCAGCTGCCCTCTGTCTGCTTAGCGATGCTCTGAATGGAGCCCTCGTGGATGGAGAAGATTGGGTCCTGCCAGTGGCGACTGTTCCACCATTTTGCTCTGACTTGACCCCTGTTGTGCCTCCCTGGCTCTGGTTAGCCTCTCTGTGCCATATTTTCTCTTGGTGCCTCCCTAACCAAACTTCCCATCAGTGTTTGCATTGGCATTTTCCTTGATTCTTATGAGAAGCATCAAATAGAAATTTGTCCCATCGATCCCACAGGGTCATAGGATCATCGCCGAGCTGAAGGCTCTCCTCTGGGCTTTTTCTGGCAACAGGCACCTGATAAAGAAGGGCCTCTACCTTATATTTCAACTGCATTATATTTGCATTTATTCTTCATTTATTGATAACGGCCATTTTGTTTTGTCTATTAAAATGTTTCCTTACGATAGAGACGTTCTTTTTTGTATCCCCAACAATCGGTCCAGCCCATGGGAAAACGGCCACAGTCGATGCTTGATCTTCCCCTTCCTCTCCCAAAAATTAAACCTCTTGGAGGAAGTTGTAAAATCTAAAGAGAACCCCAGTGGATTTGGGAAGTGAGAGGGCCTGGATTTGAATCCTGACGGCATCATTCACTGAGGCTTGGGACTTAGTCAGGAACATTGCTTCTCCTAGGGAATCATCTCCAAGTGGGGGTTGGAGTTCCTTTTCAGCTCTCAGTCTGGGGACACGAGACTTGCTCCTGTCCTGGGACTCGCCCCCAGATCGCAGGATGTTCCAGCCCAAGACAGTTACCCGTTGAGGAGCCATCCCCCAGAGGCAGGTTTCAGGGACTCGTCTGCATTTTGTTCTTTCTGGCTCTTGCTTCAGTCCTGAGTTCAGGTGGATCAGCTACGCTGAGCAGCTTGGGCTCACCCCAGATCCGTGTCACAATGTAACGAGAAGGGATAGGAAGGACACAAAGTGGCGGAGCTCCCATAACTGCGAACTGTTCTCCTCATCCTCCTGGGCCTCCAGCTCCGTGTGGGCTGAAGAGAAGGAAGCTGGCTTGGCTCCCTTAGCTCAGGAAACGGCGAGGAGCGCTTGTGGAGCAGTTATTCCCGCTCATTGCCATCTCAGGGCTTAGTTACAGAGGGCTGAGTCACCAGGAGGGTTCTTCCTTTGGGGGGCTTCTCCATGGGGGAAAGAGGGGCGCAAGAAGCCCCTGTGGTCCCCGAGGCGGAGAGAGGAAGGGAATGAGGGTCCGTGCCTTCTGTACCAATCTCCTACAGACGTGCACACTCACACGCACAGGACACACCCACTTAGGACACACAAGCACATGCACTTAGTATACACACATACACACTTAGCACATGCACAATTAACACACATACACACACACCCCAGCAGGCACATAAGCATCCTCTTGCTCAAATGTAGTATTTCTTCTTTCTGAGAAAATACTTGGAAACCTGATGGATTGGGAAACCCTGGAAGTCTTGTGTCTGCTATGCAGGGAGAAGGGCACCTACATGTCAGTTTTGTTTCAGGGGAGTTTCATTTACAATGCTATTCATTAATTAGTCCATTTTATTTTTAATTGAAGTTTTATTGATGACTTTTTGGTTCTGTTTTCTAACACAATGCTTTCTAGATATTTCCTCTACCATTACCATAGTGAATCTTTCTTTGCTATTAGGAGGGAAAAAATAGGCAAAAGGAACCAACCTGGTTGTATCTGCTGAACATTACCCAGAGTTCTCCACTTCTTATAATTTCCTTGTTTATTCTCCAGGTCCAAAATTGGTCATTACAATCAACCAGTCATTGTTTTCTTTTAATTCTTTTCACTGATATCATTGTACTTATTACCAAGATAGGGAGACAGAGATGAGAGTTTTTGTTGGTTTCTCCCTAGTTCTGATAATTCTTTGAATTAGTTCATAGAAATCTCCCCCCATGTCACTGTATTCCTCATATTCCTCTTTTCTTCTATTATAATAATATTGCATTATATCCATAGATCATATTCCAAACAGATGGGCAACCAATTTATTTGAAATAAAATGCCCAAATTTATAAGCAATAATTAGAACTCTTAAATACACCATTTTCAGGAAGTGACATTGAATGAGTCATTAATAGATGAACTTTGAAACTGAGGTAGAGCCTCCATTTCACTGGCACAGGGAACTTCTAGGAAGGAAATCCTTTTCCAAATGTAGATTGTAAAAAATAGCAAATTTTAATCTCCCGGGACAGTCAGTCATGGACCTCGTCTCTAACACAACCAGAACTTTCCATCACCTGTTTTACTCTCAACACTCCCTTACTTCATCCCTTCCCAATGACTGTTATTTACTGGAGCACTTCTAATCTCACCCTTCCACAGCCCCCAGTATTGCCTTTCCCTTGACTCTTAGCATTCTCTCATGATGGAGGAGAAAGGCAGTGATAGAAGTGTGCAATTAAAGACATTTCTAGCCCTGTTATAACCAATAGTCTGGCTTTGTTCAAGCTGTAGGAAGCAGGGAGAAGACAAGAGCTTGCCTGTAGCTTAGGTCGTTCCAAGAATAAATCCAGTATGTTGAAACGGCGATTTATATGGCATTTTGAAAGAAGAATCTGAAATAAAAGTGAGAGAAAGCAACAAAAACTACCTGGAACCCATACCACTGTGAAAATAACTGTTAGCAAACTGCCTTTGGGACGCTCCCCACGTTGTGGAGTGTTCCAAGGAGTCTCCTACTCAGACAGATGGGCCCTGTGAGAAGCAGAAAATAAGGAAGTCGTTGAATTTGCAGGTGTCCAAATAGACCCATGTCCAGTCTCCTGGAAACACTTTTAATGAGAGATCGCCATGATGGATTATTAGCCAAGCAGAGATCATTAACAGAGCTTGGGAAGAAATTGGCTTCCCAGGAGTTGGAAGGATCTGTGGGGGGATTCTAAAAAGCATTTCTTATTGTGCTTTTGAACTCTGGCTTCCCCCTGCCGCCACGGCCCCTTTGCACAGGCCATCCTTGGCCCACTGCCTCGTTCTCCAAGCCCTTCTTCCCTCCCGTGGTCACCTGGGATCCCTTGCTTCCTGTAAGGCTTGACAAATAAAAGTTCCACTTTCGGTGACACACTTTTTCCTCCGTCACCTGGTCAGTAGTGCTCCTTTCCTTCCCAGAGACACACACACACACACACACACACACACACACACACACACACACACACACACGGTTTCACTTTTCCATGATAGGACATCATTTTCTTGGAGACCGCAGCTGCTTTTGAATTTCTTTGTCTTCCAGCTATTAACACTTATAGCAATCTTTGTGAAGGGCCTACTATGGGCCAGACATTGTGCTGAGCTTCAGGAATACAGAGAAAAGACTTTCCTATCTAATAGGGAAGATAATATATAAACAGTTATATATGTTCTCATTTTCTCTTTCCCTTTCTCATTTGCTCAGTACATACACACGCACAAGCACAATATATACACATATATATGTATATATATACATATATGCATACATATAAACCCACATACATACACATCTCAATAAAATTTTATTAGGAAGCTACTATGAGCCAGACACTGTGTCATATACACAGGACAAATTTGCGGTAATTTCAGAAGGAAGGCCCTAACATTAAGGGATCTTAATAGGTGTTTGTTGAACTTGAATAAAGAGGTCACTCAGAGAGCATAGAATAAGCACCAAATCTATTTTCTGCAAGAATACCCAACCTTCCCTGGTGATGAGTGATATCCAAAAGGTGATCACTACGATTGGCTAAAAATAATGCATCTAGCCTAGCGAAGACTAATCATAATGATGGTAATAAGAACAACATCTCAAAGTTACTGAGGATTATCAGTCTGACCCTGGGCTTTCCTCATAACTCAGTGGAAGGAAGTCATACTCAGGATGCTGAGAAAGTCAGTTTGCTTGGAGTCACACGATATTTAGAAGTAGCATCAGGACTTGGACCACAAGGTCAATGTAGAAAACTAGCTTTGCATGAATTCTGAAAAATAAGAAGCTATTATTATATTTCAAAAAAAGAAGGAGCAGCACCAGGATTGAAATCCATGCCCTTCCACATTGGTTCCATCCTCATTCCCCAATTCCACATCACCTCCAGGTCAGGTCGTACAAAGTCTTGATTTTTATATCCCATATCTCAAATTCTAAGGATGCATCTTCTCTGTTTACTTCCTTCTTCCACATCCTCCTTCTCCTCCTCTTCCTCCTGTCCTTTCTGAAACAAGAAATAAAGTGAGAGATCCATGGGGGTCTCCAAGTCCATTTGTAATCAGTCATCATCATGAAATATCCTATAAATAATCCTTTGACCTCTCCTGATCCCCTGTTCTTGGCAACTGCCACCCATTTCTTCTGATTCACAGAATTTCGGGAGCTCTCAGAAGATGGTTAGTTCAAGAAATTCCCCAAAACAAACTCTCCTTGGTAAATGGAAGTCCCCGTGGGGCCAAGCAGACTGCCTGTTTTTAATTCCATGTCCCTCTAGTAATTGAAGATACTCTGGTTCTATGTCTTACTTTCTAATTGGTTGTTGTTATTCTTCAGTTTCAGTGTCTGATTCTATGGGACCTTGATTTGGGGTTTCCTTGGCAAAGATACCACAGTGTTTGCCATTTTCCTCTCTAGCTCATCTTACAAATTAGGAAACTGAGGCAAACATGATGAAATGACTTGCCCAGGCTCTCACAATTAGTGAGAGTCCGAGGCCAGATTTGAACTTAGGTTTTCCGGACTCCAGGGCCAGCCCCATCTATCTTCTGAAACGCCCAGCTGCTTCCGAGGCACATGTGACCTCATCATCCAAAAGATTTTCCTACTGGGGAGATTTATGGTCCACCTAGTTGCAATGATTAAGCGTGTCTGGTGAGGACAGCGGCGGCACAGGATGTCAGCTTGTGACCCCCGTGATGGAAGTAATCTCAAGGAAGGTGATACGGGAGCGGTTATGTCCTCAAGGCCTGCCAAGAATGAGTCATTTCTGTGAAAACACCTCCAATGGGTCATGGGATAGCTGATCACTGAAATGGGAATCGCGAGCGTGGGCTTCTCATCCTCCCAGGAGAGGAGGTCGGCAAATAGGGAAGGGGAGGATCTTACTAAGTGGAACTACTTCTGACAAAAGTGGATATTAGCTCCTACACACTAGGGAAAGCACCCGTCCATCCAGGAGACTTACCACATGTAAAGGGAAATGAAAAATTGCACATTTGGGCTGATGATGCTGGAAGAGACTAGAATCCTGAAATCCTAAGTTTTCCCAGTGTGAGCCGCTAACACATTATGGAAGTGTGAGGGAAGAAGCTCCGCTCTGCTCCGAGTGTTAATAGTGTGATAGAGGTTTCCAGGAGAAATAGGAGCATGCTCATCAACGTGTTCTTTTCCCACATAATTGACAGAATGTTGAGTGAAACTTTCTTCTGGCTCAGGATGTCTTCTCCTTTTATTTTACTTTTATTAACATCATGGACCCCTCTGATTGTCTCATTAAGCCTGTAATTCCTTTCTCTGAATCGTGCTTTTGAGAAGTTGACAGAAATGCTTAATTTCAGTGAGAATTTAAGAAAAATAAATATGCATTTTTTTTTCTATCCAACTTCACAGAACCTTTGAAACCTATCCACAGACCCCTAAAATGGGACTATTCCCTAGGCTAGGGTCTCCTACCAACACACCTTGAAGCAGTTTTTATAACAGCAGGGATTTTTATAAACCTATATAGATGACAAATCTTCCCCAGTCAACACAGTCCCCAATGTATTTTTGAGTTTCAACCAAGAAATGATACAAAAATTGAGGCATTTTCCCAGAGAAAATTGATTGGAAGTAGCACCGATCTGGGGAATAAAACAATTAATTTTTAAAAACAGTGTCACCATTCCAAATCTTCCTAATTTCCTAACCATGTGGAACAAAAAGCTTTCAGAGTAGCAGTTGATCGGCCAATCAGCTAACCATTTATTAAACACCTGCTGTTCTCTTGGCACTTCACTGGGATTACAAAAAGAAAAGTATATTCTACCTTCAAGAAGTCTTTATTCGGAAAGTTTGTAGGTATATAGGTCTATAAAAATCTCATATGAAGCATGTCTAAGGTGAGGAGAAGAATTTTCTAGCATCTATGGGGATTAGGAAGAGCTTTGGGTAAAAGGAGCCATTTAAGTCTTGATCAGGAAATCCAAGAATCTAAGATGAGGATGAAAAGCATAGGACTGATGGGAGTTGGAGCATTGCACTTGGGAAGAAGGCTCTCTGGATCATTATCACTATAGGTTATGCAGAATGATATCCAAGAAGAGTGAAAATGTAAGTTTGATCCAGGTTGTGAAGAGGTTCAGATGTCAAAGAGAAGGGATTCTCTAGAAGATCATGTGGGAAGACCCATGTCTTCCTGTGCTCTACTGGGCATCCCAAAGACATTTCCAATGATTCTATTCAAGGGGAGCTTATTTCTCAATTTTTAAATTCAATTTCTAGCCAAATAGTTCCTTTATCTTCCTGTATAATCTGTCCATAGTCTGATATATATGTACTTAAAGTATACAATGCACATCCATAATATCAATCCAATAATATTACAACATATAATACATCCATCCATGTATAGGGATAGCTCTATATACACACATGGAGTGAATTGATGTCTTATTCCAAGATTTGCAAGGTTCTTGAGGGAATTGGCTATTTTGGGGTTTCTTTGAAATCCTTCTGCTTAGCATAGTACCTTTACTATGATTTGAATCAACAGATTGTTTTTTTATGGAGAAATAGCATCATTTAATTGCTCAAATTATGTCGGGATCTCTAGGGTGTTTATTTCTAAAGCCTGTGCCTTTCATTTAACCAGCCTCTATTAAGCTCCTACTATGATCTAGACACTGCTCTAAAGACCAGGGGTAGCAACCTTCCCACCCCCCACTGCTGTGCTTCTCAAGCACTAGGGGTAACACTCTTGCCCTCAGAAAAGGCACAGAATAGCCACTGATCTCAGGTCTTGACCATCTGATGGAAGCTGCCATTCATGGTCACTTTCTGAGATGTCCCTTTACTCCTGGCCCCTTGTTCAATCCCTGAAAAGGGAGAGAGAGAACCAGAGAAACATAGAATTCAACTAATGAATCTTCTTGCTTCTTCCTTTTCTAGGTACTGTTTTCTATTAAGTTCTCTGCTCTTCTCCTGATATTTGAGAAGGAAAAGACCCAAACAGATCATTTGCTGTCTCTTTCTTATGTAGATTCCCAATGTCTGAGCAATATGGATACCATTGTGCCTTATAGAGAATTCTCTACTTCCAAAGACCAAGGGAATTTGGGCTGGCTGAACTTGGAACTGGGAAGATGGGAATTCAAATCCTATTTCAGATCATGTGTGAGTGTGAACAAGTCATGGGACCCCCTCTGTGCCTTAGTCTCTTTCTTTAAAAAGAAGGGGTGCAAATCACTGACTTTTAATGTTCTTCCCAGCTCTGGATCTTTGACCTGTGATCCCATGATCTCCATTTCTACTATTTTTTTTTTTTACTATTGATTTTAATATCCCATAGGAGTTCTTCAGTGTATTCTGTAATGCCCCTCCCTACCTCACCTCCTTCTTAAAGACTGGATTTCATGACCACTGATTTGCTTCTGTCTACTGATCCATAGTTTGTGTCTTTTTTTTTTTTTTTTAAAGCTTCTGCCATCCTCAGCTTAGAAGAAATGAAAATATCACTCAGAAAAATTGCTTTTTGGCAGATGGGCTTTAGCTCCATCCAGGTGGTCTCTCCAGAGGAGGTTTCACAAGATCATCATCTGCAGATTTCTTTAGCTTAAAATGAATCCTCTTCTTTTTGAGGAATGCTTCCACATTTATTGACGAAAGTGGTCCTAATTTAAACAGTCTCTCCCTTTCTCTTATTTTCCAAGGCACTTTTGTTGGACTTATTATAAAAGGTTTGATTTCTGGGCTTTTCTTTTTTTTTTCCCGAAATAGAAGTTCTCATACTTGAATCTGAATACTGTAAGGATTTGCTATTTTATTAAATGGGATTATTTTACAGGTATTGATATACACAAAACTAAATCCATTGAAATTTTTGGAATTCATTTTTCCGATATGGAGTAACCATGGGCTTTGGGGCAAAGTCTTATGTTTCTCCCATGCTCAGTATCCTTTTCTGTAAAATACAGATAATAATGTCAGCACCTAGAGTACCTTACAGTATCAAAATCAAATAGAATGAGTCGCTCCTGGTTGTGTGTTGACTTAGAAAACTACAAATTAACATGATGTCTGCTGAATTATATTTTTCATTTATTTATATTTGCTGGTTTTAATTTTTTAAAATTATTATTAAATGATCTCCCAATTACATTTTAATTTGGTTTGATCTCACTTGAGAATTTTACAGCCAAGGTTGTGAGCTTAACACCTCCGGTGCCGCGGCACAAACCCACCGCTCAGATCTGTGTCCCAGCTGAGAAACACACTGGCTGCTTCTCCTGCCATTGCTCTCGGCACTTCTTTATGATTCTAAGTTTCAGCAAAGGTTGGCGGAGGGAGTTTCCTCACCTGGGAGTTTCGCTGTGCTGATGAAATCACCCGTCTAGTCTCTATCTCTAATGATACGCAGTAGGTGGTTAATAATGCTACCCTCACAGGGAAGTTAGAAAGGTTGGGTAAGAGGCAGTATGGCACAGTGTCAAGACTACTAGATTTAAAGTCAGAGATCCTGAATTCAAATCTTGTTAAAGATTACCAGATGGGTATTCCTGGTTAAATCCCGTAAGTTCACAGGGCCTCATATTCCTCAAAGGTAAATTGAGGGGATTGGATGAGGTCATACACAAATCTTCAGTTCTACATCCCTGTCTCTGTCACTGTTAAGAAAAGGGGTGTTCATTGGGCAGTGAGCCAAATGTCCAAATGATTTCAGTTTCTGGGGCTTTCATTTTCCAGTCTTCAAAATGATTGATCCCCACAGTTTAGTTTTCTTACCTGCTCATTGCCTACTTCTCATAAATAATGATCTTGGCTTTGATGGCCACCTCAGCCAGGTGACACATGTGACCCTGAAAGCCTGCCATTTTCCCTTGATTTCCTCCTCTGTAAATGGTAGTCATAGAATATCCACTGCCCACTGTCTGGGGTTCTCAAGTGGAAAGTGTTTTGTCAGCTTTTGGAACCTGAAGAAAAGGGGATTATTCATTCAGCTCCTGGACAGTAACTCTACAGCACATGTTCTTAATCTTTTATTTCTTTCATATCCTGCTCCATTTTGGGCATCTGGTAAAGCCCGTGGGCCCCATTTAAGGACCCTCCTCTCAAGTCTATTATACATATTGGTTTGCTTCAGGAGCAATGCGTAACTGAGTTGGATTTTCCAGCATGGCCCCAGGGAAGTGTTTGCCTACAGACCCCCTTTCTCTTGTTGAGCTTCCCCCCACTTCTGACCCTGGAGTTTCCAGACACTGTCACATCAGCGGGGGCAAAATGCCCACATTAGATTTTCTGTCATTAGACAAGAGCAATGGGAGGATTGAAAGGAAACAGGTAATGTTGTGACCAAGACAAGCCATTTCCATGTCCTTCATATTAATTCACAGATGATGTGTTTTTGTTGAATTTTAACCCTGAGCTAGTTCTTTGGAAATGGTCTATCAGTCCTTCTTGTGGCAGGATATTGAACAATAGTGCAGTCTGAGCCCAGAGCTTCTATGTTTGGTGACAAATGTATTTAAATGCATTGTGTGAATCTTACTCTCGTAGGATTTGGCTCAATTATTTGGTGTATTTATTATTTGGTTTTACAGAGAAACTTGTCTTACCTTATAGAAAAGTGGGAGGGGAAAGAGAAAAAGAAAGGGGAAATCTTAAATGGGGTTTCAAGAGATTGGGGACTGGGCCATTTCTGCATTTGGCAGAAAAGCTAGGAGGTGGCAAGGGCAGAGTGATCGCACCCAGAGTTGGGATCTAGCGGAAGGAACCCAGACGAGGGGAGAACAGCACTCCTCCTTCCCTTCCTTTCTATTCCACCTCCGATCCCTGTTCTTATCTTTGACTCCTGTATCTTTAACCCATTGGACCACCCGGCCACCCCAATCTGGGATCAGTTTGGTCATTTTCTCAGCAGAGTTCTTTACCAATGCTTAGATTACTCTTGCCCTGACGTAAATGCAAACCTCTTGTCACTACACAGGTGTCTCTTTTCTATCTGATTCCTTAGTTCAAAAGCCAATTCTTTCTTAAACTGGTTTTAAGCTGGGATGAGTTGTTCACGCTCCTTTCCTCCCTCCCTCCCTCTCTCTTTCTTCCCATTGGAATCCCTGGGTCCCCTCAGATCACAGGTCACGAGCTTCTCATTTCCCTCCCTGTTATTGGGATCCTTTCCATCTTATTTGTGCCCCTGTTCCCCCATGTGCCCTCACCCCCAGTACTGTGGGACCTCGTGGAGAGCAGGGACCGCCTAAGGCCAGTCCTGTTGGTGGAGGATCCGGGGACCGTTTGAGCCCACCCTTTCACCAAGAGCAGCAGGACCGGCGGGAGCGCCTGCCGATTCCCACGGTTTGTAGCCTTTGAATTACATAATCCTCCAAGGATTGGGGCGCCCGGGCCCTTCCCCTTCCTTGCAGTGTCCGCGCCCTCCCCTGCCCGCCCTGGATCTCATTACAGTGTAAAGGAATATGGGGACTATTCACGAGGGAAGAGAAAGCTGGGGAGAACATGAGTCCGAGGTCCTAAGTAGTAATGGAAGTGGCTTCTAATGAGTTCAGGATGATCCCTTAACAAGAGGCTCAGTCAGCGGCCGCCGGAGCGGGACGGTGTATGTCTCTGGATCTGGGGCCGATCATGGGGCCCGTGGAGATCGTGTGTGCCTCAGTGTTGGGTGACTTCCCAGAGTCAATGGTCCTTTTTAAGGTTGCAGAACAAATTCCCATGCCATTCTTGGGCTCACGCCCTCCTCATTCTCTGAAAAAGGGACACGATGTTCAGTGCGCATCAGAGTGCTTGGCTCCCAGCTCTGGCTCGGGATTTTTCCTCCCCCTTGAAGGAGAAAGGCTATAAAGGGAAGGAATCTTGATACTCGTGTTCAGGAACAAAAAGGTCTTTCCGCCCTTAAATCGGCATTTCGGATTCCTCAAAATGATTGTCCCAAGATTATAAATCATGAGCATCTTGACATTAGCCAAGTGCACTGACCAGCATTATGGAGTATCCAGGGGGAGTCCTGGAGGTATCATTGCCCAAGTGGGAAACTGCCAGTTTGAGGCAGAGAGTTCACACCTGGGCTGCTCACGTGGTGATTCTCCACTTCTTCCTCATTCAGAAAGGCCCTGGAAGCCAGTGTGGAAATCTGTGTGATCTGGCTTAGAGGCACTGCCCCTCCTGATTCTCCTGCGTCCTAAGCAGGAGCTCTGCTATTGGTCAGCCACGTGGAAAGCTACTGGGCTCGCCACATGGGAAGCCGGCGATGGCCTGGCACAGGCCGAGGAGGGCAAAAGAGGAAAGGCGTCATTGGCTGCTTGTTCATTGATGAGGAGGTGGAGTATTCAGTTCAACTGAATTCAGAAAGCTTTTGGCAAGGGTCTGCCATGGGCACAGCAACATGACTTGCTGGGGATCCAAAAGCAAAGCGATTCCTGCCCCCAAAGAGTTTACATTTTCTTAGGGATAAGCCTGTGCATGGATCAATCATTATAAATGAAGAGATCAAGAGGAAATGTGGAGAAGTGGCTAACAGTTAAAGGAGAACTTCTGGGAAGGGCAGATGTGGATGAGCCGTGGATGGCTCTGAGCATTCTGAGAACACCAAAGAAAGCTTTCCTTCATGGCCCTTGGCCCTGCCTAGCTTGGCTTTCCCCCACCCAGGGGTCTAAGTGGACCATCTTTCAGGAGGTCAAGCCAGCCATGGCATGGGTGTCCAATTTTCCTAAAAATGTCCTCTTAAGAGAAATCAAGAGCATTCTCAGCAGCCGTGAGAGCTGGGTCTGTTTGCTTCCTCGTGTTTGGTCTTAAAGTGCTAATCTTCCTACCTCAAAGGTCAACAAACAAACAGGGGGACAGACACCTGGCCCGGGCTCTGTAGTGCCCCTTAGCCCTGCTCCTTCTCTCTGGGAAGGGCCCCGACTTTGCACAAGCTGACGCCTCAATGTGAAAGGGTTCATTTGTGTCTTGGGTTGGCCAGGATACGGGTTCCATGTTTCTTCTTCCCTCAGGACTGGGGCTCCTTTTCGTGGCGGCTGAGTGACTCTGCTTTGCCGTTGATTCTCAGTGCAGGGGGAAGAGGAAGGGGATCAGCCGTCCCTGCTGGGTTCAGGACACTGTGCCAAGGACCTCCTAAACATCATTTTGTTTGGTCAGTGCGTTGGGGCACTTGGAGAAGTCCATCTTATTATCCTGGGGAAGTTTGGGGGGCGGGTGGGGGATGACATGGCTCTGTTTACATTCTCCATCGATACAAGATCTCTGAACTCTGAGCCGGAGGGAGCGGTGGGATTCTGATTTTCTTTTCTTTAACTCATCATCGTTACCAGGAGCAAAGTTATTAAAGAAAGTACGGCAGTGGATTGATTGACAGCATGGATGTGTCGCGTACCTGACCTGACAGATAGCATGCATGATAGTGCCGGCTGACAGGCGGATTGTCTCCTCGGAGCACAATGTACAATTGCTTAAGAAATGATTAAGAACAAACGCCCTCCTGACATGTCTGCCTGCCCCCCTCCTTTTCTGCTCCCCTCCTCTTCCCATGTTTATAGGATTTGAGAGAGACACAGTTTTATTTGAACTAAACCCACTCGTTGCGAGTGTATTTAGTGACAGCCGTCTGTGACAGAGAAAATAAAATCCTCCGGCCTCATCCCCTTGTTTGTTTGATTTCCAGGCCACAGGAAAGGGAGAGAGAAAGGACAGAAGGCCTAAAACACGCCGAAAACAAATGATCTATTATCATTAACTCATGGGTTTAGCTCCTGGGACGTCTCCAGGGAGAGTCACTAAGACTGAGTGATTGTGTGGGGAGTTCAGTTGGGCAAAACGTCGGGATCCTGCCCATTGATGAAACTCACCGGGGAGTTCTAATCCATTTACGCGTCCGGTGGAGTGGACGCGGCCGCAGATTAGCAGGTGTTGTCTAACGGGGCCGGCGCGTGTTTGCTTTGGCCCGCGCCACGTCCCGGCCCGGGCCAGACGTTTGTCCAAAGAGATGTTTGTGGCATCTCAAAAGTATCAACGTGTGGCGGAGTTATTTTCCACAGGACTGCGGTCGGGTGGGCCGTACACAGGGAGAGGAAGACTAGGGTATCCTTGTACCGGTTTTGTTGACTAAAAATATGACAAGTTATGTTTTTCCTCAGAGTAATAGAAAGTGTTTTGGTGGAATAAAAAATAGCCTTATAGTAATTAAGGTCAAAATAAGAGGCTTGCATTCCCTCAATACATTTATAAAAAAATCTTTATTCTTTTAAAAGGAATCAATACTTCCCTTGTTGTCCTATAATTAGATTCACTTCTGTTGCTTTAGATTTCCATTATGGCCCCGTTCGGTACCGATGCAGGATGGAAAGTGCCTCCACAAAACCGGGGGGGGGGGGGGGAGAGCCGTGTGAACCTTTGAAGAGTTAGGGAATTGGGCATTTTGAAAATCCTCAGTGTGTGTGATGAGTGTTCACAGAACCGGGTTCATCAATCATCAGCCATGTAATAAATACCTACTGTCTGTTGGTGTCATATTAGGCAACGGGGTTACAAAGACAAGAGCCAACTTTCCTGCACTCAAGGATCCCTTTTACATCCAAACTTGTAGTTTCCGATCAATAAATATGAAACATACACAGTAAGTATCAGGTGATTTGCCCTTAGGGTTGAAGGATAATTAGCTGCAGTGATCACAAAAGACTTCAGTTAGGAGATGGGAACTGAGCCTAACTCTGAAGGAAACTCAGCATTCTAAGAGATGAATTTGGGGACATGCAAGTATTCTGCAAGTGAGACTCAGCTGGGACAATGGCCTAGAAAAGGGAAAGGGAGCTTGGGGACCGGGTTGGTCTCAGGATGATGCTTTTTTTTTTTTTTTTTTTACCCTAGTAACTCCCCCAAGTCATCCACTAAAGCATGGATGCTCTAAGTGACCAGACAGATGGCCTCTCAGGTAACTTGGAAATTAGAAAAGCTTAAATTTTCCACTGTTGTTTCCCTAGGTAGAAATGGAGTCCATGGCCCACATACATAGGTGCACATGGTTGCATGGATGGGAAAAAGTTTGCAGAATTTATCAAAGTGCTCTGGGAAAATGGAACAACCCCTTCAGAATAGGTCTATTTTTTTTTTTTTTTGAATGTGTCTACATATGAGTAAGAAACCAACTGAATGTGGATGGAAACTTGAAATAAAAGTTGTAGCCCCATAGATTAAAAGGAGAAGAGGCAAACTTCTATCCCTGTGAAATTGGTAGTGAGCAAGATGGAATAATGGGAGAAGACAAACTAGTCTAGCAGTCCAAGTGGTCAAAGGCAGCTTTGTCCCAGTTGTACTGCAATTTGGCCATTCCACAAATATTTACCGAGCCCAAGTTCTCTCATGGCATGGTGCCCAGGGCCGGGGAGCTCTTATATACACATGAGAAAATTGCAAAACTGTCCCTGCCTGGTTGTGTGTTTGGAGGAGGGGGTGGGTGGAGAGTGGCTATGTTTAAAAGGCCATTAGGGAGATAAGAAATTCACCTGTGAAAAGGTAAATAGCAAATCAAAGAATATAAAAGGAGTGGCCTGGGGAATTCTAGAAGGCAGAGAAACCATCTGGGAAAAGAGTGGTATTGGGGAGGTGAGAGGGAAGGAGGAAGAGAATTCTTGACTTGAGAATTAAGGTTCATTCACATCATGGAAGCAAGGCAGACTGGAGAAGGGGGTTGAATTCCTCAAGCTCACTGAAGGGACCTGTGTTGTCCCAACCTTTTCTTCTTTGCCCCGACAAACGCACATGCTGGGCCAGTCCCAGTAACCGACTTCATGACATGTTGGGTTTCCCCATGACTTTTCTTATTGCCCATTATAATTAATAAGCATATATTGAGCACCTGCTGTGTATCATGTACTGTGCTATTCCCTGGGTAAACAATCAAAAAACTTCACAAACTTTTTAGCCACCTCCTCAATGTAAATATTAATATTCCCATTTTATCTTCCAAGAGGGGAGTTGGAATACCTTGTGTCCCATATAGATCTATATCTGGAATGGTTTTCAAAGACTTATCTGCAGACCAAAGACTGATAGTAAATAGATAGGAGAAATTACTTCCTACACAGGCCAATTAAGTTTTTTTTTTTTTTCCTGTTCTTCCATTCTTCAAGGCCAGCCTAGATGAAATGACCTGTGAGGGGCCATCTAGGTCGGGGTCTCTGGCTCTATGGTCTGACACTGTGGGTTCAGTATTAGAGACAGAAGTCTAGAAATCAAAGCTTTCTTTAAACCAAGGAAGCAACATTGAGGAAAAGATGAACCTTAGGGGCAAAAAACAACCACAAGAAATGGGTGACTAGATGTTTTGGATGTTTGAAGAACGCCAAAGAAATGCTGAGGAGACTCGAATGTTTTCATATGTGAGAAAACTAAAGATGAACCGTCTAGAAGAGGGAACATGGTCTGGCGGGTGAGGACGGGGAAGACTCATCATGTGGAAGGCTGGTGAGATAGATTTTGGCTCATCCCCAGGGACATTATGAGGCTCACTGGTTCCAGTAGCAGAGACAGATTTGGGGTTGATGGGATTCGGCTCTTCCTAAGCCATCCAACAATGAAATCAGTGCACTGGCTGTAATGAGTTTCCTGTGTTGGATATTTTTTATTGTTTTCTTTGTTTTTCAGGTTATAGATGTACGTTATTATTATTTTTTCATCTTGGATGATTTTTAAGAGGAATCTGAGTGTTGTCGATTCTAATTTGGGATGACTAGATGGCTTTCAGGGGATGCTTTCCCTTTAAAATTCCTTGAATCCATGAGTCGCTGGAAGGGTGGGGACAGGCAGACATTGAAAAGGGCTTCCTCCCCACCCCAACCCCAGCTTGGGTAGCTGACAGAATAGTGGAACTTTTGGCAGAAATGAGGAAGTAGGGTGCCAGACAGAGGGTGTCAATCTGTGCTGATGAGTTTGCTTTTGACATGTGGAGTTGGACAAAACCACAGAATGTCTCAATGGGAGTGTCTGGGAGGTTGTTGGACCTCCCCCACCCTCCCCCCCAGTCCTGGACCTACAGGTGGGAGTCAAAGAGAAGGGTCTCAGTGCATTTTTAGGATACATAAACTTCATAGAATGGGAGCACTGACCTGGAGGACAGAATCTGGTGAGATCCTCCTTGCCTGGATGATTGAAGGAGGAAGCAGAGTTAGGGAATACTAAAAGGGGAAATAGAGAGACAGTAGGAGTACCAAAGAAATCTAGTATCTTTATCGGTAAAGAAGGAATGGGTTTCAAAAGGGGTGGTTTCTCAGCATCAAAAGGTAGGACCTGGAGGTAGCTGTGCTCTGCATGGTTGGCAAATTTGATAATTGTCTAATCTCTCTTCCACCGGATATGTCAGGACCCTCTCTGGTAAAAGTGTCCATTGCTATTTTACCATGTCTGTAGTAAAAATAAAGCCAAATTCCCTGTAAGTCCTTGCTTATCTAATACTTCTACTTTAATCTATCTTTGCTTTCTCCCTTTGCTCTGATTTATATATTTAAAACAAATATTTGAACTCAGGTCCTCCTAACTCTAAGTCTGGTGCTCTGTCCACTGCACCACCTACCTGCCCCCAGTCTGCGATTCTAAATCATGGCGGGTTTGTCGTAGAAGATGAGAAAGGGAAAAAGACTCGAACTAGAGTGGAGAGAAGGAAAGGGGTGCTTATGATGTCCCGGAGGCAAAATAGAGCTGCTTATGTATTGTAAGGAAAGACTAAAGTAGATTCCTTTTCAATAGAGAACTTTTTTCAAGGATGGATGACTCCGGATTGGATCTGCTCTATATTGGAGAGATTCCACTAGACGATTTCAGACTTTCCCTCTAAGTTGACAGTTCTGTTCTATTTAAGGCTCATCAAGAGAACATAAGTTAGGGTCATTTGATCAATTGTTGTGCAATAGCTCAAGCAATGTGCATCTCTTACTACTTAGTAAGTATTCTTTGACAGAAATATTTTGCTTTAGGACTGAAAGTATATTTTTGCTTATCATTCAACATCCTCTACTTCCCTAGACTTAGTGAGATTAATTGTTCAGCTGCTTTAGCTCTCTAAGATCTTGTCTGTGGTTCACAGGTCCACATTGAGCTCCCCATGAGGAATCATCCTGAGATGAGAGACATCTTTATGTATTTCTCTTAAAAAATCTATCTTTAAATTGCACATGTTTAGCATATAAGAGTGGGGTGCAGGGAGGAGAGGGAGAAAAAAATTGGAACATAAGGTTTTACAAGGGTGAATGTTGAAAACTATCTATGCATAGATTTTGAAATTTAAAAGCTTAAATAAAAAATATTTAGCCTTAACAAAACCAAAAAAGCAGTAGCAAGAGATGCACTCTGGGTGTCCTCCCATCGTTTGCCATTTGCCCTTTTGCACAGATAGGCATAATAGGAAGTTGGCAACCCAGAGATATCCAGGCCCCTAAAATAAAAGCATTTAATTCATCAGGCTCAAGTTGCTTTTTATTTTATTCTTATTACTCCATCCCCAAAGTTAAAAATAAAAGCCGCGTGGCTCTATCTTGCTGTACATTAGTGAGCAGAGTTAATATTGAGTTCCTAACAAAAAAAGCAAAAAAGATCCAGTGTGGCTTCATTGTGTGGTGGGCTAGAAAGCCCGGTGAAGATAATTATCCAGACACTCCCACCGTATTACCCTTCAAAGAAACTGAGCCTAATATTCTCTTCTTAAGCTTTTAAACCAACTTTCAAAAAAAAAATTCACCAGATCTTATTTAGAGAATGAAATAGCTACTGTATGTAATCAGGAGAGGGAATCATAGCAAATTATTGTACTCATCTGATAACAGTATAAAAAGCTCCACTTAAGACACTGTATTATTTCTCTTTGGTAATTGTTCAGCAGCGCGAACTGTCCTTAAAATGGGAAAGATAAAAATCTGTTGGGGGGAAAAAAGCTTACCCATTGTTCGGCTTGATCTCCGAGGCTTTCCCTCTTGGCTCAGTCTGAGTCTAATTTTATGTTCTGGAGAGGACGAGCACATTTGGGTCGCTCGGAGTTTAGTGATAATTATGATGCCTTCTCCTTTCCAAATGATGCTATTATTCTTTATCGCTAATTGAACTTGACTGTGATAGTGAGAGGTAGAAGGTCCCCATGGGCTAGAGGTCAACGTTTTGAACTTGAAGGACATGTATCAGCGTAACCCGTGGGAAAAACTCTTCCCATTTTTTGCCCTTGGTGGGAGCCACAGGCATAAACGCATGGGGTCCCTAGTCAGTTCACATCAGCACATTTTAACTCACCCAGGGTGAATAATAAGGCCCATATCCAGTTGGCTCTGTTGGGATTTAGACACAATGATGCTCTCGGGAAGAAGTTAGGAAAGGGATATTTGGAAAACTTTCCTATTTGAGAATTTTCAGTCACTGGGAAGCTCGTCCTTGGATCAAAGATCTTGAGAAGGATGGAGCCTCAGAGTTCAGGTCTGCAATCCTTGATATTATTAACCCGGAGCAAGTCTAGAGATGTTGGAGAGGGTGGACGCCATGCAGCTAGGAAATTGGCTCCAGGTATTAACCTGGAGAAGAGAACATGGAGGAAAGCGTGATAGCTGGGATCTTCACGGAGTGCTTCCTTGGAAGAGGGAGGAATAGAAGCGGTGAATGGGTGGCCATTGCTAGGCCCAAGAATTAGGGACTTCATATTCTTGAAGACTTCTATTGTGTTCTTAAAGCTTACCTTTTCTTGGCGAAACCTTCCTGTTTCCTCCAACTGGCCAGTCTCTCCATGTGTGTACCTTGGCTCGACACTGGGGTGGACAGTGGACCCCTTCCAGAACTGTGGGGAGGGAGAGATCCGGCTGGCCGGCGTTTGGGAACTGAATGTGTTCTTGGGACCATTTTCCAATACTGAGCTCCAGCATTCCTTAGAGGACTTGATGGTCTGTGGAGAGACTCCCAGAAGCCACCTTCTACAGGCCGTGGAGGTGACTGTGCTCTGCAGACCTAAGATAGAGGTCCGCCGACTTTGGACAGCTGTCAAAACTCTCTTCCCTTGGAAATGTCAAAACTGTCTTTGGGAAACGTGTCCATTGCTAGTTTACCACGTCCATGGTGAAAATAATACTAAATTCCCTGTAAGTCCTTGGCTACATAATGCCTTCATTTTATAATAATCTATCTTTGTCCCTTTTCTATGGCTCATGTGTTCAAAACAAAGAAACAAGAAAAACTGAATTAATAGGAATCTAGTTTGAGTCTAATCTCTCCATTTGCTGGGTGAGGAAAGAAGCCCAGAGAGGTCAAGTGATTTGAGAGCATAGTGTCCTACATTTAGAGCAAGAAAGGACATTAGAGTCCATCTAGTTCTTCCTGGCAGTGGATGCTCAGAAAAGTTTCCTGGCTTGTACAGGATCACGTAGGTAAGTGACAAGGACAGGGTCCGACTCCTTAGCCGAGTCTATTTTAAGGGGGATGCTGACCCTTCTGTCTGTTACCAGATAGAGAGGAAGGTCAATCTGAACTAGTCATTGTCCACGGTGTAGCAAAAAGGGTTAAATGCTCATAGGTGAGTCCATTATCCCGGAGAATCTGAGAAGGGCAGAGGTCACACCCCCCCGGGACTTGGAGACTCTCAGCGGAGATGGCCACTGAGAAGCCCTTGAGAGTGGGGGAAGAAGGGACACAGAGAGAAAGTATCACCAGGATCATTTCTCAGCTCCCTCTCCTGCCCTGGAGTCTCTTGTGCCCACATAATGGGATCAGCACTTTCCTGAGTGACCGGGCTGCCCTGCCTATGTAAGCATTGTTCCCAAACAAAATAGATGCGAGATGCTCCAGTCGCTGACGTCTCCTTGCCAGCCAATTTAGTAGAGCAGAGGAAACGATTCAGAATAACAGTCCAGGGTCCTGAAATGACAAAGATTCCCCGGCCTTCTGGGATGTGGGAGGATTGTTTCCGCAGTGAGCTGGACGTGTGGCGGCTTCTTGGGATGGTCGAGTACCCCTGGGGGAGCAGTCTGAAAAGCCAATCCAGAAGACACTCACAAACACTGGGGATAAATGAGATGACCTCATTTATGATAAAATAGGCCACTATTGTCTGTTTTTCCTTTTATTTTTATTTGTTGGCTTTTAAATGGGCCAATTGGGTTTATTTCTCCCAGAGAAGAAAACAAGCTGGTCATTATGAGGAAATAGTCATTTGTCTTATGAACTTGAGATTTCTGCTCTGTCAGGCAATCACAGCTTCTTACAGATCAAAGGGAATTGAGTCCGACTTCCCCTGCCCCACTTCTGACAGATGGAGCCACTGAGACCCAGAAGGATTATAGCGGATCACACTCACAAAGAAAACTGGCAGGGCCGTTTCCTTAGTCCCTGCGTGACCCAGTAGTGAATCGGGTCTCCTGCATGGACCTGATGTGACATCCTGAGACAGGAGGGAATCATGGAAGGCACAAAGCCTTTAAAGAGATGGAGAGGAAGACTTCACTTTGGAGAAGTTGCAGTGGTCACCGGGCCAAGTACAAGCTCCAACAATTTGATTTTAAAGGGCACTTGGAGGGCAGGTGGCTAATTCTTTCCGTATGTTGACAGTCCATACACTGTGCTCTGTCCTGTACAGGTGAAAATGTCTGACGGTCCCAGACCTTAAAGAGTTTACATTCTGTGGTCATCTGTAATCCTTGGTCATCAGTCCTTTGAAGGTAACTCAACAAGGACCACAGGACTTGGAGAGCCTTCCATCCCATTGGGACAATAGGAGTTCTCATTCCCCGTAATCAGGTCTAAATTTACTCTCTACTGCTTGCCTTCTTCCACGTTCTGTCCTCCAGGACAAACAAGTGCTCTATTCCACTCTCACAACCCCCTGACTACTTGAATACAGCTCTCGTGACCCCACCTCTTTTTAAACATTTGAACACAGCTTTCAAGTCCTCACTTAATAATTCTCTTCCATGAAAGTTAACAATATTTTCCATAAAGTAGGAGCGTCATCCACCCAGTGAGAGGGTACCTGTGTGTCTGGGGATGCGGGAGAGCAATTGGAGACGTAGGGACAGAAGAAAACCTGTCGTGTCACTTGTGGAAAAGACCAATGGCGGCAGTTGGGGATGAATCTTCCAAGGGAAGTGCTAGATGAAAAACAATCCTAATACATGGAACGTTAAGAAGTGAATCTTCTTGCAGTGGGAAAGTGCTGTCTTGGGTATCCTGGTCTGGAAGATGGCCCTAATCCTTACCACAAAGCCATGGACAAAGTGCTATTTTAACAGATGTGGTGGTTGGGCTGGGCTGGGCTCTTCCATTGGTTTCCTTGACAAGGAAGGCACATCCCAAATATTGCCCATGGGGAACGTATAGGATTCTAAGAATATTTTTTGAGAGTATTCCATACCTTTCTCCATCCTTTAGAAGATGGCGGACACAAGTGGAAAATCCAGCTGCTTCCTGCTAGTGAAGGAACGTTTCTGGTGAGCCTCCTAGGCTGGAGACGGGCACATTTCCGGTGAAGGCTGGGTGCTTTCCCTTCCCAGGGAGGATCGCTCTCTCCTGAGTGATTGTGTACTTGTGGGAACCCAGTCCCTCGTAACCCAAGCCAGCCAAGGTAGTGCGGGCTTTCTGGTGTGAAGTTCAGCTTTGGGAGAGTATTCTCACCCGACGACTTTCCCTTCCACGAACCACTTCTAAGAGAAACTCACACCGGAGAAAGCAGGAAACGAGGAAACATCCTGTAAGTGAGGGTTGTGCTGTAGTGGATAAAGCACACTGGGCTCGAGTTGGGGTTTAAGCCTTTAAACCCTTCCTCCAGTCATCACCTCAGTGTGCTCCTTGGTAAAAATGGGCATCCATCTCCTTCCTACCTACAGTCCGGAAGGTTTTTCAGAAGAGACATCAGTCCTTTGAATAGCTTTTATCAATTGTTTATTCTGTGCTGAGAAATGTGGTTAGCAAGAAAGGCAAAACATGGAACATTTGCTTTCTGTCTTCAGGAGCTCACCCTCCCCTGGGGGAGAAGCCCCATTGATAAGCAAGGGCCTATAAGAAGGCAGCTCCAAAGAGACAGGCTGTTTTTAGTCCTTTTAACCCTTAAAGTTCTCTCTGAACGTCATCTCTGGCCCCCCTCACAGCCCCCCTCCCCACCGCGTGTTCCTGGGTCTTCCTTGTTCCTGGTTCTCTGCCAACCGACTCCTTTGTGCTCCTTGAGGCAGGGACTTTTCCCATCCCCAGAAACTGGACATCAGTAATAATATAATGAATTGGTTGATGGACCAATGGACTTGAGCATCTTTTTTGAGCTGCAAACGGGCCCTGGCTGTCTTACTGAAGGTCCCGGAAAGGCGCTCCATGCGGCGAGAACACGCCGGCCGTCTCCACGGCGGATTCTGGCTCCCACCGCCAGCTCTGATTTCACTCTAAGTTTTCCTAACACCAATAGCTCTTTTCTTTGCAAAATACATTTTTATCCATGTTCCCTAGCCTTATTTCCTCCCCCATCTTCTCCCCCCTCCCACAAGTTGGCACCGGGGACTGCTGGGCATTGGACGGCTTGGCTGGAAATGACTCTCGGTAATGTAGTCCTTCTCTCTTCGCTGCACATTTGGACACATCTGGACCCTTTTCCCTGGTGCATTAGCTACCCAAGAAACAGTTTTTCTATCTCCAGGTAATGCTATTTAGTGTCGGAGAACTGGCATCCTCACATAAGGCAATCCCAGTGCCAGGAGGGCCTCCAGAGGCCACAGGCCGGCCTCCGCCTCCAGGCAGGTAGATGGGGAAGCCAGAAATCGCCTGCTCAGCTTCGTCAGACCTCCTCAGGACCCGTCACCCGGCAGCTCTGGGGGGGAGGAGCAGCCTCGGCTCTAGCCTGGACCTTCCCGGCCTGTCCCCTCATGGCTTGGGGAAAAAACAGTCTCCTCAGAGCCTGGGGGCCTGTCTGCCCTAAATGATGGGCCCCCAAGTGCCATGTGCCCCAAGTGTCATGGGCCCCCGAGTGTCATGTACCCCCGAGTGCCATGTGCCCCCTGAGTGCCATGTATCCCGAGTGCCATGTGCCCCCAAGTGCCATGTGCCCCTGAGTGCCATGTATCCCGAGTGCCATGTGTCCCCGAGTGCCATGGGCCCCTGAGTGCCATGGGCCCCTGAATGCCATGTGCCCCTGAATTCCATATACCCCTGAGTGCCATGGGCCCCCGAGTCCCATGTGCCCCTGAGTGCCATGTGTCCCCGAGTGCCATGGGCCCCTGAGTGCCATGTGCCCCTGAGTGCCATGTGTCCCCGAGTGCCATGGGCCCCTGAGTGCCATGGGCCCCCGAGTCCCATGTGCTCCTGAGTGCCATGGGCCCCTGAGTGCCATGTGTCCCCGAGTGCCATGGGCCCCTGAGTGCCATGTGTCCCCGAGTGCCATGGGCCCCTGAGTGCCATGTGTCCCCGAGTGCCATGGGCCCCTGAGTGCCATGTGCCCCCGGGTGCCATGGGCCCCTGAGTGCCATGTGCCCCCGGGTGCCATGGGCCCCTGAATGCCATGTGCCCCTGAATTCCATATACCCCTGAGTGCCATGTGTCCCCGAGTGCCATGGGCCCCTGAGTGCCATGTGCCCCTGAGTGCCATGTGCCCCCGGGTGCCATGGGCCCCTGAGTGCCATGTGCCCCCGGGTGCCATGGGCCCCTGAGTGCCATGTGTCCCTGAGTGCCATGTGCCCCTGAGTGCCATGTACCCCGAATGCCATGGGCCCCCGAGTGCCATGCGTCCCCGGGTGCCATGGGCCCCTGAGTGCCATGTGCCCCCGGGTGCCATGGGCCCCTGAGTGCCATGCGTCCCCGGGTGCCATGGGCCCCTGAGTGCCATGCGTCCCCGAGTGCCATGGGCCCCCAAGAGCCATGCGCCCCCCGCTTCCTGCCTTCCCTGTTGCTCTTGCAAATGCTGCTGAAGCCGGCGCCCGCCCGCCCGCCCGCCGTTCCTCTTCATTTTAATTTTATCCCCCATAAATATAGGCATTAATTTAAATCCCATCCAGCACATCACAGTTTGGATAGAGGCAAACGCGCTGCATGTTAATATCTCACTTTGCCATCTTTTCTCACTTGCTTCCAGAATAGTATCTCTTCCTGCCTCAGCATTTAATCTTAGGACAACGGAAACTTTTTTGTCTGTGCACGGCCTTTTTTTTCCAACTTTCCTCATCTGCCTCGCTGTCTCGCCGCCTGGGGTAGGGAGAGATTTTTTCCTTCCTCCTTTTGCTGCTTTTATAATCATTTCTCCTCTTCAGCAGTTGTAGGAGTCCCTGTATGGAAGGCTCGGGCACCTGCTCAGCCTTCCTCCTTCTCCTCTTCCTCTTCCTCCTCCTCCTCCTCCTCCTTCTCCTCCTCCTCCTCCTCCTCCTTCAGAAGAAGAAGGTTTCCGATCCCCAGGTTTCCAATCCCCAGGCTTCGGATCCCCAGGCCCACCTAGTGTCACTTCCTCAAATCCAGCAAAAATTCAATGCTTGCAGGGTGGGCAGCGGCACTCAGGGGCTGGAGAGACCAGAGAGAAACCCCACCTGCCCAGGGGAAAACAGGGGGCCCGGGGAAAACAAGGATCAGTCTATCAGCAAACATTTATTAAGCACCTGCTGTGTGCCAGGAGGTGAGCTGAGCCCTGGGGATACTAAAGGGAGCAAAAGGTCGTTTCTGTCCTCAAGTTGCTTCCCACCTAGTGGGCCAAGGACCAGTGATGCACAAACAAGCTTTCTGTAGGATAAATGGGAAGGAATCAGCAGAGGGAAGGCTTCCTGTAGGAGGTGGGATTTTACTCTGACTAGAAGGAGCCAGGATGTGGAGAGAGAGGGGGGAATCCTTGAATCAGGCAGGATGGTCCATCTTGCTCCTTTGGACGCACTCCCCAAGGAAAAGGAAAGTTTGTGCTCTCCGTGGGAGCCCTTCCCCCCTAACCAAAGGACCCCTGTGGCAGAGGGTGGGAATGGCTGATTTGGGGGTCTGCAACATCCGGCTTCCAGGCTTATTTCTGACCCATTGGCTCATCCCTCAGAGCCCTAATCAACTGTCTCGGTTCAGACTAAAGTGTTTCTGGATTGTAATTACCAGAGGGAGTTTGTCCAGTATCCAAGAAAGCACCGGTTGGAAGCCGTGGGGTGGGAGCCCTCGGTCCCCAAAACTGGACAAAGTAATCCTTTCTGCTGCTCAGATTTGGACTGAGGGGACCTGAATCTATCTCCCGGTGGTGACACCTTCTACCTATGAGATCCCACTGGAGCAATGTTGCCTCAGTTTCCTTATCTGTAAAATGAGGGCATTGGACTAGATTTACCCAAGGAAAGAGCTCCGATCTCCACTCCACTCATTAGCTGTGGGATCCTGGGCAAGTCACTAACGCTGTTTCCAGCTATAAAACAGAACCTCATTTCTAGGACTGGATGAAATAAAAGCTACCAAGGGCTGAGCACGATGTTTGGCGCACAGTATGTGCCATGGGTTGGATTATTATGGACCTAAGATTTCTTTCGGCTCAAAATCTATTGGGGGGA
The DNA here is from genome assembly GCF_016432865.1 of Antechinus flavipes. Classification (NCBI taxonomy): domain Eukaryota; kingdom Metazoa; phylum Chordata; class Mammalia; order Dasyuromorphia; family Dasyuridae; genus Antechinus; species Antechinus flavipes. The sequence goes on along the minus strand of NC_067400.1, from coordinate 7,619,436 downwards.
AAAAGAAACCACCAATCTTTGGGCCTTAATAGATTCATTTTACAAATAAGAAAATTAAGATTCGGAATAAACTTAACTGGGGTCACCCAGGAAGACCAAGACGGGCTTTAAAGCTCTGTCTTCCTCTTAACAAATCCAGAGCACGCGTTCAGTCGTTCCGTCTCTTAGATATTAAAGAGAAAAGTCTAATTAGGCCACGGCATAGGGAGAGAGGGAGCACCTGGTAAAGAAGCCTAGTAAAAACACGGTGGGGGTGGTGGTGAGGGGCAGAATGTGGCACCTCATGGGCTGGGGGCATTTCACGAGAGCCAATTGTCCCTGGGCTGGTCACCGGAGGAAGAAATGCTCCTCTGCAGGTCGGATGCCAGGCTACGAAGGGCGTGGGTTCCAGGGAAGCCGGTGAAGGTTGGAAGCAGGAGTGTAGAGGCTGAAAGCAGGGGAGGTCAGCCCTCCACAGGGAGGGTTTGTAAAGAGCATAAATGGGCAATACAGCGAGGGAAAATTATGGGGAGGGCTGAATGAAGAGGCTTCTTGTAAAGAGAATGGTTTGGTAGATGGGCCCCCAGGCTCAACTTTTCCTCCTTGGCCTCCTGTCTTGGGAAAGAGAGAGAGAGAGAAGAGAAGAGAAGAGAAGAGAAGAGAAGAGAAGAGAAGAGAAGAGAAGAGAAGAGAAGAGAAGAGAAGAGAAGAGAAGAGAAGAGAAGAGAAGAGAAGAGAAGAGAGAGAAAGAGAGAGAGACACAGAGAGAGA